>NW_027508953.1:2640000-3282500 GCF_051911475.1 Siphateles boraxobius
TTTTTGTATCGTGTATACATTTGATATTTTATATAGGTTGCCAGATCTCTACGTTGTGGTTGTTTTGTTGTGTTACTTTCTCTTGATGGTGTTTATCCTTGATCGATTGGCTTTATCGAAGTGCAATGAACTTTGAGAGTAATTATAGACTATTGGGCTTGTAAGAAGCAGTGTGTGAAGTCTTTACTATAATCAGGTCATAAAAGCTTTACTCTTGTACTATTCAACTCCAGGAGATTCCCTGGAGTTCACGAGACGTCTGAAAGGCAAGATATAATGGGAACTATTTATTGAGGTTTCCTTAATGGTGTTTAGTGGTTTAGTCGTGTGATTAATTGCCTTGACTAGAAAACTACACTGACTGCTGTCGGCCTCTTTTTATATTGTGATCTCACAAGCCTTTCTACATCATTTATAAGCCCTTACAGTATGTGATTCTTTGTGAATGATGATGGAAATATTGTGATTATGTCTGATACTTTCAAGCAAAAACAGACTGTTATTTTGTTGGGTGGTTTGTTGGTCATGTTTTTTGATAAACTCTTTTGGTTGGAAGGTCAGATTTTTCAGGTTTTCATTGGAACATTTTGAATTTTATGTAAATGAAACGAATTAGTGCTTCACATGCATTTGGCCCCATTGAAACATGTACAACACACACCAAAGGATGAAACGTTGTCAAGACCAGGGTCATGTGACATCTTATTGCAAAGCTATACTGAAATTCCATCTCTCTCCACAGGGGGACAGCGGCGAGCGCGGTGAACCTGGAGCTAGCGGAGACAAAGGAGAAAGAGTAAGATACACTTCTTTTTTCTTTTTTTTTGTAAGATACACATGTGTACATGTAACATGAAATGGCATTTACAATTGACATACACTTGAGTTCAAATGTTTAGGGTTGGTAAGATTTTTTGATGTTTTTGAAAAGAAGTCTCTGATGACCACCAGCTCTGCATTTATTCAATCAAAAATACAGCAGAAACATGAATATTGTGGAATGGTATTACCTATAACAGTTTCTGCTTTATTTTAAAATGTAATTTATTCCTGTGATCAAAAGCTGAATTTTCAGCATTACTCCAGTCTTCAATGTCACATGATCCTTCAGAAATTATTTTAATTTGCTGCTCAAGAAACATTTCTTATTATTATCAGTTGAAAACAGTTGTTGCTAACTTTTCTTTGTTTTATTTTTTCATAAAAAAAGTTAGAAAGAACAGCATTTATTATATTTAGGGCTCGAGCACCGATGGTGTGAGGTTTTATTTTTAGTTTTATTTTTCCACACCCATGCTTGTTTGCATCAGCTGACGTCTAAATATTCTTAGTGATCCCATCGCAGAGAGGACTCACTGATGTGTTGATAAAAATACGTACATTTTTTTAATGTTTAATTGAACGTTCAATACGTTTTTTTTGTTTATTTGGGCGTTTTTAGGGATCAGATGGTTTACCAGGTCTGGCTGGGAAACAAGGCGATAAGGGACAAAGAGTAAGTAAAAAAATGTGAAGTTGATGGTATATTTCGATGGTGTATGGACTATTGACCAAGCATGTCATGTTTGTGCTGATGAACAGGGTGAACGAGGAGTTGCAGGTGAAGCTGGGTTACCTGGACCTCTCGGACTAAAGGTAAAACATCACCACCTTTAGACAGAAGAGTTAGGATATGTATGATTTGATCAGTTTCAAAAACAAACTTTTGTAAAGAGATTGTTATAATACTAAAAATAATTTATAATATGATACATCTTAATATGAAATGATGTGAAAAATATGACCACTTTGGTCAGTCTGAACAATTGTGGATATTAGCTATAAAATCAAATCAACATCAAATTTAAAATATTGCACAAATCATAACATGGTCTTAGATTATACATCTCTCTACTGTCTGCCGTTATATTAGATTTGGTTGTGTTCACTGTTGGGAGTGTTTTCTTCACGTTATCTGCTCTGTGTTGCATCATTTTTAACACAATCTGGCCCTTTTAATCAGACCTGTTTTAATTCAGGGTATGCAAGGTGATTCTGGTCCGCCCGGAGCACCAGGTCCGCAAGGGGTGTCTGTAAGTATGACGTGTATTTAAATCAGCTGCTTATACTGATGATTATAGAAACCCTCAGAGTAAAACAATAAAAACATACTTAAGACCTTATCATAAATGCAACTTCATATTTCACAATTGTAACTTCATTCTCACAAATGCATGTTTGTTTCTAACAATTGTTAATTCGTAAAGGGTTATTTCACCCAAAAATTTGAATTAAAATGAGTCATTAATTACTCACCCTCATGTCGTTCCAAACCTGGAACACAAATGAAGATCTTTTTAATGAAATCTCAGAGCTGTCTGTTCCTCCATTGACAGCTACGCAACTACCTTTTTTAAGCTTCGAAAAGTTCATAAAGAGTTTGTAAAACTAATCCATATTACAAATATTCTAAAGAGATGCTTTATATGATTAACATATTTAATTGAGGCTTTTATTCATTATTATTTAATATTATTATATTAAAGTTTTAGTACTTTTATTTTGGGATTTTTATGCGGTTTTTTTATACATTTTATTTTAGTTTTAGTGCAGTTCTATTACAGCAAGTTAAATTAAATGAAAATAAGAAATGTTAATTTGGCAACTAGTTAAAATATCTTTCAAGCAACAATAATGTTTCTATGGTTTTAGTTTTATTCAACTTTAATAATCCTGCTGTGAAGTTTGTAACATTAAGAGCATGTTGTGTTTTTCATCAGGGCGGTGCTGGAAATAAAGGAGACAAAGGATCCTCCGGAGATAGGGTAAAGAATGACTGACACCTGTCAATCATAACAACTATGTTACCACAAACATCGTTATAGGCTTAGTGACCTGAACCCCTTACGCTGAACTTTGGCACAGAACTTGTCCTTCACCACAGACATGAATGAGTCTTAAATCATGTAGCAGAGTTTTTGCACAGCCGTCACATCGCCTTCAGAAAAATGTAAAAATCTTTTTTAGTCTGTCATTGCAGAGCCTCTTTCACCCACTTCAAGGCCTGGGACAATGTTCCCGGTTGTCTTCCCCTTGTCAGCACCCCTGTTTTAGTTTTGATGCTTTGTAATAATTGGACGGAGTCCAAACTAGTCATTGTCCAAAAGCACTGTACATACCTGTCAGATCCAAACGCTACAGAGGGAATATTTCAATAATGTACGCAGGCAGACTGATAACTCAAACAGATGTCAGTGCTGATGAAGACTCCATATTTCCTGTTCTGTGGGGGCGTTGTGCAACCAGAGCGTTTCACATGGTACAGCATTACCGTCATTCCACAGTCTGTCTAACTGTACACCTCCACACACACGCTGAGGTTGTGAAGACAAATTTGACTTTTCTGAAACAAATGTAGGAGTTAATGCTGAGGCAAATTTGCGCCTCTTGTGACAGCAAAATGGAACTGAAAAAATACTGATTGGTTTCATACAGGTTTGTTTCGCCCCCTAAACTCACACCATTGGTTGAGCTGATGTTGCTGTATTTGACTGGTTGGGGTTCTCAAGCAAACACTATTTCCCCCAGGAGTCACAGTGTTACACTATCCAGGAAATCAGCTATTTTATTATGTTAGATATTTTAACATGGAAAAAGTACACTTTCGAAAAATTATGAAAGACAGTCCAAAGACTGTGAGAATGTGACTGTAAAAAACATTTCATTAAGTTTCCTTGCTGTATATGGTGAAAACTGTAGTAAATCAAACAGGACATTTCATTGTAAAATTTTAATTCAATTTACAGTTTTGGGGAAAATTCATCCTATGAAAAACCATAACCAGTGAAAAACAATAAGTTGACATTGCCAGTCCCATAATTCCCTGTGACAGCTTACATTTGATGTTTTTTTATTTATTTAAATAATTGTTTCTTCCTGTTTTCTTTGGAGATCAGTTAATCTGTTATTCGTTGCACAGTGCATTAGGATTTTGTGACATCTTGTCTTGTTAATTGTGTTTATTGCATTATTTAATGTCATGCCTGTTACCACGATGGTCTGTGCGACACTGTGCACCTTTTATCAGTATTATATCAGTTTGTGGGAAAAGCTATTTTTGATGAACTTTGATTCTACATGTGACTCGTGTACATGTGACTTTTACATTACCAAATCAAATTTTAGTGCATTAAAGGGATAGTTCACCCAAAAATGAAACGTTGGTTATTGCTTGCTTACCCTCAAGTTGTTCCATACCTGTATGAATTTGTTTCTTCTTTTTAACACAAAAGAAGATATTTTAATTAATGTTAGTAACCAGACCCCATTGACTTTCATAGTATTTTTTTTCCTTCTATGGAAGTCAATGGGTGCCGTCAACTCTATGGTTACCAACATTCTTCAAAATATCTTCATTTGTGTTCAACAGAAGAAAGAAATGCATACAGGTTTGGAACAACATGAGGGTGAGTAAGTAATGAAAAAAAGGTTAATAATTTTTTGGGTGAATTATCATTTTAATGGGTTGGTTTGTTAACATTGTATCAGTTAATGAAATACACTTCTTTTTTTTTAAAGTTAAGAAAACCTGAAATGTTGCTAACATATTTTTAACAGTTAAGTTTTTACCAGATTTTATTATTATTATTATTTTACAATGTACAAATTTCAGCTTTAACCAGCTTAGTTTGCCTTGGTAGGCAAAAATGCATTACTTTTAAAGTTAAATACTGGTGATCCAGTATTTATGGCTCCATATTTGCAAATGGAGCAAATAGGAATATTTTTAGAACCAATGCATAGTTCATCAAAACAGGAAATATCAGATTATACTTTTGCGAGAATGGTTTAACTTTTGAACTGAAACGACCTTGAACTCAAAATAAATGCATTATGCAAACTCATTTACCATCTGTTATATTTCCTGAATTCCTGAGCTGAAACAGCAGGCGCTGTGTAATGTATATCACACATGTTTTTCAAGAGCTTGTCATTTTATACTCATTTCCTGCTACTGCTGTCTGTATTAAAAACAACAACAACAACAACAACAAAAAAAACAGTCTAGACAAATTAAGTAGTTTAACGTTAAAGGAGTCGCTCAGCCTCGCTTCATTCCCAGAACAAATTGCGTGCTGTTAAAATTAGAGTCATTTATCAAGACAACTATCATGAAATTAGCATTGTGAAATTGAAAGCAGAATGTAGCACATAATTAAATATTGCGTATAAACTACTGTTCAAAAGTCTGGGGTCGGTAATTTTCTTAATTTTTTGAAAAGAAGTCTCTTATGATCAAGATTTATTTTATCAGCAATACAATAAGAACAGTAATATTGTCAAATATTATAAAAAAATAAAATGACTTTTCTATTTTAATATATTTTAAATGTAATGTACTTAAAAATGTACTGACCCTAAACTTTTGACTGGTAGTGTATATATTTTTATTACAGAATTTTCCATTCAATGATGTCTGACTTTCTCATGTTGTTTAGGGCGAACCAGGTTTAGACGGGTTTCCAGGTAAACCAGGTCTTCCAGGAAAAGAAGTGAGTGTTCAGAGGATTCTATAATGTATAGAATTTGTGCTTGTGTCACAATGTGTGCTTGTGTGATTCTATAATGTATAGAATTTGAGCTTGTGTCAAGTATTGCTATATGTTTGAACTAAATGACTTCATGCTCTTTTTCTCTAAAATCAGGGTCTTAGGGGGCTGAGTGGCGCTCCTGGATCAAATGGAGTCAAAGGAGAAAAGGTATGGACACCTTTTTTGGGGGATGCTGGTTTCTTTGCTTTTAAAGATCTGGGCAAGTCTTTTATTCATCCTCAAGTTGCTCCAAACCCATATGACTTAAAGTTTAGTCTCAATTTCAAAGTCATTTTTCATTTCTTTGGTAGTTGAAGATGCACCCAGATATATTTAACTCTTCCTTTTTCACATACAATCCCAAAATACATATATCTTTCTTGGAAAATTATAGTTTTGTATAATTTGTCTGTATTTCTCACGCTCATCCACAAAGACACCCATTCAAATATGCAACCAGTTGGTGTCATTTTATCTCACGCACACTTTCATGTACTTATTCCCAAAGGAAATTACAAAAATGTCAGACATTGCAGCTTGCGGTACAGACAGTTTAACTCTCTTAAACCATCCAAATGTTGTTTCATAATCTCTGTGTTTGTTTGATAGGGTGAACAAGGTCCTGCTGGAATACCTGGCAATGCAGTAAGACACTTGATTCGTAAACTGAATGAATTTAAATAGTAAAACAGCTGTATTGAGTTGCTCATCTGTGTTTTTCCTCAGGTTCAGATGGCAGGACTCAAAGGGGAGACTGTAAGTGTAGGACCTCTATAGAAGAGGAGTCTACCTTTGCTTCTTCAGAGTATTCTCTAAACTGTGTGTGTGTGTGTGTGTGTGTGTGTGTGTGCGTGCGTGTGCGTGTGCATGTGTGTGTGTGTGTGCGCGTGTGTGTGTGTGTGCGCGTGTGTGTATGTGTGGTTTTCAGGGCGTCCCAGGAGAACGAGGACCCCCAGGAGCGGACGGCCCCCCCGGACCTGCTGTAAGATATATGCTGTTTCAAACTAATTTTATTGTTTTAAAGTTACGTATTGGAGAAGTAAAGTTAGTTCTGAGAAAAGCTCCTGATTGTAGATGATACTTGATATTTTATATCTAATGCAATGACATTCAGACGTTTTCTTTTACATCGGGCTCAAGTGACCAAATATTTATTGAGATCACTGTACATTACATCCATGGTCTGTTTATGAAAAAAGCAGCATTGTTGTGCACTTCATTGTTTTTAATTAGCCTATTGGTTATGTTGTTTTTCTCAGGGCCCACCTGGACCTCCAGGTTTGCCCGGTGAGATGGGTGAGACCGGACAAAGGGTAGGACATTTATATTTGATTGTAATAATCCATCTCGGCTGCTTTTAACGGAGATGTGAGGTGTTCTTGAACCTGATCTGGGGTAACCATAGAGACTGGCTAGAAACTGTGGATCTCAGTTCATGTTGTGGTATTTTTGAGTGCTCTGTGGGGTCAGATTAAAGCGAGGAGCTTGTTAAGAAGACAGACAGGAGATGTTCAAATGCTCTCAGATGCCCTCAAACTGATGAGATGACTGCATCATTAAAATGTACTCAGGGTACTTGGAAAACATAGTTTCTTGTCAAAATTATAATAGCATTTGGATAACAGCTCCAAAAATGAAAAACAAGCAAACAGAACAAGGTTTTTGTGAAAAAACATTTAAATGAAAATTCTGTCATCATTGACTGACCCTCATGTTCGAAATCAGTATGAATTAATTCTTCTGTGGACCACAAAAGAAGATATTTTGAAGAATGTCAGTAACCAAACAGTTGATGGCACCAATTGACTTTCATAGTATTTTTTTCCTACTATGGAAGTCAATGGGTGCCGTCAACTCTCTGGTTACCGACATTCTTCAAAATATCTTCATTTGTGTTCAACAGAAGAAAGAAACTCATACAGGTTTGGAACAACTGAAGGGTGAGTAAATGATGAAAGATTTTTGTATTTTGTGGTGAACTATCCCTTTATCCAAAATCAAGCTTAGCGTTAGTTCTGGCAGGTCACATAAGTCAAGCTCGCATCAGCTGATCCACATCTACCTATTGTTCCTATTGTATATGACCCTATCACAGCATTCCTATATATATAAGGTCCATTCAGCAGATTTATCGTGTTGCTCAGGAGAAAATTACCCTCCTCCATCCCCAGCTCCTCCTTTCGTCCAGTCCGGATTTACCTTCTGCTATTCCTCTTCGAATCAGACTAATTTTTCTTGAATTGGGTTGTACATTAACTTATTGAACATAAATGATATCTTCAATACGTTCATGTTGGTTCTGTTTTGTTTACCCTAAGGAGGGTTATCTCTGCTCTGTTATCCATGCTAGGCTGGACGGATGGGCTGGGAGTTCTTGCCCAGAACAGAACCATAGACCTTATTCAAAGCAGCGCCAGAAGACCGGTGTGAAAGCGAGGCTGTGAGGGATAGACTTACCGTGTTTTCAATGGCATCTGCTGTAAAAAGCTGTATAAAGCTCCTAGATCACTTATAAATTGCCACAACTCATGTTGTCTGTTTTTTTTTTTTTGGTCTACTTTGTCTATATTTTTGCAGTGTTTCATCAACAGAACAAAACAAAAAATGAAATAACAGTACAACCCACTGAAGAGTATGTCTATCCCTCACAGCCTCACTTTTATTCCCTTTAAGAATCAAAAATGGCGCTGCTGTGAATAAAGTCACTGGCGCCAATCCGAACACTAGTGATGGGGACGAGACCGCCTATGCCGAGTCCGAGTCAAGACCGAGTCTTTGAAGGGTCGAGTCCGAGTCGAGACCGAGTCCGTAGGTTTTCAAATACAGTCGAGTCCGAGTCAAGACCGAGTCTTTGAGGAAGCAAGTCCAAGTCGAAATTTTGTCTCGACATGTCAGTTTTGATATTCATGATTTAATATCACCCCAGTTAATAATCAACAGTTAGGCCTACAGACTAAGCTAGATTGGGAATTGTTTAGGGGAGCAGTCTTAACGTCTTAATATGGACTATGCTTTTACTAGTGATGGGGACGAGACCGCCTATGCCGAGTCTGAGTCAAGACCGAGTCTTTGAAGGGTCGAGTCCGAGTCAAGACCGAGTCTTTGAAGGGTCGAGTCCGAGTCAAGACCGAGTCTTTGAAGGGTCGAGTCCGAGTCGAGACCGAGTCTTTGAAGGGTCGAGTCCGAGTCAAGACCGAGTCTTTGAATGGTCGAGTCTGAGTCAAGACCGAGTCTTTGAAGGGTCGAGTCTGAGTCAAGACCGAGTCTTTGAAGGGTCGAGTCCGAGTCAAGACCGAGTCTTTGAATGGTCGAGTCTGAGTCAAGACCGAGTCTTTGAAGGGTCGAGTCCGAGTCAAGACCGAGTCTTTGAAGGGTCGAGTCCGAGTCAAGACCGAGTCTTTGAAGGGTCGAGTCCGAGTCGAGACCGAGTCTTTGAAGGGTCGAGTCCGAGTCAAGACCGAGTCTTTGAAGGGTCGAGTCTGAGTCAAGACCGAGTCTTTGAAGGGTCGAGTCCGAGTCAAGACCGAGTCTTTGAAGGGTCGAGTCCGAGTCGAGACCGAGTCTTTGAAGAAACAAGTCCGAGACGAGTCCGAGAAAGCAGAAATCGGTCTCGAGCTCGAGTACTACATCACTACCAAACACTATGCTAAATGTCAGTCATCTTTGATGATAGTGGTCCTGACAGAAATAAATGAATTGCCAGGGCAATAAGTTGTCATATTAGATACTTACATTTCTAAGGCCTCTAAATTATCAACATTATCATAACTGGAAAAACCTGTCAGACAATCTTTGTCAGACATTTTTTAGGAACGCCTTTTCCTGTGAAATCTTTAATTATTTTTACAAAGTAAGTTTACATTAGAATAACTTTTATATTTTTTAGTAATATTTCAAAATGAACACTTACTGTACTGAAGCAACTGAGGTTTACATGATTACTTGACTTGCTTATCAATACATAATTAAAAAAATTGGGACTGAATAAAAACATAAATAAAAGTGTTTTATAAGAGTTTTCTTGAGTATGAACTCCATATTCTCGTATATCATACTATATGAGCCATACAAGTCTGATGTATCAAATATGATACTCATAAAGCACATATGCAAACTTTTATTATATATTTTTTATATTTTATCTAAAGTTTCAACAAACAAAAAATAGATTTTTCTAAGTATTATTTTATATGTCAGTTGAAGTACTAATATTCTTAACTTAAATAAAACTACAACTGACATTAAAATAAACTAAAAATATTTAGTTTACAAATTTTTCAATAAAGAAAGAAAGAAAAAAGTTAATTCAAAATATTAAGAACTATAAATACTATATATAATAGTATATAAATAATGATAAAGTGACACTGGTTTAGCACAATATTCACCCTGCTAAATGGGGCGAAAATTACAAAAAAGAGGCATAAAAGTCGTTCATACAGTATGAGTTAATGAGTTATGCATTATATTTTAAGCCATGAACAGACTGTCATTTAGGTAATCTGCGGCAGCTCTCAAATATGCCCATTTCATATTTACCACATGAAGACTGGCAGGTGAAGGCATTGGTTCTCGATTTTCAGTGAATGTCCTGCTTTAAAAACTCACTTAAAAGGAAACTTCACCCAAAATTAGTCCATGATTTACTCATCCTAGGTGTAAATGACATTCTTCTTTCAGACAGATACAATCAGAGTTATATAAAAAAAAATGTCCTGGCTCTTCAAAGCTTTATAATGGCAGTGAATTGCTTTTTCTGTTTTGAAGTCCATAAAAGTGCATCTATCCATCATAAAAATGGTCCACACGGACCATTGTATTCGTCAGGATGACTAAAGGGGGGTGAGTAAATCATGGGCTTATTTTAATTTTTTGGTGAACTATCTCTTTAGTGCACCTAAATCTGGTCTGCTGGTTCTAAGATGGTTTCCCAGCCTCACAAAGCTGTTATTTAGCTGGACAACTATCTGAAAAGTGCCACTAGACCAGCTAGGACCGGTTGACACTTCTGATACCTTTTGTCCTTGCAAATTTGAATTTGAATTTTTAGGTGCGCGTTCCTAGCTCAGTGTTGTATCTCAGCAGGGTTTGCAGGTGTTCTGAGTCTAGTCCAAGTTCTCCCAGTCCCAGCGGGAAACACAGGCTTTCAGAAGCTTTTATATAGGGAATCTAACACAGATATCGTGCACAGCACAGAAACACAGCGGGTGGCGCTTGAGTGAGTGATGCACAGCTGTAGAACGGCAGGGAGCCCTGAGTGAGACGTTAAAAGAGTTCCTATCTCTCTATTTTAAGCTCTTATTGCTGTAATACCTTCAAAATAATTTCCCTTGCCTTACGCGTGAGCAGCAGGGGATGCTGTGTTAGCAAGAGTTAGCATGTTCTGCCATGTCAGTGATTGAACAAATGTGAAAGTGAGGAAGAGAAATGTATGCTCTGCTTCTATACCACCTACTAAAACTCTTAATCAAAATTACTTTTTTTGTGGCTTTTAGTCCATGTCTAAAAGCTATTGGGCTATCTATGCTAGCATACGTAAACAACAGCAATATTTCAGATAGGGATATAAAAAAAGGCCTACCTAATACCGACTGCTAGCAATAGCAGGTAGCAAATAATGACAATAAAAAAAAGGCTGTTGGCTATAAAGGAAAGTATGATTCCTTCTATATGTCCCAACCTAACATCCTGTTTCAGTTGGAAATAAATCTATACAGGAAATAAAACCTTGCTCACAGGGTTAGGTAAATCCTTTAGTATTGTTGTTTGTTCTATAGCCATTTACTTTCATTTTTCTAATTTCTATTTAATATAGAAACTCATGCTGATAGCTAACGGAACATTGCCATAAGTGTAAATCAAGAGCCATTTCCAGTTTGTCCAGGAGAGGGCAGAACAACCCTGGTTATGTGCCTCTAATTAATGGAAAGTTACATTCAAGTCATTATGAGTCTATCTCAGATGCCAGATAGACGACATGAACTCTACCTGACCTCTCACAGCCTTTTTGACATTTCCATAACAAAGTTAATAACAATTAACACACAAAAAAGGCAGACTAAGAGATTTCAAATGCCTGAAAGGGATAGTTCACCCAAAAATGAAAATTCTGTCATTAATTACTCCCCCTCATGTCGTTCCATACCTGTAAGAGTTTCGTTCATCTTCAGAAACACAGATGAAGATCTTTGTGATTAAATCTGGGAGCTTTTTGTCCCTCCATTGACAGCTACGCAACTGACACTTTGATGCTTAAAACATGTCATAAAGAGATCATAAAACTAATCCATTTTTGATTGAAATGGTTTAGTCTAAATTTTCTGAAGAGACTCAATCGGTTTATCCGATGAACAGATTTAATCTAGCTAAAAAAGATGGATAACTGACTTAGAAAAAGGATATAGTTTGAATAAAAAAGTCCTATGCCTAATATAATCTTATCAATCAGACCAATATTGATTAAAAAAAATTAAAAAAAAGTATAGCTGATTTATTATTTTATTTTATAAATACATCTCCATATTTATTTCCATTACACATAACGCAAGCTCATGAGACATTGTCTTCTCTGTTTCTCTAGGGTAAAAAGGGGGATGCAGGATTGCCGGGAGTTGATGGTCTTCCAGGACCACCTGTAAGAACCACCAGAACATTCAATCTTACTCTGAGCAGACTAAGCAACTCTTTGCTCTTTTATTTTTCTTTGTTGCATTTTGGGTTAGTTTTTAGACTATGTTCAGAATTAAATACTACTGCTATTGCATAGCCTAGTATATGTATGATAAAAGGATAAAATATTAAATGTTTTGACGAATAATAGTTCACTTACGTATTTCATATGTACGGAAAATAGTTCATACTGCAGAAATAGTATGAGTATTATGATGTAGATGGCATTCTGAACATGATTATGTTTTTAAAATATCTAAAGTCTTTTTAAAGTAACAGTGACCTCTAGTGGTTATTAGAGGAATGAACATCATTCAGATTAAAAGACAAAACACGTTTTGGTAAAGTTAAGTGCAGTGATGATCATGTAAATCATGCAAGTCATTTCAATGAGCACAAAATATTGTGTGTGTGTGTGTGTGGGGGGGGGGGGGGGTTCTGGGGGGGTTCTGGGGGGGTGGGAATGCATTGACTCCAAAAATCTATTAAAAAGCAATTGAATTTCTAATGTAACATTCCAAGTTTTATTTTTGTTTTTAGGGTCCTCAGGGGCCTCCTGGACTTGGTGGCAGCCCTGGACAGACGGGGCCTCCAGTAAGTTTACATACACCAAAATAATATGTCACAGCCACAGAATAGTATACAGATGATATTTAATTGATCTGTTTGTTCTCACAGGGATTACCCGGTGAAATCGGCTTTCCAGGAAAACTAGGAGAAGCAGGAAAACCAGTGAGTCGCTGTGAATTTACCCTGAGTACTCAAGCATATTGTTCACACTTCAACAATCTGTTGCCTTATTAACGGAACACTCATTTGTAGTGTGGAAAAACTTGTGGAAATAACGATTTTAATGGTAATTATTTTTTCAGGGTCCGCCAGGAAAAGATGGATTGGATGGTTTCCCTGGAAACGACGGCGAGAAGGTTAGAACTGTTTTAATGAGGCAAACTGTGAACTCAGTTCTCTGGAGGCATAACTTCATCATTTATACACTCGTCGAAAGGCCAGATCTGGTTTTTGACCTTTTCATTTGTGTTTTTGTTGCACTACAGTTTTTGTAATTATTTTGCATTTCCATTAGGGGCAACGAGGAGAACCCGGACAGGACGGTTTCACTGGTAAACCAGGATCGAAGGTAAAGGGTGGTTTAGGATCTGGGGTGGAAATCCATTCTTTTTTATCACTAATGCTACTTTGTCTTTCTCTCAGGGAGATGAAGGCCCTCCAGGACCCCGAGGACCTGCTGGTGAACGGGTGAGGAAAGCAAAACTTAAATGAGTTCTGCGAATGTCTTGGCAAAAGCACATATGAAACGTGTCTTGTTCTGTCTCAGGGAGAGCCTGGTTTGGCTGGGCAGGTCGGCCCAATGGGACCCAAAGGAGAGAGAGGAGGCCAAGTAAGACTGTATACTTTATGGACTTTTGTTTGAAAGAATCAAATTCTCTCTCTGCTCTCTTGATGTTTTGAGGTCAGAATCAGGTGTTTCATTGATTAACAGAATCAATAGATATTGATTTGTAAAAAATATCATGATCTACTGTAGAAAAACTCTACTGTGAGAACCATCATCTATTCACTTCTCTTAAGACATGTTCAGACTTGAACAAAGATGGTGAAAAAATATAAGAAATGAGTCTTATTATTGTCAGTTTGAGTCCTACATTTGTCAGATCTTCATCCGTCTGTCTGTCTTGTAGGGGGAGAGAGGGAATGAAGGACCTACTGGATCAAAAGGAGACAAAGGAGACAAGGTGGGAAGCAAAGACTGCTGGAAATGTGCATATACAGTATAGACCTTATGTAGCCCTGCCCCTTTTCAGCGCTGCGCTCGTTGTCTTTTGTCTTCCGGTCTGTATTTTCACAGCGATCTTGCGTGTTTATGAATGAACAGCTTGTTTTAAAATCTTCCCGGTCTACTATTTGTTAAGACATCGGCTTTAAACATTACAATCCTCATGATAACTTTCGTTAACTTTACATCAAGTAAATCCACTTCAAAAGCTCATTACTCCTGGACAGCAATGCCATAGAAATATACAGAGCGACCGCAAAAACAGAAGTTCAAAGACAATATTCTAAAGATGGCCCTCGTTTCTCTGGCACATAAGGTCTGTAGATTGGGGCTAGTAAGTTTTTTTTTAATTTTTTTAAAGAAATTAATAGTGTCCAGCAAGACACGTGTTAAATTGATGAAAAGAGACAAAAAGACATTAACAAAATATTTCAATTTCAAATAAATGCTCTTTTGAACTTTGTATTCATCAAAGAATCCTAAGCAGCACATTGAAAAAATACTATCAAAGTTTTTTTGAGCAGCAAATCATTATATTAGAATGATTTCTGAAGGACCATGTGACACTGCAGACTGGAGTAATGATACTGAAAATTCAGCTTTTCATTACAGGAATAAATTACTTTTTTAAAATATAGACCATTTTGCAAGATGTAAACAACACTGGTCCAGAAACACTTCCTGTTTCAGTTTGTAACTGGTTTCTATATTTCACATGTAAAGAAAACATCTTAAAGATGTTTGTTTAACGTTTTGATACAGTTTTATTTGTTCTGTTGGTTGTATTTTATTTTTATCCCAACGTTTATGTAGTGTTAAAAAACTGAAACAGGAAGTGCTTCTGCACCAGTGTTGTTTACATCTTGCAAAATGGTCTATATTCAAATGGAAAATGTTATTTTGAAATGTAATAATATTTCACAATTGTACTGTTTTTAATGTATTTTTTTATCAAACAAATGCAGCTTTAGTGAGCAGAAGAGACTTCTTTTTAAAAACATTAACACAACTTTTGAATGGTAGCGTTCATAGTTAATTCATAGTTTTGATGACTTGAAATTTCTAAAAATGAAAGAATGACTAGATGATTATCTAAGACTCATTTTGTTGTGTTTGTGCCTACAAGTCACCTCTGCATAATGGCATTTGTGATATAAACACATCAGGCTTACAGAGGCTCGTTTTTGAGCATGTGTTGCTGTAGGTTTCACACATGTCAGTGATGGTCTCCTGAGGTCATGAGGTTGTTAATGAGATCATTAACATGCTGACAGGAGGAGGATATAACCTCTCTATGTGACTGTTTTTCATTCATACAGGGTGAGGTGGGCCCCAGGGGTCCGGCCGGGGTCCCGGGCAATGTGAGTACAGTTGATAATTGGCATACTGCATACAGATATAACCATACAAATATACATTTACAGATGATATAAATAGTTATCTGGTAATACATCAGATGAATAAACGAGAATAGACTTGACAGTTATGAAATCTCTTGTTCAAGTTTTTAGTATTTAATCATGTATTGATGTGGCTCTTAATTCATAGTATTTGTGATGTGTTTTTTTTTTTTCTGTAGGTGGCCAATGTGATTCCTGAACCTGGCGAACCGGTAAGTTATCAGTTTTGTCTTGATTTTGAGCCTATTTTGAGTAATAGATTTTGAGAATAGTTTTTTAATAGATATTGTGAGTATATCTTATTTAAGTGTGTTTGTGTCTTTACACTGAATGATATTTTGATATATTTTAATTGATGCACTCATTTTTAAGGTGAAATACTTTCTGGAGCCACTGTATCGTATAATAAAGCAGATATTTTGCCTGTTTTACATTCACATTTTAAATTTCCTGATCTTTAGGGCAAGCCGGGAGAGAAGGGAGAGAAGGGAGATCAAGGAAAACCAGGCGAGATGGTGAGCTTTCCAACACTTCCAGAATCATTTAAATGTAATCAAGTTGTAGGAATCATCTCAAGAGGGCAGTAGAGAGTCAGGTTTAGTTGTACGGTTTCATTTACAGAATCACTTTACTGTGACTAGTGCATTCATAATGCAGACATAATAAAGTCTGCTGTCAGTTTGAGGAATCATGAGGCAAATGTACTTGAAAGGTAACAGCTAAATATGTGCATTTCATTTCTGAGAACAGCCACCTGAAGTGTTTCACGCATTATTTGACAATAGATATTAAGGGATTCAACGTTGCATAAAGGAATATTAATAAACATGAAGGTCAGGGGCGTTGTATCCCATCAGCTGATATTATGTACCTCTGTGTGCTCACGCTAAAAACATAATTCTGCTATAGGACACCATCTGCTATAGTTTTAGCACCTGATACTATTTCAAAACAGGTGAAGGTGCATTTTTGCCCTGAGCTATTAATAAAGCAGATCCTGGAATCTCTTCACATATTAGTGCTATTGACACTTACTGTAGCTGTAAAGTTGTTGTTTTTCTGTTAAATTGTTGACATTTCAGTTTTGACATCTCCAAGATGAGCTTTTCTGCATACTCAACCTCTTGACTTATTAATATTTAAAAATCAATTAAAGAAATTAAGCAAATAAAGTCTAAAAGGGTGAACAACTCAAGCACATCTTTACAGGACATCAGTTTATAAATATCAAAGTGAAAGTTTGGCTGATGAATACAATTATGTCACATAACCAAACCGTCTAGTAGTGTGGGCTAATTAATATTTATGTAGTCATATTGACATCATGACTGGCTCATCTTCCGTCCTCCCACTCTAACACTTATAATGTCAGTTAATGCTTTATACTTATAATATTATATTATATATAAAAAAATGATATTTCTGTAGCTGAACTCATGAAGCTCTCTTCATCATGCACTCATCTAATAAAATAGTCCAGACACCAAGCGGTGCATCATTTACAGAAACACAGACAAGCTTGTTACGATGATGTATCTGCTCTCACCTGAATGTATTAGTGTGAAATGAGAAATCTCTGTTGATTTACTGCAGTTCTCACTAGTCAGGCCAAATGCAATCATTTCTGTCAGAGAAACTGCCCTGATGTCATCTTAAAAGAGAGCCAGGTTTCATTTCTGGAGTGCAGCGTAAACTTTATGAGATTTCAAAGTCACCGTTGCTGGATAAACTAAAAAGTATATTAAAATATTTATATTCAATTACACATTACACACTTTGAGGATTTTATGGCATACATTCAGACTTGTTACTAAAATGAATCTGACAAGCTTCACAATCTCTAATATTCCCAGGGTCAAAGAGGACTTCCTGGAGAGCAGGGATTCAGAGGACACTCAGGACCTGCGGTAAACCAGAAACACCTGAGCTGCGGTCATTCATTGATGATAATTGTTCATCCTTAACCTTCATACTCCAGTCATACCTGTGAAAATGTCAGTGATTTTTAGAGAAATGGAGATGTTTCTTCTGTCTTGATGTCTTTCTCCTGTTGGTGTGAACAGGGCCCTAAGGGTGACGCTGGTGATAAAGGAGAGGCAGGGAGACATGGAGACCCAGTGAGTTTGTCTTCTTCTCACACATGATGTATTTATTTGTTTCCGGAACTATTCACTGGCAAACTTTTCACTTTCTTTAGGGTCCGCCCGGATTGATGGGCCCTCAGGGGCTCCGGGGGCTGCCAGGCAATGTGGTACATTCTTAAATAAATTCTTGCCTTTTTTGACATCCAAAATACAAGATCCCTTTTAGGAAACGTACAATTTGTGTCAAATGTGTAA
Organism: Siphateles boraxobius; assembly: GCF_051911475.1. Lineage (NCBI taxonomy): Eukaryota > Metazoa > Chordata > Actinopteri > Cypriniformes > Leuciscidae > Siphateles > Siphateles boraxobius. The sequence continues at coordinate 2,657,774 of NW_027508953.1, forward strand.
ATGCATATGGTGTCATATAAGCAGGTTATCATTTTTCTGGTAGTCATCTCACTAAAAAATACCTTTTAAAATGTAACTTTTGCTAGTGTGAACATCTTGTCTGTGTATTTTTCAGGGTATTCCAGGCAGTATCGGTCCACCTGGTATCGCTGGACAGAGAGGAGAGAAGGTACAGAAATTAAATATTCAACTAATAAAAATGTTATATATATATATATTATGTGTACACTGATGAGCCAAAACATTTAGACCAGTCACAGGTGAAGCAAATATTATTGATCATCTCCTAACAAGGCCACATATTAAGGTCTGGGTAGATTAGATGGTAAGCAAACCCTCAGTTCTCGTAATCAGTGTGTTGGATGCAGGAGAAACAGACATGAATAAAGATCTCAGTGACTTTGACAAGCGCCAGATTGTTGTGGCAATGCGACTGGATCAGAGTATCTCTGAAACGGCAAGGCTTGTGTGTTGCTCCCGGTCAGCAGTGCTGAGAATATACCAACAGTGATCTGAGGAGGAACAAACTACAAACGGGTGACAGGGTGTTCGACGCCCACGGCTGATCAATAAATGAGGGCAATGAAGGCTGTCCCTTCTGGTCTGAGACAACAGAAGGTCTACTGTGGCACAAGTCACACCAAATTTGGGGTGTTTTCACACCTATAGATTGTTTGTTTTGTTCCGAAACAGAGACTTAATTTGTTACAATGGTGCATTTTCTTCTTAGTTCAGTTCGCTTTCACAAGGCAACCCTTTAAAAGTGTACTAAAATGTGTTTACGCAAGTCACATGCGAGTACAACTTTCCTCTTATTGATCAGAGTCTCCTCTGCATCATCCATCAAAATGATTGACAAGTTTGCTCCATGAGCTTATTGTGGCTTTAGAAAATGTTATAATGCAGGAATCAAGGCTTCATGAAACAGCATTGTCGCACGGAGAAGCGCAATTGTGCTCTTTAGTTTTTCAACTGTGATAACTAATGTGCTCACTCACAGAATCAAACACTACTGCTATTTATACAGCACATATCCCGTTATGAATTATAATACCTTTTGGTCCGTTAAGTCGTATTGCTGTCACACCTCAAGGGAACCGCCGGAGTACAGGCGATCTCAGAGCGATTGTTTTGGTGTGGATCTGAGCGTGATTGCCGTGCTCACATATGCCTAAACGAACCAAGGGAAAAAACACACCAGGTTTCGAAACAAACGCTCACGTGTGAAAGCAATGATGGTTATGGAAGGAATGCATCATAACACACAGTGCATTACACTATGCTCCGTACTGTATGCCACAGACCGATCAGAGTGCCTTCCATGACCCCTGTCTACTGTTGAAAACGCCTACAATGGACGTACATGAGTTTCAGAAATGTATCTTGTAGGATTGGAAGAAGGTCATCTGTGCGGCGATGTCCTGTGGAAGTGATGCACCAGGAGAAGGGAGTGTGATGCTCTGATCAATGTTCTGCTGGGAAACCCTGGGTCCGACCCTTCATGTGGACACATGCCACCTATCTAAACATTGTTGCAGGCCAGGTTCACCCCTTCATGACAATACTGTTCCCTGGTGGAAGTGGCCTCTTTCAGCAGGATAATAAACCCTGCCACACTGCACATATTGTTCAGAAATGGTTTGAGGAACATGATGAAGGGTTAAAGGTGTTGCCCTGGCATCCAAATCACAATCCAATTGATCATCTGTGGGATGTGCTGGACCAACAAGTTCAATCCATGGCGCCTCCACCTCGCAACTTACAGGACTGCTAGGGCTCTCGTAGAATCAGAAATATCTGATGGATCGACTTGGATGGATGGATCTGATTGATGCCTTGGTGTGTCAAAGCTGTTTTGGCAGCACACCAAAAGCATACTAGACTGGTGACCATAATGTTTTGGCTCACCAGTGGATTATTGTATCAAGTTATTTATTATTATGAAACATAATTTACCCTGTCCGAATCAGATTTTTTTTCTAGGGACATGTAGTCCCCCCCCCCCTCAGATTTTTTTGTTTGTATTTATGGCTATTTACATGCCACCAGGGAGATGCAGGTAAAGATGGTCCTTCTGGACCCCCTGGTCCAACCGGTGAGCCTGGTTTAAGAGGAGAAATCGGTTTGCCAGGAAAAGGCAAAGAGGGAACAAAGGTAATGCATTGATTTTGTGATTCATAAGCTTGATAGCATATTTTTGTTACTGATGTGACTGTTAAAATTGCACATGTTCTGTGTATTTTCAAAACTACTGGCCAATTAGCTTTGGAAGAAAAGAGCCTGCATTTTGTTTCATTCTCGTTTTAAGGTTTCCCGTCATGAGCGTGTACAATTGCTTTTAATAAGCTGTTTACATCTTGTGCTCTGGAGAATCTTAAAGTTGTTTACCCTAACTTTTTCCATTTATATCTGCTGATTGTGGTTAAAAGCACTGAAACGTGGAGAATAAAACTACCACACATTAAACTAATGAGTCAATGAGACTGTGGCTGCAGGTGTTACAGGGGAACTGGGGTTGTTTTATAGTTGCAGCTGCCTTATTTTTCCAGCTATACACACACGCACACCGTCTATCCAACAGAGATACATGCTTATTAACACGTGTGTGTATAATAATCAAATGGAGGAATTTGAATGCCGTATTATTGGCACCAAACAAAATGGCATCATTGGGGATTTTCAGTGAATCATGACATAAATTTAATTCTGTTTGTCTCTGTATGACTTTAAATATTTGTAACTTTTTAACCCTTTATAAATATAAACTAAATATGATTTTGTGAGAGGGAAAATGATAGGAGTAATACAAGATTGAGAGAAACGAGAAGCACAGTATTAATCTGCTTTCTGTAATTACAGGGTGATACAGGACCTCCGGGTCCAGCTGGACCTCCCGGACTGAAGGTAATGAGTCTTCTGTGTGTGTTTTTTTCTTGTTACAAGAAAGAAGCAGACTTTATTTTCCCTTTCATCAGCATGAAATATATTTTTGGTTTTTTTTAAATATCATGAGCAGGTGCGTGTTCACCAGAGGCAAACGCTGAATCACTTTTCATTGGCATTTCATTTATGTGATGGTTTTTACTGAAACGTCAGACAGCCAGATAATGATAGCAAAGAAGTTTTCCTGGGGAAAAAGTACCAGATATTCATTATGCAACTGTTCTACTGTATCAATCAGTGTTTTACCACTGCTAGACTTAATAAATGCGGGACATGCACTCTCTTTTAAATGTTTAGATTCAGTAAGATATTTTTTAAAAAGCTTTTAACCAGAGAGAATGCATTAAATTGATCACAAGTTATAGTAAATACACGTATAGTATTACAAAAGATTTCTATCTCTAAGAAAATTCCATTTATCAAAGAATTCTGGAAAATGTTTCCTCAAATATGATTCCACAAAATGTATTAAGCAGCACAGCTATTTTCAACATTGATAATGATAATAAACGTTTCTTGAGCAGCAAATCATCATGTTAGAATGATTTCTGAAGGATCATGTGACTCTGAATACTGAAGTAATAATGCTGAAAATTCAGCTTTGATCACAGGAATAAATTACAATTCAAATATACTCAAATAGAAAACACTTAATTTAAATCTTAATATTATTTTACAATATTAAATACTAACTGTATTTTTGAGCAAATAAATGTAGGCTTCCTGATACAGACAGACAGAAAAAATTATAGATAGATAGATAGATAGATAGATAGATAGATAGATAGATAGATAGATAGATAGATAGATAGATAGATGGATAGATAACCATACTAAATATATGTATTACAATAAAGACACAACTTCGAGTCAATATTATAAACATAAAAGAATAATATCTTATGCAGCAATACATAGAATTATCATTTTTATTTTGGAAGTGGAATTATAATTATTCAGCCCTGTTTATCACTTTTTATTTTGTGTTTTAGGGCTTGCCCGGCCCACAGGGAATGCAGGGAATGCCTGGAAACCGAGGACCAGCAGGAGAGGGAACCACTGGACCCCAGGTACAGAAACACACACAGTCATGCAATCTGCTCATTCTTTCATTGCAATATCCAATCAAAACGCAGTCATTTTCACATAAACACTAATATTAGCAACACAAATAACTCCAAAAAACCATATGGCCAAAAAGTGACCTTTAAAATTTTGCCATGCATTTGGAAAGCACTTCTTGAAAAGAATTTGAAATTTGAGCAAACACAAATGCATAAACAAGCACACACACTGTATGCACACACTAGAGAGAACATGGTTTTCTTATATGAAAGCTTATGTGACTTTTCCATCTATTTCTGACCCAGTTTACTGTCTTTTTTTTGTTGTTGTTCATGGATCTGAAGACAAACAGAGACACATTACTTTATGTATCATATCTGAGTTTAATTCTGTGTCTTTCTCAGGGGCCTCCCGGACCTCCAGGGCCAACAGGAGCTGCGGTAAACAATCTCTTCATATTTATATCACTTTCAAATGAAACAGATGCTCACAGAACAGCCTTAAGTGACGTGTCATGTTTGATTTTCAGGGTTTGAGAGGACCTCCAGGAGTGAGTGGACCACAGGGGCCCGCTGGACATAATGTAAGATTCATTTGGATTTACTTGTACAGGGACAATTCTGTTATTGTAGCACTATTAGCTAAAGGCTACATGTAAACTGTAGTCCCTGGAATCAGATGATTTATATGGCCATGGATACACCATGTTACTTGTTTTGTTTCGCATCAATACTTTTAAATGAGTTCTTAAAACCGCGCTGCACACAACCAAAGACGCTCTGTAATTTGGGCCTGTAATTTGCTACATGCAGATAGTTAGTAGAAGGTTGTATTTATAATTCAGTGAGATTTCATATTCACATTTTAGAACACATTTTTTGGATAAAATTAATAAGATTTGCTATTAAAACTGGTCAATTTTTACAGAAGTTAGAGTAAAGATCTACTTACGTTATTGGTTCGAGTTAGTAATGCAGGTATTACTATTAATATTGCTTAATTTTAGAGTTACCATTTAACTGCTTAGCAACCTGGTTTCATTTTTTTTAAATCCACGCAGAACACAGTCATTCAACATCTCAGTACAACATCTGTACAATGACAGTGAAGTGCTTTACTCTTCAATCCTGAATTGTGATGCAGAACTAAACCCGTTTCACTGCTGTGCTGCGGATCTCATTCAGTCTTCTTTAGGATTCAGTGTCAGTTTGTGACTAACACTGTTTGAATGTGTTTTCCTGTGATGAGGATCATAAGCAGGAGTCATGCTCATGTACGTGTGTGTGTGTGTGTGTGTGTGTGTGTGTGTGTGTGTGTGTGTGTGTGTGTGTGTGTGTGTGTGTGTGTGTGTGTGTGTGTCTACTTGCAGGGTTTACCAGGAAGACCTGGAGAGAAGGGCTCTACTGGAGAACCAGTGAGTGATACCTGTTCATCATTTAAATATGGAATCATCAAATCAGCTGACATTTAATAGTCACCTGCTGCTGAGGAATCATATAAGCAGTTAAATATGTTTTATATTGAGTTTTGTTTTCCCAACCTCTTTTCCAGGGAAAAGCTGCAGACATTCCTGACCTGAAGGTAACAGCCATCCACCCTTTTATTCATCCACTCATCCACCCTTTTATCCATCCATCCATTCATCCATCCACCCTTTTATCCATCCACTCATCCACCTATCCATTAATCCATCCATCTGCCCATTCATCCATCCATCATTCTATCTGCCTATCCTTCCATTTGCCCATCCATCCATCCATCCATCCATCCATCCATCCATCTGCCTATCTTTCCATTTGCCCATCCATCCATCTATCCATCCATCTGCCTATCTTTCCATTTGCCCATCCATCCATCCATGGTGGATAGGACATATTAAAGGACATGTATATTAAAGTGCATAATAGAGATCAGGGTAGGGTCACACCATCCATAAGTTCTTACTTAAACTGTGACACAAGAGAGTCTTAGTAAGTATTAGTTAGTTTGCAGCTAAATCTTACTTAATTTGGCTGCACTATTATATTAATTAAAGCTCCATTACACAATTAAAGCTCTCTGTAATATGTGTAGTTGCATAATTTGCCATTCATCTTTATTGATCAGATATAGTGTTGAAAACCCAGGATTTTGAGTTTATTGTGTTAGTTCTTGTTACAGTAAGTATTTCCATTCTTGTTAAGGTTGTAACTTCGCCTTTTTCTCTTTCCCAGGACATTTGTTCAGATTGTCCCCCTGGACCATCTGGACAACCAGGTACTCCAGGACCTCCTGGTGACACAGGTCATACTGGACCACCTGGGAAAAACGGACAGGATGGATATGCGGTGAGGAATCATGATTTCGAAATCCATGTTTATTCTTTAAGCTTAATGGAACTGAAATATGACAGAAGTTTATTGAATGGAAATATAAACATTTAATCAGTTTACCTCCATTTAAGACCTCAAATAATAGATTAATTTATGAGTCTTTATTGAGATTTAACTGGTGGCTTTTGCAGGGTCCTCCCGGACCAACAGGACCCGCAGGACCTCCTGGTGCTGATGGAACCAAGGTTAGAATGTAGACGATATATATACAGTCAAACCGACATTGATTCAGACACCTTCAACATTTCTCACATTATCACAGTTTATTCGCTATAGTTCAGAAAATGGTAATACAATATAACAATAACTCAAGTTATCAAAACAGTTGATATTTCACTGGTTATGTCCATCCTTCTGTTAGACTGTCTCACAGTTGAACGAGGTTGAATAGCTGTCAGATGTTCAATTAAAGTACACAATTAGATGATACCAATTTAGGACAACCAAATACCAAGCAATGCTTAATTTTGTTCAGTCTGCGGTGCAAAAAGGTCGCATTACCAATTAAAGAAAAAACACTTAAGCAAAACATGGTCAGGTCAAAGTGTCTGAATCATTTTGGTCCCAAATTTGCATACTGGTAGTCCACTGTATGAAGAATTTTTGGGCATAATATGGCACAGTTTACTTTATTTTGTTTCACTTACATAAATTAACTATTGTGTCCTGCACCCACTAGTAAACAAATATTAAATATGATATCTGGTGTCTGAATAACTTTTGACTGTACACATTACACATGCATATTCTTTAAGTCTACCTACCCTTATATGGGTGAAATATACTTGTGTCAACCGGCAGCATTGCATCACTGGTGTTTGCTTTAAATAACTTATTTGTGTTCCGTTGCAGGGGGTCAAAGGTGAAAAAGGTCCTCCAGGAACACCTGGAGAAAAGGGTGAAAAGGTACTGTCAACCTACCACTTTCATCAATGTTAATACTGTATGTATTATAAGTATATTCAGACTATTTGACATACCATTATTTTATCCTTATGCCACATCTTTCTCTCATTGATTTGCACTTTCCCAGGGCAACTCAGGACCTCCTGGTTATCCTGGGGCTGCAGGAGCCATGGGTCAACCTGTGAGTATTTTAAAACTCCTCTTTCATAAAAGAACACTTCCAGACTGTGTAGCTATACTAAAAGAAAACTTACATTTCTGCTGTATCTGCAGGGTAATGATGGAAACCCTGGACCTATTGGACCACCTGGACCTCCTGGAGAAAAGGCAAGGCTAAAATGTTTTGTTCTGTGATTTGTTGGATGGATTGCAAGACTGGAATCTTTATGTTATTGATGATTGATAGTCATGAGAATATGTTTTACCAGGGTAAAGAAGGACTGAAGGGAATTCAGGGACCTCCAGGCCTGCCGGGTCTAATGGTGAGCGATTACATCTTTCATTGTTTTTAAAATGTCCTGCCATTTTTTAGAACATACACTGACGTTCAAAAGTTTTTTGGTTGGTAAGATTTGGTAAGAAGTCTTTTATTCTAAGGCTGCATTTATTTGATAAAAAATCAAGTGTCCTAGTGTCAGTGTCACATGATCCTTCAGAAATCATTCTAATATGCTAATTTGCTGCACAATAGACATTTCTTATTATTATTATAAATGTTGAAAACTGTTGTGCTGCTTTTTGTGGAAGCCATAACAATTTTTTCCCCCCAGCATTCTTTGATAAATAGGAAGTTCAAAAGAGCAGCATTTATTTGAAATGGAAATATTTTACAACTTGTTTTTACTGTCATTTTTGATCAATTTAATGTCCTTGCTGAATAAAAGTATTAATTTCTTTAAAAATAAGTAAATAAAAAAACTAGGTGAACATAAGCATTTGAATGGGAGTGTAAATCTAATAACTCCAATGATGCTGTTTTTGTTTCCGGTGCCTACATACTGCCTGATACTACACATTCTGTGCCGAAGGGCATGATGGGTAAACATGGAAAGGATGGCAGACCAGGAGAAACAGGAGAGCCGGTATGAGTCTGATGTTCTGTTTGCATACCAGCATCCTAGCCAAACTTAGTTCTGCATATACAGCCAGAAACATAAAAAAAAGAGAAAACTTGATTATTTTCTTTTCTGCTAATAGGGTAAACAGGGAGAGCCAGGAACACCAGGAAGAGATGGACTCAGAGGAATGCCTGTGAGTTATGACTAAAAACCTAATGAAGATTCTCTTATTCTGGATTACGGATGGATTTCTGTAGAAAGCTGGACTATTTCACCTCACACAAATGTACCATGGCATTATTATCTGCTACCTATACCTATAGGCTAAAATATCCACATTTATATTTGTCTTTTCCAGGGGTTCAAAGGTCACAGAGGGGAACCAGGGCCACCAGGGTCAAAGGTTAGTCAATGTCAATTGAAATCAATGCGCAGATACATTCATATGCAAAACTTCAGCACTAATATATGCTCCATAAATAATTCAGAATTGTCATGGGTTCTGTTTATAAATGCTGACCTGTCATACTGGTTACATTAGGGGGAAGATGGGAAGCAGGGTGTTCCTGGACGTGAGGGTCCACCTGGGAAAGATGTGAGTAAACACGCAATCCATGTTGTGTGGTCCTTCTCTCTATATCAGAGGTCACTGCAGACCTGACCACTGTGAGCTGATGGTGTTGGCTTTTAATTGGTGTACTTGTGTTGCTCAGGGTAAAACCGGACCACCAGGGCTAGAGGGCATGAGAGGACCACGCGGAGAAACCGTGAGGATACCTTTGATGAACCAATTCAATTGCAAAACAAAACTGCACCAGTGTGATTATTTTGTTGGGTCACTGTGTTTCGTCTTTTTAGGGTCAACCTGGAGAATCAGGACCAGCAGGCAAGCCCGGATCTCAGGGAAATCCTGTAAGTTTCTTATAGCATGTCAATAAGGGCGGCCATGCTGTTCAATGAACAGAGATTTCGATTTACAACCACTTTTGGACCCGAAAGCTGCCTCTCACTACTGGTGTGTCTATTAAAGCATGGCTCTGAATTTCTATGGGGCCGCATATTACAATAGAACCCAAAGCACATCTAAAATCCCCTTCAATGTATTGAACTATATTATCAGCAATGTTTATTGAATGATCACTTTGTTTTACTGTATTATAGGGTCAACCAGGACACAAAGGTGAAGCAGGGAGCCAAGGATTACCCGGATTCCCAGGTCCAAAAGGACCATCGGTGAGTGATGTTGGTTTGGGACTGATGGGAATTTCATTTCTTGCACATCTAAAAGTAAAGCTTTTATGCCATTAAAACAAGCCTTGTAAATCTATAGAAATGAACTGCAGTCAATCCTAAGTGGATATGAAGTGCTGTAGTCTGAACATGAGCAAACACTTGTGTCTTTCCCTCAGGGTTCGTCTGGTCCAATTGGCCCAGAAGGAAAACAAGTGAGTGATGGTTCTTTACTTTTCATTAATATTATATGAACACTTTTTCATAATTTTTGAACTAACCATGTTTTTATCATAGGGCATGTTAGGAAAACCAGGAGACAGAGGACAGAAGGGAGAAAAGGTATCCATCCATCTATCCACCCATCTATCCACCCATCCATCCATCTATCCACCCATCCATCCATCCATCCATCCATCCATCCATCCATCCATCCATCCATCTATCTATCCACCTATCCATCCGTCCATCCACCATCCATCCATCCATCCATCCATCCATCTATCCACCCATCCATCCATTCACCCATCCATCCATCCACCCATCCACCCATCCATCCACCCATCCATCCATCCATCCATCCATCCATCCATCCATCCATCCATCCATCCATCCATCCATCCATCCATCCACCCACATATTTACCACTTCAAAATCATCAAATCAAGACTTTTCTTAATGGTTTGCTGGTTTCTGCAGGGTGATAATGGAATAAAAGGAGACAAAGGACCCGTTGGAGATCCGGGCATTCCGGGTAACCCTGGGCCTCCTGGTAGAAAGGGTCACACAGGGATGATGGGCATGTCGGGACCCCCTGGGGAAGTGGGTCCTGTTGGGCCGCCTGGTTCTTCAGGACTGCCGGGACTCCCAGGTCAAAGAGTGAGTCTACAGTAGTATAAGAAAATGTGTGATGCTGATGATGTCGAAATGATGTCATGATATTTTTTATATGTTTTTAAGGGCGAGACGCCATCAATGGAACAAATGCGACGGCTCATTCAAGAGGAACTTTCCAAACAATTAGATGGTGAGATTCATTTAGCGAAAATGTATTTGACTTGATACTTTGCAATTTCTTTTTATATTTATTGTAAACTTTCCATCGATTTTCACAGCTAAACTAGCTTACCTCATGGCTCAAATGCAACCCGCTCATATCAAGAGCACGGCTGGCCGTCCCGGTCCGCCTGGTTCCCCAGGTAAAGATGGATCTCCTGGCAGACAAGGTCTAACTGGAGAGCCTGGAATGCCTGGACAAAATGGAGCAGAAGGACCCAGAGGTCCAGTTGGTCCTAAAGGTACCACAAACTAACCACAGATTGTTACTTTACCCGATTGATGTTTGAAGTTTAATCTTTTCAACCTACGCTGTTTTTTTAGGTGAACGAGGTTCAAAAGGTGAAAAGGGAGAAGACGGTGTTGGACAGAGAGGAGAGTCTGGTCCAGTTGGCCCCATTGGTAAGATCTTTTGGTCATCAATACTTAGATTTACATTGACTCAAATGATGTGTTTGGATGAATCTCATGAAAACTGTCAAGAAAATTTACCAAATCCAACCAAAAACTTAAAAGACAAAATACATGATATTTTTAATAATGGAAAGGAAGCCTGTTTTAGGACAAGATTGACATCCGTATCCGACTTGCAGAATGCAGAAAATAATAATACTTTATGATTTTATAATTAATAATTATTTTAAACTATAAAATAGTAATTCATCATGGTAATGTTTTTTTGTATTGTCAATTTAAAACCATTTTAGATTTAAAAAAAAGATTTTCCTTCCACATTACAATCATAAAAATACCATATTTTTCTTTAGTGAAATAAATATTTTGGAGAGAAAGTGCTTAAAAAATATCAATGCAAAAGTGTCTTCAAATATATACGGTATTAATTTTATTTCATATCAATTTAATAAAAAATATTTTTATTAATATAATATAATATAATATTATATTTTTATATAAAATAATTTTTTGATTTCTCTTTTGATTTTGGAGTGAATTGTGACTCAAGCATATTTTTTGTAAATGTGTTGAAATGATAAATGACGGCTGAGATCATTTTTGCACCACAGGTCCTGCAGGTATGCCAGGATATGGAAAAGATGGTCTTCCTGGAGCAGCAGGGGCTCAGGGAGAGCCTGGTAACCCTGGTCCTCATGGTCAGCCCGGACCTCCTGGACCGACAGGGCAGTGCGACCCCTCACAGTGTGCCTACTATGCCAGTCTGGCATCAAGACCTCACACCAAAAATGTCAAGGGCACTTAATACACCACTCACTGTTCTGAGCTAACACCTATTTATGAACTTGGACATTGAATGAGCCAAGAATATGTTCTTTACCATCAGTAGAACTCCAGCGTCTGAAGTGTGTGTGTGTGTGTGTGTGTGTGTGTGTGTGTGTGTGTGTGTGTGTGTGTGTGTGTGTGTGTGTGTGTGTGTGTGTGTGTGTAAATGTGTGTTTGTACTAGGCTTTTCACTTTGGTTAATGTCTTCTTTAACCCTGAGTTAAGTCCACTTTTAGCCCTGGGTTAAGCAACATTTCACACTTATAGACCTTATGAAGCCCCGCCCCTTTTCAGCATTGCGCTTGTTGTGTTCTGTCTTCCGGTTTGTGTTTCCTCAGCATGAAGGTAAGATCTCACTGAATTGTGAATGAACATTTTAAAATGTTCCCGGTCTACTGACATTGGTTATGACATCCGCTTCAAACATTACAATGCTCATGATAGCTTTAGTTAACTCTACAATAACAACAGTGATGCCATCTGTTACAAAATATACAGTTACGGCAAAAACAGAAGTTCAAACACAAGATGGCCGTGCGCTTGTTTCCCTGGCACACAAGGTCTATAGTTTTGAAAAAGTGTTAGCATTTAGCATTAGCGCTTCCAATTGTGGGTTGTGAAATCCAGGACTATATTAACCCTGAAAGGTGATTGTGATCATGGAAAATGTATGGGTCATTTCTATAGTGAATGTAAAAAAAAGTGTCATTATGAACTCCACAATATTGAATCGCTTAGATATTTTAAAGTTGCATTCTTTTAATGAATCAGTTGAACTGGTTCACACATCGGTCAGAATTTATTCATTAGCAAGTCGTTCTCAATCAAAATGATTTTTAAAAATCCTTACCATTAATCACAAATTGCTTGAAAGGTCATAGAAAAGTCTTTGAAGTTTTTTTCTCTAAAAAACTTGTAAATGCTATAAATATTAATGCTAACACTTCTGTGATTGTACAGTGTCTAAAACAGTTAAACGTTAAGAACAGACAGTATTATGTACTTGTTCGCTCAATAAATTTAACCCAGTAATATGCAAATAATTTGTAAATATTTTACATTCTACATGAAATCCCAGGATCGAATGCTAACCTAGTAGGCCTATAGTGTGAAACACATTAACCCAGGGTTTAAAAGGGCTCTTGGTCAACAATTTAAAGTGTGAAAAGCCCACAAGTGACCTGCCGGTCAGAGTTTAATTTTTAGGGGAGGGCGGTTGGGTAGTTAGTAAGTTTAGCTCAAGGTTATTTTCTTCAAGTGAAGACTTTCAAGGTGCTTCATGTAACAGGACGAGAAATCCTGTCACGACAGAAAGACATTTACTTACCAGACCGTGATGTCATAGTGACGCAATCCTGAGGTCATGGAGTTGATTCATTGTTAGTGATATCGGTATTGGCTCAGGATGTGCTTATGAAGTGTGGGGAATTCTCTGCTTGAGGTTTATTGATGGAGCGCTCCGCTCCTCTGGGAAAAGACAGGAACACTTTTGCACTCATCAATAGGAAATCTCAATGAGGATCATTAGAGGTCCTGATGGAAGAGAAGAGCATTTTTGCTCTTTTTTTGTCTACGTTTTGTAAGATATATTTCTTTGTAGCCATGCATCAGGTGAATAACTTGCCTTTCCTTTTCATTTTGGATCATTAAACTTGCCTTTGTGATGACTGAAAGGCAGCTGCTCAATTCAATGCCTGTTTAATAGTTTAACGCAGCTGGTTTGTCATTAAAACAATTGCAAAAATGTCTGTCACTGCAGAAATACACACCATTGATATCTCTTATAATGTCGTTTGAAATAGTTTTGCGTTGCACTTTCCTTTTCAAACGGCATTGATGTCATTATGATGGTTCAGGAACACAAAGTCCTTGTTAAAAGCATCATTTGTGCCACTAAAGCGTTCAGATGGAGCGTTCAGTTAAAGCCGTTGAAAGAAGAGAGACCGCCAAAACGAACTCTCGTCAGGTCAGCCCACACACAGTTACGTATTACGTATCCATCTAAGCATTGTAGCAGATCTCAAGAATGGATCTTTTTTTTTTTAGGAGATTGTGAGTTAGCTTGACTGAAATTGACATCCAAAAAATATAAAATTTTGTCTAATTGCCTAAAGATCTGTTAATTTTTTATTTTTTTTGCTTGTTTCTGGTAAAATATTGATATAATTTAGAAAGGAAGGGGGTTTAATTTTCTATCTTATTACTTAAATATTTTATTTGTGATTTTTTGTTTCATAGATTTTCATTATTGAATAGATTTGATCTATTTTTTGTAGTTTTTCCACCCTTAGATATTCAGATTCAAAAAAGGAAGATGATTACATTTTCTATTTTAGTTTTGTAAAGTTTTTTTTTTTGTTTTTGTTTTTTGTTCCTACAATTCCTGACAGATATCACTGAAATAGGTGTCTCTTTGACAGGGGGATTGGTCTTTCAGCCAATCAGAAAGTCTCGCTGCCTGTTAGTCATTTAGCATGTTCAGGTTGCCTTTCTTTGGAGGGGCGGGGCTTTAGTGTGAGGTCACATGTTGAATTTAGCAAAATGGCTGAAATAAGGTACAGCAACATTAGTGGATAATCATGGATGTAGTAAGAATTAATTGAATTTGTTGACTGATTAATTACTGATTAAATGATTAAAATATATTTTAAAGCAAAACCACACATGATATCATGTAGGCTTGTTGTACCTACATTTAATGCTCATGATACATCTCTTTGTAATTAGTATTATATACACAATCCTAAAAAATCTTGTTCTTATCAAGTTTGTTTCTTTGTTTCCCCTGCATTTCTTACTAGTTTGGCCTTGTTTGCCCAGCCTTCAAGAGTTGATGTTTTGTTGATGTATTTTGAATTGCTGAGCTTATTACTGTTGCAAATGTATGTAAATTCATGGTGCTTTTTTAGTGCAAGCAAAAGAAATACTCGCTATCAGCATTACTGTTATGTTCTCCTCCACTTTATTCAGATATAGTTGCTTTTTTTACTTTGTTTGTTTGGCTTCTTATACCCGTTAATGACTGTATTTGTTTTTTCATACCAATTTGCATTAAATTATTCTAATGATCTACAGGTGCAGGTGATGTAAAATGAAGTATAATTTATGCATGGTATAATCTACCTGTTTATACTGATTCTCTGGTGCTATAATTAATCTTAATTAGTTTGATGTATGTATGGAGGGAGAGCGTATGTGTCAATAAAGAGTGGAACAGGTCCATTTTATAGGATTGGGCTGTTATTGTGGGGGGACTTTTGAAGTTAATACCGTATACAGTTTCCTCAGTGATTAATTTACAAGTTTGAATGTTTTATTCCTGAAAAACAACCACAACAAACCAAAAATGGTCACATGTATTAGTTAATATAAAAGATTATGATTATTATAATTGTTATTGTTGTTATTAAGATGGATTTCATGTCTGAGGTCTTAGACCTTTTTTTTAAATCTATGAACAGATCAAAGGTACTTTTGTGCTAAAATCCCCACCATTTGTGCAAAGCTCAGCTGTCATAACCATTTTACATTTTATAAGGAAAAATACAGTCGCTTGTTTTTAAACCCTATTTGAGTCGAACTGATTTTCTGTGGCAGTTGACAGTCACTTATGCTGTACATGGAGCTTAAGGCGTATTAAACCTCACTTTAATTCACAAATGATTGTATTACAATAAAATCGTCATTCCGGAATTGTTCCTTTTTGCCAGTCTGTATCTATAATTATCTTGAAAATGACCTTAAAACATGTATTGGACAACTAGTCTACTAGTCAATGTAAACATAAAGAGATCCAGGGTTAAAGGGATAGTTCAACCAAAAAAAATTATAAATAATGGTCATTTATTCACCCAAAGTCGTTCCGAACACGTAAGACTTTTGTTCATGTTCGAAACAGAAATTATCTTTTTAATGAATTCGGGGGGGATTTCTGTCCCTCCATAGACACTCCGTGCAACTACCACTTTGATATTTCAAAGTTCATATAGAGATCGTAAAAATAATCCATATGAATCTAGCGCATTAGTCCCAATTTTTCTGAAGAGATTCAATTGCTTTATATATAAACATTGAACCTAATTAGTTCTCGCAGTTCAACCAAAAATGCTTGAGCATTGCTATATCTAATGTGTTTCGATGAATGTCTATATGTGAATAAAATCATCATACGATCTCTATACAAATGTTTTGAAGTGTCAAAGTGGGAGTTGCATGGACTGTCATGGAGGAACAGAAATCTCTCAGATTTCATCTTCATTTGTGTTTTAAAGATGAACTTAAGTCTTACGGGTTTGAAATGACACGAGGGTAAGTAAATGATGATTGTGAATTATAGTGAACTATCCCTTTAAGGCCAATGCCATAAATAATAATAACCAAATAATATCATTAGATATTCTAAGGCTAGGTCTGGTTATTGGAGCTCTGCTATTTATACTGTAAATACTAAAAGCTTTTTAAGACAATATTGTAAATATAATCAGTCCATCTGAAAGTACAGTTCTCTTTTGAGAAATACATTTTTTGCGAATGAATGGGATCTTATCTACAGGTTGACAGAAAGCGCTTATAAAAGCTTTTCATGAAAAATAAACCGTAGCACGCAGGTAGCATGGTGGTGAAAAGCTTTTATTTCAAGCTGCCCTGTTGTTGGATCACTGTCGTTCTGTTGGCGTAGCTTAATGTCTGGCACCATGTCTAACATTGGTCTTTACAATCACATTTTATGAGAAATATTTTAAAAATACACGCAGAAATGCAATTGTATGGCATGTAGAGGTCCAAAAAATTACTTCACCATTGATATTTACCGGTTTGTGGCCCAAGAACTGAAACATCAATTTCCAATTAAGTAATTTCTGCAATTTACTGTAAACCATCTGATAGAACAAACTTTTTCTTCTAGTTTATGTACAAGGTACAACAATAAACCATGTGAATTGGAGCCACCATCAGGAGCTTCATCTGTACTCTCTATACAACTGTCACGTTTGCTTAACTCGCCGTCTGAAGTCTCTTCAAGTTTGTCGGATATTGACTGCATCTGTGCTCGTGATGATGACGTGATGAAGGTTTCTAGAAGGTTTCTATGTTTCTGTTCATGGACCCTTGATGTTGACGGACTTCTTCCCGCCAACCAGGTAAAGAGGTTGAGGCCTGTAGCAGTTTGAAGGATCACAAAGACCAGGAGGACCCGGGGTTCCTCTCGCTCCAGGGGTTCCTGGGGTCCCGGGCACGCCGGCCTCTCCTCTGGCACCATCTGCACCGTCCTTGCCGATGCCAGGCTTGCCAGCTGGTCCTGTTATCATGAAATCAGACCTGATTAGGAAGGCTTTTGATGTGATTACCAAATATAGTAGTCTAAATATCAAATACCTATATAGAACTGTCAACAGTTTGTACCTGTCTAAAATATCTATAGCTTTTAGAATGGTGGAGGTTTAGCATTTTGTACCTTGAGGTCCGGGTTCTCCATGAATTCCTGGAATTCCAATACCATTATCTCCCTTGTCACCCTTTAGTCCTGCATCACCTACACAAACGCATAAAAAGCATTAGATAATAAAATCAATCACATTATCACTTAAGACATTTATATAGTACAATTGATATGCAATTCAATATTCAAATCGCTTTACAAATAAAAAGGTCAGATAATCATAATTAGGATCAGATAATATGATAGTTTGGTGTACAGATTTTTTGGTGTATTCATGTATTTACATGGTACTTTTATTTACACTAACAATTACAATTTTGGGATAATTTGGTAACATGCTTTAATGTTTTTGAAAGAAGTTGGTTCTGCTCACTAAGGCTACATTTGATTAAAAAAAATACAGTAAAAACTGAATTATTATAATATTTCACATTATTTCTAAGTAGCTGTTTTCTATTTGAATATATTATAAAATGTAAGTTATTCCTGTGATCAAAGCTGAATTTTCAGCATCATTACTCCAGTCATTCTAATATGATGATTTGCTGCTCAAGAAACATTATCAATGTTGAAAACATTGCGGTTTCATATTTTTGTTGAAACTCACACATTTATTCAGGATTCTTTGAAAAATAGAAAGTACAAACAAACAGCATTTATTTGAAATATAATTTCTCTTTCATCTTTACTGTTACTTTTGCTCAATTTTATGCATCCTTGCTGAATAAAATAGATTTCTTTCAAAGAAAAACAAGATGGTAAATTGCAGAGGGATAATCTGTAAAATGCTGATACAACATTTCAAATTTAAATGTTGAAATGCATTAATGATTTGTCAAATGCCCATTAGAACATGTACATAGTCAAGTACTGCTTATACCAACATGAACCAACTTTGTCCGGGTGATATTGTAGTTTTAATAGCGCTTACATTAGTGAATCAGGAGTATTCGATCATTCTATCTATTTTAAGTTCTTATAAGGGTGTTTAGAACCTCTGTGAGACTTCTGACATTTATACTGTCAAATATCCCTGCTAGGCATCATTGTTCACAGAATGCTAGAACATTTTCCTCTGGAGATGCATTAATAAACTTCAATAATCATGTTGATTTCCTCCGAGCTTCTGCCGAAATAAGAGGAAGATTGAGATGCAGTCGGGAGCTTTTCTAATCATCCTGTTATTGCTTCTCAGTCTCTGTCTCATTAGCAAGCGTAGCATTCCTCCTCGGCGCGCTGGCAATTAGCGCAGAAAAAACACACTGTACAACAGCCTCCGCTTGTGAGGACAAAACAACTGCAACGCTTCACATTCTGGAGGCTGTTACCCTTGAATGACCGTAACCACCAACAACTGATGGGAATCAATGTGAGCTCGCAGTTTTAGCCTGTAATTTCAACGGCAAAATCCAACTATGAAATAACATAAAAACGTCTGATTCCTCCAGATGTATTCAGCTGTGCACACCATGTGATATTAAGGAATTTTAGCTAGCACCATTGGCATGATGTGGATCACTAAAGAGGCTATTTACAATGTGTTCACCAACTCTTTTTAAAATTTGGAGAGTTGCCTGAATGACTTGTAAGTGTTAATCTGATAAAGCCTACAGTATCATATCAATATACCAATTTTTAAGGCCTCTTAATTGTCAACATGATCATAACTTTGCGGAAAAACCTGTTGTTCACAATCTAAATGCCTTCTGTTGTCTGATTGATAGTTTATACTTTTTTTTAGCAAGTAAAAGGTTGTATAATTGATTTTTAAAGGTGCAATGGATCACAGTTGGTACGGTTTCGGTGGATTAACTGCTAAGTTTAACCATCATAGAGTGAAAGTTTATCATTTCCCCAGGTTTTTTCTTGACAATTTACAAGTTCAAGCAATTTTAAACCATTCAAACGCAAGAAGATGCGAAAGAGAACTCGATCGTGCTCTGTTGTCTGCGAGTAGGCCTACAGCCGCGCACACCTGAAGTGCACACACACCAGAGGTGTAAAGTCCAGGTTCAGTCCTCCTCAATTTTTTGTTCCATTCACCTGGATTTGCTAATTAGCAGTTTTTCAGCCAGGAGATAGAACTAATTAGTGAAACCAGCTGGCTGAGTTGATGGGTGGAATAAACATATGGCAGGATTTTTACTTTCTGACCTCTGGCACACACACACAGAGGGTGTACTCACACTAGGCACGGTTGCCATGAACCGGGCCCGAGTACGATTGTCCCCCCTCCCCACTCACCCCCTGGCCTGCACTCACATAGGGTTTCAGCATTCGTGCCGGAGCACGCTTACGTCATTATGGTGCGACGGTTTCGGGATAAACAAGAAGAGTGGCGCTCTCTGAACACAATGGAGTCCATCGCTCTGTTTTCTTTGTGGATAATTTTGTGTCGTTTGGTCCACGGTTGTCCACAGCCCTCTCACAGCCTGTTGTTAAACAGATCTGTCGCCTTAGTGGCACGAAAATTTTCACGTAATCGTGCTGCTCGTATGAGGAGGTTTGCAAAGGTACCAGCTGAAGTGCAGCAAGGACTTTGCAGCTTTGATTACGGACTACAGTTCCCGTACATCACGCGTCCTGTTCCGTGCTCCAGCACGGTTAGCGCTCACACTGCATGCGAACCGCGCCCGAGTCCAACTGAACCGTGCTCTGGCCCACCTCTTCCAAGCGGGCCAGAGGTTCGGAGCACTCACACTAGTCAAACGAACCGCGCTTTGGTGGTCAAACGCACTCGGGCACGGTTCAAACTGGCTAGTGTGAGTAAACCCAGAGAGGCGCGTTTCAGATCGCCCATGAACACTGAATTGATTCCTCTTTCACGTCTCCTTTCGCTTGAAAGACTCATACACACAAAATTATGTTAAAATACCCGTCTTGGTACGTATTCTCGTAAACACAGTCGGTTATGTCTTAAGTGAACGTAAACAGTTGAGAAAGAAATATATATTGGATCTGTTCATTAGGTCTTAAAGTGACAGCAGCCTGTAAAAATCTGCTGATGTCAATGTCTTTAATGTTGACCAAACAACAAAACACATCTTTAACAAAGATTAATCTATACAGTGAACACTAAAGTGTTGTTTTACATTTAATGATCTTTTTTTTTTTTTTACCTGAATACTGTTAGACCTTACTTTATTTGTTAACTTTGTACGTTTCATTCTTAAAAGCTAGAAACTTGCTGTGGTATCGAAGTACTTAAAGTGGGCGTTAAGTCATAAATGAAAGCAAAGTTACATTTTTTTGCTGATAAGAAAAAGTATCTGATTTGTGACTCAAAAACGGTAATATACCCTGAGTTTAGTGATCCGTTGCACCACTATTAAAAATGAGCGTTTGATCTTGAGAATTCATAGTCAATAAATACAAATAAACGATGCTTGTGAATCAAAAGCGCACTGCATCCTCAAGAGCTTCGCTTTAATTCAGCTGACAGAAGAGCACTATATGAAACAGTGATACATGGTTTGGAAATTTCATAAGAAGTGAGTCAAATCAATGGTACCTTTGACTCCTGGTTTTCCAGGAAGGCCATAGTATCCTTGAGGCCCCTTGTGACCCATGAGTCCTCTGGGTCCGGTTTCTCCAGCAGGACCTGCTGGTCCCGGCGGTCCAGCTGGTCCCATGAGTCCTGGACTTCCAGGGGCTCCAATGGCCAGAGGTTTCTTGGCTAGTTCCTTCTTGTAGGCATCTAAATGTTCTGTTTGGTACAATACAATGTTACAGTTAAATTGCCATTTATAAAGAAAAAAACAATTGATGCAGGTCAGGGGTGCCCAATCTTGTTCCTGGAGATCTACCTATCTCTATCTACCTCCAACACACCTGTCTGTAATTATCAAGTGCTTCTGAAGATCAAGCACTTCAGGTGTGTTTGATCAGGGTTGGAGCTGAGCTTTCCAGGAGGATAGATCTTCAGGAACTGAATTGGGCATCCGTGAGATGCTGAGGATACATTTATAAGACAACGATTTACTAAAAATGGAAAAGTTTTTCCTTTGCAGTTTTCGTGTACAGACGACACCTTTGTCAAAACGATCCCCGTTCACACAGATCTGCAAACATGACTGAAAATGCTGTATTGTGCCATGTAGTTGGCGATGTCACTTTGTAAAGCAACATGATACACCTACAAGCATGCGCATAACATTACCGTTTTCACAAATTCACGTTTTTGTAGTTTACACAGACAATAATGGTATCGTTTTCAAAAACTTGCACTTTTTTAAAAAGTGTTGCCCGTTTTTAAAAGTTTGTGTTTTCAGGCTGCCAAACCACCGTTGTCATGTAAATGAACAGCTAAAACGCATAAAGAGTTTTCCTTTTTAGTTGAAAATGTTGTCGGTAAACAGCCCCTGAAACAGCTTCTCGAATAAGAAAAATGTAGGGTGGAAATTGTTATTGTCTGTCAGTAATTGTTTGGATAGATGTGGTTTGCTATTGGTCGATCTCATGTGAGTGACAGGTTGCCCCGCCCTCGTGCCAGTGAACACGTCATCAGAGAAGAGAAGAGATGTTGATGCAGGGAGGGAGAGGAAGTTATTTTGATTTAGATTACAAGGGCACATGAATGAAAAAAATAAATAAATGATGTGCACTTATAAATCCTTTACAATAAAAATACTGCAATATTCCATTTAAAAAAAAATAAGAATTGTCAATTTTAAATTTCATGGTGACTTTAATAACTAATAAAGATGTCGTACCTTCAACAATAACTGAACAAATCTCACGGATCTTCTCGTCATTCGTCTTGGGCCCCTTTTAAAAACATTTTTTTACATCAACATCAGCAAAAACGGGACAGAAAGCATTTCTAAAGAAGCAACTGGAAAGAAGTCCAGTCAAAGATGAAAGTGAACAATGTCATAAAGCAATGTACTGACAGGTAGACCTCTGGGACCAGGGGATCCTGTTAGGCCTCGTTCCCCCTCCAGACCTCTGGCTCCCTGGGGTCCCGTCAGACCCTCATGGCCTGGCTGTCCTGGACGACCATCAGCTCCTGTAGCTCCTCTCTGGCCTTTCTCTCCACGCTTAGGTAAAACAAAACAAAATGACTTTAAAAAATAATTTTAAACAAATTTTCTACATATTTATATATACACACACACAAACGTTTGTGTGTGTCACAATTTTTTTCCACAGTTCTAGTTTATATATATATATACATATACACACACACATACAATAATTTATTTGATGATTTATTATAAACAATATTAGTATATAATTTATTTCTTACTATTGATTTATTTTATATAGTAATATTTAGATTTGAAAATTAAATCTTTGTTTGTTCTTCTACAATACGCCTTGAATGAATGTTTAAGTGGCACGCTTACCTCTCCCTTGATTCCAGTAATACCCGGAGGCCCCTGTAAACCATTATTAAAAACCATCACACTACTGTACACATACTGAAATAGCATAATTAGAGGGTCTGACTGGGTATGCTGCTATACACATGACGAACCTGATCACCCTTCACGCCTGGTTCTCCCGAAACACCTGGATCTCCCTGTAGAACGAAGAGAGAGAAAGATATTAGTGTAAAATTACACGGTATTCAAGTGCAGGAAGCAGCAGGTATTTAATACGGTCGGTCACTGATTGCATAGTTCGACTGGGGCATTTTAATTTACCTCACTTCCTTTGGGACCGACGGGACCCATTGGACCCTGAAAGAACAGAAAAAAAAAATTACATGATCACACATAGCGAACAATAATAAGTTCTGCTCTGTTATGATTATTACAATAAACAATGATCACACCTGGTCTCCTTTATGACCCGTGTGACCCTTGATTCCACGGGGACCCATGAGTCCTTGGTCACCTTTATCTCCCTGCGGAAGTAGTCAAAATATTATTGAAATACTGTATGAATGTACTGTATAACTGTATGAAATATTGTATGAATAACAGTGTATAATTGTACAGCGCTTCACCTAATAATTGCCTTTTATTAGTAGTCACACATATACTGTATTTAATTATACTAATTGGGGGTGACGGTTTTCATCTGGAAATTAGTTTTTGCAGGATGGGAGGTCTGTAAATGCTTGGATTTACATGCACACTTATGCAACAAAGGTTAGTATCTATCAATACACTTTTTTTTTTCACACTAACATAAAACTTGCTCACATGTGCTTTCTTTGCCATCTCCAGCAAAGTACATAGGTTGACTACATATAATAAGTATGCATATTGGAACACAGCCATTAAGATCCATAATCAAACCAACGGGTCTGTGTCTAACCCACCTGGATCCCTTGCGGGCCCATTGCGCCGACTGGACCCTGTTTTCCCGTTTCACCCTGAGGAGGATAGGTTTGTTGGTTAATTGGATACATTTTTCAACAAAATACTATGAATTGTAATCTCAGGACAGAATGGTGTGCACCAAAGCAAAAGAAAAAAAAAAGTATGAATGTATGTATTTCTGAATTGTGTTTTTATTACAGTGGATCCTTTGGCTCCTGGAGTTCCATTTTCTCCTGCTGGTCCAAGTGCTCCCTAAAATATAACATTAACACAATTATAAACCATTAAAAAAACATGCATACAACTGCAAAAGAAAACCCCACCATAATACTCACATCTTTACCAGGAAGCCCAACTGGACCAGTCGGTCCTACAGCACCAATATCACCCTGTAATAGAAAGAGTGTAATTGCTTGATATGGCATCACTGTTTTAAAATTTAAATGAGATTCAGCATACATGATTGTTTTATGTAATGATGTTAACCTTTTGGCCTGCAGGCCCCACGAGTCCCTGTTTTCCTGGCAAGCCCTAAATTTGAGATGCAATATTGTTAAGTCAAGGTGAGTCACAGATTATAGTGTGCAAGATGTCATTCAATAGCTTTAATATACAGTACATACTATAATAATATAATCTAATTAGATTAATATAATGTAATTACAAGTATATCATTTTTGGAATCTGATTACATAATTCAGATTAAATATAATCAGTCACTACCCAGCACTGTGCACATGCATATAAATATACATTAATTGATTAACTCACTGGAATTCCCACAATTCCTCTGACACCAAGGGCTCCGGGCAGACCTGGGTCTCCCTGTCAAGCAAGACAGCAAAATCTTCCTAAGTTTTTATCATTGAACGAGCCAGATTTAAAGGGGTGGTAAAATGCCCTTTTCACAAGATGTAAAATAAATCTCTGATGTCCCCAGAGTGTGTGTGTGAAGTTTTAGCACAAAATACCCCACAGATATTTTTATATAGCATGTTAAAGTTGTCACTTTTTGAGGGTTAGCAAAAACGCACCGTTTTGTGACTGGCCCTTTAAATGCAAATGAGCTGCCTCAGAGGACGGGGTTTCAGATGGAGAGACTCAAGAAAATGTAGAGACTCAAGAAGAAGTGACAACATGTAGAATGCAACAGGACGTCTCTGAATGGTTAATTGATTAATTTATGTTGCTGATGTGGAATTAACTATCTTCAATTAGCATATTCTGTCATGATAATCTATAAATCGCTTGTATAGGAACTGTTGTGAGATGCACACAGAGTGACTTTTATTGCATGTGAAAAGAAGGATGCTATAGTTTGAGCTGACTCACAAATCTACTCTTATACAACAACTTTTCCTCTACTCTTTTCCGGGACTGCGTGTTCCCGGGGGCGGGGCTTATGTACATTTTAGGGTTGCTGATGTCACTAACCCGGGAGGAATGTCGTGTAGTCCTTACCAGCCCTTTTGTTGTAGTCCTTTTCTTTAAAAGCAAATATCTCCCTTTGCTTTGAACTTTGGAGATGTTGTTCATCGTTAGCCTCATAGCATAATCGCCTAAGTCATGTTTCAATATTTTTCTGCTAGGCAATTATGCTATGAGGCTAACGTTATGCTCAAACAGCAACATTTCACACTAGCTAAAGTTAGAAAAGTGAAATCGTGTTTTACCACCCCTTTAAGAATCATCAATGTCACAAAATTTTCATTAACAAAAGAGGTCAAATACAGCATAATACAAATTGGATATGCATGCAGTGTAGCAGGTACAAATGGAAACGTTTTTTCCATGAATTTTGAATCATCAAAAACCATAGAATCATCATCATAAGTCACCTTCTCTCCTGGAGCTCCTGATGCTCCATCAGATCCATGCTTTCCTGGCTCACCCTGCACATAACATCCACTTTATCATCATTAACGTTATCAAAAGACATTTCAAGTAACTCTTTCAGAACATAATTATTATCATTTTGAGCATAAATCTACTGAGAACTGATCAATCTGTCACTCACAGTGTCACCCTTGGCACCCGCAGCTCCTTTCTCTCCCGGCGCTCCGATCGCACCCTAAAACAACACATTATGATTGGTCAGAAAGAAACCAGGTACCTTTAAATGTGTTTTGCTGATTGCTACTCAATTCATAGTGTTCTTGAGTAGGGTATATCATACGGACAGCAATAACTCACATCATCTCCTTTAGGCCCAATATGTCCCTGTCGCCCTCTGATGCCTTCAACGCCCTGTTAAGACACATACATATTCATTTACTTCCCTAAACTCAATATAGAATTCATTATCTGTACAGAATAACCGTTTTAGCTTTACATTTGCGGAGTGTCTATTTACACCAAGAGCAAATAGCCCACCTTGTTGGCAGAGGCTATTTACACTATATAGAAATGAGCAAATAAATCCTGCTAGTAACAGGATCAGTGTTGTGGACAGTGGCGGGCGGCGTTAGCTTTTGACTTGGCCAATCCGAGTTTGAATCAACCTTTTACCAAACACATTCTTCTCCCTTTTCCCATCACATATCAGCCCAAAAATATTGGAAAAGCATAAATAAAGAGCACAACGGGTATAGAATAGCTGGAATATAGTGTTGAATGGGTATGGTTAAGGGTAGGTGTAGGGGTGGGCTTTAGAGACAGGGACAAGTAATGTCCGAATAAAGCAGCATCCATTTATGATTTTAATAATACAAACAAATAAACTGAATATGTTGTTATTGTTGCACTGTTTTATACTATGCTACAATATACCGAGGTGCAAATAGTATCTGCCACTATTTGCACTAAGTAAAAATAGCATCTTACTACTATTTACGCTTAAATACATTTACACTTTATTTTGATGGTCCACTTTAGACATTCTACTAACTATAAGTAACTTTGCAACTACATGTCAATAAACTCTCATTAGAGTATCAGTAGACTGTAGCAGACTGTTAGTTGTTCAGGTTAGTAGAGTAAGTTGACATGTAGGTGCAAAGTTACTTATAGTTAGTAGAATGTCTGTTGGGGGAGCATCATAATAAGAGTTAGCAGATATTAAGCAGACAGTCTACTAATACTCTAATGAGAGTTAGTTTTTAGTATTAGAGTTAGTGTTAGAGTTAGTATTATGTCTAAAGTGTCTAAATTATTTTTTAGTTTAGTATTTATTTAACTCATTTATGCACTTGTGATGCCACAGGACTGTTCTCTATCTCCCTAAAATAACTTGATATCATCTGAAAATCTTGCTTTATATCCCACAAGCTCTGTTGAACTCCATTTCCACTAGACTAGCTTGCTGAACAGTCTTTTCTCATAAATATCAGATAAAGACATGAATCATCTGTACTTTGATGCCAGACTTTAGTTCAGAACGACAGTGTATAATTGATTAAAAAAGAAAATCTGTGAAATACTGCTCACGTACTGGAGATCCTGGTGGTCCGGTGGGTCCTGGGATCCCGTTGAATCCAGGAGGACCCTGCAGACATGAAACAGACAGGCTAAAACTTTACCAAAGTTCATTGTGCTTAAGTAGAAGAACAACATTTCTATTGCTTTTGTGTTGTCACACAACCCTAAAATAGTATGCCCTGCATACATCATGCACACACAGCAGTTTTAATCTGTACAATCACTGCAGGTGTTATTTGATTGGCTTTATTGACCTTTAAACAAATGTAATAATTATTCCATGCATTGATCGGGCTGGAGGATATTGCTCTTTCCTCAAGTCTTACCCGATCTCCTTTATCGCCATGAGGTCCAGGGAATCCGATAGGACCTCGCTGACCCTGCAGGGAATTTGAGTAAAAACTATGACAATGTGTCAAAGAGATATTCTTGTGGTGGCAGATAATATTAAAAAGTTGAACGCATTTAAGCGTACAACGAATGAACAAAGTCTTCATACATCATCTCCTGCACGTCCAGGAGGACCTGACTCTCCAGCGGTCCCTCGCTCTCCCTGTAAATAAAGAAGAAAATGACTACAGTGTTTGTTGATTAATCAATCTGAAGAGCTTGTCTATAGCCGTTTCTAGGGATTTATCATTCTTAAGAAGCATTTTTTCAAAGCACTCTTACCTTTTCACCCTGGATACCTGGCACACCGTCCACACCTGGAAGACCACGATGTCCCTGGCAGAGAGATTCAATTTAATAACACCTTCATTCATTAGAAAAGCAGTTGGTGTTTGGCCAAAGAAACTCTCTTTAGTGAACAAACTGATGTAAAGCTACTTTGGACAACATATTTCATCTTTGTGCCACAATTATCAATTTCTCCTCAACATGATTAGAAGAATGATTCATGTCTGAAGCACAAGCACAGATGTGTTACGCATCAAAGTGTATTACTTAGGGGTACGGACTAACCTTCATCCCTGGCAGACCAGGCAATCCCTGTGGTCCAGATGGGCATGTTGTCTGGCACTGCTAACAAAATGAGACACACAAACGCATCAGGTCTATTCATCACTAACTGCAGGATAAGACAGGAAGTGAAGAATAACACAACCAGCCTGTACCTCACCAGAGACATGCAAAAGGAGCACTGAAGATTGAAGCTGAGGGAGCATAACACGATTGTCAACTCTTAAAAAAACATTTGCTGCATTTTCACGAGCCAATGATAAATTATAGAGCAAATATAGTGCACGTTGACATATTTTACAAGTTCTATATGTTGCATGCTGAATCTTTTTGTGTTCTAAGATATAGGCCTTTGCCAGAACATTTCTTGAAGGCTGATGTGCAGGTTCTGTGTGTGCGTGTGAAGCATGAATGTTATTAAAATCTAACAAGCACTCACAGTCTCCCCACTTCCCTCAGGGTTCCCAGCACCTTGTGGCCCCTACGGACAGCAGAAGGACAGCAGCGTAGTTTAGATTCAGACACACACTTAAGCAAAGCCCCTTTTAAAATCCTCAAAGGTTACAGATCTGTGTGAAAGCTCTGCATTAGTTCTAAGCCCTCTGAAAGCCAACAGAAGTCACCTGAACCAATTGAAGTAAGGATTAAAAGCAGAGACAAAAAGTCTTAGGAAGTATAAAGACAAAAAGTAAATTACAGCGTATAACAGATAGCGGACGGCAAAACTTCAAGAGCCAAATTTGAAGTTTTGTATCTGTTAGTAGCCTATATATTTGGTTTGGTAATGCTAATGTACTGCTAAAAGTTGATGAAATTAATGACATTTGTAATGCAGTACTGTAATTGTAAATGTAGTCTAATGCAAATTTGGATACAAGTACAGGAAAGTCCTGTAAATAAATGTATAGTCAATAAGTTTATTGTTAACTGTTTTGGCTCAGTTTAAACAATAATTTTCTGTATTTTTACTGTACATTTTATATGAATTTCCACAAATTTCTAGATTAATTAATTCAATGATGTAAACAAAAACTGAATACAGTGAAACATAGACATCAACTCTAAAATTAAAACTCTACCATTGAGTGTTCTGGTTATATGTACACTAAATTAAATGAAGCCCCATTACAGTATACGGTGCTTGAAAGTGGTTTAAAAGCATGCACCATATGTAAATTAGCTAAACTTATGAAATATGTCAATGGTAGAAGCCAGTCTTACTGCTGGTCCTGGAGCTCCTGGTGGGCCTGGTGGTCCTGGGACCCCAAGTCCTCCTCTCGGTCCAGGAGGACCCTGGAAAAATATCAAAGGATATTTATATTCTGAGACAATCAATAAAGCGATGACAACAAGAGCTACAAGTATTAAGAATGAAAACCGATATGTAAAGACAATTTTAAACTGCGAAGGTGGCACAGAAGCGCTTCTGAAATGGCATTTAGGTGTCTTTACACAGACTGTTTAATGCAGCTTAAAGGTGGCATGAATGCATTTACACACCAATTATAACGGTATACTTTGATACTAAGGGCGAAGTGGGTCAGAGCAGGCATAATTTAGTCAGGCTTTTATGCGGCACTACACAGAATTTTGAGCAGCCTTAACTATTTAGCTATATTAAGATGCCTTAGTAGTAATGCACTGCGTAACACTCTGAAAAGAATACCGACCTCTGGTCCGATGTTTCCCTCATCTCCTGGAATACCAGGCTTCCCTGGGGGTCCCTGCATGAGTGGAAAATAGCATTAAGAAGGCTAAATGTGAAATTAAAAGATGGGAGTGAGACTAATTACAGTAAAACACGTTGTTGTTTTTTTACATACTGGAGGCCCAACAGTCTCTGGTCCCTAGAAGAAGGAGAAAACAACAACAACAGAATAAGTCATCCTTCAAAATGCATAATTTGTCTAAAAAGCACGGTACAGTCATTTTTGCAAAACCAAATAATCAAAAACACAAGAAAACAATGATAACAATGACAATACAATGTCAATAGAACACTTCAACATCACAAAAACAAAAACATTTAGCTTTTAACAGTGAAGCACCAAAACGAGGAAAAGACTTACCGGGGGTCCGGCAGATCCAGGGAAACCCGGAAGACCCTACAACCCAACAAAAAAAAACAAATCTTAGCATAATGACATGAATTCACAGTCCCATGAGAATTTCACAATTAAAAAAAAAGGCTATTTTGCAGGTAAATAGCTAATTATGACGAACTGAGAAAATGCATCATTTTATTGATTTCACGCTGTTCTGCAATCATGGAATCATGAAAAACTGCAGGAAATGAATGTGAAGTCAAACAGACAGTTAATTTAAAGGTTCATTCTGAAGTCTCTTACTCTTTCTCCCACTGGTCCTCGTGGCCCCATGGGGCCCATTGGTCCCTACACATATATAAAGAAAACCACTTAACATCAAAGCGATTAATTTAGCACAATGAAATAAAACAGTTTGTGTGCAGCTATGAAACTGATTACACTTTATTGATCGTCTCATTGGTAACTCTTTGCAATAAGGTCCAATCGCATTAACTAACATATTAATAATGAGCAATACATTTGTGATAGTATTTATTTATTTGTGTTAACTATTCATTGCTAATTTGTGTTAACTATTGCAGTTAACTAATACTACCAAATGGAACTTTATTGGAAAGTGTTATCGTCTCGTTTAGGTTGTGTTATTAAGGTCATGTGACTC
Organism: Siphateles boraxobius; assembly: GCF_051911475.1. Lineage (NCBI taxonomy): Eukaryota > Metazoa > Chordata > Actinopteri > Cypriniformes > Leuciscidae > Siphateles > Siphateles boraxobius. The sequence continues at coordinate 2,688,441 of NW_027508953.1, forward strand.
AATACTAACCAATAGTCCTGGGACCCCCTGCAGTCCTCTCTGTCCTGGCAGTCCAACCTCGCCTCGGTCTCCTTTACTGCCCTACGACACACACAGAAAGACAAAAACAGTTTTATCACCATTCAGCCTCGACTGCAGCTGTTTCTAAGACATGGCGGAGCACGGTGGGTCTATTCTAACATAATTAGCGATGCCTCTTGGCATCTGTCCTCATCTGATAAGACCCGAGTCAGCTCTGAGCAGCATTTCACCTATTTATGACACACCAGATGATGGTGCAATTCAACCGCGCTTTCCCTAAATAGATATTGACACAGGAAGCTGGATTGATTGGCTGTGTTTTGCATCTGGCAGCCTGTAAATGCATTTTCTCATTAGGAGTTATAATACAAAAGTTGCTGCTCTGTTTTAATGGGTATAGCAGTCAAGTTCCATAAAGGTAATATTCAATCTTACTGAATGAACGCCAAGTTTTGATTTTAGTCTGAAGAAGTTTTTACTAAAAAATGTATAATACAATTCATGTGACACATAGGGCATTGTTCAAATACAGTTCTCAGAACTCTGTTCTCGTTTTTTTAAGGAAAATCCAGCATCGCAGATATCCCTTCTCAACTACTATTATTAGTACTTTTTTGTTGTAATTCAAACAGTATACTATTTTCTATAGAAAATGTTTAAAAGAACAAGTTATCCTTTTTTATACTGTGCATTTTCATATTGTGTTGCTTACACATTTTAAATTTTAGTGTGATTTGTATTAGAACTTAAATGTTTTATTATATTTTAAACAGTACACACACACACACACACACACAAACACACACACACAGAGTATATTATATATAAATATATATATATACTGTTTTTTTTTCATAACACAAATATAATCACAATATATTTATACGTGTATACAGTGTGTATATATATATATATAGTTTAAATTTTTTGTGTGTATTTAAAAACTTCGTAGCATGCAAGCTAATTTTTTTTGTGCGTGTTTTTTACTTAGAATAGTATTATATATCAGCTTTATAATTGTTAGTACTTACAACCTTTAAATTTTTTAGCTGGTTTAATTTAAAAAAAGAGATCTTTGTAGCTTACAAACTATTTATTTTTAGTGTTCAATAATAATAATAATAATAATAGATTTATATATCATCTTTATAATCTGCTGTACCAAAAATAATTATCGGCTCATCAGTATCGGACGGTCAGTATCAATTTCAATATCAGTGCATCCCTTTTCCTAACTCTAGGACTAACTTTTAGAACAATGTTTCCCAGAAGAAGTTGGAGATGAAGATGTTTCTTCAATGTTCCATACTTACCGGAGCTCCAGGGGTTCCCGGGGTGCCTGGAATACCCTGAAGAACAGAATACATTTTTTTTTAGAAAAGGACACTGGGTGCTAAAAAAAACAGTAAGTTAGTCAGTGAGACAGGACAGATGCATGTAGACATAAGAAAATATCCAATGAGCAACTCCTGCCTCCCTGAACAAGAGAATATATCCCTAATGAGCCGCCCGGGACAAAAGAACAAACGTTTTGTCGAAGACTAAGTCTAAAGGAACAATTCTAATGGAGGTTCATTAGACTTTCAGTACAGGACTGGATCACAGAAGATGACAATACAAAAAAAAAACAAGAGTTAAAAAGTATTGTTCACTTCCAACTGATAATCATTTTGATTTGAGCATCACTACAGTGAATGAATAGGAAAATCGAATGCTTTGTCGATTGTATAACTAAATATCTTGTTTAATTATGTTATGGCTAACATACAGTATGTCATCATTACTGTATGTATTTTCTATTTTTCCCAAATAATAATAATTACTAGTTGATTAATAAGATAATCATAAAATTATTATTAAATTAGGATTATTGCCTTAGGCAAGCACCACTAATAAACATAATTAAATACATGCATTATTTAAAATATATTGTTTTGCCATATTTGTGTACAATATGCATTAGATCTACCGGTAATTTCTCATATAAACATGTGAAGTTGACTACATTTTTAAGGCAACACACCCCAGACGAGTAGGGTAAAAAAAAATAAAAAAAATCCATACTTCCCCAGTTAATTGATTATGTTAAAAATTGCACATATGTTTTGTATAAATTTTTTTGCAAATGAGGCATTGTCTAATCAAATATGAACTAATTTGCATACATTTCCAGAATAGGAATCTGAAGAAAGGATAAAGCCGGTTCGGAAAATCGTTTTTTACAGAGGGGATTTTGCATTTTCTTTTTTATCACTCCATAAATAAGAAAATACTGTCAACAGCCAGAAAAACATCACCATGTTTTTAGGAAAATAATGTTGTATTAAACTGACTTGTTTGGAGCAAAGCCTTTAAATGTATGAATAGTAACTGAAATCTACAGACACAAACAGATAAAGTACAAGAAAAATAAAGACTACTAGTGTTATTTGGATGTTTTCTTTCCACTAGTCAGAAAAACATGTTATGAAAAGCCAAATAGCCCAAAAATCTCAAATTTGTCAGTAGTGTCTTCCTTTCATTTACAGTAGTCATGTTTATGTTAAACAGAAAGACATACGTCTCTCCCGTCTCTGCCATCTTCTCCTTGGGGTCCACGAGGCCCCTCAGGACCCTCAGGGCCGGGGGGACCAGGGATTGGCTTGGGGTCCGGCTGTAAAGTGTTGAAGGAGTAAAAGAAGGAAAACGATGAGTAAATGAAACATGAAATGTTTTAGAATCCTTTTTATCATTTGCTTTGGTCACAAACAATCTGAAAGGCTGCACATAATCTCTCTCTCAGGGACCTTAAACAATTACTTTAACACAATAAAGAATAAAATGTAAATCATTATCTCTCTGCCGCCAGCTTCTCTTTATTAGCTTAAGCTTCAAGCGAGCCAAGGACATTTAGGATGGTTTTGTGAAATTTCATACAAATTTCTTAATAAAATATTACATTATTTACCTTGTGGAGTTAATAATCTTATATATAAATACATAAAAGCTGTTCCGGATCATGTTTTGTGGATTGCAGTAAGTGTAGCAGGTAGCAATGAGTCACTTCAGCAACAAAGCATTGTAGATTATTTGCTAAAAATAATAATGATAAATGAAAGAAAAACAAAGTAAAAAAATCAAATACCTCAGCATTGGCATACATCTGAAGAAGCGAGAGAGAGAGAGAGAGAGAGAGAGAGAGAGAGAGAGAATTAAGATTATTGCAGAGTTAGTGAAAGTGAAACCCCTTCACCAAAAAGAGAAAGCACACCTGTAGATGGCGCCACAACATGCGGCCTACGATAGAGCCCCGTCGGCCAACTCGCCAAAAAACAAAGCAAATGCGTGAATGTCGACATGGACGTCAACCGTTAAGTGGCGAAGTGAGGTGTTGAGGGCAACTAGCGTTTCCAGTCTGCCATAGCAATAAGCTTGATATTTTTAAGGCTGTACCTTGGTTATGCAATGCATATATTACAATGAAAGTAATGCTGTTGATAATAATTTATTCAAAATTGTGACTAAAGTCTTAAATTGTACAATTGTATTGACCGTTTACTGCTTAAAACCATCTTTAACCAGCTTAAGGTGGTTTGATGGTCTTTGCATCCAGTTTTAGATGCTTGCTGATGAGGGTAAAACAGCAACCAAACCACCTTTCAGTCTTTCAGCAGGTAACTTACTTGATTTTTCCATATTTAAGTTGTTAAACATAAAAAAAAGGACTGTGATTAGTCCGTTTCTCATTTAAGACAAAACAGGAAGTGATGAAAGCATACCTCAGTCAGAGGAAGTTCCGTACAGCTCTCTCTCTGAGCTCTCTTTGGGTCGCAGTGAATCAGCATCCACTGCAACTCAAACTGGAAAACATAAAACAACCAAGTTACTGTTTTATTTGTACGGTAACTACAACAACAATGTACTTCGTGTTGAACATGAAAAGTCATGTCTCTGTTCTTCTGCTTGTAAATTCTCTTCATAAATAAATAAATGCATAATCCAGCCTATATGCTCGCCCTGTAAATTTGTGATTAAAATTGAAAATGTGAATGAACACAAAAGCTACGAAATGTCTTATTATCATAAAATTGAAATGATTTTTTATGACCCTGTCTGTTAAAATGAAAGTCTAACGCAACCACTGGACTACATATACAAATCCCTCCGACCACAAACCTTGAATAATCTACATATATCAGCTTTGGGTTTTTGTTTTCGTTTACTGAAAGATGTGACTGAGAGCAATACCAGACTTATTTTATCCGTCCTTTGGACAGGAATGACAAGGTGCTGAGGTTCAGTAATCGGGCAGTAACACTCATCAGACAGTTACAGTTTACACAGACCGACAGTCACATTTATCACAGGTAGTGACTGTAACAGGATGTGATGGATTTGGCAGGTGCGGGGTGACAGTAACATTCATCAAATACAGTAGAGATCAAAACAACTGAATTACTGTAACCCTTCCAAGCAGGTTCAATATTACACTCAAAAAATGAAGGAGGAAGGTTGTGCACTTTACATAATATATTTATAGTTTACTTAGTTGTATAGTTTTTTTTCTATTAAGGTCCACGTAATTATGTCTCAACTTAACAGTACAAAATCCTTACTCATTGTCTAAACCCAAACCATTTATGTTAAGTAAAAAAATTCTTACATCCAGAGGGTGGCAGTATAGCAACTGCCATTTTGCCCTAACTTAATTTGATTGTGTTCAATCTGCTTAAATATATGTAAAATTTAAGTTTACTTAATCTGTTTGTGTTGGATTACATGAATGATTTGTGTTGCATGAACTGAAACTGGGCAGTGCTTGTTAGTTCCCAGCATGCTTTGCATATGGTTGAATTAAGAGAGGTAGCAGCCATACATAAACACAACATATAAAAAATGCTACATAAAATCATGACAAAATTCACAAAAAAAAGATGCTAATATGTGCTACTGCTAGCAAATAGCTAGCTATAGTCTATCAATTTAATTATGTGTCACTAAAATAAATGAAATATTAATGGATGAATGAATATAATAAATAGCCTTTAAAAATTAAAATTCACTTTGAGGCTACTTTAATTGGGCCGCTTAAAATGACTTAATTCCATGATGTTGAAGTTACATGAACAAATTATGTTTGTTTAACGTAACCCAGTTATGTGGAACCTGTTGACATAAAAAAGTGAATTAAAGCCAACATATCATTTTTTTGAGTATAGTTACAAATTGTTCAAATTTTTGTTAACTATTTAAAATGCCATTTACATCATTCATATCAAAGCAAAATCAAATCGTAACATCTTAACTTTGAAAGTATATGTCTGAACACAATGATATTAGAGGAGCACTAAGTATTTTCGGGTTACATTTTAATTTAAGGTGTCCTTGTTACAGAGTAATTATACATTTAAGTACAGAGTTATATTAATTAACTAAATCTAGGATTAGGGTTTGGTTTAGGGTTAGTTGCACGTAATTACACATAAATTATTAGCTATTATTATAGTGTTTACATATCATTATATTATACATATAAGAAGGACACTCTAAAATAAAGTGTTACCACATTTTTTGTTTATGTTTTGTTGGCCAATGCAGATCTTTTTTTAAATTCATATTATGTGAGTGTAAATCATTTAAAAAATATGTCAAAACAAAAGTAAACTATTAGCTTCTTAATTAATAAATTAGTCTTTTTATTATCAACAATAACAACAACATATTATTAGTAGTAGTAATGCAATTGATTTTTTATATAAACTAAATCAATATGCAATTCATCACAAGACTGTACATTCTAAACATCAAAAGAGTGAATGAATAACTAAATAATTTCTTTATGTGTAATATTTTTTGGCGCACATTTAAGAAAGTGAAAAAAGCACTACTGATAAAACTGTTGCTCTCACCACTACAGAGGTGTTGGGATCAGAATCCAGTCTTCCGATGAGAGTGTCTCCCTCTGTGTTGACATAGCCTTTCCTCTTGATGGGCTTCTGGTCCACCGGGTGACAGTCCACGTACAGCGTCACCAGCTCCTTCTCCACGCCAATCATCACCTTATGCCATTTAGTGTTGAAGAGGACCGAGAGGCCCGGGAAGGTGACGGTCTGGACGTCTCCTTCCATCGTGGTGAGGAAGAACTCCAGGGCCTGCTGGTCTCCATTGAGACGCATGCCTGCCTGCTTCAAGCCGTCTTCATCCAGCACCTGCCAGATGTTCCACACCTTGTTCACGGTGTTCTTGATCATGCGGAAGGTGGTCATGAAGGAATACTCGTCCGGGAAGCCCCTTGGGAAGTTCAGCCTGGTGGGAAACAAATACGGTCATTTATTAAATATATGTTCCATGATACAGGTTTGTTTGGTTTTTTTCCCACAAATGTATTGGAGACAAAAATCAAGATCCATCAGTGCTGTTAGATACAAAAAAAATAATGTATCTGTTATGATCATATCATGGTTTCGACACAGCAAATGTAAGTTACCTAATATTATATAATAGCCCACTTTAAAGTTTAAAATATATATTGTAATCTAAAATAAAATAAATTATATATAATAATGAAAATATAATAAAAATAAAATAAAGATCCATTTGAAATGGTATATTTGTGGTAAAACCATTCTAGATATTCATTTAATAAAAGTTGCCAAAAAATTGTCATATTGAAAAAACTATGGAAGGTAAAATGTGGGGGGAAAACAAGGTTTTGAAGCCTCTTTTAAATGTTAAATATATAATTTAATCTATAAGAATATTGACCTTTGGCCTGTGGGTTGGTGGTTTTAGTTAAACTGTAGAAAAAATAAATAAAGAAATAAATAAATAAAATAAAATAAGAGAGAAAATTACATGAAGTGGTACATTTTGTATTAAGAACTTTCTAAGTTTTTTTTTTTTTTCAAAGTAGACAAATTACCATTTTAAAACCTCATGGCAGGTAAAATTGTCGAACTTTTTTCAAGAATTGCACTGTAAAAGCTTACATTTAAACTATAATGTTGCATTGGTAGGTTTGTTAAACAGAAAGTACTTCTGCAAATCCATAATGAAGTTACTTTCTTGTTATGAAGCGAATCTATTTATAAATGGGATGTATTACCTCTAAGAATAGTAATCCACCTCCATTATTGTCTGATCATCAAGGGAATAGCCCTGCATTATACACACAGCTCGGCTTCAAGTTGTTCTGAGATAAATTTATGAATAACAAACAGATCAGAGAAGTGCACTTTCATCTTCAAAGCCCGTGTGTCGTCCGTGAGTTATTTCAAAGGGACGGTGCAGGCTTTCATAGCAGTGCGTTAAAGAATCAGATCCCGGGCTCAGGCGGTGAGTGAACAACACACACCATCTGAGAATCAATTACCTTGTCTGGTTTTACACGCACCCTCTATGGGCTCGACCCCGTGTGGTGTTTTAACAGGCAGAGGTGCTCTGCGGGAGATGTTCTTACAAATGAAGCTACAGCGGCCTTTAACCGGCTTGTAAATGGATCAAGGCGGAGGCCATAAATATGGAGTTTCCTGTTGGCTAGTAAAATTAATGAGGGCCACTGTTCAGAATAATCTCAGTCTCAAGAAACCCCTTTCTCCCATTTCATTTCATTCCAAGTCTCTCTCTCCCAAATAGATATCAGAACTTCAAAGACAAGCTGAGACTCCATTTAAAAAGTTGGTAGTGTCAGTTACATAACGGTTTCCTTGTTACAGCACAGTTTTTGTGTATTGATAGCCTACTACCCCATGTAGCATAAGTTTGCATAAATCCAAGCATTTACAGACATCCCATCCAGCAAAAACTCATTTCCGGAAGATGAAAACATTTAAAGCTCTTGCCTGATCATAACCCTTCTTTCCCAGTGATATTCGTCTGACCTTTTCTCTTTTGTAATGTCTCTCAGCCAATTACTCTTTCTTTAGTCTTTCTTCAAATCTCCCTCTTGCTCACTCGCTCTCCTCCCCCATCATGAGTGGACACGACCTCTACTGCTGATTGGCTCACTCTCTCTCCTCCCCCATTATGAGTGGACACGCCCACTACTGCTGATTGGCTCACTCTCTCTCCTCCCCCATCATGAGTGGACACGACCTCTACTGCTGATTGGCTCACTCTCTCTCCTCCCCCATAATGAGTGGACACGCCCACTACTGCTGATTGGCTCACTCTCTCTCCTCCCCCATCATGAGTGGACACACCCCCTACTGCAGATTGGCACACTGTCTCTCCTCCCCCATCATGAGTGGACACGACCTCTACTGCTGATTGGCTCACTCTCTCTCCTCCCCATCATGAGTGTGCACGCCCCGACTGCTGATTGGCTCACTCTCTCTCCTCCCCCAGTATGAGTGGACACGCCTCCTGCTGCTGATTGGCTCACTCCCTCTCCTCCCCCATCATGAGTGGACACGCCTCCTGCTGCTGATTGGCTCACTCTCTCTCCTCCCCCATCATGAGTGGACACGCCTCCTGCTGCTGATTGGGTCACTCTCTCTTCTCCCCCATAATGAGTGGACACGCCTAGTGCTGCTGATTGGCTACAAGTGTGTTGTGCTGCTCGGGCCAATTCACTTTCAACAGCGCTTCACAGAAATCGCTCACTTCACTTGTTTTTCTCAAAGGTATAACTGATGTGTATCAGTTCCCTCTATAAAGTTTATTATAAAATTCATGCTCATTAAAGCATAAAAATTATTTGTAATAACTTATATATTTTCCCTAAGCCTATTTTCAGTTATCAGCGAGACACTTAGTGAATCTTACTACTACTAGTACTACAAAAAATATATATGAATATAAAATATAAATATTACACCAGCTGAAACGTGAATATTCGTATGTCAGCATGATTGAATGGGGCTTCTGGGTATACAGGATTTTGCTAAAGCGGATCCACATGGGTTCAGACAAGTTACTTTTTGCATTATTAGAAGCTGTTCAGAGGGTGATAACACCTGTCTCTGGCCTGTAATAATGCAACACCTGAAACAAAGATTTACAGATGCCAACACGGTTGTGTATGTATGTGTGTGTGTGTGCATACAGTATACAAAATATTTAACTTTGGTTTATGTAGTGCACTCATGCAAATACTGATAAGAGTGTAGCTTTTTGTGTTTTTGTACATCATTTATGTGTGTTTTTGCACATAAAGACATCCAAAGTGTTTATGTGTGTTTGTGCATATGTAGTTTAGTGAGTGGTCTGGATTAGTTATAGTTACCTGGTTGGGATCTGGAAGTTAGCCTCTTTATCGAGTCTGTACGCCACCTGGAGAGGTGTGGAACCTTCTACCTTTCTGACGCCCTTCATCGGGATGACATCCAACTGAAACTGTGTGATCAGATCAAATCCTGCCACACACAAATACAATCAAATCGGTTCATTTAAAAGTAGACATTTCAAGCTCTCTATAGACACATATATCATGTATATGTGGGAAATCAGACTTTGGATTTCAGATCTCTCTCTCTCTCACACACACACACACACACACACACACACACACACACACACACACACACACACACACACACACACACACACACACACACACACACACACACACACACACACACACACACACACACACACACACACACACACACACACACACACACACACACACACACACAATTAATGAATCAAAATATCTGCCTAAAACCTAATACTTTCTGGAAAAAAATAAAATAAATTAGATTAGATAATACATTTTTCATTAGCATTTGTGAAAAATTCATGCAATAAATAACTTAATGCTGTTAAATGCATTAATATGCACCTAAAACATCCAGTAGGTCTCTCTACATCTGTTTGATTCAGTAAATGAGTGTGTAACTTGCTTACTCCCTGTTTCCAGCCTGTGCACAGAGCAGCACATGTTAGTGATTTGAGGTTGCACCCTCCGCATTATTTGTTAAAAGCGAAGGAGTCGCAACCAATTAAGATCTTGCTGAGCTAGAAGTGTTTCCACTGCAGAAATTGGCCGGCCAGAGACGAAAGTTTTATTTGCCTCATTTGATCATCTAAAGATGTCTTGAAACAAGGTGACTATCAGCTTCAGCATCTTTACCTAATGAAACAAACAGCTGCATGTCCTATTTTAGGCTATTTATAGGTAAACAATGCCAGAACAAAGTATTTTTTTAATTGATAATCATGCAGGATGGTGGTTAAATATTCATGAAAAGTGCTCTACTATGCCGATCATTATTTTTACTAAAGCAGCTGGGCCTCTTTTAAATCATTTTTGGATTTGTCACATACTGGATTTACTGCATAACATACAATCCCAAAGAATCTGCAATGAATGCAGACAGTTCGCAGCATGTTTTCTCACAGGGGATCTATTTACCTGGAAGGTCATCTTGTCCATTCTTCATGGTTGGGCACACCGTGTCGCCATCTAATCTGTTCAAATCCAGCTCTGAAAAATTCATAAGTGACATGAGTGTTGTGCCAGGCCTTTCTGCAGTAACATATCACCAGAGAATACGCTCTGATTGTAAAAAAGTGACATTCACCCATCTCTTGACAGCAGGCAAACATACAAATATCTTTTACAAAATAATAATGAGAACAATTATTATTACTAATTTTATATATATATATATATATATATATATATATATATATATATATATATATATATATATATATATATATATATATATATATATATATATACTGTATATATGCCTTGCCGGTCGAGCTACGAAAGTAAATAGAACTACAATAAACAAATGTTTTTTTCTAATTTGCAGCAGCATCATTTAAAGGCCATATGTGTACCGGTAAGCATAAGATTTGATCAATTTGTCGTAATTACAGTGGGGAAGCACTTTCTGGAATTATGGACTTAAGTGTACATGTGTGGGCCTGCAGGACAGCTTCTATAAGGTCAGATGACTGACAGACATAGTCATCTGTGCTCATTTGTATTAATCTAATGTAAGTGCATGATGGGAAAACAAATGTGACACTCCAGGACAGTTTACCTCCTATGAACAGTAAACCCCCTGATGGAGAACATCAACCCTGTTTCCTTTCTATAGTTCACTGTTTGACAGCCTGATGCACTTAACATATCCTGAGAATGGACTTGATCTGTTGTTTTCGCACTGTTTTTCATATATGTATGAATTGTATATTAAAGAAAACCGATTTAGGATGCTAAAATTTCTGTTTCGTGTGGTTCCACTATTCTGTGATCTAAAAAAGATTTTAAAAAATGCTCAAAACGTTGGCTAAAATTAGATTTTTTAATTATTTTTTTAACATTTGATCACTTTCCTAAAGCCCGGTCAGAAACCATGACATGACCATGTTTTGGGGCGTTCATCATGTATTTAGGACGATACTGTGATGATATTGCTATGGTGTTCTTTTAAGCACTTTAGTAATAATGTACGGTATGGTAATAATATAATGCCATGGCATATTTCAAAAGTACCACAGTATTACCATCAGGTACCACCACAGCGGTTTTATAAGGGTTTAAATTTGGCTCTAAGACCAAAACCGCAGTGCTGGAAATCATGAAATAACCGCATGGGGAGCGGGAGGGCTTCATCTGCCGACGCAGCGCTTTAACAGAAGAACAGTATGAACAGACAAACTGACATCTGGAACTTCTTGAAAGCCTGAAATAAGCAGGCAGGGGCGAGAGGTACCATGGTAAAAAATGCCTTTCCCTGTGTTTTTACAGTGGTGTTTATCCGGGCGCAGAGCCGTGTGAGAGCGCTTTAAACCCTCATATCCTCTCATGTCATTTTAAAACCACCCATTAGTGCAAATGAGGGACAAAGCCGAGAATGAAGCCGCACTCTCTCGCACACGTTTATACGTGCCTGCAGACGTGCTTATGGTGGCAGTGATTCATTGTGGACCACACACTGATGTCAAACCCATCACAACTGTACACTATAAAAAAAGATTTTTCAAAGTTGTAAATAAAAGAAAGGGTTATTGGAGTATGTTTTACAAGAAAGTACTACTTCAGTCTTTCTACTTTCTACAAAATTGCCGTTTTGATGATTAATTCAATGTGTAACTTTACAACTATTTGTAAAATTTATTGGTAATTTCCAAGTGAAAATTCTTTCAAAAATAAATCATACACCAAATGATGTGTAGTGTAAGGTCACATGACAAGACTTAAATCACTGCAATGTTCTATCACTACTTGGTTCTCCTATTCATCTACGGTATCCAAATATTGATACACCTCTTGAAGGAAATTACATTACAATATTTCCATCCAGAGGTGCATCCATTTTTGGTCAGTATCTTGTATTGACAATGCAGGAGTCCAGCTCTGTAAAGTTTCCTCCAACACATCCCAAAGCCTCTCAATGAATTTAAGCTCTGGACTCAAAGGTGCCAATTCATGTGACGTTCATCATGCTCCTCACAACCATTTCCTTACAATTTGAGCCTGATGAATCTTGAGATTGTCATCCTGGAATATGACCATGATGTGTTTTCCTACATGGTGTTACGCAGTACGTTTGAGCTTCTGTAAGAAACAATGAGGTTCATTCTCGTGTTACGCAGCACGTTTGAGCTTCTGCAAGAACCAATGAGGTTAATTCTCGTGTTACGCAGCACATTTGAACCTCAGCAAGAACCAATTATGTTAATTCTCGTGTTGCGCAGCACGTTTGAGCTTCTGTAAGAGACAATGAGGTTCATTCTCGTGTTACGCAGCACGTTTGAGCTTCTGCAAGAACCAATGAGGTTAATTCTCGTGTTGCGCAGCACGTTTGAGCTTCTGCAAGAACCAATGAGGTTCATTCTCGTGTTGCGCAGCACGTTTGAGCTTCTGCAAAAACCAATGAGGTTCATTCTCGTGTTACGCAGGACGTTTGAACTTCAGCAAGAACCAATGAGGTTCATTCTTGTGTTGCGCAGCACGTTTGAGCTTCAGCAAGAACCAATTAGATTCATTCTCGTGTTACGCAGCACGTTTGAGCTTCAGCAAGAACCAATGAGGTTCATTCTTGTGTTGCGCAGCACGTTTGAGCTTCAGCAATAACCAATGAGGTTCATTCTCGTGTTACGCAGCACGTTTGAGCTTCAGCAAGAACCAATGAGGTTCATTCTTGTGTTGCGCAGCACGTTTGAGCTTCAGCAAGAACCAATGAGGTTCATTCTCGTGTTACGCAGCACGTTTGAGCTTCAGCAAGAACCAATGATGTTCATTCTCGTGTTGCGCAGGACGTTTGAACTTCTGCAGGAACCAATGATGTTCATTCTCGTGTTGCGCAGCACGTTTGAGCTTCTGCAAAAACCAATGAGGTTCATTCTCGTGTTGCGCAGGACGTTTGAACTTCTGCAGGAACCAATGATGTTCATTCTCGTGTTACGCAGCACGTTTGAGCTTCAGCAAGAACCAATTAGGTTCATTCTCGTGTTGCGCAGCACGTTTGAGCTTCTGCAAGAACCAATGAGGTTCATTCTTGTGTTATGCAGCACGTTTGAGCTTCTGCAAGAACCAATGAGGTTCATTCTCGTGTTACGCAGCACGTTTGAGCTTCTGCAAGAACCAATGAGATTTATTCTCGTGTTGCGTAGCACGTTTGAACTTCAGCAAGAACCAATGAGGTTCATTCTTGTGTTACGCAGCACGTTTGAGCTTCTGCAAGAACCAATGAGGTTCATTCTCGTGTTACGCAGCACGTTTGAGCTTCTGCAAGAACCAATGAGGTTCATTCTCGTGTTACGCAGCACGTTTGAGCTTCTGCAAGAACCAATTAGGTTCATTCTCGTGTTGCGCAGCACGTTTGAGCTTCTGCAAGAACCAATGAGGTTCATTCTCGTGTTACGCAGCACGTTTGAGCTTCTGCAAGAACCAATTAGGTTCATTCTCGTGTTGCGCAGCACGTTTGAGCTTCTGCAAGAACCAATGAGGTTCATTCTCGTGTTACGCAGCACGATTAAGCTTCTGCAAGAACCAATGAGGTTTATTCTCACACGTCAAGTAGGTTCAGTTGAGCTTCTGTTTATGTCCGCTGATCAATGTTTATATGTTAATAAAAGCCAAAATTCAATCTGTTCATCAAATAAAGTGATCGTGACATAAGGGTGTGTATTTGATGAAAAAATTATAACAAAAACAAAAGAAAAGAAGAAAATTAATAACCCTTTAACTAGCATTTTAAGGGTGGAGAATTTTTTTTTTGTGTCAACAACATGAGGGTTAAAATGTCAAATAGGACATTAATTAATCAACAATCAGTTTTCTTGATTCCTCATATCTGATATTCAAGTATACCTAACAATCAACAATGACTAAAGAACAGGAAAGACAAAGGCATTACGGGATGAGCAAGAGCATAGTACCAGAGCAAGAGTATTTTATCATTAGTTCAAATTTCTGAGACACATTAAACATCAAAAGAAGATACTCACGAGCGAGAGCTGGAGTCCAGAGCAATGTGAAGACAATCAAACATGTTAAACATCCTGTCAATGTCCGTCGCCAGACCCGACTCCTGCCATGACAGAGACAGACACCATTCTGATTCACAGGACATCATTATCGGAAAACTAATACATGCAAATAAATATTCAAGACTGAGGAAGTAGTAATGCAAAAATCTAACTTGTAAAACTATTATTCTGAATATTGGCAAGACGTGTCCCCCTATTTGAAAGGTTTTGAAAGGGGGGTAAAGGAAGGAATATGGATATTTGGTGTCTGATTCAAAATTTTGTCAGTACATTTTTTTCACTCTTATTAAGAAATGAATGCTTTTAGTCAGCAATGGTGCATTAAATTAATGGCATTAAAGACATTTATAATGTAGCAAAACATTTGAACTTTCCATTCATCAAAGAATCCTGATAAAAAGTAACACGGTTTCCACAAAAATATGAAGCAGCACAACTGTTTTCAACATTAATAATAAGAATAATATGAAATAATTCTTGAGCAGCAAATCATCATATTAGAATGATTTCTGAAGGATCATGTGACTCTGAAGACTGGAGTAATGATACTGGAAATTCAGTTTTGCATCACAGGAATGAATTATATTTTAAAATGTATTAAAATAGAAAACAGTTATTTTAAATTGCAATCTTTCAAAATATTACTGTTTTTACTGTATGTCTGATCACACACACAAAAAAAATGCAGCCTTGGTGAGCATAAGAAACTTCTTTCAAAAACATAGTACTGAGCTCAAAGTTTTGAACAATAATAGCAGATTATTCAAGTTATTCAGACACAGGCATTGGATAAACCCCGGCAGCTCCAGGCTGGAAGAGACCCACGCTGAGATAGGGAGAGAGACACTGAGATTTTGATCAGACCTGAGCCACCCTGTATGTGTGTGTGTGTGTCTGTGTGTGTGTGTGTGTTGTTGTTTTAAATTGGCTAGAGGCACAGGAAGGTGATAGGAATATATTCTACCACAGTAATGATGAATGAGTCATGAGTCTCACACAATGTGCACAATCTATCTATCCACAGCATTGCACACACCTAACCCCGTCATCCATCCATCCATGATCCATCCATCCATCACACAGCGAGCTTTAGGCTCTTGTCAGGGTCAGAAGCAAGTCCAGAATACATGCAGCAAGTCATTCAGTGCCCTTTCGTTCTACTGGATTAATGGTAAACATATTAAAGCTCCTGTAAGTGATTTGTTTACAAATATTATGCATAAATTGTCCTGTTACCTGACAGATATCAGATATCTGAAACAGAAGCCCTGAGAATTCACAGCAGTTTTTGTGACAGCACTACAGCACTTACAATCTGCCTACGCACATGTTGGTCGATCACAAAACTTGGCAAGCTCTCTGCCCGTCAGTCATCATGTGTTCAAGTTTGCTGACACAGATGCATTATAAATATCTAGCTCAATAAACGATTCAGACATCAGATCTTCTCTGATTAAATCTAAGGAAGATGTAAAGATTTGAATAACAATGAAGTTAATAAAGTTATATATTTGAATATATACAAAATATAATTTATTCCTGTGATGCAAAGCTGAATTTTCAGCATAATTACTCCAGTCTTCAGTGTCACATGATCCTTATCAATGTTGAAAAGAGTTGTGGTTTTTGTGGAAACCATGATTCATTTATTCGGGATGTATACACAATTTCATATGCATCTCCGTCAACCCTGTTAGGACTGTCAAAAAGATCCTCGCTCTCTCTCGGCTTAATCTCATTAACTTGACAAATGGTTTTGCTTTGCAAGCAATTGTTCTATTATACAAAAATAACAGCTTGTATTTTTCAATTGCAGCTCTTCTGCCGAGGCAGAAGTGTGTGTGAAGATGACAGAACAGTTAAACAGAAGGATCAGATCACAATACAGACAATTATGCAACTTCAAATAGAATGTGCATATAATAATAATAATGATAATTTGTTACATTTATATAGAGCTTTTCTGGGTACTCAAAGCCCTTTACATGGAAGAGGAATCTCCTCAACCACCACCAATGTGCAGCACCACCTGGATGATGCGACGGCAGCCATATTGTGCCAGAGCGCCCACCACACACCAGCTTACTGGTGGAGAGGAGACAGCGATTAAGCCAATCGGTATATTGATATGATATGAATATGCTCGATATGAATCTGTGTATATGTGACATTGTTTGTCCCCATGAGGAAAATGGTGATGTTTTTAGTTACAGCTCTCAGATATGATTATAACTGAAATCAAAATGATTGAAATTAAAAACATTCTGAAAAGAAAAGAAAGACAAACATTTTAGGATAATTAAGATTATGGTAAGACTTTACAATAAGTTCTCATTATTTAACATTAGTTATTGTACATGAAACATGAACTATCAATGAGCAATACATGTATTACAGTATTTATTCATCTTTGTTAATGTTAGTTAATAAAAATAGTAATTCATTATTTGTTCATGTTAGCTCACAGTGCATTAAGTAATGTTAACAAATGCAACTTTTGATTACGTATTAGTAAATGTTGAAATTAACGTTAACTAAGATTAATAAATGCTGTAGAAGTGTTGTTCACTCTTAAATCTTGTTAACTGAAGTAGTTAACTAATGTTAACTAATGAAACCTTATTGTAAAGTTTTACCACATTATTTTAATGATAATTTAGCACGTCTGCACCAATTCTCATTGTTGCAATTAAAGCAAAGTATAATTAAATACCATGGCACATTTCATAATGCTAAATTTACTTCATCAATTTAAAAATCATTGCTTTACAGTAAAAGAAAGAAAGAAAGAAAGAAAGAAAGAAAGAAAGAAAGAAAGAAAGGTCGTAAACCACATGGAAAATATAATTCCTTCTTTTATTCTCTATAGATTTTGAGGTAATATGTGAACATGTAGACTCCTAACTAGAATTACCTAACTACACAAAGCTCTCAGTGAAGGCAACTCAGAAAACATTTCCAGAAATCAAAACGCTAGTTAATGATCAGTTCTCCAAACACACCTTTTCAAAAAGGGTGCCAGAGTAAGTAAAAACATAAGAAATATGTTAATTATTTAGTATTTAGTCCTACCATTATCCATTGCATACTTCATACTATATATTAAGGCAGTATGGCATTTATCTGAAAGCATGAGGTTTTGTAGGATTCTCTCTGTGTCTCATACAGTGGGTGAAGCTCAGATTAGAGGGTGGGGTTATTTAAATCTTGGATTTCATCCTGCCGAACATCCGTAATCCATTTGCTTTCTGAACTCGAACGTATGAGGGAACGTTCCGGAATCACAAGCCACTGATTAATCATAGTACAGGAGATTTGTGACCAGCAACAGAGTAAAAATACCAAAACTGAGAGGGAACACTGTCCGCTTTATATAACAACTGACTCACTGAACATCAGCCACAAAACACTGGAAATGTTCCATATTAGTACCATGAAGAAATATGTACAGTAAATGTGCTTACAAAAATGTGGCAGTAAAAAAAAAATCTGATGATAATAATAATAGCATCTGTCCAAAAAACAAACCATGGTAGTACTTTAGTGGTATACCATATACTAAAGTACTGTGCAGGGTTCTTAAAACCTTTTGACCAAAGAATTTAATGAATTATAAAAAAAATAAATTAAAAAATATCGTAACTCATAAATAAAATTTCTTTTTAGAATATTTTTGATTTGTATTACTCTTCCAGGCTTGGAAATCACAATTTTTAAATTCCCTGATATTAACAGGTTTTCCATAACCTCTGACCATGATATTACAGTCAATATACTCCTATAAAGTCATTTCAGTTGAGTAGCTAACATGAGGCCTAATGTGTCCAACATTCTCATCTTGCAAACGCACACACTGTAATATGGAGAACATCATCAGATTTGTGTTGGGACGTGTCAGTCTCTTTCAAGACAACTGCTGTTTTCCTGAACAAACCAACTGCTGTCTTTCATCCAGATGCTGAGGGAAGTTCCTCCTCAACTTTCATCTAAACTATAATTACAAAGGTGCTTAGAAGAAAAGAAAATCATACAGATTCACACAGGTATTTTATCATGTACTAACAGAGAAGAGCCTGCCTTAAAAACGCTAAGATAAAAACACCTATTGATCAACACAGACGCAGTTAAGCCTCAATTTAGATCCTAAATAAATGTGTTAAGATACAGTTAGCTTATCGAAGTGAAATTAGAGACAAATTCCTCAGGGAATAGGAATTAGTTTCACAGGTCTGTGAGTATTCAAAACACTCTAGTCACTCAACAAAGAGTCAAAGCAACTCATCAGAGGGAAACATTCCCAAAAATTGTCTCAAAAATAAGTTTTCCATGAGGGTCACCAAGAGTTTGAGATCTTACCTGCTCATGCTGAGTTGAGGAGCCATGTTTCTGTCCCTCAACGGGGATGTGAGAGTCTGAATGGATGTAGAAGTTGTTTTGTCCTTTGGCCCAGAGATGCGTCGTTCCCCTCCGGTCCGATTCAGCTGTGCCCACAGGCCTATCTGACTGAAGACGACATGTGCAAGGGATGCCAAACTTTTGGGACACATTAAGGGTTTTTTGCAAGGGCGACCTGGCTTGGTTCCTGGCGTCCCATTGGCTGGGTGAGCTTCGAGGGGTGGTGGCAAGGTTTTTTATGACTGATGTTTAAGGGAGATGTTGCGCCTCGGGCGTTACGAGCACCTTTTTTCATTTCTGCACAGGAGCTAATAACACATGTTGAGCAGCGGTAATTCTTCTAATGGGAAGCCCTACTGTGGGGAGAGCCTGTCATAAACATTATGTTAGATTGTGTGTTCTTGAAGCTGGTTAAAAAATACTTTCAACATCCCACCTGGTTGACAACCATTATTCACGAATCATACTTCCAACTGCATGAATAAATGTGTGCTGATTGCACAAAAGTTGCATATGTGGGTATAGACGTTGCTGGAAAATATGAGGAGAAGGTAGCGTCCTTTACAATCCTGAATCCAAGGTTTCTCCAGGTAGACTGGCACTGAGATTACTGCACTGTAGTGTTCCTTCAAACTTTGTTTTGTTACATTTTCTGCATTGATTGCTAGAGAAAATCTGCCAAAGGGATTTAAAATGATAAAATGGTTAAAAGGTAAAAATAAAATAAAAGGTAAAAAAAAAAATATTTCTGCAGAATTCAGTGGGTGCAGGGACACATTCCGTAATAAATCTTAATTTATGCCAAAAATATGTAAAAAAAAAAAAAAAAAAAGAAATAGACAAAAGCTGATGGAATAAGAAAAGCAGCAGCAAACAAATCTCTGCCAATCTTCCTCAGAAAATGGTTAGACATACTGATGACTAACTGTGAGGGATGTTGAGGTACATATAACAGATGGGACATATTGCATAATAAACTGATAAAACATTTGCATGTTTATATTAGATTAGTTCTTATTTGATTATATAAATGAACATAGGAGACCCCTTTGGGAATGCTCTCAAAAGAAAATCGAGATTGTAAAGTCGCTGTAAAATGACTGAGGTCGATCTGGGTCTGCTTGCATAAGCACCCTCACTATAAAGGTCTTGCCTTGCAGCTTTGCCCTCATCAGAGGAGGATTCTGGGAAAGGAAATCAAAACGGGTCTATGAAAGTGACTTGCTCACAGGCATGTCAGCCACAATGACTTCTGTTACATCAAATGTTATGTAATTTATACCTTACAAGAGGATTTAGGGTATTGCTGTAGGGCTCAGACAGAATCTGCAGTCATCTTACAGGATATATAATTCAACACCTTCATTCACTCTTCACAAGATTAAAGAAGTTTTGTCTGTTATAAAAAGAAAGTGAAAAGCAGTTTAAAAAGTTATAGCACAAACTTGAGAAACGAAGAAATGCTGAAGCATGCATCATGTACTCATAAAACACATGTTCAAGCTGTCATGGAACATCTGGATGGCTGGTCATTAATTAAAGATTTCAGACACCAAGCAAAAAAAAAACAAAAAAAAAAACTTGAAGAATGCGTGAAGACAGGAAAATGACTGTGTCTGACATTCTCTGGCTTCTCTTATACTGATAGTGAGCCATACAAAAAATCAGGGCTGTTAATACAGCATCGTTGTGTGATAGAGAGCATGTGTGGTCATTTAGTACAGAACGAGGCTTAGGCTAGGTTTGAAATAGAATACTAACATGATTACTGCATATTATCAGGTGAAAATTTACACATTTCAACATTCAACTCCTTTCACAGACACATACAGTTTTCACTGGTAAATTACCGTTAAGAGATCATGTATGAACAGGACCTTAAAGTAAATCAGTTCTGGTATTTTACCAGTACGGGAAGTTGTAACATTACCAGTAAATTACCAGTGTGTGTATGAGTACATATGGGGTGAGAACGCGCTGATGTAAGATTTGTGTCAATCATATAGTTCATATGGAGATGACTGTTTACTGTAAGCGCTGCTGCATTTTAATAGTTTTTTTATGCAAACATGTGCTAGATGGACATCTTTGATCGTTGTGCCTCATCTCGCATGATCACATCGCGTTATAACAAACACATCGCATAATGTGTCGCGTTCAAGACCCTTCCTGCGTCTGAATCGAACACTTTCCTACTATATAGTAAGCGAAAAACAGTGTATTTAAGTATTTAAAGAAAAGTACCATGATTACCTACTACTTCCCTTGAGATTCTGAAGTGTGCATTCGATTGACACCTTTCTATAGACTTTATGTAGCCCTGTCCCTTTTCAGCGCTGCACTCGTTGTCTTTTGTCTTACGGTCTGTATTTTCACAGCGATCTTGCCTATTTTAATAAATTTATAAAATTTATTTATAAATTAACGGCTTATTTTAAAATCTTCCCGGTCTACTGACATTTTTTAAGACATCTGCTTTAAACATTACAATCCTCATGATAACTTTCATTAACTTTACATTACGTAAATCCACTTCAAAAGCTAATTACTCCTGGACAGCAATGCCATAGAAATATACAGAGCGACCGCAAAAACAGAAGTTCAAAGACAATATTCTAAAGATGGCTGCGCCCTTGTTTCTTTGGCGCATAAGGTCTATAGCACGAAGCCACGGTAGAGGATTTACAACCGATGCTGGTAGGTCAAGTGACAGTAACAACATGGCGGATGTAGTACTTACGAATGTAATTTATACTACACATATTCATACTATAGAGAATGCACTTTTTTAGGGTTCGAAAAGCAAGTTAAAATCCAAATATAAATTTGTCATTTGACAACTGTCAAATTGAACAGATAGTGAAACCAAAGCGATTCTCCTCATGCAGGCGAATGAAGACAACGGCACAGCATTTAAAGATCATTTCCGATGACTGACATCACATAATTTACTGATTTTTTGGTGCTGACTTATGAATAGTCTCTTGACTGAACCCAAAACAAACCCAAAATGCTGTCAAAACGTCTGGACAGCATATTTGTGTATGTACCGGTAAACTCATTCTGGTCATTTTACGGTAATTTACTGGGATTTCTGTGTGAAAGGTTAGGGTGTTTTCAGTTTTACCGGATGCCTGTATATTTTACAACTTATAACCATATATTTCTTTAAGTGATATAATGTTACCTACAGTACTTTAACTACCACATGAGCAAGTTCCATTATGATTAAAAAAATGGTAAATACAATACTTTTAAATGTATATAACAGAAATAGCAATAGTTGCATGCTAGTAGATTCAGTTATACATTTAAAAAAGTTGTATTCTTGTTGTAGCATTCCCTCTAACACTGCTGTCACATGACCTTCAGCAAGTGATGTTAAAAAGTAAAAACATTTATTTTAAAATCCAATCTTGTATAAAAATGTTTTTAAAACAAAGTGTGTCATTTTTGTTAAAATACTTTCTCCTGTCCCTATATATATAGGTTTACATATATAGGTAAACCATTCATGGGTTGATTTCCTTGAAAAGAAATTACTTAAAGAAAAAACTGTTTATCCGATGACAGATGGGGGGGAAACCTGGTTGAAGCAGTCTTTTTCATGAAATTTCACAAAAAAAAGATTAAAATTGCAGTAAATATTGCTTACGATTCATTCATAAAACTGATAGGTCAAGTTATTGCATTATTGGATATAAAGTAGTGTCCTCTGGTTATACACTTTAGATGTCTGCAAATGTAGCAGTTCATTTGCACATTCTGTGCATTCAGAAAATGTGATTTTTTTTTATAGCAAACATACTAAATACTGCAGAATTAGTAAGAGCTTGTAATTGCAGGTTTCTAAGGTTTGCAGAACTCATGGTATTTGCTTATGCAATGGCATCACCCTCTAGTATTTCGGGTTTCCTGTATGCAGATACATCAGGAAGTTACCTGTCCAAGACCAGATGGTGCCGTTTAGATAAACCCATAACACTGCCTGCACACCTGCAGAGTCTGCTAGTACTCAGAAATACTGCGTTATTGTGCAACTACCCACGTGAGCTTTTAAAAACACTCTCAGAAGGATGTATATACTGACTGCACCGATACAGCATCAATATTTGATTGGTACACACAGTGAGGTGACCTCTACATTCACTGACCAAAACAGACCTGCATGCTCTTACTGCACAGCACACACAGTGTGTTTAAACAACCATCAGTGTCAATGCTCTGAACGCTGGGTAACATAAATATGTTTTTACGAATAGCAGAGGCTTAACACCCAACACTCATGGGCATATACTTAATATATCTTCTTACAGCAATACTGTTTAAAAAAGATGGTCTGACCATTTTTTGCCCAGAACATCAAAATCCTCGTGTGTGATTAACTCAATCTTGTGTGAGTATTAAAGGGACAGTTCACCCAATATGGAAATTGTCATCATTTACTCACCCTCAAGTCGTTCCAAACCTGTATGAATTATTTTTTTGTGCTTAACACAAAAGAATATATATTGAAAAATGTTGGTAACCAAACAGATGATGAACCCCATTGACTTTCATATTATTTCCCCCCATACTATGGAAGTCAATGGGGCCCATCAATTGTTTAGATTCCCATACTCTTCAAAATATCTTCTTTTGTTCTTTTGCAGAAGAAAGAAATCCATACAGGTTTGGAACAACTTAAGGCTGAGTAAATGTTGACAATTTTCATTTTTGGGTGAACTGTCCCTTTAAGGGGAGGTACTGGCAGGGTTAACCATGTCTTTTAACTTTAAGTACACAAAACAAGGTTTTTAGTTGTATTGTGACTTAACCCATTCTTAAATAATAATAATATACACTATGTCAAATATAATTTTATCTTTAAAATAAATCGATCCATATATGATGGCAAGGAAAATAATAATAAAAATAATACTAATAATAAACCCTCTGACAATAACTAGCAATGTAATTTATTAAAAAAATTCTAAAATTTAGAGTCTGACTGCCATTTAAGCAAAAAGCCATTCATAAAATAGCTGCTGGAAGATGCCATCCAATGCTGATATATTAGGTCGAGGTGAACACACACACACATAGCAAATCATTTTGGTAATTATTTTAGTTTATTTCATGATTTATTGATTGGTTTATTACTTAATTTATAATGTGCAAAGGGAAATAGTTCAATCCAACCACAATCAATTTAGATTTTAATCCTCAACAAGTACATGGACACATATGGTGTGCTGAATGTGTGTAAAGTTTAATTATCTCACATCTATTGACCCTGGCGTAAGCCTGCATGCATAGTGCATCTGACATCACAGAGCACAGATCTATCCCTGAGCATTATCATGCATCCAGCTTCAGAGAGAGAGAGAGAGAGAGAGAGAGAGAGAGAGAGAGAGAGAGAGAGAGAGAGAGAGAGAGAGAGAGAGAGAGAGAGAGAGAGAGAGAGAGAGAGAGAGAGAGAGAGAGAGAGAGAGAGAGAGAGAGAGAGAGAGAGAGAGAGAGAGAGAGAGAGAGAGAGAGGGCCAAGCGAGTGGCGCAGCAGCACTTAGGCAGATTGGACATCATCTCTGGAGGTGGGAGAACGCAAGCGCGGTACCGCAGCGCGCAGGAGCTGAATGATCACCATGGCAACAACAGCATCAGTACCAGCAGCAGAAGCAGCCGTGAGCCGCTCATGTCCGTGTCAACACTGAGACCTGCCGTAGTCACACACACTCCCTCCCTCTGAACTAATGACATAGGATCAAAGCGGGTGCTCAGATCACGCCTACGGGGTCGCGTCGTCGCACAGGCAGGTAAGGCGATGGATGTTTACGCTCTTTCTCTTTAATTGTTCCTCTGTGTTTGGCTCACGTCGACCGACTGCTTTTGACTGCCGTTTCTTAATGACTTGTCTAGTCTGGTCTGGTCTTTAAGCTTCTCTTAGATGGACTGGCAGGAAAATATTCCATTATCCGGCATAAATCCTTGTTAGGAACATATTGGATGCATATTCTGCCAATGCAACGCGCCAGCCATCTGGCTCCATCAGAAATACACAGACATGTATTTGTACACCACAACAACACATTTGAAGCATGACATTGGTGTTTGACTTGAGCGGTACGCTGTGTGCCGGACACCTCGACTGGGAATGATTTGATTTAGGTGCATGTACACTCGTTTGGTTTCTGTTGTTTGTAAGTACAGTAGTTAGCTGGGGCTAATATGTCGTTTGTAAGGTCAGAAAGAGTTCAATCAAAACCTGAAGGAACCACATACGAGTCATGACATGGATTTGCATGGTATATGACGCATTTTATGTTATGATGAGGAATAAACTAGTCTTCTGGTTTGGTACCAAACTGAGTGTGAACCTCTCTTCTAGCGCTCAGAGATTTTGTTTCTAGCAGAGCTGAACTGACACAAACAGCCTGCTGAAGACTCAAGAAACTCCTGGCTACAGAAGCTCACTGAGAACGGAACAGATCCCATGGGATTTTACTCTGGAATTACTGTTATTCTGCATAATGTGTCAAATTCAGACGTTCACCACTAAAGGGACAGTTTTACATGGAGAGACAAAAAAAAAAAATCAACAGATGAAAACAGGAATTGCTCAGGGGGTTGAGGGATGACGTCTTTTTGTGAAGGTCAATAAATCTGACATTCACAGCCCCGTCTTGGCGAATCGGGCTGCGGATCTATTTTTCAAATTACATCTTGTGTAGAGGAGACTTAAAAAAGCTCATGGCATTTGACTCAGTCTAGCATTTACAGGCCAGTGTAAAATCTGGAATAATCTGGACTGTAAATAAGCACTGTGAATGTTGAACCATATAGATGGTGACATTTAAATGCAAACCTGCGAGTCCCACCAGGGCACAGGCGCTTTTTGATGGTTTAATGGATGTGGCCCTGGCTTGCCGGAGGACAAGAAATACCCTAGACGCCAGTGCGCTGTACTGATGTGTTAAAACAGCAGATTTTCCAGAAGACTTCCAATTGGTCATGTCTGTCCACACTGCTCCAGGCAACACGCGTTGCATGATCTTGTGGGAATGCTTACCATAGAATACCAGCTAAGTTTAGTCACTGTAGACGATCTAGAATAATCAACAGAAAGTTCTATAATGCTCAGAGAACAGGAATTTAAGGGATTAAAATTCTTGAATTGTGACTGATTGTTTTCATAAACTACTTAGTATCGTTCAGACTTTTTATGCGAACAGATGAAGACAAATATAGAGCAACAGTGCTTCTGTTTAATTTCTGCTTGGTAGTTCCGCCCACAGTGAAATTGATATACAAATAGCTGTACATTAAATATGAAATAGGCCTATGTTCAAGTTGTCTCTCATTATGGGGTGCCATTCAGCATTTTTGTTAACACTTTATTTTAATGCGATGTAGTTACATTGTACTTACACAAATAAGTATTAAGTAATATTAATTAACTACTTAGTTACTTGTACTTAGTGTAGTAAAAACAGTAAATTATGCATAATTTCACGTAGTAACGTGTAACTTTGCACCTTAAAATAGATGTTGAATAAGTGTTAAAACAAGTGTTACTGTAAGACGTATGCTCCGTGTCATTATGTTTTTGTTTCAGTCAGTTGGTCTGTGTTCGTGTTCATGACTTCATCCCCTCGTTTAGGTAATTATCCTGTTCACCTGTGATCTCATTAATCATCTCATTAGTTCCCTTTGTTTGTACCATGTATTTAAACCCTGAGTTCTCCTTTAGGGTACGTTTACACGACAACGATATGCTCAAAACGGAGAAGTTTTTCCGTGTACAGACGACACCATTGTCAAAACGATCCCCATTCACACGGATGGCGATGAAACAGTGTAGAGTGAACACGAAATACGCATGTGCATGACGTCATCATCTTCAGAGATTCGCATTCTGTCATTTACACGGAGGCCGTTTTCAAAAGCTTGCACTTTGAATCCCGTTTTCAAAAGTTTGCGTTTTCCCCAAAACGCTGTGGTCGTGTAATGAACGCCCAAAACACATAAAAAGTTGAAAATGGTGTCGTGTGCAGCCCCTTAGGCTCTGTCTGTTTCTGTCTGTTCTCATCTATGTTTCACGTGGTTGTGTTCTCCTGTGTTTGGATTTGATCATTAAATACTATTACCTTGGACTTCTTATCGTGCGCTGCATTCAATACACCGTATCGTTGACAGTTACCAGGGTTTTTTTTTCTCTCAGTGTGGACAGACAACTGACTTTAAGCTGGAAACTTCATACCTGGTTAGGACACAGTGTTGTACAATAAAATGAACAGGAGAAAAATATCTACCATGCAATTTTTGTACTAACCAGCTGCAACAAGTGGACATTTTGTTACTTGGATAGCCACGCCCACAGCAGAATTTAATTGGTCAACCTCTTCTCCTCAAACCTGCACATTAAAGGGGCATTCGGCAACTATTTCAACTTAATAAAACCGTTTAGAAATAATTTGGATGGTTTAATAACCTGTTCTGGTGAGAATGGTGACTTTCCCCGCTCCTCCCAGCATTCCCAGGTGGAAAACCAACCTTGCAACATGGGGACTAACGTCCGGGTAAGTTGGAAATAGGAAGTCTCGTGAGAAGCGAGAACGAGCGAGAAACACAAACTGCTTTACGGCAATTCGACATAAACACACACGCCGCCCTCAATGTGTATGATGAATTACCCACCTCGGTAGACATAGCTCCACACGATAAAGTTGGCCGGCTCTGATAATAACAACTGCACATGAGCAGCGGTAGAAAGGGGGAGGAGGGGCCACAAGTCAGTTTTTATAAGACAGTGTTGTGAAATATACGCCTCACAGCTGTAGGGGGAGCTCGTTGAGAAAACATGCGACAACAAAAGTGAAAATCAGCGAAGAAATAGCTAGAGTTGCCGAATGCCCCTTTAAACTCAAATAGCCTGTTTTGATAGGCTTTGATTGAGTTACATTAGTATTTTAAATCATCTTCAAGAATAAGATTTTGTTGTGTCAAACTAGGTTAGGACACAATGTAATGCAGGCAGTGTCATCTTTGTACTTAAGCTTGATTTTATCTCTATATGACCCACTCATTTCAGGCAGTGATCTATGACTATTCAGAATGTTTTTAAAAATTAACAGATTTGAGTCAGCTGTGAATACTGCAATGAGAACAGCTCTGTGTGTAAACCCCGTCAGACAGCATGTGTGTATTTCATGGCAGGTTTTCTCAGGTCACTTTGAGTGGATTTGTAACCGTTTGCACTCAGACTCTCTCTCATGTGATCTCTCTAATCTCTTTTCACTATCACATTGTTCCTGCAGGGTCAAGCACATGACGCATAAAAATTTTACAAGCACAATTGTCCTACTGCAGGACTTTCATTAGAGCTGAGCTAACACTGTTATCCATCTCAGTCATTACACAATAAGCTTAATAAGCACAATAATGGCTTTGTTTAGTTCAGTCATATTTGTGTCTTGTGATCTAACCACAAAATCCAAACCCCTGTCATCTCACCCTGTCTTCTGACTGTAGGAAATTGTTCTAATTCTGGAGCAAAGTAAAGACTTGCGTCACAGCCAGCTTACTTGAGAAAAACAGTATGTTACTATTCCAAAATAAAATAGCTGTGAAGTAGCTGAAACAACTAGTTTTGCTAAAATGTGCATTCAAAGCACAATGGGCCCTATTTTAACGATCTGAAATGCAAGTGTCAAAGCGCAAAGCGCAAGTAACTTTGTGGGCGGATCCCGGCGCTGTTACTCATCTCTATTTTGCTCATCTCATCTCATCCTCATCTGTTCCATCTGACATTGTGCTAAAATTGGTTTCATCATCAGAAGTTTCGCAGTCAGACATGTTGTCAGCGAGTCGCGCTATCAAAAGCTGATCGGAACGTGCGCACTGTTGACAATGACAGCAGCGCGGATTGATAGAAATGGAAAGAAAATAGTGCCGATTAAAACTGAGGTATATGAATTTTGACCGGCGTGTTTTTTGTGTGTTAAATTAATCAAGCTTTGAAACGCAAATCATTTTTTCACGTAAAAACGCACAGTTTTGAGGCCCCGGAAACTAACCGGGAGTACTTTCTTGAAAAACTTCCAGCGGCCAGAACTCTGACCAGGGAGGTTACTACAGAGTGGGTCAGTGTGTATGCACTATAGTGCTGGTAAGGATTCCATACAACTTCATGTCTTAAATGGGCAAACTAACACTTTAAGGTTTAAACTGATTTCATATCAATAGATTATGGTCATATTCCTGCAATTGCTATAAACATGGAACGTCTTAACTGAATGCAAAAAAGCTTGTGACTTACCAAGCAACTTCCTAAGTGCTTAATGATCTATTTCAGACACGACTAAACTTAGGGGTGAAAGAGATGTCCGCTGGCTCCCTTCCTGTCTGACACGTGGTGCAAGTGAACACAGTGTTCAGTTTTAATGAAACATCATTTTGACATATTTGATTTTTGATATTCAATTCATTGTAGCAGACAATATTAATAAACACAGCCCTCCTACACAGGGAGTGAAATCATTTGGCCTTTTCAACAACATGGATTGGAAGAAAATCATATTAGTACAATATCAATTCTTTGTTAAGCTCAGCCATTTAACCTTGTATATTCATTCCCTGGCCAGCTTATTAGGTACACCATTTTGCATTCAAAACTGCCTTAATTTTTCATTGCATATTCCAAAAATTGGTGAAAACATTCCTCAGAGATTTTGGACCACATTAACATGACAACATCACGCAGTTGCTGCAGATTTGTCGGCTGCACATCCATGATGCCAAACTCCCGTTCCAGCACATCCCAAAGCTGCTCTATTGGATTGAGATCCGGTGAATGTGGAGGCATTTGAGTCTAGTGAACTCATTGTCATGCTCAATAAAGTAGTTTAAGATGATTTGAGCTTTGTGGTGCATTCTCCTGCTGAAAGTAGCCATAAGAAGATGGGCGCACTGTGGTCATAAAGAGATGGACATTGTCAGCAAAAATACTCAGGTAGTCTGGGGCGTTAAAATTATGCTCAATTGGTACTAAGGGGCCCAAAGTGTCTAGAGAAAATATCCCACACCGTTGATACAAAGCAGGATGGATCCATGCTTTCATGTTGTTTACATCAAATTCTGA
This sequence comes from Siphateles boraxobius, assembly GCF_051911475.1. Lineage (NCBI taxonomy): Eukaryota > Metazoa > Chordata > Actinopteri > Cypriniformes > Leuciscidae > Siphateles > Siphateles boraxobius. The sequence goes on from NW_027508953.1 coordinate 2,718,412, forward strand.
CCCGACCATCTGAATGTCGCGACAGAAATTGTGACTCATCAGATAGGCAACGTTTTTCAAATCTTCTATTGTCCAATTTTGTTGAGTCCGTGTGAATTGTAGTTTCCTGTTCTTAACTGACAGGTGTGGTACAGTACCCGGTGTGTCTTCAGCTGCTGTAGCCCATCTGATTCAAGGTTTTACGTGTTGTGCATTCAGAGATGCTCTTCTGCATACCTTGGTTGTAACAAGAGGTTATTTGAATTACATTTGTCTTTCTATCAGTTTGAACCAATCTGGCCATTTTCCTCTGACCTCTGGCATCAACAAGGCATTTTCGCCCACAGAACTGCCGCTCAGTGGAACTTTCCACTTTTTAGGATCATTCTCTGTAAACCCTAGAGATGGTTATGCGTAAAAAATCCCAGTAGATCAGCAGTTTCTGAAATACTCAGACCAGCCCGTCTGGCATTAACAACCATGTCATGTTCAAAGACACTTATATCACATTTCTTCCTCATTCTGCAGCTCAGTTTGAAGTTCAGTAGATCGTCTTCATCGTGTTTACATGCCTAAATGCATTGAGTTTCTGCTTTGTGATTGGCTGATTAGATATTTGCATTAACGAGCGGAACAGGTATACCTTATGAAATGGATAAATGTGTGTGTTGCAGCTCATAATATTTCAATGAACTCAGTTTAGCCAATACATTTTTTCTTACCTAAAACACAATTGTTGCAATTAATGCAAGACTCCAAACTGAACTATATCAAACTACTTTGACCATGTGCAGTGTTGGGAACGTTACTTTTAAAAAGTAATTAGTTAAGTTACTCACTACTTGTTCCAAAAAGTAACTGAGTTAGTAACTGAATTACTCTATAATAAAAGTAACTCGTTACCAGGGAAAGTAACTATTTTTGTTACTGTTAAAAAAAAAAAGTTGCTATATGTCAAAGAATTTGGATTTTTTTTAGCAGTTTTTACAAGTCAGTTGAAATGAGTAGAACAGACAGGTGTTTGTACATAACTTTCGAAATTTATTGCTCGTCGACAGACAGCAAGTGGTCTACCCTGCACTTCAAGTATTATCTTTGTAAGATGAGTAAACAGTTACACCAAAAGTGCCTTTAACTCTAGCAAATTAAATCAAACTCTCTCAACCTGAGAAAACTGGCCAAGTAAACAACCTGTACTTCCAAGTATTTTGTTCAAAACAAAAGTAAACTTTTAAACAACAAAAAAGTGTGTTTAGCTCTGTAGTCTTATTCTTAATTAAATAAATCAAACTCCCAATGTCAGACAACAGGTCTGGTAGACATTCTGTACTTCAAGTATTTTCTTCAAAAGTAAACAGTTAAATAATATAAAGTGTGTTTGCAGTAACTGTAGCAAATTAAATAAATCAAACTCTAACAACGCCATGCGTTGCCATTTAATTCACAATTAAATAAGAGATCTAGCGCTAAAATGTGTTGTTTTTGAAATCAAGCTGAGCGCTCATTGCCACGGCGATCGGTTGCATGGATACAGTGTTTGTGGCTCTCGCAGTCTTCACTCGGACGCGCGCTTCAATCTATCGCCGATGTGGAGACGACTCTATTCATTCCGGTGAAATCACAAAATAAAATGCACACAAACGTGTCCCTGCTTGATATAGACTGTAACCACTGATGAACATATTCAGTTTTGATGAGAGAAAAAAAAAACTATACGAGTGCGGATTAGAACCCGTAACCTCTGACACGCTTGGCAAAAGATCTTCCACTAGACGATTTAAGAACTCAAAAAAAATTGCGGATCGTTGGATTTATTTACGGGTTGAACAGAGAGGCTGCACAGTTTGACAAGTTTGTACCCAGCACTTCTGAAAATACACTTCCGAATGCGTCTCTGTCCCCAGCACATTTCAAACCAAACAGACGCCCGTGGTAACGCACCGCATTCAACGTCCAGTAACGTTAACAGCGTTGTAACGACGGGAAAAGTAATTCGTTAGATTACCCCATTACTGAAAAAATAGTTTTTGTCTTTTAAACGGCGTTATTCCAAACACTGACCATGTGAGGTTGTTGAAGAACAATTTTTGAAGGTCAAGCACCTCCTCTCACCGACTATTTGTATAAGTGGCTTCATTTTATTAAGAGTGGACCAATTTTGTACTCTATTCATGAAAAGTGCCATTAACATTTGCAATATACAATTACAAACAGGCAAAAATAGATATATGCAATCACACATACAGACTGACACAAACTGACAGGCCCATAAGACTTGTCACTATTGCCAGAATTAAATCATATATCACTCACAGCAAGCCCACTGCCTACAGAATTCATTAAGCACACAAGTCGAGCAAGTGTCTTCAGTCAGCAGTAGATTTATGACCACACAAGAGATACGCAAGAATATTGAATATTGCTGGAAGTAAACTTGGAGCAGTGCAGGTTACCATTCCATCATTTTTGCAGATCTCTGAGAATAGTGAAGGTGCCCAGTAATACATTCGACTGATCCCTTCACAGTACAAACACACCGAGATTCATTACCCAGACTTCCTTTGCAAACAACATTTTTGATAGCAGTTTAATGTCCGGTAACATCCGCTGTCTATGACTTTTCCTTGTAAAGGAAGTCGTGAACTCAGTTAATATTATTTCATCATCATACCACTCCACTATCTAAATCTAATTACACACATGAATCTTTACTGTATATGCATCATATATAAATCTTGTAGAATGAATCAAGCAGATTATGCAGGGTCTTTGCACCTAAAGCAACTTCATATCATTCTATGTTCTATTTTATATTCTATTTATTTATCTAGCAGATGCATTTACCAAAAAAAACTTTATACTTTATAATATATTCTATATGTATTAATTTAGCAGGTATATTTTACTAAAGCATCTTCATATTTTATTTTGTTTATTAATTTAACAGATGGATTTACCTGAAACAACTTCATATTATTCTATTCTAATCTTATGTACAAAAGTTTTACTACATGCACCCTAGAGATGCGCGGTTGGCGGTTACAGCCGCGAACTCCGCGGATAAACCGCGGATCTGGCGGATGACGTGAAGAAAAAAATATTTTAATTAAATTCGGGCGGGTGGCGGGAGGTTTCTAGTCTCACGGCCGTCATCAGCAGTGCCTTGTATCGCTCAATCAGCGGATGGCGGGCGGGTGCGGTTTTGAAAATTGGTCAAAAGCGTTGGTGCGGATGGATGGCGGACGGATGATGAGTCTTGTGATGCGGTTGTGGATGAAATAATAACACATCCGCGCATCTCTAATGCACACTGCATGTTTCAAAGTAAGCATTGCTACCCATAATGCCCTCTGTTTCTGCTTAAGCAGCAGCAGAGGTCAATGCTCTACGGCCCATCTCAGACTGGCTCTCAGGATGTTGAATCAAGAAGTGAAGCAAACACGGTGGAACATTGTGTCGGTTAATGCAAGGGCAGCATTTCAAAGGAAACACATTTTTCATTTCTCAGCATCAGCAGCCAGAGGAAGGTGCTGCAGCTCCAGAGCTGTTAACCTTTAACCGCCATACTGAGACGAAGGACTAAACCACTCATAATAGCCATCTAATGCTACGTCACACACGCTCACGCCCCTTTATTGTTTCATTTTCAACTCCCTCTGTTAATGTTTTGTGAAACAACATTCCTATCAATATTTCATCGGTGCTACTGTACGAGAAACATTTTTGAGCTCCCCCATCACGTCTGACAGTGAAGCTCCTGTAGTTTTCCTTACTATAGCTCACAAAGTTTGGTAACATTTGAATTATCTCTGTTGATAAATAAGAAGCATAGACTGCAAAAAAAACAAAACAAAAAAGGACGAAGTCAAAATATCCCAGAAACAGTCGTGGCCAGTTACGTAATCCGAAGCCTGAGTCTGCGCAGTAGTGATCTTAGTTTGGCTTGCATCACTTTTGATAAAAGGGCGGGTTTATGATACAGCCAGCCACCGAGGGGGGCGATAGAAATGCTTTGGCTTTACGTTTCAGGACGTGTGCGACACATTTGATAGGAAGCTGTCACACGGCTCTGTGCACACTGCTTCAGCAAAACAGATGAGAGCATTTTAAACAGTAACTTGCATTGTGATTGAGCTATGTTTTAGAATTCTCATAAATGTAAAAAAAAAACTTGATTTTACAGTTTGTGTACTTACAGTGTAATTACCCAATGATTAGTACCTAGTTATAACCCAGTTATTGTAATTGCTATAATAAGTACAGTATGTCACCCAACTTCTCTACAATACTTGTTGAATTCAACGAATCCAGTTGGAAACAAATAAAGCTATTTTGTATGTTCAATCCGAATGTGTGTAAAAATGTCTACTTTTGGCAGAATACTGAATCAAGAAATAAAAAAGAAGTTTATTGTTATATTCATGATATCATACTTGAAATGGCAGGTCATGTATTGCATTGTTGGACACAGTGACATCAAAGCACAAGTATCAGAAAAGAGTTTTTGGGGAAAATGCATCTCTAACTGCTTAGAAACACCAAGGTGAGGGTGTTCCTGTGTCTGTGACATGGGTACTAATTTTGTTCAGCTACTAAAAGTAAATAAATAAAATCTTATTTTTTCCTATTTTTTTAATTTGTCTGGAAAATCTAATCTGAGCTTAAATGAGAACTTTGAGACATAAAGTTGAGGATATGGCTCATTGACCTTGATTTGAATGCTCACCGGAGCCTGACAATAATGAGCACACACTGAAGTTAACTGACTGTATAAAACACACTTGGATCATAAGGGTCGGTGCACGTCTGTTTGGCCGTCACACACTGTTGCAACTGTTTTGTTTAGCTCACCTTCAACGTGCCAGCTGATTTATATCCCGGAAATTCTGCTTCTTTGCCCCCCGCCGATGGGACGTCCTTAAAATCTGCAGATCGGGTGGCAATATATCGGTGCAGTTTATGGACATGCTGCGTATTTCATAGAAAAATGCCTTGATGTGTCTTCACTGCTGGAAAAGAAAATAATAGATAAGTCAACCGAAATAAACTCATGCTTACAAATGAAGCATAACTGTTAAAATGAATTCCACTCCATGCTGTACATATTAACTGATATGACTGCTGATTTTATGAAATGTTTTTTTAAGAAATAGTTTCCAGGAAGGTCGAATCTAGAATATTAAGACATTGAAACATTTTAACTTTATAGAAAATGTAGACGTGACATGGCATAAAAAACAGTTTCAACTATTCTGAGTTTATCTGCTTCCAATATCAGGCGAATTAGACTGATACAGATAATAAAAAAATACAATATTTCTATTGTCAAGACTCTTAATTTTCACTGCAACATTATTTTCAGCATAATTGAGCACTTTATGCCCCTTATTTCTCATTACAACGATGAGTCTGATATTGCCTTTTTCCGCATAACAAATGATGATTCTCATTACTGTATTACAGAAGAAATATTGATGTGTGTGTGTGTCCTGGGCACCTCTTAATGAGGTACAATTTAATGATAGTAAAAGCTCTAAAAAGACAATTTATTTAAAAAAAGTTACTCAAGATTTTGGAACTGATAATCACTTATTAATCTGATCAATATCATCAATATGGCATCAATATGGGCTATGGCCTGGTGGATATATCAGTCTTTCTGTCAAAGTTATGAAAGAGAGCGCACAATAAAGACAATAATGATGGACAGACAGAGAAACTGTGAGTGACTTTGTGAAAACTAATAACGATGGTTGAGTTGTCCCGTCTAAAACACGCTGATTCTTCCACCATAAAGCCAATAAGGCTTTAGGAAAAAACAATATCCTCTCAGATTCCAGCCATTCCACTTGTGTCACAACTACACAACCTGTTGTGCGGGAAGAAGCCGTTAGATGTGATTAGCACCACACACTCATACAGGTCCAGCTTGAGTGAAGTGGCTTTGAGCTGCGGCGTCTTTGAGACGGATTGTGTCATAAGTATGATTTGGGATCATGTCCAGAAATGCCACCGCTGTCATTCGTCTTAGAGCTGTGCATCGTACATTGGTTTGTCTCATAGCGGCACATCAGGTTCCCAGAACAAATATTGTCTGAGATGAGTCACAGCCTGAGTAATTAGAAATGGCGTCTTCCTGAGTCACGGGTGTGCGTCTGCCACTCTATTACTGAGTCACTGGATTATGTTCATTGAACAACACACACCCTAACAATGGGCAAATGGCTCTGCTGACAACGGTACAGCAACACAGAGTTCTGAAAGAGAAATGCATTCGGGGTTAGATAAGACATGCAAGGCTTGATGTGTTTAACTGTGAATGAACTTCTCTTGTTCTCTCTAGGTGATGGAATGGATGATGTCGGAAGTACAGGGCACTGTGGAGTTCTCACTGGAGTTGCACAAGTTTCACAATGTGGATCTCTTCCAGAGAGGGTGAGTCTGTGCTCTTCTGCATGTTTGAAGGCTCTGATGAATGGCTTTGTAAAGCATCTGTTCTGTAAATAACCTGTTCAGGAATAGCACATGGTGACGGGATCATGTACAAACCCTAAGAGCCAGTTTGGATAAGTCTGTGCAGTTTCATTGAGAATGTGCTCTCACATTCCAGAAATGTTTTCATGTTCTTTTTAAATGCAATGAATGGATGGCATTGTGTTGGGGTTTTAGTTTATGTCTCATTAGCTTTCAGAACACATGCTACCAGCAAGTGTTCCAAAGGCACACAAAACAAACTTTTAGCATATATATGCATTTTATTTAATGGTAAAATGCACACACACACAAAAAAAGTGTTAATGACTCATCTTGGACTCAAGGTTGTATCTAAAACTCCAACCAAATGCTCTCTATTATGAGAACCTGAATAACATCTGCTAAAGGCTATTAAGACTAAAGAATAGTCTGCTATTTACAAAAATACACTACCCTTAAATAGTTTCAGTAGAGTTTATTTAATGTTTTAGAAAGAAGTCTCTTATGCTCAACAAGGCAGACTTCATCTGATAAAAACAAAAAACAGTAAAACAAAATTTTTTTTTCAGGAAATACATTATCAGAACTCCTGCAATTCCATAGAGATTTTTTTCTAGGCTATTAGTGACACCAAATGAAATTGCAATCTGTTCGAACAGCCTGATTGGCTGAGACATAACATTCACTCAACCAATGGCATGATTTTATAAGACCAACCCTCTACATTGCGAGTAAATCATGCCAGTGTGTGTGTTAGATGCCAAGTATAAGTTTAGGATAGATATATTTTGATATATCAAAATATATCAAACTGACTGAGCGCTTGAGAGTTTCGCTCTCCGTCAAGCGATCTGTACTAGTATTTCAAATTCACCTCAGCGTACTTGACGTACCGTAAACTCTAGTGTGAAGGCACACCCTCGCCATCGCGTTTATCTCACACACGCAAAGTGAGAGAGCGAGAGTTTTACATACATAAACAATATACTTGAACAGAATTCATCTAGAATTATTCAGCTTTTAAGAACAAGCTGAAAATATGCCGGTTTCTCTGGTAGTGGGTGCCGGCGGAGCTCATCCGCAAACGGCAATCTCATTGGATGGCGCTCATCCCTGTTTTAATTTCAGCAAATCAGTTAGAGCAAACGCTGACAACTTGATTAACATTCACGAACCCAGCAGCTCATGTGTTGTATATTGTCATTATTAGTAGTAGGATTATTATCTTTTAATAATAATTACTATAATCTATTTTTTTTACAGAAACACTGAATGAACAACAATATCTTAAGCACCACCACCACTCCTAAGTTGACAAATATGCATTCATGCATGCTTATTAAGTTTTGTTCTAATTACTAAAGTTCTATCATTAAATAATGCTTGATTGTGTACATTTAGATATTTAAAAAGATGTACCATTTTACAAAGATAAGCTGATTTGGTGGAATATAAATAATAAAATGAAAATTAATATATAGGCCTATATAAAAAAAGGTATTTATATTCTGCTTGCTCTTACCACTATTGGTGCAAAAAAAATTCTCACTTCTCTCTATGTGTATTCGACCCCTATTTTAGGAATTTCATCTATATCTGTATGTTTCATGTAAAAAAAATCGTTTACCGACAATATTCCCATAGAAAAGTAACGAGGCTGTTATTTTTAGTGACGGTTGTAGCATTTCATGTCTAGTATATGCAGAAATGCAAGCTATTTCTTGAGGAGAGAATCTTCCTCGCTAATAACATTGTTATTTACACATTTGTTTACCTCAATGAAGTTACTAGAAAAAATATCCACTCTGTAACTGTCAATGCACCCATTATCTACACTGCAAATGCGAAAAACTAGTTTGCTTTGACTATAACCGAAAAATGTTGTCTACACTGCAAATGTCCGAAGCTGTGTTGTTTGCAATATTGACATCTTTACTGATTGTTATAACATTGATGTACAGCTCACTTGTAGTGTGGACTGAGTGTTAAACGCTGTTTTCATATACACCTCCCCCGCTAAGACCATAAGGAATCACATGAAGGTGTTCGGTTCAGTAGACTGGTAAATTAATGATTGATTTTTGCTGTTTTTGTACATTATTTTCCTGTCATTGGTTCAAGCCAAATCAATTACACCTTTGCTGCGAGCAGCAGGTGAAGTCTACAGGGAATTCAATGACTTTACAGGTCACTGATTTTTAACTATGCAGCATATAGAGATCTGACTAGGAACTAATGTGAGGTTCAGGGACAAAACTGTGCTGCCTGCCATGACCTTTATGATTCTTCTGGAAGTTCTACTAGTCACTTTGGTTTTAATTCAGTGTTTGGATGAGGGGTTGACATTAAAAATGTTCAAAGGTTGGGGGTTGGTAAGATTTTTTATGTTTTTGAGAGAAGCCCCTTATGCTAATTAATTTGATTAAACTTTTTCTATTTATATGCATTTGAAATGTAATTCATTCATGTGATGCAAAGCTGAATTTTTAGCATCATTACTCCAGTCTTCGGTGTCACATGGTCCTTCAGAAATCATTCTAATATGCCGATTTGCTGCTCAAGAAACAAATCTGATTATTATGCTGAAAACTGTTGTGCTGCTTACTATTTTTGTGGAAAACATGCTGCCTTTTTCAGGATTCTTTGATGAAGAGAAAGTTCAAAAGAACAGCATTTCTTTGAAATGTTTAATGTTACGTGTGTATTTGTTACATAATGTTATATATGTAAATTTATAATGTTACAAAGTCTTACTGACACCAAACTTTTGAATGGCAGTGCATATTAAATATGACTAAATATATAAAAATGTATATATGGTATATATACACTAAATATACATTTTAAATATATGTTTAAGTGTAAACAACATTTTACTAATTTTATAATTACACAAGTTTATGACAATGAAATAGAATAATTCATGTCAAAAATTATGCAGGTCTGTTTAAAATGAATTAGCGAAGGCAAAAAGGAGATTAAAATGGGCCAATTATATAGGACTTTAAATTGATATTTTCCATTTTACATACAAATATAATTACCAAAAACTTGAGGTTAATGAAAAAAAGACCATTAAAATGGTTAGTGAACACAAACTTAATTATTTACCGTATTTAAAAAATATTCCTGGTGTTACTGTACAAATTTCATCAGTGCACAAAAATGTATAATTAATTAATATAAATTGTCGTGAGTGTTAACAGTGGAGTTGGCAGTTAATTTGTACACATTCTGTGCACTGTTGTTGATAAAGAAGAGGGATAAAGCTTGAAGAAATATTCTACTAATCATACTTGTTAATTTTATAACACAAAAGACTGGCAGATGAATAAATGAAAATGAAAAATAATACTACCCTGTAAATAAAATGTGCCTATTTTATTCAGACAAAAATCTCTTGAATACACATCACACTACATGATTACTAAACTTGTAGGCAACTTCCATAGAAAGACTTGAAGACCACAAAATGTTAAAGGGATTGTTTAAAACAGAAAGTTCATGTTGTCTTTAAGAAGGCAGAGCTATCACAAAGGTAATCAACAAGGGTGATAAACAAAGTTTCTAAAAAAAGAACCTAACAAGTTTGCTCTGTGAATTGGATAAAACGAGTCTACGAATCTACAATAAAGCTAGCATCTAAAGTCGGTTAAGTCTCATTAGACACCCGTTTGTCAGCAGATCTAGAATACTATTTCCTCTCTATCCTCAACCAGTCTCCTGACAGCTGTGTGAAGCAGAGGTCACTCATGATGTTGTTCAGCTCACTGCGTTTGCTCTGAGATTAAAGCAAGGCTGTTGGCTGAAACATAGCTTTGCAGAGATTTGACTGCCCCTTCCCCCTCCATAAAGCAGAAAGCTAAACCTCTGAATCTCCTCTGGAATAATCCCCAGAAGACACAGACTGCTGTTATATACTGTTTGGTTTTACAGCCACTGTATGTAGTTCCTGCTCCAAAGAGAAGCCTCTAACAATAGAACGGGACAGATTGAAATAATACAACTTTAGCCTATATGTGTCTGGTGGAGCCCAACAGAATACGTTATAGTAAGCATGGGGAATCTGTTGGGGAATGAAGTTAGGTGAGCAGTCATTCGTTGGTGTGTGTGTGTGTGTGTGTGTGTGCAGGGGCGTGCACAGACCTTTTGAGGGGCATGTGCTGAAACTGACAAAGGGCACCCCATCCCTTTTTTTCCCCCACCATGTAATCAGAATTCATATAAGTACAAAAAATAGTTATATCATTTATATATATTTTTAATAAATGTTACAGTTATAAAAAAAATTATATATTTTTTGTTTTTTTAGTTTTGTTCTTTGCACACAAAAAGTTCAATAAAAAATATATTTTTTTTAGCTATTGTGTTTGCTTTCATAAGCTAATTTGTATTATTTGGTTAACACTGCTCTACCTTCCCCTCTTCTCAATGTCACACATAAACATGAATCAAGTATTTGAGAATCTATTTTGAAATATAATTTAAATAATTATGTCCAACTCAATTCCAGATTATAAGAAACTATAGCCATACAACTATAGCATATCCAACATGTATCCGCCTACCTGGCAAAAACTTGATACTGTGGAGGACCAGGAATGTTGGTCTCTTGAAGGTCCCTTGTTCACTAGACTTTCCCTAAAATAAGCCAGCAATGAAAATAAATAAATAAAATAGTGTGAAAAGTACAGTTGCAGTGAAAAGCATTTCCGAAGGATCATGTGACACTGAAGAGTACTGAACTTGAGTAATGATGCTGAAAATTCAGCTTTGATCAGATATAAATTACTTTTTAAAATATTTAAATAGAAAACAGTCATTTTAGATTGTAAAAATATTTCACAATATTACTGTTTTTGCTGTATTTTGGATCAAATAAATTAAGCATTGGAATGAATTAAATCATGAATTACATTCTGCATGATAAAATATAAAGATTTCACAGTGATCTTCTGTAATGTTTTTTTTTAGTTACTACTACAACATTACTTTTTATACATTTATACATGTGAGGACGAGCGGAGAGTATAGAATACCATAGATAAAAAAATATATATAGCAAATATAGGCTACGTGCATATCAATAGCCTTGAATTAACCATAATTTAATATTATTACCATAACAAGATGAAATGTTAATAAATTAAGTGTATCAGCAATCATAAATCAAAGAAGAAAATTTCTTAAAAATATATTACCTAGGTGACGACGAGGATCACTCAGTCGCTTTGTGTAGTTTCAGTACGAAACAACGCGGGGGCGCGCCTGTGCTTATGATTTTCCTATGGTAAAAACAAATTATATGTTGTTGTATTACTTATGAATATATTGTTAACATTTTACAAAAGTCAAACTCAAATACAGTTACGGGGTTTTGACCAGCGAATGTGTGCAAATGTGCATTTAGTCCGTCATTAAAACGGCGCCGGCGGCATCACATTACATTTTCATCAACGGGTTAAGTTTGTTGTAGCTATATAGGCGCTCAGTTTTTCCTGTTGTAAAATACATTTGGCCAAAATCGCATTTTATAAAAGATGAAATGCTACTGTATGCACAGGCTATTTAAGTGTAGGCTAAGTATTGGCTATGACTAGATGGCAAATTCTAGCCTAGACCTCTCTCTCAGGTCCCACATGTCTCAGTCAGACATAAAATAAATAAAATATGATCTTTTATATACAAAGTGTTTAGTACTTATTCAAACAACAAGATCTTTATTTACCCTTGCAAAACTTCGTTCAGCTGCTGTCCGCTGTGCGGCTGCTGCGGAGCTTCAGTTCATTCAATCACGATAGAGGGGGCGGAGTTATCAGGTTTACTGACAGTTTGAGGATCAAACAAGATTCACACGAGCTCTTTTTAAGAACTTTTATTGGCTAAATATTTTTTAAACAGACAGACGTAAAGGGTGACCAATAGCATTGATTTATTGAAGAAGAAGAAAAACACCACCACCAAAAAAAAAAGGGCACTTCGAGTGTAAGAGCAAAAAGGGCATGTGCTCTGCACAAGTTGAGCCCTACCTGTGCACGTGCGTGTGTGTGTGTGTGTGTGTGTGTGTGTGTGTGTTATGTCGTTGAAGATGAGGATGTGGATTTGGTGAAACAGAAAAGAACAAATAAACAAATATATCATATTTTACTCACCGTCAGGTTCCAAACCATTCTTCTCTCTGAGGAACAGAAAGAGACATTTAATACAAATAAAAAAGCATCATATGTCACGGGAACACACAGGAAAACAGGTAGATCCAAAAGCAGTATATTTATTGTTAGGGCAATCCAATTCATAGTCATCCATGCAGGGTTCAAAATCCATATTAGCAGTCCAATAAACAAAGAAACGAAACAAAACAAGAACAGGCAAGAAACAACTTTGGAAGTGTAAGTGACATCAACTCCGTGACAAACACTAACCAGACAGGGTATATATACAAAGAAACTAACAATGTGATATGGAACAGCTGAGTCCAATCAGGAGTGATGAGAACAGACAAAGGATTATGAGAAATGCAGTTCCAGAGTGAATGGTGACAGTATGGGGAAGAGACCTCTAGTGGACACCTGGGGAAACACAAACCATACACTGTGACACCATAAAAGTAGTCAAAATCACTCACATGCTACATTCCAAGTCTTCTTAATTCATATGATAGCTTTTTGTGTACTTTGATTTTTGTGTACTTTTAGCAAAATTAAAATAAGGGAATTAATTAGTACAAAGTTAAGTCGTGGGAACAAATCCAGTTGACCAGCTGCAGACGTTAGGCTACTGTAGCTTTACCCATTAATGACTCGTTTCCACAGAGTGGTACAGTACAGTACAGTACAACAGTAAACACTGATCCGGCTTGTGTTTCCACCGCCAATAGTACCTTTACTTGATGGGTGTGGCGTATGCCGGAATGTAGCGATCAACGTCATTCTCGCGCAAAGAAGAAAGCGACACAGTAAACACCAATTGGAGGACCTACAGCAGATTTTGTTCTTGCTTCTCGGCATGTGCCTGTTTGTCACAAGACAAAAAACATTGTGTTGCAAAGATATTGTGTTTCAACTGTATATTAAAAAATGGCACATCTAGAGTTGTCATTCCCCTTGTAGCACACGCAAGTGATGATTCTCTGTAAACCAATCAACGCTCTGCAGTGAGTACAACAACTATAATGAAATGACCCTTCACAATAGATAATGCTTTACATGCTTGAACTTTGATTGAGAGCTACATATAACAATTTATCTGTTCAATAAAATACCATACCTGTTGAGTAATAAAAACATAATCTCTGCGTCGATTTAACAAAATTGTCAAATCCCTCAGTTTTTGCCATCTCCGAAAAGCCAAGCCGATGTTTATTCTTGTATTATTACGAGATCTGTCGGGTTTTCTTGTTGCCAGCAGACTCTCATCTGTTTGCCATTTTTTTTAAATGAGTCATTCTCTGGAGGTTGGATATTTAGCTGCTCCACGTCAACCTTTCCTGCTCGTTGTGACGCAGACCTATGCCACTCCCACACCAGACACGCGTCAAAATATCCGGAGAAACGTTTCTTGATTTACAGACATGACGAGACACGCACAGGCGATATAATGTATGTAAGCAATTGTGGCGAGCAGGACGAGGCCGAGGGCCGTGAGAGAGCGGCACGAGGCCGGTGGCGTGATTACTGATGAGTGACACCTGCACAACGCACCAGTCTCGTGTCTCTCACGGAGGAATGGAAGCATAAAAGGAGGAGCGACGACAATGGAGATCGAGAGAGGCCAGGCTTGGATTTATGTTGTGTTTTCCGTGAGGGGCTGCTGGCTTATACTTTTGTTTTTGTATTTGTTTTTGTATTTATTAAAGTCTTTGATTGTTAGCCGGTTTCCGCCTCCTTCTTCCCATAAGAACCGCGTTACAGCAATTTTCCTGCAAAACTTGCAAAAATTAAAAATTACTTATTTTTTTGTGTAAACGCTTGCAAGAAGCTGTTGTTTTCAGCAGCATTCAGCACTGCATGTTTTAACATGCTACAGACAGATGCTATATCATTTCAGACATGTTGTAGCTTGTGTTACGCTGCAACATGCTTTAACATGCGCTACAGACATTTTAGCACATGCTGCAACAGTGCATCATGTATTTCAAACATGTCGTAGCTTGTACTGCACTGCGGACATGTTTTAGCATGTGCTACAGACATTTTAGTGCATGCTATTGACACTTTAGCATTTAGCACTTTAGCAGTGCATGTGTGTTTTGTTGCAGCATGCTGTAGGCATGTATTAACGTAAGCAAGTGTTATGGGAACGTTTCAGCGTGGAACTATAGTTGCATTTAGCATACTGTAGATGTGGTGAAGCTTGTGTATTTGACATGTGCAGTAGACATATTTTAGCATGTACTGTCAACATACTGTGGTGTCTTGCGGAGCTGATGTGAAGTACAGGGATGACCTGACCCAGTCCAGGAGCTCCAGAAAGTATGATCTGGGAAGTGCTTCAACATTTAACATGCAACCGCAGTCAGTTCACTGGCCAAGGTGACCTCTGTACTATCCCCCTGATGGAGTCTGGGCCGTCTGAACATGCCGACTAAGCTTTCACATTAATTCATCATCATTATTTATGATCTAGAGATTCACTACGTAAGATTTCACACTGACCAGATAAAATATCTGTTTATCTCAGCCTTGTTCAGTGTAAATGGTATAAGGTACATGCATTATATCCATTATTTATTGCTATTTTGTCCAGAAGGGATTAATAATTTAGTCACATTTGTAGAAAAATTTACCAGTAGGAAGAGCATCCCCACAGTCTTTTATTAGGAAACACAAGTTTGGTTTATATAGAATTCAAAGTGTTTTTATTTTTATATATACTATATACCCTGAAAATTATTCTAAAAGTTTGGAATAATTCATATTTTTAAATGTTTTTAAAACAAGCGCACCATGGCTGCATTTATTTCATCAAAAAATAATCATAACGAGAAATAAAATAAAAAGTCATATTGTGAAATATTATTATCATACAAGTGTCAAAACATTTAATTAACCATAAATTGAAATCACGTGAAATATGAAAAAACTGAAAAAAAATAATATGATTTTATTTTATATCTTGATTTCATGTTAATGCTATGTGTTTTTTTAAACAAGGACATCATCTATTTCAGACACGATGTAACTTGCTCTGTGTTTTGATTTGTCTCTTTTAACTGCAAACTTGTACATATCTGATGATAATTCATCAAATGAGGTCTAGTTCTGGGTCTTTTTCACTTTGTAATCTGTGAATAAAATCTATAATGCTTCAATAATTCTGTCACTTGCAGCTTCTATCAGGTGAGGGCAGGTCTACGCGTGTCTCCTCGGGTTCCCCACAGAATCACTGCCACAACACCTGGATACACAGGTGAGAACTTTCTATATTGACCTATGTTGACCATCTTTACTTTGTGTTGTGTCAGTGTCTCCATAAATGTATGTGTCATCAGTCAGTGACATTGGCTAGTGAGTGTATCTACATTCTTTCGATTTCCATTTTTTTGATTTAATATGTTTAGTGGTGGATTGGATTCGAGATGCATCATCCAAGAGTTTTAGACTCTCAGCATGCTAATATCTTCTATGTGGAGATGCGTCTATACATTTATTCCATTAACAGGGCCACTGTGACCATTAAAGCAGCACTCCAAATTTAAATTCACCACCTGAACAACAATTTTAGAGAAAATTACTGTCGAACTTGCTGCAAGCACTGTTATTATGCACAATGCATTTGTTTGTGAGGACTTTAATCATTTTGGTTACAGTTATTCAGTCTATACATTGTTTTAATGGATACAGGACGATAGTGAAGCCCATCGGAAGAGTCTGCTCCAGGGTTTCAGTCGAGGGCTCTTTCCAAGAGGCTTTTGGGAGGATTCCCCTCACTGTTTTTCTACTCCTGCAGTTAAAAATAAATGTGCAGAATAAACCACTCCGACACAAAGTTTTCGAGACAAAAATACAGTCTTTAGAGGACAGAGAGAGAGAGAGACTCAAACAGAGATAGAGTCTTTACCATTCTAGATATGAGGCTTTTAAAGTCTGACAAATGATCAATTATGCACTAAAACTACAAAAACAGTTCGACAAAGAAAATGAGAGCAAAACATGATTTGTTCAACATTGATGTGAAAGGTTTGAAAGTGAAAGAAAGTGTTTACTTTTGCTATTCTAAATGTATATAAAATAATTACAGTTGAACAGCTGATTTAGCTACTTATATATATATATTATATATTTATATGTCTACAATATTACCCAGAAACCATAATCTAACGGAACAATTGTCCTATGGTATTATTATTAAATAGAAACAGATGCACTGAAACAAAATTTCCAATACCAATATTTCAGAATATCTGCCATACTTTGATTTCCTTAAGGGGGAAAAAATTCTCTCCCAACTTATTATGTAAAATATACAGGAACCCTCTCATTTTGTACAGATTGCTATAATATTTGAGGTTAAAATGAACAACAGAGCCTATTAATCTGTTATATTGAACTGCTATTAATTTTCAGATATAATCATTGCACTCAAATAAACAATGTAAATGTTTGTACAACAGTTGCACATAAGGTAGCCTACTTTGCATAAACACCTGTCTTCATAATGCATTTATTCAAACATAATTAACAGTAAATAAGCTCCTCTCTGTGTTTGTATCTAACTAATGAACTCTAAACATTGGACAGTCTAAGTTACCTTTTCTGAGGTAAAGGCAATTGTGTGACATACAAGCTGTTTTATTGACGTCTTCCAGCGGTTGAAACGCCGATTGAGGGATTACATGAGACATTATCAGGGCTGCCAACACTTGAGTTTAGCTTGGAGTGAGAATTTTGGAGGGGGGTGGTAACATCACAATAAATGTATTGTGATTGTCAAAACATTTGGTAACTTAACATATGTAGGGACGCAGATGGTCTTATTTCGGCTGTTTCTGACGCGTGCCTTGTCTTGAATAAAATGAATTGATTGTCCATACCTTGAATTAATTCGGATAAACCAAATCCATTTATTGTCCACTTGGTATTGCAAAAAACAAATAAAACGATAATAAAAATTAAACCAAAATATCTCATTCAAAACAAATTTGTTGGGCACGAGCACAGTCTTGCACACTCCAATGCTCGACATGGCACGGTCAAAAAGTTTGTTGACCTTCCATTCTGCGCACCTGTAACTCATCATCACCCTATTTGAACATACTCAAAATACTCATACGCCCTCTAGTGTCACAAACAAAACAAAAAATAAAATTCAAAATAATGGCTCCAACAACATACTTTTACTAGGTTTAGTGACATGTTACAATGTTTACATGATAGGCTACTATTTTTATTATTGCTTGACACAAATTTCACGATTTCTACTCAATTCTTATGATTTGATTCCGATCTTGATTCTTTATCGATCCATTCTTATACATTTTAGGTAGATACATGTTCATTTTTCTCAAGCAAAAAATATCTCACCTAATGCTATACAGAGAACCCTGTCAGCTTGTTATTATTAAAGTTTAAAAATAACAACTCAATTAAATGCAATGTGTTTTTTATTATAATAACAACGTTGTTATATTTTAATGATATATTTAATAAAGTAACACGTCACATTTACAAGCGGCAAAACGGTATGTATTGTTTGAATTTCGAAATAAAATTAACAGAATCTGAGAGCTGAAAATTTGTTACATGTCAAAATTAACCTCTCTGTTAATTGTCTTTCGGCGTCAGTGTCCTCTTTGCGTTGCGATTTTTCTCAGCGTGAGAAAATAGATGTGTGGCGTGAGAGCGTGTGAAAAGTGTAAATTGCGTGAGAGTTGGCAGCCCTTCGTTCAACATACCTTTTGGTGTTCATGGGTTTTTCTGTTATAAGTGGAACAAAAGATTAAGACTATCGCTTCATGTTGCCGCTTGAACTGAGGCTGCCAGGCATTAATTACGTTAAATTTAAGAGCGCCCAAACGCATATTGTTCGAATTTTGTGATTACATTTACATTTATTCATTTAGCTGACGCTTTTATCCAAAGCGACTAACAATTGCTATATATATGTCAGAGGTCGCACGCCTCTGGAGCAACTAGGGGTTAAGTGTCTTGCTCAGGGACACATTGGTGTCTCACAGTGGATTCGAACCCAGGTCTCTCACACCAAAGGCATGTGTCTTATCCACTGCGCCATCACCACCCCTGGTGATGATAAAATGGACAGAATAATGTTTGTTGTGTAGAAAAAAAAAAAAAACGCGGACCTGGCAATAGTGGCTTCTACGGGTGATTCATAGGGTCAAATGGTTTAGAGGGATAGATACATATAGTTCACCCAAAAATGAAAATTCTGTCATTACTTACTCACCAGCAAGTTGTTCCAAACCTTTTTAAGTTTCTTTTGTCTGTTGAAAACAAAAATATTTTAAAAAATTCTTTCAGTATTGGTCATGCATGAAAATACTTTCAGTATTGGTCATGTATGAAAATACTTTCAGTATTTTTTTGGGTGAAATATTTAAGGCTATTTTATTGCATTATTGTCGAGAAGACAGCCCTCAACTTCAGGAAATTATTTTTTGCAGGGTGGGATGTCTTAATTTATGGCCTCTCATTGGCGTATTATATTAAACATAAAGGTTTACATTTGCTGTTGTAATAGTTTTCCTGCGTGACATTTTCTCATGGTTTTCTGTGACCTGAACCCTCTCATCTGATTACACAAACATACACAAACTATGTAATTTAGGTTACCTGTGTGTCCTGTTCTGTGTGCTAACTTACATTCTTCTCACATTTTCAGCACACACTCTGTGTAAACAGTAATCTACAGACGGCTTTAGTTTTATGGCCATCTGAAGGTAGTCCGGGACACGGGCGCCATGTTGTGTCAGGTGAAAATTTAGTCTGTTCTCACAACATTCACGGCTTCTGGTCTCTCTCTCTCGCACACGGACGCAAGCACGCACATCTGTGTGTGTGTGTGTGTGTTTGTATTTGGCAGCAAAACACTCTGTATGACATTGAGTCTTGGTGCTTCTCTTTGACTATGAATGCCAGCAACGGTCTGAATAAAACTGTCACAAACACTGGCATCAGCGGCCATTTTGGATCTGTCAGTCATTCTATCTCTGAAGTGATTTCATTTACAGTTTTAAAATGCCATCCGGTACTGGCAGGCTGACTGACTAAACCGAAGTGTTTCAGTGTTTTTGTGCTCTCTAACTAGAACTGTTAAAATGTACAAACTCTGTTTTGCTTCTTGCCTCACAAGTTCTTCCTCAACCTGAGATGCTTGGGATGCTTCCCGCTCTGTATTATTAATTATGCACATTATTCCTGGTATAAAGCAGTGCTACACTGTGCATTAAAATCTCCACAGGAAAGACCCCCAGCTTCATACAACACGGACAATATTGAAAAGAATGAATCACATGACACAACATATGATAATAAAGCCCTAGAGACATGAGCTAAAATGCTAATTCTGACTGTGCAACATGTCAGATTGCAGTGCAGTGAATTACCATACTGCACTCAGACAGCAGCAGAAACTGTCCTGTTCAGTGTCTGTGATGCTCATCAGAAACACACTGTTCTGATTCATAATCCCGTGCTGATGTGTCCACAAACACCATCCTAACAGTATTTGCAGGAGTTACTGTGAAATACATAAGATGGTACCAAAATTAATTGAAATTGAAATGAACCCTGCACCCCCCGCCCCACACACGCATTTTAGATTATTTACATCTGTTCATTTAGCAGACACTCTTATACAAGTGAATAATAAATGAACAAGTATACTTTGTAAATGTTGCTCAAAAAACATCTTCCTGTATCAAAAGTTTTTGCATATAGTGACAAATGTTGGATCAGTATCAGCACTAGAACAATACAACCAGAAGCATATGCTCTCATTTACTCACCGCCATGCTGTTACAGACTCGTATGGCTTTCTTTCAGCTGTGAAACACAAAAGGAGAAATTCTGAACATTGGAGACACAAAAGAACCACAAAACACAAAAAGACACAAAAGAACCATAAAAGTAGTCTATCCCTCAGAGTCTCAGCATAGCAGAATTACACAGATTGTCTAATTTGACTAAATATGGAGGAAACACTATTCTTAACACTTTTGGAACAAATTTATTTAGTCTATTAACAAAGTTTTTTGTGTTAATGTGATGGCAAAATGCTTAATGTCTTGAATTTGTTTATGTTTTTTAAATTGAGTTGTGAATTTCACTAACTGTATCAAAATTTAGTGAAAATGAAATTTTGCAATGTTTTCCAAATTATAGTTCAATGCATTGCCTTGCCTTAACATAGTTTTAAATTAGCTTCTAATGGCCTCCTAAAGACATGTTTAAAGAGCAACGTGCAGGTTGAATTTATAACTGAATTAATACTTGATATTGTCTGAAGAGGTCTTTTAAAAACACATATGTAGAAATTACTAATGAAATCTCATTTGATGTAGAGATTTTGATGAAAATGTGCTAGGCTCTGGAATACGCCTTTCCCGCTAGCAACGCGTCATATGACGTAGGCCGAGGCAAACAAGAGCTCGCGTTCAGCTGTAGTTAGAGTGGTAGTGAGAGACAGGAAAAGTTTTAGATCGAGTTTTAGAGATGCCATAATGGTAAATTGTTGTGTTTGTACTTGTTGCACGAATTCCAGCCTGTCAGGGCATCTTGTCCATCATTTTCCTTCTAGGAAAAACAAGGCTTTTCGTTTTTGGGTGCGTTTTGTGCAGGTGAAGAGAGCAGACTTCACTGCCGCGTCTGTCACCACACACTCGTTCGTTTGTAACACACGTTTCACTCCGGAGAATTATAGACCTGGAGATTTTTTGCATCACAGAGAGATGGTTTAATTAATATGGCTTTGAAAACATTGCATTATGCTGTCTTGCTCTGCGGTGTTTCCAGTGTGAAGTATTTACACACAGCGAACTCGTTGGCAGCTCAATGCTATCCTGCTTGCTGGCTACAAACTGCGGAATGGATTTCCTGAGGGGGGTCTCTGTGTCTCATTGAGCCGCGCCTCCATTCAGGAAATCCATTCCACAGTTTGCAGCCAGCTAGCAGACTGGCCGGCGGGAATCACTTTTGGAGTCATTTCAGCAGGATATCGGATATCTCCGCAGGTTGGATCGGGAAAATCCGTTACATGAATTACACTGGTATCTGTCCCGATACCGATAATGTATCAGATCGGCCCCATCCCTACCTGTGGGCTATCATAGGCATGCTCGTCAACATCGGAGAACTCGGTTTCTTCATTCACATCCATTGTAACCTGAGCCATATGTCATATGATAGCTTGTTTTTAACACCCTTGTTAGCGCGCCCGCCTCCCACACAGGAGACCCCAGGTTCAAATTCCGCTCGGACTGGATCGAGTAGAACCAATTAAATTTGGTGCCGTGACCCAGGTGAGAGTGAGGTTTAGGGGCTGAATGTAACGGAGCCTAGCTAGTGAGAGCTGTGCAGGTAAACCTCACTCCCCTAATCTCTAGAGGCACACTAGTGACTGGCGTTAGAGGTAGCAGTCTTTAGCGTCCTTGCTAGTCTGCCTGCCTGTCATGCCGGAAACACAGGTTCAAATCCCGCTCGGAGCAATGTGAATCCAACCAGAGGGGCTGCATTTGTGCCGTGACCCGGATGGGGTGAGGTTTAGGGGGGTGAGTGTTACTAACGTAGGCCAGTAAGAGCTGTGCGTGTAAACCTCACTGCCCTGGCCTCAAGAGGTGAGCTAGCGACTGATGCTAGAGGCTGCGGTCTTTAGCATCCTTGTTAGCGTGCTCGCCTCCCATGCCGGAGACCCTAGTTCGAGTCCCACTCGGAACGGGTCGAGTAGGACAGGTTAAACGAGGAACAAATTAATAATTAAGTCACTGAGTGGGTTATTAACTGGTTGACTGACTGGATCACTGAGTGAGTTGAACTTGAGAACTCAAACAGTTCAAGTTGTGATTGATTCATTAAATGATCCAATAAAGATATTGAACTCAAACTAATCATTTTATCATAAATAAGAGGTTGCAGCTTCTTCATAAATGTGCTAAAGTCTGAAAAAGGGGACCGTGTTTTCATGCTTGATGGCTTGACTCTGTCTAATTCCTGTCTCTATGAAGTCCCTCCTTCAAAAAACCGCAATGTGCTCTGATTGTTTGGCTAGACCAGGGTGTTGTGATTGCTCAACCGCTTTGAGTTTGTTTCGGAAATGTCACGCTCCTTACCACATTTTTGTACCAAAATACAGTGGCGTGTACGTTCCTGGAAGAAAACTCAAGACTACAATCGAAGCATTTCAGTAAGTTCAGAAATAATAACTCCCTTTGGAGTGACTTTGTGCTTTGTAATTCTGCAGACCTTTTTCATGCTTAAACAGCAATGTTACACACTAAAGAAAACTGAACGTGTAAAAAAGCATAATATATACTCTTTAAGTCGGAAGTCTTAAAAAAGTCTTACATTTCAGTCTGTTCTTCACAAAAAGCTATCATTTGACTTCAAAAGACTTGCAATTTAGTGCACAAGGCTACTTTTAGGATCATTTTTATTGATAATTTCATTATTTTGGAGCTTGACAGTCCCTGTCCTCCTTTATGTTCATTATATTGAAAATAGTGTCCAGGATATTCGCTTTTGTTGTTCTGCAAAAGTCATCCAAGGTTTTAACAACCTAAAGGTAAATAATGGCAACAATTTCATTTTTGGGTGAACTATCCCTTTAAGGAATATTATAGATTATACAATATGCCGCATTACAGTGCAGCGCTGTGAATTTCCATACTGCTGTCAGGCGGCTCGAAATAGTCTGTCAGAAACACACTGACCTGATCCATCATCTTTTTTCTCGGTTTCTGAATCTTCCCCTCCATCAAACACACACCATGACTCCTCTGGCAAGATTCGACTCTCCTCTTCGACTCTCTCTCTCTGTGTCTCTCTCTCTTTGTGTCTCTGAGGCATTGGCACACTGCAGACCTGTTTTGTTGGCACGCAGCGAGGAAGAAAGATATAGAAAGAGAGAGACAGACAGAAAGAGGCAAGAGACAGAAAGACTCTGCAGGGGTCTGTCTTCACGTGAGACCCTCACTGTTCTGCTCTGACACGCGCTATCATCCTCTCCACTGAAGAGAAACCCCACTGAGGTGCTGTCATCCGTCACAGACAAGATCTCACTCTCTCTTCGGGTGGATGTGGAGCCAGGGCCACCGTTTCATGGTCATGGCCTTGATGGAGGCTGTTTTAGTGGCTAGAGAAAAATAGGATGAGTAATGCTGGATTTGATGGACAGATTCATGATTTTCTCTTCTTGGAAACTTTCCTTGCTCGTATGTTGCTCTTGAAACTTTTCTCAGATATGTTTCTGCAAAAAATTCAACTGGAGAATTAAAAGAGTTCACTCAAATATGAAAAATTTTTCATCTTTAACTCACCCTCACGTGTTAAAAATTACAATATTTTGGAGTCATGTCACAGTATTTTGCCATAGTATTTAGTCTTTCAGGCTAAAAACGTCAGAAAAACATTCCACAAACAGTTATATTTTGGATATAAATGTAGGCTAATAATAGATAACTAACATGATTCTCTTACCATTTCATCCTAATCAATATATATATATATATATATATATATATATATATACACACACACACACACACACACATACACAGTATGTACATTTTATATATGCACATAATAAATGAAGTTAAACATAAGTTAAATAAAACGTTCCACAAATGTCACGGTTTGGTCCAGTTCCCTTTCAAGGGAACTCGAGCTGCGTTGAGACGCGGTGGGAACGCTCTGCGTGATTGCGTCGTGAAGCACGTGTATAATCAGTCCAATGGAAGAGCGAGACGTCATAGGCGGGTGATGTCATAGACCAGGAAGCTATAAAGCACACCAGAAAACAGACCGCGACAGCTTCTGTGCCTTCAGCAAGCGATCTGTGTATTCTGTCCTTGTCATATTTATTGTTGTCTGTCAAGTTGCAATATATATATATATATATTTTGGCAAAAGAGAGCAAGCAGCTTTGTGTTGTTCCCTGCCCACGTTATATCACGGGTGGGGACACACACTTCATCTTTTTGTTACTATTTGGGAGTGGAGCATGCCACAGTCAGTTCTCGAGGGAGCTGACTCTGAGCATTGCGAGAAGCTGTCCGTGAGGACACTCCGCTCCCGCCGGGCGTTCATCGAGGAGGACGGTTCGGTTCGCGCTTTCTCTCTCCCGAGTCGGCGTCATCATTTTTAACCCCGACGTTACCCACCAGCCATCTTAAATAAATAAATTTTATTAGGCAACGCTGGTGGGTAAAGTATAAGGACATGGATGAATGAGAGGATGTCAGCACTGACGCTATCCGAGAATTGCGTCGTGCAAAAACAGATAAACTATACTGGGGAGGGACGGTTTCGAGAAATCGTTTCTCCTCTGCGTCCTCTGGGGGGGCGACTCTCTGAGGAGGATCGCAGCACGGCCAGTTCGGTTGTTTTCCCGCTGGTGGCCACGGAGTGATATATATATATATATATATATATATATATATATATACATACGTTTTTCTGATTTAAAAATAAAGAAAAATAAGATAAATTATGTCTGTTCTTCTGGACGCTCCGCTTTCAAAAAAACTAAGAAATAAACCATTCAGCTGCGTTCCAGAGGTTTCTTCCTCACCAAACTACTGTTCCCGAGACTGCTGGGCGGGAGCAGTCTTGGTCTACTAAGCTCCTCGCAGCACAGAGTGCAAAACGAGCATCACCATTTGGGCTCCTCCACAATCGAGGGGGACCTGGGTGGCGGTAGTGGTCTAGCTAGTTAGAGATATGCAAGATCTGAGGACTGTTTTATCTCTAAAGTAGCTTGGACAAAGAGGAAGCCCTGACGCTGAGGCTATCAGGCTTCTAAGGGTGGTCCCCTCCAGGGTAGGGATGGTTTTGAGAAATCGTTTCTTCTCGGCGCTCTCTGGGGTGCGACTCTCTGAGGAGGGTTGCAGCGCTGCCAGTTCGGTTTCCTGCCGGTTCGCCGTTCAGGGCACCAAGGTGTCAGTGTCCCCAAACGATCCTCCAAGGGGGGTCGTAGAGCAGTCAGTTCGGTTTCCCTGCCGGTTCGCCGTTTCAGGGTGCCGAGGTGCCTGCTTTTTCCAATGATCCTCCGAGGAGGGTCATAGGAACTAAGCTATTTAGAGGTAGTCAAGATCTGAGGATTATCGTCATCTCTAATAAAGCTTAGACAGGAAGTCCTGTTGCAAAAAACGAGGCTATCAGGCTTCTGAGGGCTCCTCCGGGGCAGGGACGGTTTTGAGAAATCGTTTCTCCTCGGCGCCCTCTGGGGTACAACTCTCTGAGGAGGGTCGCAGCGCTGCCAGTTCGGTTGTTCCCTGCCGGTTCGCTGCTTCAGGGCACCGTAGTGACTGTTCAACCAAATCCAGAGGCCAGTCTTGAGAGACTGGTTCCCCTAGTAGAATTTCTGGCAGCGTGGAAACTACTGCCACATATTTCTCAGTGGGTCCTGCACACTATAGGAAAGGGTTCAGAATTCGGTTCTTGTCCGCCCAGATTTCTAGGGGTTCTCCCCACTGTGGTGGACCCCGAGCAGGCTTTGGTTATGGAGCAGGAAGTACTGACACTTCTGCAAAAGGAGCTGTAGAAGGGGTTACTCCTCCCGGCAGACAGTCAGGGTTTTACAGCCATTACTTCATTGTTCCGAAAGAGGATGAGGGGTTGCGTCCAACTCTAGACCTGCGTCATTTGAACAGCAGGTTTCAGAATCTTAAGTTCAAAGTATACTTAAAGGGACGCTTACTTATCTATCCATCCTCATCACAGGAGGTTCTTGGTTCTAGGTTTGCTTTCAGGGACGAAGCATACCAGTATCGGGTTCTTCCATTCGGCCTAGGTTATCACCCCGCACCTTTACAATATGCGTGGATGCAGCTCTGGCTCCTCTGAGATTCCAGGGCATTCGCGTATTAAATTATATCGACGATTGGTTTATTTTAGCTCAGTCCGAGCTTTTGGCAGTTCAATATCGAGATGTCGTTCTGTCCCTCATAAGGAGGTTGGGGTTGCGGCTCAACACCAAAAAGTGTACTCCTCCCAGCTCAGAGGACCACTTTTCTAGGTGTAATATGGGATTCGACAACATGCAAGCACGTCTGTCTCCTGCATGTATTTCTGCGATTCTCAGCCGTAAAGAATGTAAACTACATTCCTCTAGAGGTCCCTCTCAAAGAGCTTGGGACTCTAGACAGCGCTCTCACCCACAGCCTCCTGAAAGGGCGGATCTGAGGACCGTCCTCCAGGCCAAGAAGGCAAAAGGAAAGAGGTCCTAACTACTATGAGACCTCCAAGGGCCGCCCCCCCGAGAGAGAGCGATTGAGGTCCCCTCTCTTGTTGGGCCCTCAGGAAGCTGGCGTCAGTATCCCGCCGTTTGCACATTGTAGGTCGTTGTCGGTTCTCCCCTGCCAGTCCTCCGCTTCAGGTGGCCGTCAAAGACATGCAGAAATACACTGGACACCACCCCCGAGGGGCTGGTTCCCTTGGTGAATTTTTCAGAGGCATGGCAAAGCCTCGCAAACATTTCTCCATGGGTCCTGTGCACTGTGGAAATTGGGTACAGACTGCAGTTCCAGGTCCGCCCACCTAAATTCAACGGGGTGGTCTGGACTTTAGTGCACCCAGAGCAGGGTCTGGTGTTGGAACAGGAAGTTCACTCGCTGCTGGCAAAAGGGGCCATAGAGCATGTTCCCCCACCAGTCAGGGAGTCTGTTTAGAGAGAACGGTGTCGTCTTAGCGGCCCCTAATTTAATAACAAATGATCTTTAGACGGAAGTGAATCAATCAAAACTAACTTCAGCTGGAAAAAACATTTTTCAAGAGCCACTATAAAACCAAAAAAATCTCTGTTACCTTATATTATATGTTTATCTCTGTAAAGCTACTTTGAAACAATCTACATTGTTAAAAGCGCTATATAAATGAGGATGACTTGACTTGACTTGAATCTGAGGCACTTGAACCGGTCTCTGAGGAGGTTCAGGTTCAAGATGCTCACCATTCCTATCATAGTGAGTCAAATCCAATCCGAGGATTGGTTTGTCACGATAGATCTAAAGGACGCATACTTTCACGTCTCCATCCTTCCATCTCACAGGAGGTTCCTGAGGTTTGCTTTTGGGGGCGAAGCATACCAATATCGGGTTCTTCCATTTGGCCTAGCACTCTCCCCTCGCACATTCACCAAGTGTATGGATGTAGCTCTGGCCCCACTGAGGCTCCAGGGCATTCGCGTGCTGAACTACATTGACGACTGGCTTATCTTGGCCCAGTCTCAAGAGTTGGCAGTTCGGCATCGAGATGTCATCCTTGGCCACATTCAGCACTTGGGGTTGAGACTCAACACAAAAAAGAGCGTGTTGACACCCGCCCAATGGACTACGTTCTTGGAGGTGGTGTGGGACTCGACGACAATACAGGCACGAATGTCTCCCGCACGCATCGAGTCCATATTGACCACACTAGCCAGGGTGAAGCTAGGCAACACCATCACAGTGAAACACTTCCAAAGAGTGTTGGGTCTCATGGTAGCAGCGAGAGCCTTGCAGTGGTGGTTGAAAGCCAAGGGGTTTTCCCCGAGGGGAAATCCGTTCCGCACGATAAGGGTTACGCGCACGTGCCTTCGTTCCCTATCAAAATGGAAGAAGCCTTGGTTTCTGTCCCAGGGTCCCAGGTTGGGAGCGTTATGTCGCTGAATTATTGTTTCGACAGACGCCTCCCTCACGGGTTGGGGCGCAGTCATGGACGGCCGCTTTACCAGTGGCCAATTGGTCAGTGGTGTCCTATTTAAACTGACAGGGGGGTCTGAGGTCGCGTCCTCTGTGCAGACAAGCGCATCAGATCCTCCTGTGGTCCCAGCGGAGACTGTCGTCTCTCAGGGCGATGTATGTCCCAGGGTACCATGGACGGCCGCTTTAGGAGTGGTCTCTGGCAGGACCATCATTCCTCCTGGCACATAAATTGCCTGGAAATGTTGGCGGTTTTCCGAGCTCTGAGGAGTTTTCTGCCAGACCTCCATGGTCACCATGTTCTCGTGAGAACCGACAATACGTCAGTGGTGTCCTATTTAAACTGACGGGGGGGTCTGAGGTCGCGTCCTCTGTGCAGACTGGCACATCAGATCCGCCTGTGGTCCGAGCGGAGACTGTCGTCTCTCAGGGCGATGTATGTCCCAGGGGACCAGAACCAAGGAGCAGACGTACTGTCGAGGCAGGGGCTGAGGCCCGGGGAATGGAGACTCCACCCCGAGACGGTGGAGTTGATATGCAAGAGGTTCGGCCCAGTGGACGTGGACCTCTTTGCGTCTCGAGAGACGACACACTGTGGTTCTCCCTCACACATCCAGCCCCGCTGGGGTTGGATACCATCGTGCAGACGTGGCCGAGGCTGCGTCTGTACGCCTTTTCCCCGATTGCTCTGCTCCCTGCAGTTCTGGAGAGGGTCTGTCGAGATGGGGTCAGCCTACTATTAGTAGCCCCGTTTTGGCCGGCCCGAGTATGGTTCTCGGACATCATCCTGCTTCTGGAAGGCCCGCTATGGCAGATGCCTCTGAGGAGGGACCTGTTGTCTCAGGCGGGGGGCTCAGTTCTCCACCCTCTGCCCGAGCTGTGGAAACTGTGGGTCTGGCCCCTGAGGGGGCACAGTACCTAGAAGCCGGCCTGTCAGCAGAAGTGGTTGAAACTATACTCATTTCCAGAGCTCCCTCGACGAGGAAGTTATACGGCCTTAAGTGGAATGTTTTTTTCCATTTGGTGCAGAGAGCGTGATTTGGACCCAGTTCACTGCCCAGTGGCTTCAGTACTGGAGTTTCTCCAAGACTTTTTCTTCAAGACTCTGCCAGGCTTACCCCGTCCACACTCAAGGTTTATGTGGCTGCCATTACGGCATTCCACGCTCCTCTGAGTGATGGTCCTCTGGGGAGGCATCACTTGGTCGTGCTTTTCCTCGGTGGAGCGTGGAGGATGAGACCTGCGACTCGCACCAGGGTTCCCTCTTGGGACCTGGCAGTGGTTCTCGAAGGGCTGGCCGAGGCCCCCTTCAAACCACTGGAGTCGGCCGGGGCCAAGAACCTTTCGTTTAAGGTGGTCTTTTTGTTGGCCATTACTCCTCTGAGGAGGGTAGGAGATCTCCAGGTGCTCTTTATTTCCAATGGGTGCTTGGAGTTTGCTCCAGGCAACATTAAGGCCATCTTACACCCCAGGCCCGGCTATTTGCCCAAGGTGCCATCTAATGTGGCACGGCCTTTGGTTCTGCAGGCATTTCGTCCTCCACCTCATGTGACGGCAGATGAGGAGAGACTTCATCTGCTCTGCCCTGTCAGAGCAATGCAGTGTTATATCCAGAGGTCCTCCTCATGGTGGAAGTCGGACCAGTTGCTGGTGTGTTTCAGGTTGCCCAAGAAGGGGCTTCCCGCCTCTAAGCAAACCATTAGCAACTGGATCGTTCAGACTATTTCCCTGGCTTATCAGGTGCGCAATTTGCCTTCACCTATGGCCATGAGGGCTCACTCCACCAGAGGCATAGCATCCTCTAGAGCCCTCCTTTCTATACATGACATATGTGAGGCGGCTGGCTTGGCCACTCCGCACACATTCATGAAGTTTTACAGTCTGGACCTTCCCTCTTCACCCGGTGCACGAGTGCTTTCGTCCTAGATTGTGCCTGAAGACAGCTTCACACTAGGTTGAGCGGGGTTCGTTGTGGTATAGTGGGTATCTCGTTCCCCTAGTGTCGTAACCGATGCAGTTCGAGTTCCCTCGAAAGGGAACGTCTCGGGTTACGTATGTAACCCTTGTTCCCTGAGAAAGGGAACGAGACACTGCGTCAGTTAGCCACACCTCACCCCGCCTGGAGCACTTGCTTCATAGCAAAAGCTGACATTTTTGTGTGCCGGCGTGCTTTTGTACACATCTGCTTATGCCGTCACACGCTACGTCATCACGCAACGCCGATAGGATTGGATTCAGTTTCATTCATAAATACAGACGCGCTACGCTGAAGGGCATTCCCCTAGTGTCGTAACCGTCGCAGTGTCTCGTTTGCTTTCTCAGGGAACAAGGGTTACATACGTAACCCGAGACGTTTTGTGCTTGCTGGAATTTCCACTTGTCTCCACTTGTTCTCCATGTACTGCCTAGGACTTTGAGATTGAGATATAAAATAATTGTATTCCTACAAGCCATGCTCTGACATAACCACAAGTATTTTCATTAGATTTTTTGTTTTCTCTCAATTTCATAGCCCCAAACACACAAAATCAGTCCTGCCAAACACTGTCAGAAAACACACTGAATATGAATGTAACATCTCTCTTTCTGCTGGGAACCATCACTGAATGTGCTTTGATGTGCACAGAGCAGAGAATCTCTCTCTCTCTCTCTGGAGATGCTTTGATGTGAACGGGGGTGAAACTAATCTACCTTCTTTCTCTCCGTCTGTCTGTCTGCCTCTGTGCAGGCGAATGCAGTTTCAGCAGCGCAGGGGTCCATGATGGCGGAGTGTTCAGTCGGATCTTTCAGATCCTTTACAGGAATGAGGAGGTGACACTGGAGGACCGCATGAGCTTCAGAGTGCACCTGCTGCTGGACGGTGAGAGGGTGAGTGACTGCTCTGAAAACAGAAGTGAGGGTCATGGTGTGGATTATGGTGATATCAGAAACCTAGTATTGAAAAAAAAACTGGGCTGGTAGCTGAAAGGTTGTAGGTTCAAATCCCACTAAAAAAATCGGCTACACAGAATACAGCGTGAGATGGAATAAGAAGAACTTGTTCCTACTTAAATCAAAATGCTTCTAACTTTAAATACGCAGAAGTAAATCGCAAATATTATAGAGTGGAAACTTGCATACACTACTGTTCAAAACTTAATTTTTTATGCTCACCAAGGTTGCATTGAATTTATAAAAAAAATACAGTGAAAACAATAATATTGTGAAATTATATTTTTTAAATATTTAAAATTTATATTTGAATGTATTTAAATTTCCAGACTTCAGTGTCAACATCCTGAAGATATCATTCTGATTTGGTGCTCAAGAAACATTTCTTATTATTATCAATGTTGAAAACATTATATTTGTGTATAACTTAATATTTTTGTAAAAGCCGTGGTACATTTTTTTTGCAGGATTCTTAAATAGAATAGAAAGTTCAAAAGATCATTTATTTGAAATAGAAATATTTTTTAGCAAAATAAGAGCTTTTACTGTCACTTTAAAAGTATCAATTAAAAAAATTAAATAATAATAATCTTTTTGACCCCAAACATTTGAATGGTAGTGTACAGTATCCGACGATTTCTGAGAAACACTGTTGACAGTGGATTGAACCGAGCAGCACAACAACCAATCACCAGTAGGAGGCTTGTCCACTCTTATGATGGGGGAGGAGAGAGAGAGTGAGCAAGAGGGAGATTTGAAGAAAGACTGTAAAAAGAGAGATGGCTGAGAGAAATTACAAAAGAGAAAATGTCAGAGGAATGAAAGCTTCCTAGTGCAAGAACCAACTCTTTCTTGAATATATTCTTGTGTACTGTATGTTCATCTTTTGATCCTCCTTAGCTTCAGCTATGATAAAGAGATATCCACTATTGCATTGAGTGTTTGTGCAGTTTGGGGGTGGAGCAATGAAGAGAGGGGTGTGTTTGTGTGGGTTGATTTCAAATATCAACAGCGTTTCTCAGAAATCACTGCACTTTTAATGAGGGGTGTACTAACTTTTTCCACACAAGAATAGGCTATATTTGTTCATGCAAGTTGTTACAAACTGTAAAATCCAAGTGCAATTTGTTAAATTATATTGCCTTTTATTGATCAACATTGATGAAATGCCAGTCCCCTATCAGTATGAGCAAAAATGTTCATAAACAAAAACAAAGAAAAATACTTGTCATGGGATGTACTTGTTATTTCACAGCATTGAATTATATTATTACACACTTTATTATATTCAAATATTATTACTAATCGTACCCTGCTGATACGCCAGCTCATTTCAGACATTATAAAATATGTGAAATGGGAAAAAGAGAGACAGAGAGAGGCAGGGAGTTCTGGGTGGGAGAGTGTCTTATAAGATTTCTATGGCCATCTTTCTTATTAACCTTGAAGCAGTTATCTGTGCCCGCTCTCCTCCCTGTCTCACTCCATCTCACTCTGTGTCTCTCCCCCTCAGATAAGAGGTCTAAAAATAGCTTTCCATTTCCCCAGAGTGTGATTTCAATCAATCCGTGTATCAATAATTGGGGCAGCCCTGTTTGTTTTCAAAGTTCGGCGGAGGAGTACACCAGTTTATCAGAACTGGGTGAAACCTTCCGTCTATGTCACATGTTCTGTTTCTACAGGAAATCTGTGGGAATAGCACATGCTAAAACCACGTTTTTATTTGAAGGGTCCTTAAATACAGGTGAGACACGAAGAATTAGAATATCGTGCAAAAGTTTGTGTATTTCATTAATTCAAATTAAAAGGTGAAACTAATATATTTATAATATATAACTATATACATTATACTTTTCAGAGGGCCGAAATTTCTGTATTTAAAATCCTTTTTTTTAAATGATTTCATGTAATGTTCTAATTTTATTAGATTTTGAATTTGGGGTTTTCATAAGCTGTAAGCCATTATCATCAAAATGGTAACTTTTGCACGATATTCTAACTTTTCGAGTTTCACCTGTATGTGCGCACATGTGAGCGCACATAAACATGTGATTGTGTGAAGTGGTTATTGGCTGCAGTGGCTGGAGAGTACGCATCTATGTCATTCATTTCTGAACTTTTCTCCGCATTATTCATGAGAATGAACTATTTTAATCCAATCACAGTGCTGTATTCTGCATGAGGTCGCATACTACAGTGGAGAATTCAAATGTTTTAAAATACTGTTTCAACGCTGTTTCTTTACCTCTGCCTACTCAGATTTGCGTTTTTGTCCTTTAGACGTGTGTAGTAAGTGTATGTTTCATCTTATTTTTGCACATGAGAAACAACATTGTTACATGTTTGACATACAGTATGAGTGCATGTGAAATTAATATGACCTTAAATCACTTGTGGGATGGTGTGTTGTGATTTTTATCATTTTTTTGCTAGTTGGATGCATAAACATTGACGAGGGGTCCCGCCGTATCTAGAAATCAAACTGTAGAGATCATATATGCATCATAATGCAACCACTCGACACCACAACACCAACCAATCACAAGATCTTGCTTTGTTTTTGAAACCTGCAGTTAGTTTTGACTGACAGGTGTGGTGATGTGTTTGTCTCAGGTGGAGGAAGCCATGAGTGAGGTGGACGTCCAGCTCAAACTAGATCTGCACTTCACTGACAGTGAACAGCAGTGAGTCCCTCTCTCCCTTTTCCACATTTTTCAGAATAGCATACTATCATTCTATTTTTGCTACATGTGGTCGGTACTCTGCAGTGTGTGGATCTTCAGTATTCAGGGAATGACCTATTACTTTCCCTAAATGTTTAGTACACACGCAGAGCATACTACACTGGGTACTGTATCCCACAATGCAATGCACTTAATCCGTGCGGTTTTGTTGTAAAAATATACATATTTAAAACTTTATAAATGAAAATATCTGACTTCCGGCAACGATCGACGCGTGTTCACGGGTGATGGAAGTCGAGGTATGACGTAGTTTTCTTTTGCTCTGCTCTCTGGCTGCGCTGGCGCGTTCGTTCTACGTCATGACGGTTCCTACGCTACGTCATACCTCGTACGCCGATTCAATAAAAAAATAAAAATAAAAAATAAAATACCTCGTACGCCGACTTCCATCACCCGTGAACGCGCGTCGATCGTTGCCGGAAGTCAGATATTTTCATTTATAAAGTTTTAAATATGTATATTTTTACGACAAAACCGCACGGATTACCCTCAGAAGGCCTTCGTTTATCCCCCTGGAGCCGGATGGATTACTTTTGTGATGGATGTCTGCACATTTTGGGACTTGAAGGAGGTGGACCCCGTTGCTTCACATTATATCCACTGAAGGGTCTAAGACATTTTCTAAAATAACTGAAAATGTGTCCGTCTGAAACAAGATTGACATATGCATCTCGAACGGCTTGAGGGTGAGTAATGCATGGGTTAAATATCATTTTTGGCCGAACTATCCCTTTAATGTAGATAAATAAAATTATAAATAAAAAATAAAAAAAATCTTACTGACCCCAATTTTTTGACACACTTTTGTGTATGTTTGGTATGGAATAGTAGCCTACTGGATAACACTTTATTTTAAGGTGACGTAGTTGCACGTTACTAGATGTACTAACTATAACTAGTAAACTATAACTGTAAATTATGCATAATTACAAGTAACTAACCCTAATCCAAACCCTAACTTTATAGTAAGTACATGTAGTTAATTAATATTACTCAGTACTTATATGAGTAAAATAACTTAAAATAGCAGCCTACAGCATTTGGTAGAAAATAGTTTGTCAAAAATAAAACATTATGCAATCTATCCAATTTTGAATAAAAATAAAAATATGTGTACATTTGGCAGTCCAATGCATCAGCGTCAACAAAGAGACGTTACAAATCACCTCTGATATTTTTTCATCCATCACAGTGAAAATGGAAGATCAAATCAAGCGCATTGCATTATGGGAGACGATATTCCACACAGCACACTTTATTCAGTACATTTAGTAAGTCATTATAGTTAAACACAACATTCAGAAGGTGAAAACAACTCACTGAATTAAACTTACAACTTTATGAGGTAGTGAGAGAACAATGTAGCATACATTTGAAACATTTGCATACTATTTAAGTACTATTCAAAAAAAATATGCAAGTATTCCACTCCAAACACAGCCATTGCCTCACTCTTTCCTGTAATTTTCTGCAATCTGCATCATCTCTCTGTCTGCATGTCTGTATTTAAGGAAATGCAGTGAGAGTGTGGTAGAGCCTCAGGTTGGCACAGCGTGTGTTTTTGTGTGTGTGCGCGTATATTAATCAAAAACAGTAAGAGCAACCGCACCGATGGCCCTCAGCAAAATACTCTCTTACACACAGGGGTTAAATTGGAACTGCGTTCCGGCACCTCAGATAAATTATTAAATAAATAGATTCATTAATCTCAACGCATCTCGCTGGTCCTGAGATGGACCGACTGGCCGACCAACCTCCCTTCCTCCCCGCTGAACGCGAGTGATTATAAATGCGTGAAATGCGCTCACGGTGGTTGAGCGCGGTAAAGTTAGTTTAGTGTTCGATATTTCGCCGGACATTGTTTTCCTTGCCACTGTTCAATAGGGTCGGCAGTCTTACAAAGACATCAATAGCAGGATTAGTTTTAACATTATGTATCCATTATCGGCATTAAATATTCGTTCAAAATCACCTACGTGCATTAATGCCGCATATTTACCTGAGAATGCATTGACGCGTTTCCTCAACGCATGCCTAGGGGACGTCTGCCAATTCCACTAACTGCGTTAAACGTAGCCTATAATTTATATTATTTAAAATTACTTTTCAAATTCCAAAGCTTGTAGAAGGTTCCTATTGGCAATGCTGATCTGGTAGCCTTGAGTAAATTAACTCATCTAAGAAAATGATTCATAAAACTCATCAGTTGAGCCTATGTTTACTTACTTCACTGACGAAAATGAAAAGACTATCAGTCAAAGTTCAGCTGTAGGAGGGGAAGAAATACGTCCGGATAAGGCTGAGAAAAATAAAGATTAATATGCTGACAAATAATCTAATGCACACTGACATGGTTTTAAAGCTATTTATTAGCCTTTTTTTTGGCCTTCAAAAGTCTTAAATTGCACATATGTAGGTCAGAGAAATCAAAATTTTCTCGGGGGAGCATGCCCCTGAACCCCCCTAACTACCTCACATTTAAATGCACATGGCTGTAGGGGGGTAATGTGGGCTCATGTGGGTACAGTGCCAGGGCTCAATTTATGGCGCAGTGTTCAGCAATTTTAACATAGTATCGTCTTCATATACATATACATACTCAATATGTTGTCCCACGGTGAGTTATTTTTCCCTGTTGCACCTACACAAAATTTGAGGGTTCCCCCACCTACCAAATCCCACTTTAACCACTGCTTACACACACACACACACACACACACACACACACACACACACACACACACACACACACACACACACACACACACACACACACACACACTTCTATCTCAAAGGAGCACAAATGAGAGCAATTACTCGAGCCTCTTGCCTGCAGCGGAGCCCCAGAGCAGCGGTCCTGAGCTCTGCTGGGACGTCAGCGAGACCAGCTCATTAACTACTCTACCTGTCCATCTCCCTCTCCTCCTCATGCTCTCTCTATCTCAGGAGTTTTCTGTATTCAGCTCTTTTCTCCTGCTCTTTTTCTCTGGCTGCCACTTCTTAGTATAGTTGTTACTTTTGCAGACCTGTATCTCTATTGTTTTTTGTTGTTGTTGTTGATGTTCTGTTGTTGTTTAACAGGTGTTTTCCTCCTTATTTTGAATTAAGCTTTGTGCTGTGTTGTGTTTTAGTGGTTACAGGAAATGTCTGTAAACTAACGGAAAAATGTCCATGCAGAAAACTACCTTTTCCATTTTTCTCTGGATTTTTAAAATATATATACATATCTTGAAATCACTCAAATTTGTTACATAATCAAATATTTCCCAGAAAATATCAAAATGTGAATAATAATAATACATTTATGTTTATTATTGTTGTTGTTTAAAAATAAGTATATTTTTATATAAAAATACAACAACTTGTGTAAATTTAACTTATTTTATATATGTCACTATTTACATATCAAATCAAATACAGATTTTTTAAAAAAAATTTTTTGCTGTGTATGCAGTTATTTCACTGCAAAATTACACAAAACAAAGACCTATTATGTTCCGTTTCCATCGTTTAAATGCGTATGAATGGAGCTTGTAATTTGCTTATCCAAAGTGAATTACATTACATTCAAGGTACACATTTACATTTTGTCAGTTGGTGCTTTTCCTGGAATCGAAGCCCCTGACCTTGGCGTTGCTTGCATCATGATCTCCTGTTTGAGCTACAGGAAAGCTTTAGACATTTATTTAGATTGAGATGTTATTTTGTTCATGTCTTGTGTGTTAGGTTGGCGGATCTCTCTTCAGTGCCTCTGATTAGCAGCAGGACGTTGGGTTTGCACTTCCATCCACACCAAGGCCTACACCACCACCTGCCCGTCATGTTTGACTACTTCCACCTGTCCGTCATCTCCGTCTCAATCCACGCCTCCCTGGTGGCACTGCACCAACCACTGATCAGGTGATCACACACAACTCCGCCCCACCAGTTCTCAGCCAATCACCAATTTAGGGCACCAACTACCATGCCTTCATAAATTTTGCTGCTTTTCAAAAGCATTTTGTCTATAAATTTGATAGTTTTTTCCTCGTCCCAGACAAGGACACCATTATTATAAATATTGAACGTTTTATCAATAATAATAAGTGCCATATACCACTAATGATGAAAGTTTGAAATTGAATTCAAATTGAATTTATTTTAATTTAGATACTTTCATCATTAAGGCAATGAGGCAAGTATTATTTAGTTTAACTGATCTGAATTACACGGTATAAAAAAAAGTTAATATTGTGAAATATTATTACAATTTAAAATAACGGTTTCCTATTTTAATATAGTTTATATTTTTTAAATGTATTTTAATTATTAATATAATTAAAAATGTGGGCTACATATACCATTCAAAAGTATTAGTTTAATATTTTTGAAATAAGTCTCTAATTATAACAATTTAAAATACATGTTTTCTATTTGAATCTATTTTAAAATGTAACTTATTCCTGTGATAGCAAAGCTGATTTTTTAATTCAATTTAATTTAATTTCAATTTGAATACTTTTTTGATTTTTTAATTCAATTTAATTTAATTTAATTTCAATTTGAATACTTTTATCATTAGGTGCATAAGGCAAGCATTATTCATGGCCATCTTTTCTAATTTAATGATAAATCCTGTGTATTGTTTGTTGGATCTCTACCTCCAGTTCGTAGGAGGTGTTACTGGCAGGATGTGATGTATTTTCACTGCTGTGGATCTGTTCTTTCAAACTGAGCTTTTAAAGTGCTAGATCTTTCCCTGAAGCCTCCTGAAAGCAAAGCTGTCAAATCCAAAGTGTGTGTATTTGTCAGCTGTCACGTGAAATGGATTTCAGAAAACAGAAGCTTCATTAGTGTCAAACATTCTCAAGACCGACATTTACAAACTAACCAGACATGTGGGTTTATGTTTATGTGTAGGCCTTGTTTTCAGACAGATATGCAGCAAAAATAATCTTCCCTGAGAGCGGCCCTTACGTTAATTCAACTGATGACAGTTGCACACATTGATAACACTACAGGTACTTACATTGTGTGATTTGTCTTCTAGTTTTGCACGCAGTGGTAGGGGGTCGTGGCTGGGGAAAGGGTCTCCAGAGAGCGAAGCTCCGCCCTCTGCGATGTCAGTGGAGAATCTGATGTTTGGGGCTGGATACTGCAAACCTGTTCCAACAGAGGTAACCACATACATCAAACCTGATCAAGGCAACTCATTTCACACATAATCATGCATTTAAATTAAGTTGAATGAATTGTGTGAATAGAATAATTCACTCAAATAATTCTTGCAGTATGCACATCGTATTTAGTGTACATAGAAAATCCAAATGGCCCATTATATTACATTGTGAGATGATATATGAGTATCCCACAATGCAATGCAACATAACTTGACCTTCCATTTTTAATGTAATGAATGAATTGAAGGTATCCTAACAATATGTAATGTGAAATAAAAAGGGGATATTTTGTCATTTTTTTAAACTTTCTTTGCATACTACTGAGCGCGTAATGCAACTAGTATTTAGAAAAGTATTTTCAAATAATACCTGCTTCAACTGGCTCAAGGGCCATTTAGAGTTAAACAGCATAGATAATTTGACCTTTCTGACCAGAAGCTGAGGACAAAGTAGCCCTGCATTTTTCTCTGATTGGAAGAATTGAGAGGTTTCTCTTGCCTGTGGAGATTTCCATTTAGGCAGGAAATGATAACGAGGTCTCTCGACTCCGTATGGGTCCTGCGTTTACACCCCCCCTGCAGGGCACTTTATTAAGTACAGCGTTACCCTGGAGGGAGGCAGCGTTTGATCATCGTAACGAGCCCAGCTTTACTGGACTCCAACATGAGGAGCAAGCACCTTTCTCTCTTCTTTCTAGAGGCGCTCGCCAGCCTCCTCAGCACTTTTACTTTACCATGAAGGATATAATGTAATACTTTCCATTCTGTATACTCTTTTCTCTATAAATGCCATACGATTAGATCTTTAAGCTAATTGGTTGGTGAGTTTATATTTTTGTCTTAAGCAAAGTTCTGACAGGAATGGGTAATTGATCATTTAATGACCTTTATGTTGTTCTGTTTTCTTTCATCTTTAGAACAGAAATTGAGAACTGTTGTACTGTAATTGTCAGGTTTCCCCCACAATTACAATCAATGAAAACTGGAGATAGATGTCAAACTTCTAAAAGCATCCAAAGTAGTTGGTTACACTTTATTTCGATGGTCCACTTTAAGCATTTTACTAGTACAAACTATAACTCTATAAGTACATGCTAACTCTAATTAGAGTATTAGTAGACTGTTAGGTGTTCAAGTTAGTGCAAGCAAAGTTACTTATAGTTAGTAGAATGTCTAAAGTGCACCTTCAAAATAAAATGTAACCAAAAAGTATCATAAAAGTCATATTGGTTCGTATATATTACAAGACTTCTGAATGATATAATAGCTTTGAGTGAGAACTAAAACCTCAGTGAGTCTAAAATACATTTAGATTGTTTTATATGCTCCGTTAACAGCAACAATTGAATCAAGTCAGTGAGTTGAACTAGATAAAATTGACTCCTGAATGTACTTGTAATATATAGTGCACAGACTTGCATGAATGTGCTTGTACATTTGTACACATGTTGACCACAAACAGATGGCCGCCCAGTGATGACGCTATCCCACGATGCAAGGTGGCATATTTACTCTGCACTCGAGCTTTCTTACATTCAGTTTGGCTATATGAACTCAATCTATGATCAATGTTTTTTTTTTTTTTATGATAGTGTAATATTGACTGTTTTCCAGCTGTTATGGTACTAAAAAGTGAGAAAGCACAGAGTGTGTGTGTGTGTGTGTGTGTGTGTGTGTGTGTGTGTGTGTGTGTGTGTGTGTGTGTGTGTGTGTGTGTGTGTGTGTAAGTGAGTGAGTGAGTGAGTGAGTGAGTGAGTGAGTGAGTGAGTGAGTGAGTGAGTGAGAGAGAGAAAGAAAGAAAGAAAGAAAGAAAGAAAGAGAGAGACTGAATTCAGTACGCATCTGTTTGAGTCAAAAGGACATAACTGAATGTAGATTACAAAGCTTCACACATATAATAACAGCGTTCACCACTATCTTTACACTCAAACATAAACACATTACACAGTATACACAAGTATGCAGTAAAGACATATTAGAGGCCCAACAGACCCACAATCCCCCCTGTATAAGAAGAAATGTTTCTTGTGCAGCGAATCATCATATTAGAATGATTTCTGAATGACCATGTGACTCTGAAGACTGGAGTAATGATGCTGAAAATGTAGCTTTGCATCACAGGAATAAATTACATTTTATAATATATTCATATAGAAAATAGTTATTTTAAATTGTAATAATATTTCACAATATTACTGAAATTTTTGAACAAATAAATGCATTCTTGGTGGGCAAAAGAGACTTTTCAAAAACTTAAAAAAAATATTTACTGAACCCAAACTTTTAAATCAATAATAAAAAAAGATATGAACATTCAACAATCAAAGTAGCACTTTCTCACTCTGACTGAAAATGCTGCAAATCAAACAAAATGCATGAAAGAGTGACATTATATATATATATATATATATATATATATATATATATATATATACACACACACACACACAATTTAATGCAATTGTCAGTGCAGTATGTTTACATTACTACTGAACAGAGAGGGACTGTCCTCTAGGAGAAGTATATGTGTGCACTCCTGCCGACAGGACGTCTCGTGTCGTTCCCCATAAGCGAGTGCCACGTATACACACTTCTATTATACTGCTGGGAAACTGGCTGCGTTTAGTTTTACCCTGCGTTTGATCTTCATCTAATTATTGAGCTTCAGGCTCAACTAAACATAAACATACAGCTGCTGCTCATAACAACCACATCACACAAAAATTATATCAGATTATATCTTAACCGATATATATATATATATATATATATATATATATATATATATATATATATATATATAAATGATGACAGACAGACAGACAGACAGACAGATAGATAGATATATAGATAGATAGATATATAGATATATAGATAGATAGATAGATAGATAGATAGATAGATAGATAGATAGATAGATAGATAGATAGATAGATAGATAGATAGATGATGACAGACAGACAGACAGATAGATAGATAGATAGACAGACAGACAGACAGACAGATAGACAGATAGATAGATAGATAGATAGATAGATAGATAGATAGATAGATAGATAGATAGATAGATAGATAGATAGATAGATAGATAGATAGATAGGTAGACAGACAGACAGACAGACAGACAGACAGACAGACAGACAGATAGATAGATAGATAGATAGATAGATAGATAGATAGATAGATAGATACATAGATAGATAGATAGATAGATAGATAGATAGATAGATAGATAGATAGACAGACAGACAGACAGACAGACAGACAGACAGATAGATAGACAGACAGACAGACAGACAGACAGACAGACAGACAGACAGACAGACAGACAGACAGACAGACAGACAGACAGACAGACCGACAGACAGACAGACAGACAGATAGATAGATAGATAGATAGATAGATAGATAGACAGACAGACAGACAGACAGACAGACAGACAGACAGACAGATAGATAGATAGACAGACAGACAGACAGACAGACAGACAGACAGACAGACAGACAGACAGACAGATAGATAGATAGATAGATAGATAGATAGATAGATAGACAGACAGACAGACCGACAGACAGACAGACAGATAGATAGATAGATAGATAGATAGATAGATAGATAGACAGACAGACAGACAGACAGATAGATAGATAGATAGATAGATAGACAGACAGACAGACAGACAGACAGACAGACCGACAGACAGGCAGAAATGATCTATTCCCTTTTTCCTCTTTTTGTCATGAGAAGATGTGCTTTCAGCTGTTAAATGAGCATTTATGAGAACTCAGCAGTGGCTTTGTAACTAAATTTGTGCTAAAGCTGAGAAAACCTTTGTTCAGCGTTTATGCAACCAGGTTATGTGTGTGCAGAAATAACAGGCAAGAAGTGTGACATGCAGTAAAATCTGACCTCCACCCCGTATGTCCTGTGTGTGTGTGTGTGTTTGTTTCCAGGGCAGTTTTTACGTGCCATCGGAGAACTGTCTGCAGAGAGCGTACACGTGGCACAGGCGCATCTGTAAACTGTTGCTGGCGGCTCACAGAGCTCTGCGCTCGTATTACACAGTACTGATGAAGGAGATCCCTCAACTGCAACACAAAGAGATGGGTATAAACACTGCCAATTATGTAACTCATTCAACTTTAAATGCATGTGGCTTTCTAATGGATGATTTAAAGAGACAGTTCACTCAAAAAAAAAACAATTCAGTCATTATTTACTCACCCTCATGTCTTTTAAACCACTAAGATTTTCTTTCTTCTGTGGGACACAAAATATATTCTAAACAGAAGCTCCAAAAAAGCACCATAACAGCAACATAAAAGTAGTTTGTTCATTATTTTTGTGAGGAACAGGCCAAAATTTAAGTCATTATTCTTTTATATTCTCACTCATGCTTTTCATCAGAATGACTTATTCACAGTACAATCACGAATAATGCAGCCAAGACTATGTGCTTAATAATTTATTTTAGTTTAAAGCAAACATGAGGAGTAAATAATAACAATCTACATTTATGAATGAATTTCTTTAAAGCAACACAGAGTAGGAGCAGGTGAAACCATGATATTATGTGTACAATAGTTTTAATGAATATCTGAATATGGTGTCTTCAAACTGCAGGGTCTTCAAAAGTGATGAAAAGCTAATAATTAAATTATGAAAATGTAAAATGAAAAGACATATAATTTTAGAATAAAAATACATCAAAATATAACACTTACTAAAAAAAGATGAAATATTTTATTTGTTTACCTGCAAGAACTTGCGAATGTGTTGTTAAACTACTGTATTGAAATATTAACTCTCAGGGGGTACTTCAAGTAAATATTTTAAGTAAAAGGGGTTTGGCTGAAAAAAAACTTCGGGAATCCCTGCATTATATCATCAGCAACACAGACATCCTTAAAGTTCCCCTGCAGTCAATAGTGTTATTGCTTAAAACTCATCTGTGATTACCAAAATGACATAAAAATGTCTTTGTGTCTTAAAATAGCTTGAATGTAACTCGACACCCTTGCCTCATTTAGTATACGTGATTCTATGAATATGCAAATGCCTCCACTCACTCACACCAGCTCAGACATCCACCCGTTGACGATCACATGTTGATGTGATTGGTTACAAGGTAGTTTCTGACATCAGAAGCGATTTCAAACTGCGTTTTTGAGACTGTCTTTGTTTCACT
Organism: Siphateles boraxobius; assembly: GCF_051911475.1. Classification (NCBI taxonomy): domain Eukaryota; kingdom Metazoa; phylum Chordata; class Actinopteri; order Cypriniformes; family Leuciscidae; genus Siphateles; species Siphateles boraxobius. The sequence goes on from NW_027508953.1 coordinate 2,762,740, forward strand.
GCAGTTTTAAGGAGAACATATGTTGCTGCCTGTTGATCTATGAATTTGCACATAGTTTGTCTTAAAGAATATTAAAAACACCAAATAGACAAATAAACAACATTAAAAGCTTGATTTTCACCACAGGGGGACTGGCAATAGCATAATACAGTGATTACATGATGGATGTTAATACCATACTTTGACACATACTGCACTGAATGATCACCATATCCATTTAGCATGGTATTCACATGGTACTCAAAGGGACATTAAAGAAAAAACATGGTATTACCATGAGACTTTTTTTTTGTCAGTGGCATTTTGCATGGCCTAACTTTTTCCTAATGTTCTTGTTACCAGAGGACCTTCCCTTTGAAGAAACATTAAACCAGCTGACCATTGAACTGCAGGTTTGGGAAACATGATCCAATAACTGCATACAATTAATGGCAATGAAGTATTGTTCTGTGACTAAATACGACTGACCCTCTCTCTCTCTCTCTCTCTCTCTCTGTAGCTGCAGGGTGGCCATGAGAAGGTAGCTGAACAAATCAGTAAAGATCTGACGCAGCTCTGTGCTCAGCTGTCTGCTCTTTGGACACAGTTTTTGGAAGCCACGGTTCCTAATCCACATATCCGCTCATACCTGGCCCAGGAGCACCACACGCTCAGGGTGAGGGAGGCTGTTTTATATTAGGCTGGGAAGTCATTGACTACATTTTATCTGTTAAAAGGTACACTATGTAACTTTTGGCCCTCTAGAGTTAAAAAATTAAACTGGATGCATTTTGCGGAAGAACATTGTTTTGGTTGTGCTTTGGCTCAGCGTGACTGTGCAGATGACTATGGTTATCCTACTGCTCATAAAACATTCCCTACTAGTCTTAAGAGATATAACCAGTTCAGAAGGAAAGGATCTCAAGCTGACTAGAAGACGTTACTGTAGATTTACCTATTAATAGACACGGTACTTCCTTGAAAATAAATTACAGCACAACGCTACAACAACCATAAGCCTTCACAATAGATAATGCTTTACAATCAACTCTGTTATATCCAGTGAACCCATACTGACACGGTTCATGTTCTTGTGCAGAACCTGGCTCTCGGCCAGTTCTCAGCCGGGCGAACTGGAGCCTATCGCGATTTGGCCGCGTATTTCCACAGACTTGAGGAACATTTCTACTTTGTTTACCTGACTATATCCAGCCTAAAAACAAACAGTGCACATCCCACTGTTTGTGCAAGTGTAACCGGTCCTAGTAGACCCACTCTGAGTGGGATTCAAACCAGAGTCTCTGGAGTGGGAGGCGAGCGTACTAACAAGGACGCTAAATGGCGCAGCCTCTAGCATCAGTCGCTAGAGCGCCTCTTGAGGCCAGGAGAGTGAGGTTTACATGTATAGCTCTTACTGGCCTACTTTCATTACACGGGCATGAAGCATTGATGATGTATTGACCCATTATTTCAATTTTGTAAATTTTGAACCAAAAGAAAGTTACAAAGTGTACCTTTAAATATCATGTTTCACTCAGAGTTGGGACTTTTATGAGCATGTTCAACACCCATAGTTCTTCTTTTCTAAGCCCTGAATTTACCCTGCCATACAGGCATTATTTTCTTACTTAGTATTTTTGTCTTATTTTCAGTTCAAATATCAAATAAAAATCAAGATTTATTTGAAAAGTAAAATGATGTTGGCAGAAAATTTTGCTTGTTTTAAGCAAAAACACACTTAATTTAAGAAATTAAGACATAATATCTTACATAATTTTACTTGTCTATTAAATGCATCTTGATTTAAGATTTTTTGTTAGATATTTTGACTGGAAACAAGACAAATATACTAAATAAGAAAAACAGGGTATATTTAGAATGTGACAAGCCCATTTTTGCTTTATGAAACATGCAAATTAAAATACAATAACTTACTTCATAATTCCAGCAACAAATTGACATTATTCCCTGATTGCTAACAATAGAATTTGTCTCAAGTCAGTCTCATTTATATTACAATTAATCCTGCAGTAAACTGCTGTTCTCCAACTCTTCCCAGCATTCCTCACAACTTTTCACACAACTGTTTTCTCTAGAGAAATATATTAGACAGAGAAACTTTATCTCTTCTGATACATGCAGTAATTCCACTCACAGGAGAGCTCAGATTTTAATTACAGAACTGTGAGTTATTATAATGATGAAAAAGATAAAGAGATGAATCCAATTTTGACTTTATTACTAGAGCGGCTTTATTGGTCTCAATTTTTTTAATAAAATATTTCTGCTCACTGTGGAGGATGTGTGTCTGATCTTAAAAAAGAAATATATGACACAAGATTGTAATGCATTCAAAATGTGCCTGCAAGAGAGAAAATTTTAAATGACTAATGTATAACCCAGCATGATCTACAGTGACTTATACAGGATACATATTTTTATTCTGAAATGTGTGATTCTTAGTTCAATAATAACTTTTTTTTAAAGAAAAGATAGTTAAAATGTAACTTTTTTGTTTCCACACAGGCTTTTTAACAACTAAAAAGTGTTTAAATCACAGATTCTACTTTCCATGTTAAAAAAATAATATTATGTCAGTTTATTAGGTATTTATAGTCGATTCGAATATTTAGTCAAAAGTGCCTGATTGAAAAATCTTAACGAACAACAAAGAAGGTGTCATTATCAAATTATTTGTGTACATATTAAATGTGTGTGTTTGTGCAGGTCAGGAGATTTTCTGAAGCGTATTTCTTCACGGAGCATCCCAAAGAGTCATCACTTACATTTCAGGAGGAGCTGTGAGTCTTTTATCATAGTGTCTGTCTTTCAACCTGTCTACCTAGCTATCAAAACAGAGACTCAATTTAGTTCTAAATGAAGCTAATTATTAGTACTACAGTGCTGACTCTTACAAGACTCTTACTGTGGCGATATCACGTTAATACCATGGTGCCATATTCATATAGCATAGTTTTGTTAAATTTGTATTTCTGCTATAAATAAAAATAATTAACAGTACATCAAGCCTGTAACTGTGCCATACATACACAAATATAGACTGAAAGCACTGTGTATCCCTCATGACAGTATCAACAGACACGCACAGGTGGCCACAGAGATGCGCAACTCTGATTACCTGCTCCGAATGCCACCACTTCCTGTGGAATGCCTGGACATTGATGGAGACTGGAACAGCCTGCCAATCATCTTCGAGGACAGATACGTGGACACGCCCTGTTTAGGTGACAGCCAACAGAGACCATGTTTAAAAGAGAACAAATTAATGGATACATGAATTTATTAATGGCCAAACTGAACACAAGAATGAGCATATGAACAAATGAAACAAATTAATGAATTAAACAAATGAATACGTTAACTAATTACTGAATTAATGAACAAGATTAAATGAACAAACAGAATAATTGTGTGATAATGAAAGAACATAGTAATGAGCTTTTGCGCAGACTAACATGATGGACGAATGAACTAACAAATAAATGAATGAATTAACATACAAATGATTGACTGAACAAACAATAATGAAATAGACAAACAAATTAAGGAAAGAATGATAATATGAACAGACACATTAATGAAAGAATTAACTAACAGATAAATTAGCGACCTATTGACAGAAGAATAAATGAACAAACAAACTAATTAACATGCTGAACTAACAAATGAATGAGTGAACTAAAGAATGTAAGAAATTAATGATTAAATGAACAAATAAACAAACTGAAGAATGAAATTAAGGAACAAATGGATGAATGAACAGATGAACAAGAAGATAAACAAAAGAATATAGGTCAACAAAACATGTGGTTGACCAAAGGTACACAGTAAAGTATCTTTAATTTCTATAAATAACAAAAACACAGTTGAACACTTTTCTGTTTCTCTGTTCTAGACTACAACCTCCATGAGCAAAATCAGATGGTCTTGAACCCTCAGCCAACCAGAACTATCAGTCCAGTTGAAGGAACACAGGACACTAACTCACCAGCATCAGCCCCTGAGAAACCTGCCTGTGAAGATTGCAAGGATTTGCCCACGCATATGACGCTGACTGGCCAGCAGGAGGATCGCATCACTGATTATAAAGAGACTGGACCACAAGCAGAGACTCTGATTGGCCGTGTGTGTGAGACAGATATTGATAGAAGCGAATGCATCGTGACAAGCAGAGATTCAAGAATTGAGTCTGTTGATGAAGCCACGTGCCGATATGAAACCGAGGAAGGATTTGATGTCGACTGTAGGTCTGTAGACAGCGATGACGCAATAGATACAGATAACCTGGAGAAAACTAGTTGCCAAAAAGAAACAGTTAACTTTGATGAATCAGGTCTAAAACAAACTGATATCACACAAAGTACTGATTTGAGTAGCAGGCAGACACTGTTGCTTGTTGACGCTGCAGAACTTCCCGACCACACCAGTCTTGACAGCTTTGAATTCTTGCCTACTCACAACCATGACAACTATCTTCAAACACCAGACAATACTGGGAGTCTTGGCAACGAGGACCCACAGTCGGATGACAGATACATTGAAGCGCCTGCAAAGGATTATGGGAGCAAGGATACATCACCAGCTAATCTACTGAACACCAAGTCTCCTTCTCGTAATGTTCTACAACAGAACCGCCGCTTGTCCGAGAACCCGCCCAGGGGAGTATTCTTGGGCGGGGCTAAGCTAATAAACCGCTCCTCCTCCGTGATCTCAGACTCCGGTATTGAGAGCGAGCCGAGCTCTGTGGCCTGGACCCTGGAGGGTCGAGGAGTTGTCGCAGGGGGGCGTGACGTCTTGCAGACCTTGGCACGGTGTCGGGCGTCGCATCAGAGCTCTCTCGAGGGTCTACAGACGGAAAGTCACGGAAGCCTGCCCAGTGCCACACAGGCCTCTTTGACCTCCATTAGCTCGCTACCGTACGAAGAGGAGGAGGAGAGGCAGCTCAACACTTTGACCAAATCCGCCTCTGCACCGCAGATCAGCAGCCCTGACGACACAGAGGAGGATCGTGAAACACCCAATCAGGTGGACTGTGTGGCCAATCATCTGAGGCTCAGTGAGGAAGCAGCCAGTGAGGTGAAGCCGAATCTTCAAGGTGTTATTAGAGCGGACAAAGAAGAAACAACCAATCAAGAGAAGATAAATGTTTGTATGGCCAATCAGCTGAGACTGAGTGAGGAAGCAGCCAGTGAGGTGAAGCCAAATCTTCAAGGCGTTACTAGAGAGGACAGAGAGGAATCAATCAATCAGGAGCAGAGGAATATTTGTGGGGCAAATCAGCTATGGCAGAGGACTGAAGCAGCCAATGAGGTGAAGCGGAATCTTCAAGGTGTTACTAGGGAGGACGGAAACGAAACAAATAATCAGGAGACTGACACCGATGAGTCGTCCAATCAGGAAAAGACAGATCTTGCGTTTGAAAATACAGAAATATTACTATACCAGCAATTTTTGATGCATAATGGTGTTGCTGTTGAAAATGCCACACTGACTGAAAACTCTGAGGAATGTCAAGGAAACGTATTGCTTAAAGAATATTCTGGTGTAATGGATGACAAGACTGATGTTTGTAGCTGTAAAAATGAATATTGCAAACACAAAGGGGTGCTAGAGTCAAACACATATCAAAAGGACCATGATGACATCAGTGTCTGTAACATTCATTTGAATGAACTTGAGGAAGTAAGTATGGAGAACCTCCCAGATTTACCAACCAATCACAAGAGCGGTCACGGAATAACAGTCAATGAGAAAGAAAGGCTTGCAGATCTCATCAAGCTTCCGGCCAATGAGAGAGAGCAGCAGGCACTGGAGGGGCAGAGCAGAGCCAATAAAGTGCAAAGTACAGGTCTGGCATTCATGAATAAAAAGGTGGTGGAGGTTGTGAACCTGTCGGTGTCGTGTGCTCCCACGTGTCTGCCCTTCTCGTCCGTACTTCGTGATTCACCGTCGGTCAGTGGAATCTCCACACGCCAAGCCACCTCCCCAATTACCCATCAACCCCTGGGCTCCTTCGGAATCATCTCCTCCAACACCTTCTTAGGTGCTGACCAGGAAATCAACGAGAGAATGATAAAGTAACTTTTTCTTTGCTTTTAACAAAGTTTCTTGCAAGTCAGCAGCAACATTTTATTGTTAGTGGGTTTACTATTATTAAATTAGTCACTATTGTGTGTCTATACTGTATACTATATTGTGTGTCACTATTACTATTGCTCCTGCTCAATGATTTGAACAAATCGCTGCACCTAGGTAGTAAATTGTCCAGCACTATTTGTGCTAGGAACATGTAGGAATTTTCAAAAATTTCAATTTCCCTATCAAACAATAAAACTGCAAAGGAATGCACTAAATGCAATCAAAACACATTAGCAGCTACATAGCAAAAACACCCTGTTACTACTACTTTAGTGCATTGTTCACTGTAGAATTTAAGTTCTTCATTGCTGGTTTATAGCTTCTTTAAGGCAAAGGAAGCTCTGCTGAGTGAGCTGGTGTTCAGAGGCACTCTCTACAGTGATCTCCCTCACCTCGCCTCCGATCATCCATACTTCCCCCCTGAGGAAGACGACACAGAGTTTGAGGATGGGATACACCTCGTGGTGTGTGTCCATGGACTTGATGGTAAACGTCCAACCTTAAAGACATACATTTAGATTTATAGAGGTTCACTAAACATTTAAGATGAAAAACAAGAGCTGTATCTGTCGTAAATTTTTTTGTGATTCTTTTTTACCAGGTAACAGCGCTGATCTGCGGTTGGTCAAGACATTTATAGAACTCGGGCTGCCAGGATCTAGACTTGACTTCCTCATGTCAGAACGCAACCAGGTAGAACATCCATCCATCCAACATCCAGCACACTCTTTGAACTCCATTCAGCCAATCAGAGCATTCAGGATGTTAGATCAGAATCCATCTGCAGTTTAAAATAGATAACGCCAAAAATATTTAAGTATATGAGAGAACAACCTGGAGAATATGAGCCAGAAAGGCACAATAAACCATCGGGAAGACTTTTGAAATTGGGACCATTTCTATTTAAAATATTAATTATTATTAATGATTAAATATTAATTTTAATATTAAAAATAGATCATTATTATTGGTTAAAAATGAACTTAAAACTATTCGGTGAGCAAGTAGTAGCAAGTATTTCTCCAAGTAGCAATATTCATGTGATTGTAACAGTTAAAAAAATAATGAAAATGAATGACTGAATGGACAAATACAAACAAAAACACTTTTATCTTATCGTCAGGGAAATATGAGGGCATTTAAAAAGTATGTATTTTCTACATTTTTATAATTTTTCTCCTCATATACAATGTCATTATTTTATAAACTAATTTGATCACATCAACACAAAAAAACAAGCAATTATCACTTTGTGACCACTTAACACCATATCTGTGTACAGCATCAAATCAGAAATCTCCAGTCCCCCTCAACAACCAATCACAATTTCATATGGTCCCCAGTATAAATTTGATCAGCTTTCTGTTGACATTCTCTCATTTTCTGTCACCAGGTGGACACATTTGCAGATTTTGACACCATGACTGACAGACTTATGGACGAGATAATTCAGCACATCCAGCTGTATAACCTCACCATCAACCGAATCAGGTTTATACACATATTACCTCAATCAACAGGTTTAAGACATTCAATTTCATGCTTTTTGCATCCAGATAGTCCCAACATCTAATAGCAAGGCCTAACTAGGCCATATTTACCAATCAAAAAACTATATGACTTTTTAAAACCATGTAGTGTATACAAATTACAGACTAGTGCGCCCTCTTGTGGTTGGACATTTAGATACATCTGCCACAACCACTTTACAGTAGTTAATAAATTTTTTAAGCCTCATTATTTGTATATTTGCATCTGTATATACATGAACAATCTGACATGTATGTATGAAGTGTGATCTTCAGTGGTTGCTTGCTACCAAATAGTATGTTGTAGATTAAATTTGCCTACAAATGCTTGATCCAGATGAAGTGTAGCATGAAGTATAAGGCTTCACTTTAAGGAAATGCTTTTAGAGTCAACAATACAAATAGTGTATACAGAAGTTAAAATGTGATATTTGCACCTGGATGGTAATAGACCACTTATCCCACTAGAACTGAATATGCTATATTTATTAATACCACAAGATGGCAGTAGAGTAAAAGAAAGGTAGTGTTTGGATTTCAGAAGCAATTAAATTAAACATTCACACAATGCGCTGGAAAATGGAACAAACGTTTCTCCTAGTTCAGTTTTAATCTAAATTTCACAGTCATTTCATTGTCTTTTAAAATACTTCCCATTCTCTGCCCTCTCTGTCTTTGTTCCTACTATAAAGTCTCTAATGTCTTTTCGGAATCAAATGTTAAAGTTTAATGATTGTGAGAGACTTAATTAAAGCTGTAGCTGTTAAGTAAAATGTAGAAATAATTTGCATGAAAAGAGACCAATAAACTCGTCAAAGCTGAATCCTCTTTTTATTTTTGGAAGGTTTGATGCCTGGCTTTTTTGTTTCCTTCCTGCAGTTTTATCGGGCACTCTTTGGGGAACGTCATCATTCGCTCTGTTCTGACCCGACCCAGATTTCGCTGTTACCTCTGTAAACTCCACACATTCTTGTCCCTGTCTGGACCTCACCTGGGAACGCTGTATAACAACAGCACGCTGGTCAGCACAGGTACACACAGAAATACATCACACACATACAAACCCAAAAAAGTCAGTAAGATTTTTTTTTTAAATGAACATTTTCTTTCCATTCAGCAAGGATGCACTAAATTGATCGAAAGTGACAATAAAGACATTTATAATGTTACAAAAGATTTCTATTTTTCAAATAAATGCTGCTCTTTTAAACTTTATGTTCATCCAAGAATACTGGAATAAATGTATCATGGTTTCCACATCATTCTGAACCCTTATGACTTCTTCAGGTCTATGGCTAATGCAGAAACTGAAGAAGTCCGGATCTTTACTCCAGCTTACGTTCAGGGACCACACTGACCCACGACAGACCTTCCTCTACAGACTCAGCAAGAAACCAGGTACAGACACATGGGCAAATAAGCAAGGATGAACACCAACACATAAACATGAATACCTACATTTTCTTACTTTCTTTGACCAGGTCTCCAGTTCTTCAAGAACGTGGTGTTGGTGGCCTCCCCACAGGACCGATACGTGCCCTTCCACTCGGCCCGCATTGAGATATGTCGGACAGCCCTTAAAGACAGAACCACAGGTCTGTTAGTTCAAAAACTCCCTGTTCCAACTCAGAACTCCCTAGAAAGGACATAGCATCCCCCAGGAAAACCCCATAGATAATAGGCTGCTATACGCAAGCCTTCTGCCATTTTGTAACGGTCAAATCCTGTCCGTGACACTCAAGAGAAAATTGACTGTACATCTGCAACCTAGTTATTCTCATGAATTCAAATATCTATATCTGCAATAGACATTAGCAGATGATTTTCACAGCATTTAGTTTGTCATTAACGACATATGGATATTGGATATTGAGTTATACATCAAAACACAAACCAGTGTAGTGGAGACCAATTAGTAAAGAGCTGTGCAGGTAAACCTCACTCCTCAAGAGGCCCGCTCGGAGTGGTGCGAGAAGAACCGAATGAGGTTACATTGGTGCCGTGACCCGGGTGGGAGTGATGGAGTGATTGTAATGGAGGCCATCTAGTAAAGAGCTGTGGAGGTAAACCTCACTTCCCTGGCCTCAAGAGGCCCATTCGAAGCGATGCGAGTAGAACCAGAGGGATTACATTGGTGCCGTGACCCGGATTGAAGGGAGTGTAACGGAGGCTAGCTAGTAAAGAGCTGTGCCGGTAAACCTCACTCCTCTGGCTTCAAGAGGCCCGCTCAGAGTGGTGTGAGTAGAACCCGAGGGATTACATTGGTGCCATGACCCAGATGGCAGTGTAATGGAGGCCAGCTGGGAAAGAGCTGTGCAGGTAAACCTCACTGCCCTGGCCTCAAAAGGCACATTACCGACCGATTCTAGAGGCTGCTGTTTTTAACGTCTTTGTTATCATGCCCACCTCCCATGCCGGAAACACCTGTTCAAATCCAGTTTGGAATGGTGCGAGTAGAACTGGAAGTGTTATGTTGGTGCCATGACTTGGATGGGAGTGAGTAATGGAGGCCAGCTAGTAAAGAGCCATGCAGGTAAACCTCACTGTCCTGACCTCAAGAGGCACACTAGTGACAGACACTAGAGGCTGCAGTCTTTATCGCCCTTGTTGGCGCGCCTACTTTCCATACCGGTTCGAATCCCGCTCTGAGCGGTGCTTATAGAACCTTTCATTCTTACTTATAAAGGTTATCCCATTACATCTATAAATTATTGCTCTGTAGTTTTTACAACAATAGACTGCACAATGCTTTGACATTTTCAATGAAAGTTCATTGATTGGTTAGTGTGAGTGATGAACAGTATCATGTTAACTGTTTCAAGATGGCAAGCAAGTCGACGTTTCTGGACCGGTTGAACCCCATCTAAGTAAACATACCTATGAAACACCCTGGCATAATGCTGAAAACTCCTGAAACCACATACCAACATTCTAAAACACTCAAAACAACCTAGCAACCAAATAGTAATGTCCTAGCAACTTCCAGGATAATCTAGACGGTACATAGTAACACCCTAGCAACTGGTTGTAATGCCCAGAGATCAATCGCTTCAAAAATTCTTTACATTTTTACATATAAAATACAAATAAAACTAAAAAAGATATTTCTTCACGCATATCCCATTAGCAGCAAATCGCTCTGCCATTAGTGTGAATGAAACTGAATGAAAAGGAAGCTGCGATAAGAAGTTAAAAAGAGATCGAGAGGAAGGAGAGCGTTCTTCATTTTATGAGACTGTCACCACTGAGAGTGGCGTACAGCTCTTTGACAGGTATTTTCATCTCGGTTTGAGAGACAGATTAGAGAATTTAGCCTCTCTGTGATTGTCAGTGTGACAGACAGAGCTAAGGATACACACTCTGAACTGTAACATACACACACAAAGACTATGATCACATAGAACAATGGAGGATGCCTAGAAATAGAGACTTTGTTTGGATATGAATGGGCACGCTATGACAATGCATAGCTAGTTGCAGACAGAAAAAAATGGTAAGAGCTTTCGCAATATGACGAGTTCCAATCAGATTGGTAGGCTTTTCAAGAGTCTGTTCGCACAGGTTTTCATCAATCCACTAGGAGACAAAGTCATGTTTACGAATTCTTAGGCCCTTCTGGGAAATACATAGTCACTAGATTTGGAGGGTTTGGAAGGTTTATGCAAGACTGTTGCATAAATATTTAGACTCAGATATCTGCCCAGATATATTTTTTACAAAACAAGCAAAAATGGAAGTCAATGAGGCAAGGCATTACACCAGAATAAATGTTACTTTTATTTATGAAGGATACAACAGGACTAAAGGCACACCTTAAGAAAAATCTGCTTTTCACTATTCCCATAGTGTATAATTGCCGAAAAAAAGATATACTGTTTGTATGTGAAAATAAAAAAAATCATAAAAAGCAGTCCTAAGAAAATATAGATAAATATTTAGATTTCAGGAAATTTACTTTATAATATAAAATATAATATAAATCATGTCAACTCATGTCTTAACTTTCGCAGCTAAGTTAACTAGCGACATCGCTCGCTATTTTAGTCTGACTAACTCCGGTGGCCAACTAACGTTACTATTACTAATTATATAATGACCAAATACATTTCTATTTGAAAAAAGTTCAGTCTTGCTTGTGAAAGGTAATTCCCTGAGACCTGTTTTCAATTGTGTGGCGATTTGCACAGCCGCCAGCAGCACACGGAGCAGGCATTTTTCTCAATTCCCGTTATGAGAGTTATGGGAAAGTTGCCCTCCGCAATATGGCGGCGCCATTGACGTACGATCTAGCGGCCAATAGGGCATCTATGTATTCGACCCGGAGTCGGACAATAATGCCCACAGAGTCAGATAATATGTGGAAATAGAACATGAATAGTTTGTTTTAAGGTTATAACGTATTTGTCATCTGCTTTTATCCACTATTAATACAAGCCTGTTGTAGCGGGCCGTGTCCGAATGATGGCAAAAAATATTCTGATGAGTTCAATGAAGATTATCACACAAAAGATGAAGCGTTAGTTTAACTCCAGGAAATCACTGTAAGAGCTGAATAAAAAGTTTAATAAGTGCGCCATAAACTCTCTCTCTCGCTCCCTTTCATTATCATCAACATACACAGCGAAGTACACAAAACATTCATATATATTCAAATTTATACACATCTTTTCAGATGGGGCTTAATAAACTGGTAAACTTTATATCCGTAAAACGACTTAGATGAACTGTAATAAAGTATGCGCTCTCCCTTTCATTTCTGCCTTGATCAGTAACATTAGGCCAATCGCTCCTGAGACTGTAAGCTGGATCACGAACAGTTGGTACAGATCCATCCTCGAGTAACGAGAGTAAATTAAGACTGCTATGTTCATTCTTACATCCAGCAACAAAACACCTCAATGGCTTAGGAGATATTTTGGGCAGGTCTACGCTAATACAGCCATGTCAGTCAACAGTCATGGGCGGAGCATGTGCAAAAGTACGTCACATTGCCCCGAATCTGAGAACGGCTTGTTCTGAGACAGTGCTTATGATTTATTGGGATATAAAAAAAGCACTGGGTGGATTTTTATCATTATAGGTTGGTTGTGTACACACACTGCCAACACACATTTATGTTCAAAGTCATGTAAAAGTGAATTTTGCATAATAGGTGCCCTTTAATACTTGTTCAAAACAGTTACTTCTGCAAAGTTTGTACTATTTTCTGTTTATTTTGATAAATAAAATAATTCATTTTTGTTTAATAAAATGCCGTCTTTAAAATATGGTTAATATAAAAATATATTTTAAAAATACATAATTAAAAAACAAATTTATTTTCAAAAGTGAAGATTCTGAAAGCATTGAAGGAGATCCCATTATCATTTACTATAGATTTACAGTAGTAACTATAAATTATATTATATTAATAATAATATTTTTAATTATGATGGTTTCATTATAAATATGGCGATTATCTAAATAAGGTGGGCACCCAACTTTATATATGATATTTAACATCTGAATCTAACCATGTCATTTCAGCAAATGGAGAAGTCAGCAAACTGTTTATTATCATGTTAATTATCGTGCTTTTGGCCCACACAGCAGGGGTGCCTTTTACCCCAAATACCATACTTTTAGTCTTTTACATTGGAAAAACTGCTATTTTAGCAACCTTGAACAAAACTTAAAATCATTAATCATTATCCTCACCAAGCTGCATTAATTTGATAAAAAAAAAAGGAATTGTGAAATATTATTACAGCTTAAAATAACTTTTCTATTTGAATATATTTTAAAATGTAATTTAATAGTCATTCTAATATGCTGATTTGCTGCTTAAGAAACATTTCGTATTGTCATCATTTTGGAAACCTTTTTTTCAGGATGCTTTGATGATTTGCATTTGAAATGGCAATCTTTTGTAACAATGTAAAAGTCTTTACTGTCATTTTTGATCTATTGAATGCATCCTAGCTAAATGCATCCTAGCATCCTAAATAAAATTTCATTCTTATTCCATGAAAAAAACTAACTTTTGAACACTACTGTATATGTATATTTTATGATGTATGTAATGTGTTTGTCGCCCCCTAACAGGTCCAGTATATACAGAGATGATCAATAACTTACTCCAGCCATTGCTGAGCGCTCCAAACTGTCGTTTGATCCGACAGAACGTGTTCCATGCGTTACCGAACACGGCCAACACGCTGATCGGACGCGCGGCTCACATCGCGGTGCTTGACTCTGAACTCTTCCTGGAGAAGTTTCTTCTGGTGACCGGGCTCAACTACTTCAAATAGAGATGACATCATCTCAGTTCTGTGGGAGAGCCAATCACACTACACCTCACATCAGCCAATCACATTTCATATCAGAGTCATAATGAGCTCTGGAATTTTTCAATAAGTTCAGTCTATGGATGCAAAGAGAACAGAGATTGAAGATTCAGAACATGAAAAACATGTAAAATTTGTACAGAAAGAACACAGTATACTAAGCAAATAGTGGAAGGCCTACACGCCTTAATGAAGCTTTGACGTAGTAACTTAACATTGAATAATCATAACTGAGTTAATCATTTGAATGTAAATTCAGTGTGTAGCTGGTTTTGTAACAGCCTTGGTTCTTCATTCCCTCCAGACACCGAACGTAAATCTGCTGCGCCGTTTGTAACTTGAAGAGGTAGATATCACTGGACTTTAATACTTGAAGAGTAAATTCAGTCATTCACTTGGCGTTTAAGTCTCGCGTTATGAGAACGCTTCAGTGTTTTCATTCTTTTATAGTTTGTGTTTCGACTGTCATGTTGTGAAGTGAGAATCTCACTGTGAAATAAGCCAAATTCATTCTTTTATGTATCGTGATGGAATACAATCCCCTGTAACAGTATTTATTGGGGAAAAGAGCTCATGATCTGAATGCGTTTACCATTCCAGCTTTAACTATCACAAAGTGAGTATTTCTCAACATTTTCTGTCATTTCAGTGTTTTGTTGAATCATTTCAAATGGTTAGTTCACTAGAATGTACATTCTGTCATCATTTACACACCCTTCATGTCATTCCAATCCAGAGTTCTTCTTTCTTCCATGGAACAACAAAGGAGTGTTGGGGTGTCAAACTCCAAAAATGACAACATAGCCCTATGAAAAAAAAAACAGTCATTATAAAGCTGCCTTTAAAATTATACATTCTTGTAAAACATTTTCAAATAAGTTTGCTGCAGTTTAACTGTTAGAGCAAGCATTCATAACTATTTTCTTTATAAATACTTCATGGATGACTACATATTTGGGATTGGATGGGCTAAAATGTATGAGAAAGAGGTTTTGCCATCACACTCAACAGAAAATGTATTTCCTTAAGTCATGCTTTTGTGACATACTCTTCCGAACATTAACGGAATACTTTCATGCTTTACTTATAGCGTTTGCAAGGCAGGACAGCGCGATACTTGCATACTTGAATTGTAATTGGTTTTCTTTCTTGCATACTAAAATGTGTGGTAGTTTATTTTCTTTTTTACATCCATCCTTTCATCATTAGCCTCCTTTACACTTCACTTACCACAGAAATGACGTCTCTAAGAAAAGGCTTTGATTGTATGGAAAGGTTTAAAGCTACCGTTCAGAAGTTTAGGGTTGGTAAGAAGTTTGTAATTTATTCCTGTGATGCAAAGCTGAATTTTCAGCATCATTACTCCAGTCTTCAGGGTCACACGATCCTTTAGAAATCACTCTAATATGCTGATTTGCTGCTCAAGAAACATTTCTTATTATTATCAATGTTCCAAACAGTTGTGCTGCTTAATATTTTTGCAGAAATCATTGATGAGTATAATGTTCAAAAGAACAGCATATATTCATAATAGAAATCTTACTGCCACTTTTGATCAATTCAATGCATCTATGCTGAATAAAAGTATTAATTTCTTAAAAAACAACAACAAGCCTATTCTTTTGAACGGTGATACCTGATATTCCAGCACTGATATTCCCTTTTTAATTTTAGATTTTTTTTACTTGAACCTTTCTTGTTTCCCTTGAGAATTGTTGATTGAAAAAATCAAGAGAAAGTGTCTTAGTGTTTATGGTAGTTCCGGCCCTGTTGTGTTTGTTTTATGTATTTTATAGTGTGTGAAAACATGTTCTGTTAGCCGTTTTGTGTGCATTGTCTTGGTTGTCGTGAGATGGGTGAAACGGTTTCAATTGCCATGTCGTTGTGTTAGCATCACAGTGTTTTAGGTTCTTGGTCTGTTTCACCACTGTACTCCCCCAGAACAGCGTATCTTATTTATTGCATTTTATCTCACTGGAATGACCTCAATGATGCACTTTCTTAGTTTCCCCCATAAAGGCTGTTCTTCATCTGTCTGCTCCTCAAGGGTAGCACTTACACACATCTCTCTGCAGCCACACCTCAGGTTTTCACCTCGTTCAGCATCTTTAGCTCTCGTATTCCATGAGTTCTGGGTCTCATTCAGCCGCTGTCAGCATCGTGCGATTGGGTTTAGATCAGCGCCGCAGTGTCAGCAGACTTACAAGATGCCCTTTCTGTCTCCGCTGAGCTTTTATGTACACGCTGTCTGACTGACGCTTGATTAGTCGGTAAATACACTGTCCCGGTGATTGACACTAATTTAACTCCACCTCTTGTTACACGAGTGTGTCACGTGACTCGACTGCTTCTGTTACCGCTGAAGGAGCCATCAGGCATAACGCCCCATTACCCATCATGCTCTGCTGCACTGGGGTCTTAGTGTGCTTGTTTGTTTGTTTGCCAGCTAATGTGGGCTGATGGAAGAGTTTGCTCACACAAGTCAAGCATATTAATTACGGAAATAGAGCTGATCTGGAGTGTGAATACTGACCAAGGGCAAAAGCATGTGTGTGTAAAATACGTGCTGTAAAAACGTATTCCCCTTGAAAATCCCCTTGAAGCAGTTGAACCCTTTAATAACCCATAATTATTGTAACACATTCATTTAAGTGTTATCGACAAGAAAGTACAAAAGAAAGTGTTGACATATTTCTTATTGAAGCAGGAAATTGGTGTGGTACACTATCTATTTCATAATATATTCATAAAATATATACTCTATATATTGTATATGTATATATATATATATATATATATATTGTGAATATTTTAGTATACATAACTATTTATATATATATAGTAAGTATGTATATCTAATTAATATATTAACTTATTTTTACACACATCTTTTTGTGTGTATTGGCAAAATATGTACAATAATATATTTGTGCTTAATATATTATTTGCAAAAATATATTTGATCAGAAAACACTTACGAATATCTATCCATGAATGAAGACGCATTTTGGGTCTAGATGCTGTAGTTACGACACATTTCACAATCTAATCAATTCCCATTGGATGAATTCCTGCCTTTTTCTCGTTGAACATCCTGCTGAAATATGTCACAATGGGGAAGTTAAATGGGATATAAACAATATTCCATGACTTGAATCATCTTTCCTTTTACAAAGTTACACCTTCCTCTGTCTTTAATTCAAACATCATGGTGATGGATCTCAATGACACAAATAAGTCCAATTCAAATAAAATATTTAGGTGTGTGTGTGTGTGTGTGTGTGTGTGTGTGTGTGTGTGTGTGTGTGTGTGTGTGTGTGTGTGTGTGTGTGTGTGTGTGTGTGTGTGTGTGTGTGTGTGTGTGTGTGTGTGTGTGTGTGTGTTTTATAAAGAGGCAGCTCGTCTGGGTAAATGTTGGGTAAGCGGTTATTCATTCAGAGCTATTTATTTCCAGCATACGTTTGTGCTTTTTCATCCAGATCTGTGTATTAAGCCATGAATGTGAAAACAGATGAAAATGTATTCACTGTGAGACTGTAACGTGTTTATTTGAGTTAGTTTTTCATCCAGTATGTATTTTTCACATTTGTGCCAATGATATTCTGATGTTTTTTCTATGTTTGCTTTAATTACTGTATGTGTCCCTTGTAGTAGCTTATGCCCAAATATATAAATAAGTATATATTCTGTGTACATTAAGAAATATTACATTATATTATGATCAAATGAAGTATTACAATAAATAGTATTCTTCTTTCTCTGTTAATTGTTCTTATTGAAATTGTGCAGTAACCACAAACAACATCATATTTAAAAAATGTAGCAGCATAGTATAAAACAGATGGGCTGTGTTGACCAATCAGAATCAATATACAAAGGGACCATTTAAACTACATTACTTGTAGCAAACAGGCAACTCGATGCCAATGTTTTATGGTTATTTTGCACCATTGGGAAGGATTTAGGCACTCAGTTTGCATAAGAAGAGTAAAATCCTTTTAATGAGTGGATTATTGCTTTAATCTATATATCATATGCCCTCTATATTTTTAACAATACACTGTAATCACAGACGTGTTTAGTAGCTCTTATTATGTTCACCATATCACTTGTTAAATAAAGATTAGAGTTTAATAATGAAGTGCAGACCTCAATAACTTGACCTTGAATTGAAGGAGGATTACACATTTCAAAGCACGACAGTAAGTATGCAACATTCAGTTCATCCCACAACAAATCCAGAGAGATTCCCAGGTATTAATGAGACAAAGCCCGAAGGCTCCCAGCGCAAAACACTGTAAATCCTCTTAAAGGTCTTGTATGTTGTGAAACAACCCTTCTTGAGGATGCCGAAACCATCAAACCAATCAAAGCCTGCCAAAATGTGACTCCCCTGGCTGCGAGGGATGTCCTCGGGAAATACATTCACGTCCTGGCGCACGTTTAGAGGAGTCATTTTTCTTTTCTCTCAGCCTGTTTGTCATTTAACTCAAAGATTTGGCATAGTCTGCAAGGAGACTCAGCTCAGAATCGAATCAATAAAGCCGCTTCCTCCCACGACGGCATACGAACGGGGCCCTCAGACAGATGGCAGCCATTGAGATACGCACTGATACAATAAAGCTTTTCATTCATCACTTATCAAGCAAAAACAAACACAAAATGAAATGAAACAAAGACAGCGCACCCCATTTACCACCGGCGTTTGATCCGGGTCATGTGGATTTCAAGTGCTCTGGGACCAATGCAACTCTTCTTATTACGGTCCGTTTTTAATGTAGCCTGTGGGCGAAAATGATTTTTGTCATTAAATCCATCACAGGTCCTGACTGAAAGAGTATTCATTAGTTTGCGCTCCAGTGTGGGAAGCAGCTGGTCATTATTAGTCCCTCGACGAGCATTTTCGAGGAAGCCATTGTCAATAAGTGAGAACTCCGGAAGGAGTAATTAGCATGCTATAAATTCAGACTATGCAGACAGTAGCGGCCTCTCACAAGGTCTCATTAGAACACATGACACCAATGGGAGACCGATAGCCAGATTAAACAGGACAAAAGAAGCAAGAAGCATTTCTTACTGTACGATTTGTTTTTTTGGAAAAGAAGGTGCACTGCAGCCAGTTAGTATTAGCGGTTACAGTATCCATATCAGCATAAGCATTTCAAAAGGCTCAGGATCCCAGAGATATAAGAGCTTGTGTTACGCCATAGGTCTAACCAGAAAAAAGGAGGTCAAAAATCAAAAATCATAATAAAGAAGTTTTATGTATGTATAGACAGTAGGGGTTGCTAGGGCTGTAGTACTCGAGTCCCGTCCTGTCTCAGTCTCGGCCACTGGTCTTGTCAAATATGGCTTTTGGTCTCGACCGAGTCCAGGTGTCTTTATTATGTTCCCAGTAAGCACAGATAAAAGCCATTTATATGCGCACCGTTTATTTGCTCTGGTGTGAGCCGCGATTGCGCCAGAACCAGCTAGTCATCGAATATAATTCAGCACGCGGACTCCCCGGAGTCTCAGGGGAGAAAGCACCGCGTCCATGCACTTCGTAAATGTATGGGGTGCTAGGGACAGACCGAACAGCAGAACTGTGAATTGATAAGCTTGCCCCTCGAAGGCGTATCTCAAGAATGGCCTGTGATGGGGGGCTATCTGAATGTGAAAGTATGCGTCTTTCAGATCCACTGTGAAACACTGCTATTATGAGGTATCTCCATATGTCATCATTCTGTTTTCTTTAGATTAGAAGATTATATGATATGAAGGGGAATGTCTATACTTAAAAATCCTGGGTGTTGTGACACTGTTTTTGCTTTTAGATCAACAAATAATAACCCAAAATTATTGTCTTGATAATGTCTTGCACAAGACTTTTTTTCCCTGTCCTGGACTCGGTCTTGACTCAGACCCGAACCTTTTTGGACTCGGTCTTGTCTTGGACTCGAACCTCTTTGGTCTTGGTCTTGTCTTGGACTCGACTAGTCCTGGTCTTGGTCTTGTCTTGGACTCGACAAAGGTGGTCTTGACTACAGCCCTAGGGGTTGCACAGTCGACTTAAATGCTCTGCCATGACGCCATCATATGCAGTTCGCATGCACACAAACATTCAGTAACATTCAGTATTGTCAACATTGTTCTGTGATTTATCAATAAAATAGCTTAGAAACTGAAACGTTCTAGCACATATTTCTCAGTAACTAAAACCCACAGCTTCACTATTAGTAGAATTCATTCACACACAATCACTCTCTATAAAGCATTCATGTGTAATCTTTACTGTGCCACTTTATCTGTATCTGATTTAGAACAAGTAAAAATATGTGAGAAATATAATGACCCCAAGACAAAAGAACTGATAAAAACAAGCTGTTGTGAGAGCAATAGCCTTGTGGGCAACGCTGTGTCATATGCCATAACTGTGCAGAAGACAACCCGCGTTTGAGACTCGGCTCGAGGTTCAGGCTTACTTGTGTATTAATGACATCATCAGCGACTAGTCGACATCGACTCGAATTTAATCACATAAATGTCGACTTGAAAAAATCTGAAGTCATTCAACCCCTCGGCAGACAGAATAAGCTTAATATTTAACGATCATTCACTCAACATTATGTTGTTTCAGTGAAGATTTTAGGCGTTTTTATCCATACAATTAAAGTAAATGTGGGCCGCAAAACTTGAAAAAAAGACAAAAAGCACTACTGTTCTAAATTTGGGGTCAGTAAGATTAGAAGTCTCTTATGCTCACCAAGGCTACATTATATTTAATAAAAAATTAAAGTAAAATTCTGAAATATTATAACCATTAAAATTTGTTCAGCATCATTACTCTTCAGTGTCGCACGATCCTTCAGAAATCCTTCTAATATGCCGATTTGCTGCTCAAGAAACATTTCCTATTATGTTGAAAACAGTTGTGCTGCTTAATATTTTACATTTTTTCAGTATTCTTTGATTAGAAAGTTCAAAAGAACAGCATTTATTTAGAAAAAAAATAAATGTCTTTACTGTCACTTTTGGTGATTGAATGAATGTCTCCTTGCTGATTAAAAGTAATGATTTCTTTCAAATACATAAAAAACGTACTGACCTCAAACCTTTTAACAGCAATGGATTTTCCAAGTCTTACAAATCCATATGATAAGCTTTATGTGATAAACAGATTGAAATTTAGGCTGTTATTCATTGACAATCTTCTCCAAGCTCGCAAATCCAATTCATGTGATTTGAATATTTGCATATTCAAATGATTTATTTGTGCTTGTTTTGACATTTGAATATATACATATCAAAATTAAGTATTCACCATTCACTTTCTATGCAAGAAAAAAGTAGCATCGGCATCCTGCTAAATTTTTCTCATTTTATGTTCTTCAGAAGAATAACATAAGGGTGAGTAAATAATTGACAGAATGTTCAAGTCTGGCTGAACTATTCCTTTGAAATAAATTTTATATAGCAAAAGGTTCATAATATGTGTGACAAGATGTTGCAAGCAAACAAATGAAGTCTGCAGGTATGACATGACTTAATAGAAAACACATTCTGTTCCCTGACATTCCTTCACACAAAGCTACTCTTCAATTTGCACACTCACGAGAGCTTGACACTTCAAACACCGACAAGACACAAGTTTGACAAGAAACTAAAGCCAGAGGAAAAATCAAGTGTCCATCAGAGCACACATCCTCGTGAAAGTTGCATTGCTTTCTGCATTGCTCTTTAGTTTTAAGGGCTTTGGAGACAGCTGAAGATGTATCAACTATGAATGTGGCCATCTGTGCTTTGCAGATGCGCCTGTCTTATGGGCACTGTTACAATGTTAAAACGAAGTGTTGATGAGTGGTGTTTGCAAAGGCAAGAATCACTATTATTTTTGCTCATGCTGTAAGGTTAGAGATTTGAACACTTTTGCACAAAATATACCAAATTATACAGCTTGTTTAAAGGGATAGGTCACCAAAAAATTTAAATTCATCTTTATTTACTCACCTTCAAGTTGTTCTAAACCTGAGATCTGTCATCTGTTGAACACGAAAAAAATAAATTTTGAAGAATTTTGGTAATTAAACATTTGCTGGTCCCCAATGACTTCCATAGTATGCAAAAAAAATAAAAATTAAAATAAAAATAAAAAACCATTGGAAGCTGGACGATGACATCACTGTTTTCTCCAGAACGGCTATATATAAATTAATAACTGGTTGCAGTGATGCCTTAAGCCTGTTTTATGCTTCTGCGTCGAATCGACGGCTTCCCGCAGACCCCTCTGTGTCGCCGCGAACCCCTCCGCCGTAGCTCGACGTGCACCTCCAAAAAAATTTTACTACGCGTCGAGGCGACGCAGACCACAAGGGCTGTAATTGGTCAGATGCACCGCGATGCAACTCAACCTGACGCAGAACCATAAAACGGCCACGACGCCGTAGGCGTGACGGTGTAGCTACGCCGTGGAGTTGACGCAGAAGCATAATGAGGCCTTTAGAAGAACCATTTTGGGTTCCACAATAAAGAACCTTTTGTCCAATAGTAAAATTCCATGGATGTTAAAAGATTCTTTATGGAACTGTAGATGCCAACAAATAACCTTTATTTTCTAGTTAGTTTCTAGCTAGCCCAAGCTTTTCTGAGTTATCTTGGATCACCAACAAACTGGCTACCAGTTGGCCATACCAGTTTGTATTTTTTCGGAACATCAGGGCTGGTAAACCAGGTAATTATATGCTTGGACCAGCTTTACAATTTCAAATCAAGAAACTTTATTGGCATCTATAGTTCCAGGAAAATGTAACATACATTGAAACTTTCTATTCCACAAAAGGTTCTATGGAGTGAAAAAAGTTTGAATGTGTCCTAAACACTTAAAATGGTTCTTTTAAAAGGGATAGTTCACCCAAAAATACAAATTCTGTCATCAATTACTCAACCTCATGTTGTTCCAACCCCGAGTTTCTTTCTTAAAAAATATATATTTTGAAGAATGTTGGTAACCAGACAGTTGACAGTAGCCATTGGCTTTCATAGTATTGTACTTCTACTATGGAAGTCAATGGAGCCCATCAACTGTTTGGTTACCAACATTCTTTAAAATATCTTTTTTTGTGTTCAACAGAAGAAAGAAACTCATACAAGATTGGAACAACTTGAGGGTGAGTAAATGATGAAATCATTTTATTTTTTGGGTAAACTATCCCTTTAAAGGGATTGAAAAGTTATTAAAGACATTGTTAAAATAGTCCAAGTGACTACAGTGGCTCAATCTTAAGTTTATCAAGTGACGATAATACTTTTTGGGCCCAAAAACAAACAAAAATAACGACTTTATTTCAACTATTCATTTCCTTCTCTGTGGGCCTCGAGTCAGTTAACGTAGTGTAATTGCGTAGAGCTACGTCACACGTAGGCTCACTATTGGCCGACGTTGGTCATGTGTGTGATGCGTGTGACATACAACAACAGAAGCTTATGCTATTGAACTGACTAGAGGCCCACGGATAAGGAAATGAATAGTTGAAATAAAGTCGTTATTTTTATTTTGTTTTTTCGCACAAAAAGTATTCTCGTCGCTTGATAAACTTAAGATTGAGTCACTGTAGTCACTTGGACTATTTTAACGATGTCTGTAATAACTTTTCGGGGCTGGCAAGTTTCAATCCCTGAAGAAGCCTATGGAGGAGTGATCCAGCTCTCAGATTTCATCAAAAATATCTTAATTCGTGTTCTGAAGATGAACGAAGGTCTTACGGGGTTGGAACAACATGAGGGTGAGTAAATACTGAAAGAATTTTCATTTTTGGGTGAACTATCCCTTTAAGAACAGTTCATTGAATGTTTCTTTGGAATACTAAAAATGGTTATTCTATGCATCACTGAAAACCCCCTTTTTGAACCTAAATGTTTAATAGTGTAGAGAAGACAATCTAGAAATCAGCTACCATGTACTAAAAACACAACTAACCAGTGTCACCAGATTTTCCCACATGGTGTCTACTAGAGACCAAAATATTATAGAGATATTAGGGTGGGCTAAAATCTCGGGTGGGTTAGGGTGGGTTCACCTCTTTTAGGGTGGGCTCTTTTGACTACCTAGCAACCAACCAAGACAACCTAGTAACCACCAAAAATATCCAAGCGTTAAGTTTTGCACTGGCAGAAAGGTGTGTATTTACTCTTACCTCACTGTCTGGTTCTCTCTCTCAGTTTGTCTTGCTCCCAGACTGCTCTTTGTATTATCAGGAAGTTGAGTCATTTGCCTCATTACCTGGAGAAAGCCGTTAAATGGTCCATTATCAAACGTGATAGCAGCTTTCCTGCAGGGGGAGAGACGTGGGCAGACGTTACTGGAGATCTGCGGTCTGTCTTTCTCCCAAATGAGATCACAGCTTTTCCTTCACATGGTTTATATTAAAGGATTCTTTATAAGTTCAGTAGAACTTAAGCTCTATGATCACATACATACACCGTTCAAAAGTCAGTACGATTGTTTTTTGAAAGAAACATTTATTTTATAATACATTTAGTAAGGATGCATTAAATTGATCAACAAGGAGGGTAAAGAAGACAATAATAATGTTATAAAAGATTTATATTTCATATAAATGCTATTTATTTGATTCCCAGAAGAAGAAATAGAAAACCCATCAGTTTATAAAAATACTCATTTAAAAGTTTAAATGTTTTTGTAAGACATTACACTCTGATAAACTATAGCCAGTGTAAGGAACTCAGCTTTTTGGAAACATTAATAATCAATAATATCTTTTTATTATTAATTATAAATATTTGGGTCAGTTAATTGGATTAACTTGATGTGGCTGAATTAATATTACAATCAATTAATCAGTTCGTCCAAAGAACTATTTTGATTATTAATTTATTCTAAGAAAAGGGTATCTTCCATGGCCACAGAAGAATAATTATTTCTTCGCCTGTACAGCACTTTGAGCCAGTAGAAAAACCGTGATCGTAAAGTGACTTGTATTGCAAACAAAACAGAACCAAATACATATTAAGTTTTATTAACTAAATATAGATATTTATATGAATATAAATAAACTAAACAACATACACACATGAATACATAAATAGGTTAGTGATAGGATGAAATTGGAAACCGGAAGAGGGTCTATGAGGAGAACCATCAGAATTTCATTTTCACATTTCATTGAATTGAATACTTGCATTTGTAATGGGAACAATTCTTGAAGTTGTTGAAAATTGAAGTCGTTGATGGTTCCGGCAGCGTCAAGTGGAAGTTGGTTGAGCGTTCTCTTTCTCCAGGAACGCATGATTGGTTTGGTCAAGGCCTGGGACTCTGTTGAGGCCACGCCGAGCACCCAGGAGAAGTGAGGAAGTCAAAAGGATGGGTGATTGGAGTCGTTGTTGGTTGGAGTCTTTGTTCCAAAACTCCTGAGATTGTCCTTGGTTCTTTGTGAGAGAGTCTTCTCTCTCCTGCCTGAGCCCACCTCTGGTTGGAATCGAGGCCTGCTGGGCCCTTGCGCCCCCGTGGAGGGGGAGGGGTTTCCCCAGTATCCCCAGAACAGTGTTGCGGCTGGATGAAAGAACTAAGAGAGGGCGGTCACTGTTGCCTGCCTCTGAGAAAGAACCAACCCCTAAGGTTTGAATGGACCTATGAGTAAGGTGACATGTCCGAGAGGGGAAGCGGCTCTTAGTTGATTTATGGTCTTTGTCCCCAGCATGCTTAGACTGTTCATTCAAGCTCAAATAGACATAACAAATTCACATTGCATTCTAAGAGAAGGTGATGTACATCAAAGTGTGTTTCATTAAATGAGGATTAATTTGGTAGGAAGCATGATACAGGTGAGGTTATATTGACCGTTGGGTGGTTGTTCAACCACATACACCCCAATCAAACATACCATGTTGTTATACCTAATAGTACACGAGACAGTAAATCATCGACTCCATTCAGCTTAAAATCGACTCCATCCAGAGAGCAGGTGAGACTCATGATTCCTGATCCACAGACTCATAGAGGACCTGAGGAGTAAAACATCTGCTTCTGAGAGAGTAAGAGTGAAGATCTGAGCTGATGCTTATGGTGGCGTCCTGTTCGGCTGCGGCTACTTCGGCTCCGGTCAGCATTGCAAACCTTATGCTACATTCGACAGATAAAACTGCGATTCTCGTACCTACAACACAGCGACATGGTATAGGAACAGTGTACACCCGTGAGACTATAATTAATCTTAGGAACTTAGGGCTTTATGACTTTCTCTGCACGGAGACGCGGACCGCACTCGCCAGCCTCGGACTGCTATGTCAAGCGGACCGAGCGACCAGTGGAACAGCGGTCTTTCCTACAACCAGAGGCCGCCCATGGAGACATCGAAGACGGTGCGACAGGAAGCAGAAGCGCGGCTGCCGCGGAGGACTAACAGCTAAGCTAAAAGCTAACCCGTACAGATCGCCGCTTCCCTCACTGCTGCTCGCCAACGTACGCTCCCTGGAAAATAAAATGGATTACCTTAAGCTGGAATTACCATCCATAAGCTGGATCCATAACTTAAATTTGCATTTGCGCATGCGCGTGCGATCTGTGTTTGTGTTTGGAGCTCCGTCGAATTGATTCATTAATCGCTGATTTTCTTCTTTACCACTCATTTATAAACAAGCACTTTCTATTTTTATATCATGTGAACTTATCCTCGACACTATTCCTTATAAAAAACAATCGGATTGCTTTGATATCGCTACTTAGATCCAACTTTCCGAATCTCGGCTACTAGCCTTTAGCCCGCTAGCATTTCACGCGTGGCCTCGCGCCTATCGACCCTCTCATTTTACACCCGTTTGACTGAAAGGATACGTGTTATATCCATCATTTCAGTCCTAAATTAGTAGTGATATTGGTAGTATCACTACTAATTTACTGTTCATCTGTTATAATGGCGAACATATCGGATGTGTGTCTAACGTTACCTCTGAGTGCAGGTGAGGACACATTCGAGCTGGTTTCGGTACGATTGGAGCTGGAGTCGGTGGAGAAACAGATCCGCGTTCTGCTGGTGAAGCAAGCCGAGCTGCGAGATCGGCGATCAACGCTTGAAACATCACGCGCCGATGCTCACAAGTCAGTGGTTAGTAACTTTTTGACTCCGACTTCGTCTACTCCGTGCGTTTCTCTGCCCAGGAGGACGCGATCATCTCTGCCTTCATTCACTCCGGCACCGAGGCAACACCACGGACCCTGGGTGATCCCACAGCGGAAGACACGAGCCAGGACCAGACCAAGGACTTCCCCCCCCCTCCCGGTCTTCGAGATCTCCACCCGGAACCGCTTCTCCCCTCTTCGCGAGCCGGAACGTGACGCCGCCGTGATCATCGGCACTTCCATGGTCCGTCATGTCCGTGCTACCTCAGGTAAGCGTAAGGTGCGCACTCACTGCTTTCCTGGTGCTCGTGTTCTTGATGTCGCTGCACAGATTCCCGAGATCCTGAACGGTGACGAGCGCGTCGGAGCTGTGGTCCTACACGCCGGGACGAACGACATCAGGCTGCGGCAGACGGAGGTTCTGAAGAAGGACTACAGAAGCCTGATCGAGACGGTTCGCAGCACATCGCCTGAAGCAACGATCATCGTGTCTGGACCGCTTCCCACGTACCGACTAGGACAAGAAAGGTTCAGTAGATTATTTGCTCTAAATGAATGGTTAATGTCATGGTGTAATGAACAGAAACTGCTCTTTGTAAATAATTGGAATCTGTTCTGGGAGCGACCTAGGCTCTACCGCGCTGATGGCCTGCACCCCAGCAGAATCGGAGCGGCTGTTCTGTCGGACAACATCTCCAAGACGTTACACACCATATGACTAGTAAGTCAAAGTCCAAATCACAGTCTTTGCTGTCCCAACTTAATTGATATAAGTAGTGTAGAACATTATATAGAAACTGTGTCTATTCCTCGCTTAGTGAGGCCAAACAATAAATCTAGTGTAGGATCTAGCAAAAATCTTATTGTAATTAAACCAGAAAATCTAAATATCAGTGAACAAAAACAATTTCTAAAGCTAGGTCTTCTAAACATTAGATCGCTCACACCTAAGGCGGTTATTGTAAATGAAATGGTCACAGATAATAGTTTCGATGTACTTTGCCTTACTGAAACCTGGCTTAAACCAAATGATTATTTCGGTCTAAATGAGTCCACTCCACCAGGATACTGTTATAAGCATGAGCCCCGTCTGATCGGTCGTGGCGGCGGTGTTGCAACAATCTATAGAGATATTCTTAATGTTACTCAGAAAACAGGTCACAGGTTTAATTCGTTTGAAGTACTTGTGCTAAATGTTACGCTCTTAGATGCAAGAAACAAATCCATATTATCTCTAGCCTTGGCTACCCTATATAGACCTCCAGGGCCCTATGCTGATTTCCTAAAAGAGTTTGCATACTTTCTCTCAGATCTATTGGTCAATGTCGATAAAGCAATAATTGTTGGAGACTTTAACATACACGTAGATAATACAAATGATGCGTTAGGGACTGCGTTCACAGATCTATTAAACTCCTTTGGGGTCACGCAAAACGTCAGTGGTCCCACTCATCGTCTAAATCATACACTAGATTTAATTATATCATATGGAACCAATCCAACTGATATAAATATTATACCGCAAAGTGATGATCTCACTGATCATTACATGGTAACTTGTATAATACGTACTGCTGAAATTTGTCACGTTGCGCAACGTTATCGACCAGGCAGAACAATCCTTCCAACCACTATAGATAGATTCTCAAATAGCTTACCTGATCTATCTCAGCTGCGCAGTGCACCCAAACAAACAGATGAACTAGAGGAAATGACTAGCAGTTTGAGCACCATGTTCTCTAGTACACTAGATATTGTTGCACCAATTAGATTAAAAAAGGTAAGAGAGAAAACTAAAGCACCATGGTACAACAGTGCTACGCATGCAATCAAGAGAGAAACTCGTACCTTAGAGCGTAAATGGAAACAAACTAATTTAGAGGTCTTTAGAATCGCGTGGAAAGACAGTATGTCACGTTATAAAAAGGCTCTAAAAGCAGCAAGAGCTGAGCATCTCCGCAAACTAATAGAAAATAACCAAAATAATCCAAGGTTTTTATTCAACACCGTGGCTAGACTAACAAATAAACAAACATCACCAGAGCAAAATATTCCATTACAATATAGTAGTAATGATTTTATGAATTACTTCAATGAGAAAATAGAAAGCATCCGAAACACAATTGTAAATATACAATCCTCTATGATGTCTTATGATTCAGCCTCAATTATGGCCCCTCTAGAACAACTACACCGCTTTACAACTATAGGACAGGAAGAGCTAAATAAACTTATCATTGCATCGAAACCAACAACATGTTTATTAGATCCAATACCCACTAAACTACTGAAAGAAGTGTTACCTGTAGTCGAAGAGCCTCTTCTTAATATTATTAACTCGTCTTTATTTTTAGGTCATGTTCCAAAAATATTCAAGCTGGCAGTAATAAAACCTCTCATTAAGAAACCGCAATTAGATCCAAATAACTTAGCAAATTACAGACCCATCTCAAATCTTCCATTTATGTCTAAAATACTAGAAAAAATTGTGTCCGCTCAATTGTGCTCTTTCTTACAAGAAAATGATATCTATGAAAAATTCCAGTCGGGATTCAGACCGCATCATAGCACAGAAACTGCGCTAGTTAAAATTACAAATGATTTACTTTTAGCTTCTGACCAAGGCTGTATCTCAATACTAGTTCTACTCGATCTAAGCGCTGCGTTCGACACTATCGATCATAAAATACTCCTGGATCGACTACAAAACTACACTGGTGTTCAGGGACAGGCATTAAGCTGGTTTAGATCTTACTTATCAGACCGTTACCATTTTGTCTGTCTAAATGGGGAAAAATCAAAGATAACGTCAGTAGACTATGGAGTACCGCAAGGATCGGTGTTAGGCCCTCTGCTATTCTCAATATATATGCTGCCACTTGGTAATATTATAAGAAAACATGGAATTAATTTCCACTGTTATGCTGATGACACTCAATTATATATCTCATCACGACCAGATGAAAACACTAACTTA
This sequence comes from Siphateles boraxobius, assembly GCF_051911475.1. Taxonomy (NCBI): domain Eukaryota; kingdom Metazoa; phylum Chordata; class Actinopteri; order Cypriniformes; family Leuciscidae; genus Siphateles; species Siphateles boraxobius. The sequence continues at coordinate 2,792,824 of NW_027508953.1, forward strand.
TCTAAATTGACAGAGTGTCTAAATGATATAAAATGCTGGATGACGTGTAATTTCCTGCTATTAAATTCAGATAAAACGGAGGTATTACTTATTGGTCCAAAAAACTACCCACAAAATCCCTTACAATACAACTTTAATTTAGAAGGATGTCCTGTTACTTTATCCACTACAGTAAAAGACCTGGGTGTTATACTAGACCGCAACTTGACTTTCGAAAATCATATTTCATATATTACAAGAACAGCCTTTTTCCACCTTAGAAACATTGCTAAGCTACGCAACATGCTATCAGTTTCTGATGCAGAAAAGTTAGTTCATGCATTCATGACCTCGAGACTAGATTACTGTAATGCTTTATTAGCTGGCTGTCCTACATCCTCAATCAACAAGCTACAGTTAGTGCAAAATGCAGCTGCTAGAGTTCTTACTAGATCAAGAAAATATGATCATATAACACCTATTTTATCATCTCTACACTGGTTACCTATTAAGTTACGTATCAATTACAAAGTATTCCTACTGACCTATAAAGCCCTAAATGGTTTAGCTCCTGTGTATTTAACAGACCTTCTATCGCCATACAATCCATCGCGCTCTTTAAGATCACTAAATTCGAGGCTTCTGGTCATTCCTAGGATATCTAAGTCCACTAAAGGAGGGAGGGCGTTCTCGCATTTAGCTCCTAAACTCTGGAATAGCCTTCCTGATATTGTACGAGACTCAGACTCGCTGTCCCAGTTTAAAACTAGATTAAAGACGCATCTCTTTAACCAAGCATTCACTTAATGCTTAACCTTTGATACTGCTGAATCAGTTCGAATGCATTAACATTATGAACATCAGCTATGCTAATTATTTCCCATCTGCCTTTCTGCTGTTATCTCGGGACGCTAGTCCCGAGGTAAATAGCGTTCGTCAGCTCCAGTTTGTATCCAGCCTCTCACGGAGACTTCAGATGCCCCAACGCCTGTGAAGAGACGACTCGACGCCTGTGAAGAGACGACTCAAAGCCGGCGATATGTTATGCCATAAATTAATACTTGATTAACTAACTGTATTTTTCTATGTACATTTCCGAAATGCAATTTCTGTAAAGCTGCTTTGAGACAATGTGTATTGTGAAAAGCGCTATACAAATAAATTTGAATTGAATTGAATTGAATTGAATTACATTCAAAGCTGGAAATACGAAACTGTTGTGCTATTGTACTCACTGAAACATGGCTCAGTGCATCGGTCCCAGATAGCGCAGTTAGCCTGGACGGGCTAACAACATTCAGAGCCGACAGAAGCAGCGCTCTCACAGGTAAAAGCAGAGGGGGGGGGGGGGCGTTTGCATCTATATGAAGAACAGCTGGTGTAACAACGCTTCCTGGGTTTCCAGTCACTGCTCTGCAGACATTGAACTCCTGAGTGTGAGATGCCGACCTTTTTATCTGCCACGCGAATTCACCAGCGTAACTATTGTTGCTGTTTACATCCCACCTAGCGCCAATACGAAGCTAGCCCTCAGTGTTCTCTACCATAACATCACGGACATGCAAGCCACACAGCCGGAAGGCGTTTTCATTGTTGCTGGCGATTTCAACCAGGCCAACATGAAGACTGTGCTTCCAAACTTCTACCAACATGTGGACTTTGCTACAAGAGGGGAGAACACGCTGGATCTTGTTTACACTAATATAAAGAAGGCATACAGAGCAGCCCCCCGCCCCCACTTGGGCTCCTCAGACCACCTCTCTGTCATGCTAATTCCTGCATACCAGCCTCGGCTCATCAGAGAAAAACCTGCAGTGAAGAAGGTGCGGGTATGGCCTGAGGGAGCGATGTCTGCACTGCAGGACTGTTTTAAGTGCACCGAATGGAGCATCTTCAAGGAGGCTGCAACAGACAACCAGCGCACCAATGTGGAGGAGTACGCTGCAACGGTGTCTGACTACATCAGTTGGTGCATGGAGAATGAGACAGCAACAAAAACAATAGTCACTCGGGCAAACCAGAAACCTTGGATGACCAAGGAGGTGCGAGCGAAGCTGAGAGAACGGAATGCCGCATTCAAATCTGGTGATGCTGAGGCTCTCAGGTCTAAAAGGGCTAACCTGAACCGGGCCATCAGAGACGCCAAGCGAGCCCACAGCCGGAAAATCCAAGGTCTCTTCCAAGGAGCTGAATTCTAACCCGGTGAGGAAAGTGACACCACACCCCGACGAACAAGCGCTCAGACTAGAAACATCAGCAGTGCGGATAGTTCTGAGGAAGGTCAACGCACGGAAAGCTGCAGGTCCCGACAACATTCCAGGTCGGCTGATTAAAGAATGCTCGGACCAGTTGACCCACGTGCTCACGGACATCTTCAACACGTCCCTGGACCAGGCCGTCGTCCCACGGTGTTTCAAGTCTGCCATTGTCGTTCCAGTTCCAAAGACAACCACCATTACGTGTCTTAACGACTACCGTCCCGTCGCTCTCACATCTTCCATCATGAAGTGCTTCGAAAAACTTGTCAAGGACCACATTATCTCAACGCTCCCCCCATCACATGACCAGTTCCAGTTTGCATACCAGCCCAAGCGCGGCGCAGAGGATGCAGTCTCCACTGCTCTCCACCTGAGCCTGGAGCACCTGGAGAAGAAGAACACATACGTGCGGATGCTGTTCTTGGACTTTAGCTCAGCATTCAACACGATCATACCCCAGGATCTGGTAGGCAAACTAAGCCCCTTAGGAATAAATACTCCCCTCCGTAACTGGCTGCTGGACTTCCTTACTGCCAGAACCCAGACTGTCAGAGTGGGGAACAACACTTCCAACGTCATCACACTGAACACCGGCACCCCCCAAGGCTGTGTCCTAAGTCCACTCCTGTTCACTTTGATGACGCACGACTGTCGCCCACACCACAGGTCCAACCACATCCTGAAGTACGCGGATGACACCACAGTAGTGGGCCTCATCCGGGACTATAACGAGGTGGCTTACAGGGAGGAGGTGCAGCATCTGGTGGACTGGTGCAGAGGGAACAACCTGATCCTGAATGTAAAAAAGACTAAGGAGATTATCGTCGACTTCAGGAAATCCAGACCTGCCCACACTCCCCTCTTCATTAACGACTCAGCTGTGGAGGTCGTCAGCAGCACCAAGTTCCTGGGGGTGCATATCACTGAGAACCTCAGCTGGTCAGTCCACATCTCCTCACTGGTGAAGAAGGGCCAGCAGCGCCTGCATTTCCTGCGTCGGATGAAGAGAGCATCTTTCCCGCCCCCCATCCTTCAGACCTTCTACAGAGGGACCATCGAGAGCCTGCTGACCAGTTACATCTCCAACTGGTCTGGGAGCTGCAAGGCCTCTGATTGGAAGTCTCTGCAGAGGGTGGTGAGGATGGGGGAGAAGATCACGGGGACGAAGCTCCCCTGCATAAAGAACATCGCGGAAAGGCGCTGCCTATCCCGGGCTCACCGGATCCTATTTGACCCCACCCATCCCAACTATGGAATGTTTTCCCACCTGGCGTCCGGCAGAAGGTTCCGCAGCATCTTCTGCAGAACGACTAGATTTCTGAACAGTTTCTTCCCCCTGGCCATCAGACTGCTTAATACTACTCCCCATATGGATACGCACCTCAGATTAGCCTAAATTGTGTCGCCAAATTAATGTCTGTTTTCGCTAAACTCAGTGCAATTTTTATTGATTACTCTATTTGTAATAATTCAGTGCAAAAATGTGTATATATATGCTCTATATGCTCTTACCCTGTATATAGCTAGCTCTTAGTTATAGGAAGTATATTTATTTTTATTGTGTAGGAATAAGGTTTTAGCTTTGTTATACTGGCAGCCAAGTAATCGACATTTCGTTGTCAAATTTCACTGTGTGTTTTTTGTACAATGACAATAAAGGAAGTCTAAGTCTATCACAGTTTCTGTGAGGCATGTTCCTTCATAGATCAGAGTAACACCGCAAAGTTTATTTAATTAAAGATGGTCTCTCTCTCTTAAGCATGTGGCGCATGTGGCCACATTCCTTTGAGGTCGTAAAGTCTGTTATCAGTCTTAAAGTGTTCTGTAACCGGACACCCGGCTGACAAAGTAACTTCATTTGTGAGGTTAGTTTTGGGGGAGAGTTTCATAGACCTTTATATTCATTAAATATAGTGAATATGAATAATTAGTGTGTGTCTGATTGGTCCCGACCCTACACCAGAATATTAGAAACATGAGTCCAAATGTATGTGGTAATGCTGGTAATAAAGCTTCATTGGTTTTAAACCCAGAACATTCCTTTACACTATATTAAATTATGTTTCTATGTTTCAGGGGGTTTAGGTCCATTTCTATGGTCTGGAAAGAGTTAAACAGTTTAACAAGATCTTAAATGTGTACAGGTCACATGATCTTTATTTCCCAGCAGCCTGTTTTGGTGAAGCAACATGTTTAGTGTGTTTTCCAACAGTCTGGCTGCACTTGTCACGTATGATGGATGCAGAAACATCCCAGACTGAAAGCGAGCTCCGGAGGGAGGACACAGACGGCGTTTCTGGGATATGACGGATCTGGAGGACTGAAGGAAACCACAGATCTGTCTCTAACAGGATAAGAGTTAGGCAGTTACAGCTGTTATTGATTCATGCCAAAACTATTAATGGAAATTAAATCTTAACAGGTTAGAGCATGGCAATATGTATGCTTTAGAATGCTGCTTCTTTTTCTTTTCTTTTTTATAAAAAAATTGAGCAGTTTTTATCTTTTTTAATACTTAATACCAGTCTAGTTCTATTTTTTGTAGTTATTATAAGTGCAATTAAGTTTTTGGGAATCTACGCTTTAGAGTGCTTTTTTATTTTAATGTTTTTAATACTTAATACCAGTCTAGGTCATTTTTGTTTTGTTAATATTATAAATATAATTTATATTTATTTATATAAAAAAAAATTTTGTTGAGAAATGCATGTTTTCAAATGCTTTTTTGATTTTAATAAAATTATGACATTTCTATGTACATTTTTTAAATACCAACAGTTTGTTTGTTTGTTTGTTTATTTAATTATGTGTTTTACTTTTTGTAGTTAATCTTATAAATACAATTATTTTGGGGGAATCTGTATGCTTTACAATGCTTTTTTATTTGAATAAATATGGGCATTTTTATGTTTTTTTAATACTTAATACCAGTTTATTTATTTATTAATTAAGTCAGAAGTTATTGTTATAAATAATATTTTGAGGAATCTGCATACTTTAGAATACTTTTTTATTTCTAGTAAAATTGGCCATTTTATGTTTTTTAATACTTAATACAAGTTTGTTTATTTATTTATTGTCGTTATTAGTATAAATAAAAATCTTTTGGGGGGGGGGGGGGGTCCATGTGCTTTAGAATGCTTTTTTTTATTGCATAATGCTATTTGAGCTTTTTTTTAATGGTTAATACCATTCTTGTTACTTATTAGTTATTATTATAAACACCTTTTTCTGAAGGAAGAAAATGTTTGCCTGTGGTTACCTGGGCATTGCTATGTGGTTCTGAGTGATTTTTAATTTGTTGCTACACGTTTTTTCTGGGTTGTCTTTAGGTGGTTTTGTTAGGTGGCTTGAGTCAAAAGAGCCTATGATAAGTCTAAAACGATTTTGTGCTTGTTTAATCATTTGTCAGGTGAAATTAAAATTCATCAGGTAAAAAATTAACAACACAAAATTACGTGGGATGATTTACGCTCCAAATATTCATGATTTAAATTTTGTACAAATCTTTAAAGTCATCGCTAGAAAAACCTGATTTTGGAACCTTTATATGTTAAAGAATGCAGGATGTTTTTAAGAATGAGTGATCTGGGTTCAGACTTGTTGTTTCACACCACTAGATGGCGCTAAGTATCTCTATGTGCGTGTTGAAGTCCAGCAAAGGGCGCTGACCTCAGTCCACTAAAAATATCTAGACAAACACATATTTACAAATATGCAAACGTATGAAACATTTACATTAGAAATGTTACAGGTCACAGCAAGTCTTATGAATGTTTTGGACTAAAAGAATAAGTTAATAGCCACTGAAAGATTAAACGCATATCATGCAGCACAAGCCACAAAATATTTCATTCAATTTTGTTTTCAGTCGGCATTGTGTGCGCGAGTGGGCGCCAGTTTGACCTCTGGCTGCATATAGGTCAGATATCTGGTTTGCTGACATTCCTAATGAAAGCTGAGAGCATTTCTACCCATCAGCGAGGAGGCAAGCGGACAAGGAATATCGATCTTCAGACATTTAACAATTTACCGTAGCTGCATGCCTCCCTCCAGCAAAGGTGCAAAGGATGCTCCTTTTCCATTCCCACCTCCAGACTGAAGAACGGAAACAACTTTTGTAACCATGGCGATTCCATCGATGTAATGCAGGTTACCTCCTCTGCACACAGAAAAATCATGCCTCTTAGCATAGACTCACGAACAAAGTCCCTTTAAGTCATTTCCCTCGACGGCATGCATCTTTGAAACACCTCGTCTCGGGCATGCAAGTGCAGCTCCTATCTCTTTGAACGGGAAAACATCACATTTTCCAAAGCTTTTCGCCAAGCTTATGATTAAATTTCATATTTGAAATCACCAATGAAATATGACAACAACTGTCTCATAAATTGTGTTTCTAAACTCACGAATCATGACAAAAAACAGCATTTTTTTAAGGCTGCACCAAGCTAATGCGCATGCGCAATACTAAACGCGCGTCTCACTAAAGTAAATATAATTTAACTAATGGAAGCTTATTGTGAAAGTGTTACACAAACATTTATATAGAAATATATGTAATTTTTAAAATGTTTTTGAAAGTCTCGAACTGCTCACCAAGGCTGCATTTATTTAAACAAAAGTAGCCTACAATAATATATTTTACACACTACATGAAAGGCGAAATAATAGGGGCACTGTAAAAGTCCCTAAGCCTTTTATTATGCTAAATCCAAACTATGCATGATCAGAACAGACCTTAAACCCATTTTACATTCATGACCCACTGGCATAGATCGCATATAAGCACACTAGACAAAATGCCTGTCTTCAACATTAGGCTACCACAGGAGAAAGAAAAAAAAAAACTCTCTTCATTACCTTCCACATATTTAAGGCTTTTTCATATTATTAATGTGGTGTCTAAGATGGTCAGCCTCCCAATAAGGGTAGTGTGTTGGGCTATAGGGCATTTGCTGATGTGCTGATTATGAAAATGATCTTCTAAAGTGCTTCACGGTCAGGTCTGTCCATCTTATCCATATTTCCAAGGTCAATTGGCCGGTCAGTGGGCAGTTTGGAGAAGCAACGAGCCCCTGCGTCCACTGCATTTACACCCACCAATCAGGACTAAACATGTAGCAGCTCACCCATAATATTCCTCTATAGAGTTTAACATGTCCTCCTGTGTTCTCGGATGAGAGAGGATAGAGACTGAGGAATGGGGGGCGGGAGCAAGAAAGAGCAAAATAGACAATGAAATGGAGTGTGAAAGAGGGAGTTGCAATGAAATCTTGACCCAAATACGAATTTGCTTTCAAAGAAAGGATTTGAGACACATAACCTTGTGATTTTAGGAGTGCTTTCACACCAAGCCGTCTTGAAAGGCTTTTAGCATGTGTGCATGCAGGCTGTACATAAATGAAACGGGATAAACGTGTGAATCTATCCTTATATGAACATGCACCATCTGTCAAAAGGGCCACTGGTGCTCTTAATGGCAGCACAATACTTCATAATGCTGCTAATAATAGAATATTGCGTTTTGATCTTTATATGGGTTATTCGAGTTATGTAGTACTTTCTGAACTCTTGTTCTAATTTAAGGAATTAGAAATTTAAGAAATTAGAAATTAGAAAGAAATTTAAGGAATTATTTCAATAAAAGCATACAGGCTTTATTAAATATAACTTGCTTTTTTACACACATTAATAGAAGAAATTAAACCAGATCCCTGGCAGAATGATATCATTTGATATCTTATAAAGTATATTTTGAAATATTCATACATTTCATATATAACCTAATGAGTGGAACAAACAAGCTGATAATAAAACACCACAGACTGTAGTTTATTTACATAAACTACAATCTGATTAAAACTATACCAATTAAAACAGTATTACAAAATGATAATTTTTTTCATAGAATATTAAGAATTTTTCTCAGTAAATTGACAGTTGTTATTGTAGTTAGTTAGTGTAGCACACAGATAAAAAAATAAAAAAAAAACACCCAAAAGCCAATAAAGTAAAATGATATAGAACATTCACCCCATGTTCACTTAATTGTGAAAAACAAAACTTTCTTATATTATTTCATCTTTGAACATTGTGTAATGGGTAAAATATTAAGAATCACAAAGACGTAGGCCTACACCATTCAATAGTTGTTTGTTTGTTTGCTTGTTTTAAAGAAAGCAATACTTTTATTCAGAAAGGACACATTTAATAATCAAAAGTGTACATTAATATTGTTTTCTATTTCAAATGCTTTCCTTTGGAACTTTTTTTATTAATCAAAAAATGAAGTTTCCTCAAACATATTAAGCAGAACATGTTTTCAACATTGATATCATGTATCACTGAAGAGTAATGATGCTGAAAATTCAGCTTTGCATCACAGGTATAAATTACATTTTAAAATATACACTGTAAAACAGTTGCTGCCTTAAATCATAAGTACAATTACCTTAGATGTTTAAGTTATTTCAACTTAAATTACATTTAACTGACTTAGAAAAATGAGATCTTGTATAACCTAAATTTTTTTTTTAAATTGAGTTAAAGCAATGTAAAACACATGTTGTCATAACTTATTGATGGTCATAACCATTTTTTTACGGTGTAGAACAGTTATTTCAAATGGTAATATTTCACAATATTACTGTTATTAATCTACTTTCAAAAACATACAAAAATCTTGTATGTTTCAAAAAAACGACCACAAACTTTTGAATGGTAGAAATATTACGGGGAAATTAAATATAGCTATAATGCATTAACAGGAATGACTCAATTTAAAATGGGTAAGTACATAGAAAAACATTGGTATCTGTTTACAGTATGTGCAATTTTAAGGTCTGTTGTTCACACTGAAAATTATTACGGAGCCCCTAAAGGGAAGAAATGGGAAGAAAAAATTGTCAATCCTTTTGCTTTCCCCCCGAGAAACTTTACGTTCGTTCGCAAAATGTTTGTGTTCCCTCAAAAAACTTTGTTCACGCTCGCAAAGAACATAACAGTTTCTCGGGAGAATGCTAAACTTTTGTGAGTGGACACAAAAATCATTGAAATGTATTTTTTCCTCCCATTTCATATTTTTCCATCACCATGTCCCTTTACGGGCTCTTTACATTCTCACTGAGAGTTGATTTGAGTTGATGTGAACCACAGCCATGATGGGAACAATAATAAAGTTCAACTCCTTCAAAACTGAGACTGTGCATCTGGATCTGAGTTCATATTATTGTTATAATGAGTGTGCAGCTCGTCACCATCAAGATTATCTGCTTGTTCTTGTCATTCCTCTCCTCCTCACCGAAATACATCCATATACAATTGCAACGACATTAAAATTCATGCCTGTCACATCAAAGCAAGAATCTCTCTATTATCATACAAAAATACACCTGAGCCTTAAATTGCGATGTTTGCAATTGCATGTTGCATAAATTCCCAAGACAGGTGATTATCAAATCTCAGGGGGTCTCGTTGTGTCTTTTGTTCTCCGGAATCTTTTATACTGGATTTACGGAAACTTCGGCAGTGATTTTGAATATGAAATCCCGTAATCTCAGATAATCCACAGAAAGGAAAGGAAGCTTAATGCCGTATAACAACTGCTGATCCTTGTACCGTTTTACACCACAACATAAAACATATATTAAGCAAATGGACTAAGCATTATGTCTCCTCACCCTTAATGTTTGCGACTGAATGGACAATATGCTGCAGGAGTTAAATCTTCACTCTGATGTGTTGCCTAACCCGCCAAATATGTTGAGAGTTAGATGTTTTCTTGCTAAAATTGTGTTTTATGACAGATTAATCTTGATCCAGGGCATTTCGAGATTATGTGCTTTGTGACCGATACATATGGTGCATTGCCGTATCTCATCTGTCCTTATATTAAATCAGACCAGCGGATGAAGCCGTAAGACTTGTCACAGGTTGTGCAGTCCTGAGTTCATCTTGTCATATAGGACAGGGTTTTGTAAGCTCCTCGCTTTGAACACGAGAGGAGTTTCCCCAAACACATTTCCATCTCTTCACCATCCACTTAAGCACTCTTCAAAACTTACCGACAGTGACATGTTTTCATGTCCTCCCTCCCGTTCCTTCATTAAACTCGTCCCCTAGCGATTTCATTCACTCGTGTTTGGCTTTCTATTCCAAAGTCAGCGATAAACCAACTGAAGCATGCCTTGATAAAACACCTAGCGGTGAATGTAAATCGTCTTCTGCCCCAAACCCCTCAGGCGGCCCCCGGGCCCCTGCACGACTCCCACTATGAGGTCCCAAGGATTTGTTTGACCATGATGGAAAAATCTGAAACGCCTGTATTTTTGGACCGTTTACCTGGTGTAACTTAAGGCTGGAATACATTACATGACTTTTACCATCTGAAAAGATTTTAATACACTACGCATCATAAACTTGCTGACTTTGTAAATGGTTACAGAGGAAAAACTGGGCAGTCTTGTAGTGCATTCTAGCCTTTAGCGTCTGTTTTAATCGTAACATGGCGGCGGCGTGGTGTCACATCTTGGCAGGTGCTGCAACTCCACTGTTTCTACAACTAGTTGCCCGTTTTTTTTCCCTTAAATGCATACTTGTCAGAGGCCATATCAAATTTGATAAGAAGAGCTAAACGAGTCTACACTTTGTGGTGTGTTTTTCACACTACTACTCTTTTCTACTATTGCACTACCGGTACACATTGTTTCCAGAACTCTTTACACAGATCAGCTGTGCTTCAGGGCCCGTATCCCTAAAGATTCTGAGAATCCTCTCAGAGACCTCCTAACTTAACCTAAAAATTCCTTGCCAGGAGTTTTAGCTTAGAAGTGAGTCCAGAACATTTTCAGTGAACTCTGAGCAAGGAATGGATGGAAAATCATATATTAGTGAGGAGGTGTGGTTGACCCCGTTGCTAGGTATGAGTCATCATTTCAAAAGCCGTGATTGGTTGATCCTACAAGTTTGATGAAAATGAACTTTTGGTGATAATGAGCAAAGGATGTACCCTCAAATCAATAAACATAATTATACACTCTAATCTTATGCAGACTGTAATTGTACATAATATTTCACATTCAAGAAAATATCTGGAAAATGAATAGTAAGCTGTAGGGGTTATAGCCTAACATTAGAATCTAAAATATTTGAAAACTTAAGCTCATTACACCCTGTACAAATAATGATTTGTGTCTTATTTGCTCATATTAATATCCTAGCTGGCATATTTTGTACTTTCACTCCCATATGGACCCCATTGAAAACAAGATGGCCTATCTCAAGGGGCTGTCCTTAATGAATTAGAAATTAAAAAAAAAACATCAAGTGTTTGCAGGACATCTCTCCTGCCTCCTCTGTTGGCCATTTTGTGCAGCTGCTTAGGGGAACTCCTAAGCCACTAAAAGTCCGCTTCCCTGCTCTTAGCAGATCTCGCCTTAGGAGCCCTTTTAAGCGCTAGGAATCTTGAGGAATAGCTTTTATATTAACTGGGATTTTCGTGTCACTTTTAGGGGAAATTCTAAGAAAACGTCATGACTCTGAGAATTTTCTTAGAATTTGGCCGCTAGGAGCCACTTTTTGCACAAAAATTCTTTAGGGATACGGGCCCAGGAACGCAAGCAACTATCACGTTTGGCAGGGAAAGAAAACTGCCTCACTTTTGATCCTCTCCCAGTATCTATCCATCTTTTTTCATCAAAACTTACTCGGCCATTATGCAATTTATTCATCTGCACTCTCAGAAAAAAGGTACAAAAGCTGTCACTGGGACAGTACCCTTCAAAAGGGTTTTAATATGTACCATTTATATGGCAAGCCATTTTAGCTTAAATTGTACCCAGCCCTACTCGTCGTAATTGCATTTTTACTAGTAAGAATTCAATTGGAGAGCTCTACAATTTAATTCTTACTAGTAACAATTACAATTAGAGAGCTCTCTAATTCAATTCTTACTAGTACAATTACAATTGGAGAGCTCTCTAATTCAATTATTACTAGTAAGAATTACAATTGCAGAGCTCTCTAATTCAATTCTTACTATTAACAATTCCAATTAGAGCGCTCTACAAATGAATTTTTACTAGTCATATGTCTCAATTGACTTCCATTCATTTTTAATTACAGAGCTCTCTAAATGAATTGTTACTAGTAAGAATAACAATTAGAGAGCTCTACAATTGAATTATTATTAGTAAGAATTACAATTAGAGAGCTCTCTAATTGCATTCTTACTAGTAAAAATTCAAATAGAGAGCTCTCTAACCCAATTCTTACTAGTAACAAATATAATTAGAGAGCTCTCTAATTCAATTCTTAATAGTAAGAATGCAATTACAGAGCTCTGTAATTCAATTCTTACTAGTAAAAAAACGAATTAAAGATATGTATAATTGCAGAGCTCTGTAATTGAATTAGAGAGCTCTGCAATTACATTCTTACTAGTAACAACTGAATTAGAGAGCTCTCTAATTGGAATTCTTACTAGTAACAATTGCATTAGAGAGCTCTCTAATTCAATTCTTACTAGTAAGAATGCAATTGCAAAGCTCTTTAATTCAATTCGAGAGCTCTCTAATTGTAATTGTTACTAGTAAGAATTAGGCGAATTTAGTCTCCTCGCTCCTCTCAGGAACCTGATGACCAGGTCGTGCATCCCCACCGACTTACCTTCGATGAGGTCATGGTGTGCGGCAATAGCGGCAACATAGACCTTCAGGGTGGAGGGAGACAGCTCTTCGCTCCAGCCCCTGTTGAAGGAAGGAAAGCACAACGCTGATCGAGCATCTCCGGGGGTCTTCTCGGTGAGAAGAGCACCAGCTGACGAAGAGGTTCCACTTCAACGCATAGACGTGTCTCGTGGACGACGCCCTAGCGGAAGTGATGGTAGCCACCACCGCTGGTGGTAGGGTACTCAAACCTGCCTCGTCCCGTCGAGGAGCCACACATGGAGGTTCCAGAGATCGGGACGAGGGTGCCATAGGGTGCCCCGTCCCTGAGAAAGAAGGTTCTTCCTCAGAGGGATCGGCCAGGGAGGTGCTGTCGCGAGGAGTACTAGTTCGGGGAACCAGGTCCGGTTGGGCCAGTAAGGGGCAACCAGGATGACCTGCTCCTCGTCCTCCCTGACCTTGCGCAAGGTCTGCGCAAGAAGGCTCACTGGGGGAAACGCATACTTGCGGGCCTGCGGCCAGCTGTGCGCCAGAGCATCCGTGCTGAGCGTGCCTTCGGTCAGGGAATAAAACTGGGCGCAATGGGTCGAGTCGTGGGAGGCAAACAGATCTATCTGTGCGTCTCCGAACTGGTCCCAAATCAGCTGGACCGACTGGGGATGGAGTCGCCATTCTCCAGGGAGTGGCTGAAGCCGTGACAGCTCGTTGGCTGCACAGTTCAGTGCTCGGGGAATGAAAATGGCTCGAAGCGACCTCAGATGCTTCTGACTCCATAGGAGGAGGTGGCGGGCGAGTTGTGACATACGGCGGGAGCGTACAACACCTTGATGGTTGATGTACGCTACAGTGGCGGTATTTTCTGAACGGACTAGTACGTGTTGACCCCTGAACAATGCCCGGAAGCGGTGCAGGGCAAGGCGTACTGCCAACAACTCGAGGCATTTGACATGCCAAAGCCGCTGGGGTCCTGTCCAGGAGCCCGCAGCAGCATCTTCCTCTGTAGCTTCAACTGAAACACGCGGGCCACCAGAGGGTAGACCCACGGGAATCAGCAGTTCGCTAGCGGGTACCGTCATTGAAGAAGGGGGCTGGGGTCGCGGACACATAGCCGGCGCCTTGTTCCAGACCGTAACCCTGAGGTCACCCTGGCCACCAGCCGCAGAGCGGGGGGTGGATGAGGGGACTCTCACTCTTGCGAGTTCACGGAGTCTCGACCGTAATGACGCGATGGTCATGTTCCCACAGAGAGAACATGAGTCATCCACGAGCGCTGCTCTAGCATGATCAATGCCCAAACATACTATGCAACGCTCGTGCCCATCAGAGTCCGATACCAATCTGCCGCAACCAGAAGTACACGGGCGAGACATCTTTAAAAAGACGTGCCACGTGTAAGCTCTTTTTGTGAGAGAAAACTCAAGTGTTGAAGCACCCGGGGAGAAACGCACCGACTGGCAGACCACTCCAACAGATCAGCAGGAAGCACGCTCTCGCCGTAGATCGCCGTCACACCAACACTCGAGGTACTCGTTTGTGAAGCTGACAATTCAGAGATGGCTTGTGGAGAGAAGAATACACTTGGCTCCGAAGCGAAAACATATCTGCTTGCTGCCGGCTTCCTCCTTTTATACCCACGAGGTGGGGCGGAGTTACGCCATGCAAATTCCGTAGACCCATGGCATTTCTTTGCCATTGGCTCGTTTTGTAATACTCGAAGTTGATAGGCTTTTTAAGCGAAACCCCATTCGTCGCCATCCGACGTAACTTGGAGTGACAACGAAAGGGAACGATTATTTTCAACCCTCATTCTGACCCTCTGTCTGAAATGATCCGTTTTTATGGGGCGGCTCCTTTAAAGTTGGTCATTAAATGGCGACTGTTATGATTGGCCAATCATTGCATAGATGACAGTATCAACGCCCACTAGCTATTGCACATGAGTAAGTGTTTTGAAAACATGATCCCTATAAAACCATCATTTACAGACAAAGTATTATGAAATCACTGACACTTTGAAACAATTAAAGCTGCTTTGAAACAATTTGTATTGTAAAAGCGCTATATAAATAAAGGTGACTTGACTGACTTGACTTGAAATCATTTGCTTACAGTTTGTGATGCGGCTGCTGTCAGTTTCAATATAGTTAGCTGCTTCAACTCTCAAAAAAAAAAAGTTTCTTTACGAACTATCCATTACACTCAGCCTCATTTACAGAACAATCTGCAGTCAAATTTTCAGAACAAACATATAATCCTTTGACATGGTCCATGACGCCATTAAAAATAACCCATCCACTTGTTCTTGACGGTGGTATCCCTCTGAAGTCTCTACAGAAGTGAGCTGTTTAAACAGGACCCCTCAAAGCGAACTCTCCTTTATGCTTCCAATTGTCCTGTTGTCGACAGACTCAAACATGTGCAGTGCGTCAGAAACTGAACACGCATCTGTATACTCGATCCAGTGTAGACTGCGTAAGTGATTATAATGGGTTCTATTTACTTTTGGCGCAACACTCAAATTCAGTGTATACAGTGTCTGCCATTAAGTGACCAAACAGCAGTGGGCGGGGCCTATGGTGTGATGTAAAACTATTTGCCAACGTCTTGTTCTGGAGGCAGGCATATGCAAATGTTTTTGCCAGTGTGACATCACAGATCCCGCAATATCCAAACGAGACGTTTTTGGAGCTTGATTAAATACTTTGTTTATAATGAAGAGGAGGTTTAATCTACAAAACTTGCAGGATGTTTTAATGGTTCAACAACCTCTTATATGTGAAAAGATCAAGGCAAATTTGATTTCTCATGTCACGACCCATTTCATAATCTTATTCAGCAAGGATGCATTAAATTGATCAAAAGTGATAGTAAAGACATTTTGTATGTTACAAAACATTCTGTCCTTTTGAACTTCAAAGTATCCTGAAATAATGTATTGCAGTTTCAACAAAAATATTAAGCAGCACAACTGTTTTCAACATTGACAATAATAAGAAATGTTTCTTGAGCTGCAAATCTGCGTATTAGAAGGATTTCTGAAGGATCATGTGACACTAAACACATATGAAAACATCACAGGAATAATTTACATTTTTACAGAAAATATTTATTTTGAATTGTAATATTTCAAAATATTGCTATTTTTACTGTATTTTCATCTAATAAATGCAGCCTTAATAAGCAATTATAAAAATTTGTTTTTTTAATTATAAAAAAAACACTGAAAAATCTTACAGACCTCAACATTTTGTACAAGCCTGTTAGCTCAAAAAATGGTTAAACTGGTATTTTCTGACACCATTCACAATTACAACTTCTTATGATCAATAATACAAGATTGATTTCTTCACAACTGACGCCCTCATCTCATGGCCTAAAAAATATCCTGATGATTATGGCATTTACATGCACTCAACCCATAAATACAATCACTGACATGACATGGGTTGAACGTATGGAATAAATTATTGATCATTTTGCACTGTTTGTGCTATGGACATAATTAATAACTCACTTGTAGTTCCTATTAAGTTATCAGACTAATGATTTCTGCCTGGCAGAGATAAAAAAAATAATAAAAAATCTCATACATTTACATCAAATGAGGAATCCGAGCTATATTTAAGCAACCATCAATCAACCAGCCAGAATATCCTAGCAACCACCTTATTACTGAATAGCAAAGCCCTGGCAAAGTTTATCTAGTTTTCAGCTTTATTTATCAATTCATATGCATTAATATTTGAGAGGAATAGCTAATAGGATAATATGTGTATAATATGATGTGCATCTCCCATGAGAGCAGCAGCTCAATATACCTGCAACAAATTTGCTTACCACCATCGCCACAGCTCTGACATTAATATAACGTTTCCAGATATCTCTAATTGCATCCCTTTTGATTAAAACATGAAAATTATTAATTTGTCTGCTCACTGTACATACCTCAAAGTTAATTAACATGTTTAAAGATTAAAAAACACTAAACTGCTCCCATCTAATTCACTTGTTAATGAACAACAAAGAGGGGACCGTTATTTCTGCATATGTGAGGCTCCCTGGCCGACCCTGTTAATTAAACAGAACTTTAGTGAATTAATAAATGATTTATTGAAAAGTGGGTTATTCATTTACCGGCGAGATAGATTTAACTCTCAATTGGCTGTGAAAAAAACCATAAAATAAGTCATTTGCATGTATCACTAACTTTTGAGTTAGAACTGAATTAGAAAATCATCCATTCATGACCTTGTTTTTGACATTTCGCATTTGATGGAGTCGTATAATTATCAGTACTTTATGCATTAACATTAAGTAGATAATTTATGGTCCATTTCAACTCTCAATCAAACTCTTGGGCTCTTGGGTTCTGTGCATTTTCTTGGGCCCAAACCCAAACGTGTTTGCTAATATTGAGTGTTGTTTGTTAAGTCAAGCATAATTATTACTAGTGTTCTTAATAAGGGATTTGAACAAACCCCTGACACTGAACAACTTTAGTGCATAACTCGTCCCACAATGTTTGAGCTAGAGACATAAATTAGTTTTTAAATAATGCAGTTTTTAAAGGAGAGGTGTGCTAATATATTCTAAGTCACCAAAATTGCTATTTTCCCAAGAGAATAATAAAATGGGTGAAAAAAATCTCACAAATAGGGACCAGAATGTTTTACAACAGTCAGGCCCCGGAAGTAAAAACATTAATTTCCTCCCAAGGGAAACGGATACTTTTGTTGAAGCCTGTTTTCATCATTTCAACTTATATATTTAAAATAAATTGTGTTTAACCACTGAATTTGGGGTGTAAAACTACATTACTTATGATGCCGTTCCGAAATTTCCACCAATCAGTCACAGCGACAATATCGTAGCTAAAAGGAACACCCTCTCACATGAAACATGTAATCGAGTCAGCCTTGTTATGCAGCCAAAATATTTTTGAAAATTCAAAACACATTTATATCTCTCAATACTTTTTAATTTTTAGTATGCCATTTACAATATTTCATGGGATTGTTGTCCTTTCCCTTACTAAAGTCATTAAGTTCACACTCTTGTACCTCTGTCTTTTTGTTTGCTTTTCCAATGCTTTTTTGCTTCAAAAAAAGTTTGTAATGTTGTAATTCACCTAGTAGCTGATTTTGCTACAATGTTTTTTTTAAGTTTGAACTTTTAAGACGTTTTTTTAAAAATCCAATTGTATTCAATTTAAATAAGTAAAACAGTTTACTGGTAATAGGCAGCGCTCATCACTGTCACTTTTTTACTCGGAGGAGTGGAGGAGGGGCGGAAAAATACCACACCGACCAACCGCCACATCCTGCTACGAAAACGGCAACAGACGACAACACAACAAGAGCAACAACGGTACAAAATCATTAAAAACAACAGTTAGAACAAATACATTGTATCGACATTTATATATTCAGAAACAAACCATCTGAGAAATCAGATACCACTTCCGCAGATATTATATTTGTTTCAGATGAGTGCTGGCGTTTTCAGCTCGGTAAAAGCTTATCGGTTGACAGACGACCTTAGGCAAATTGCCACCTAGCAACCACCCAGAACACCCTAGCAACCACTTACCACGCATAGTAACTCCTATGATATATATAATCTCTTCATCTTTTCAAATGACAGCCTAGGAGTTATACAAACTCACAAAAATGCCTTCTTGTGCTCCAAGGCCTCCAACAAAACACTGCTGTACGAAAGACAAAAAGGTGAAAAGGTAGTAGAAATAAACTTGAATGATGAAAAGTGGCACAACAGTCCGGGATCAGTATCTCAATATCAAACGCAAAGCTGTCACATCTTACTTCATACTAGAAGATGCCACCAACTGTGCCATCTCCCTCTTTCATATCTATAGAGATGTAGAGCATTGTGAGTTGATGATGTGCTGAAAACATGAAATGAGAATTTATTCAGGTAGATGCATCAAACCAGAATATAAGCTTTATTATTTCCCATTCATTTCATGCTGGAAAGAAAAAGAAGGGGGAGAAAGAGAGGCAGAATTCCCATAAGGCAACTGATGAAGACTGTAACAAAGGAAATACCTGATGAAAAGGTTACAGCGGGTTCTGGGTGGTGCGAGATGGGCAGGCAGTCCCGTTTAATCGCAGAGGAATGCTCAGCGGGTGGACGGAGGTACTGTGGGAGTCTTTGATCATGAAGCTCAGGCGATTATGAATAAAACAAAGATGTACTTGTGCTGTGCACAGCGAACACGAATCAAAAGCACTCTGTGGTTCCTGGAGATTACACATCGCTCTGAATTTGCCACAGACTGATCTGTGGTAACGTCCCATATAAGCTTGCGCTGAACGATGGCGATGTGTTTATTCTGCACGGCGACTTTGATGTGGACGTTATGTTGAACGGCCTAATTCGACGAGGCAAAGTCCCTGACAGGCGTGAACTTTCTGTGGGAGAAACAACAGGTATGATTAGCGTGAGATGCAATAGAACAGATGTTTAGGCCATATAGCAGACCCTGGTAAATCAATGCGCTTCAAGTAATTATCAACCACGGCAGCATGTGCAAGAGAATTTAGCATTAACTATAGTGTGTGATGTATTATTAAAGAAAAACGTGATGAAACGTGAAATGTAGAGTCCTCTATATTGAAAAATGTTATTTAATACCTGATGATTTCATCATAGCTTTAACAGAAGTTCATTAATAATGACTACTTTTTTACATTTTCTTGAGAAAATGTGGATGGTGCAATTGGCCCCATGTCTCTTGATATGGCCCAGGCCACTTTTTCAACGTGAGTCCGTCATATTTTTATGATTTTACCATGTGTAAGGGGATTTTAGGCAGTCTGCCTAAACACCTTGTAAGCGTGGCAAAAACCACTGTGATACACACTGAATTGGAATGATAGGAGGTTATTGAATTATACTTCAAAGAAAATCAACAGGTATTCTGAGAAAATAAGTCATGCAAATCATGTATATTAACCATATAAAATCATACACTGTAAAAAATGATATTTAATGGTTAAAGACTGTAAAAATGCTACAGTTAAAAAAAAAAAATTTGTTAATTGGTTAACGTTAAGTTCCGTTACCATTTACGGTGAAAACTGTAATAGATCTAATGGGACATTTCACAAATTGTACAGATAAAATACAGTTAAATCTACCATTTAACAGTAGTCATTTTATGATTTACAGTGAAAAAAACAAAACATACATTGACATTCCCAGATTTCTCTGAATGACAGTGTGTAGAATTTACCTCAGGAAAAGATAGTTGTAATGAACTTTGATTCATCATATGGCTTTCTCTTTACCACCAGTTAAGGTAGTTTCAGTATTATAAAGGTTAAAAAACAGATTTTTAGCAATTTTGTATATTAACATGACTTCAGTTAATGAAATATACACTTTTACAGTAAATTTAAGGTCAACAATGTCAGTATAATTCAAACCTGCAGTACTGATGCTGCCAACTGATAAAATCAATCACTGTAAAAAAATGTATCCGTAAAATAACAGAAAAAGTACTGGCAGTTTATTACCTGGACATTATCCAGCAAGTTTTCAGACATTTCCATTAAGCCTGAAACACAACGCAATGAAGTTCAAAATTCAAAATACAGGTAAAGCACCTGTAAAAAAAAATAATTCGGAAAATTCTGTCACATTAATACCATACTGTCATGCAACAGAAGGATTCACACAGTTAAAGGGATAAACAGGTTTATTTGCAGAAGTATGTGACCGCAATCATGGAAGCAAGTGAGTAACTGAAGAATATAGAGTTCAGGATGGATATCTGGATGAGTAATGGTCTTAACTGTTGCAGGTTCTGAAATGGAGATCGAGCCGGACGACTAAAGAAGGAGGCAAATGACTGTGCAGGTATCGGGCAGGTATGTGTTCTTTGAGGGAATGACAAGACCAGACAATGGTGAACTGCAGTGGGAAGAGTTATATAGTGCTGGATGATGATCAGTGAAGATTAGTGACAGGTGACAGTGATCTCTGTGATTGGGAAGTGCATGCATGTGAGGGCCAGGGAGGATGATGGGAAATGTAGTGAGGAGGTGGTGACTAGCTCGTGACCGTGACACGTACATTTTTTTTTTATACAGTACATTTTAGAGTGTACCGCTGGGCACAAACACACACACACTTCATGCCCCCCAAGATTTATAGAGAGAAAGAGGTAGAAGAGGAACCAACTCAAATCTTCCAAGGCATCTAACACCTGTGTGATGTTTGAAGAGAACAGCAGCGAGGAGGAAATGTGAGAGCTTTAATTAGTGTTTGTGAGAGAAGAAAACCTGCAGCATATGGATAAGATTTCACAACCATATGTTTGTTTTTAGAAACCGTGATAAAAACAGATGACTCTCATATCTCACTGCACAGAAAACGCCTCTGTGACACATGCCATTCTCTTCTCTCCAGTTCCAGGTTGTTCATGAGCTTCAATTTCTCCCCGCTGCCCTCTTCAAGATAAGGATCATGAGACCATGTCCATCAGGTGGTGTGTGTGAACCACTGGAAAAGGTCTTGCGCTCTTCCACAAGCTCTATTTAAGATTATAAAAACTTGTCAAAGTCAATAGAATAGAACAGAAAATACAATATTCTATTTTTTTTTATTTAAAAAAAACCTGATTGTGTCTTTTTACTCAAACCAGTAAGCAACAAAAAACACTCCATAAACCATGAAGACTCGAGAGACACAAAACCACTCAGACACTTTAGTGAAGCCCTAGAAACAGCTACAACACCCTACCATTGTGGTTGTGATCACAAACATTACACTTTTTGTGGAGCAGGATTTTGGACCGATGATATTCCATTGGGGGTGGAGCACATTTCTCACAGTGCGGCAATAGACCTTATGTGCCAGAGACAAGAGGGTGCAGCTTCTTTAAAATATTGTCTTTGAACTTCTGTTTTTGCGGTCGCTCTGTATATTTCTATGGCATTGCTGTGGCAATGAGCTTTTGAAGTGGATTTACTTAATGTAAAGTTAACGAAAGTTATCATGAGGATTGTAATGTTTAAAGCAGATGTCTTAACAAATGTCAGTAGACCGGGAAGATTTTAAAACAAGCCGTTCATTCATAAACACGCACGATCGGTGTGAAAATACAGACCGGAAGACAAAAGACAACGAGCGCAGCGCTGAAAAGGGACGGGGCTACATAAGGTCTATAGAGTGGTACAGGTATGACATTACTTTATAGGCCAAAACGTGGAAGCGAGTTAGCATTTTAGCAATTCCGGTTCCATCGTCCTGAAGTCAATGTTTTTTTGTTTTTTTTATGGGATTTTGGTTAAACGACTTAAATAAGATCTGTGGTGAACACAACTCAAGACACTTTAACATGTTATTCTACAACATAATATACATCAATATTATCCCACTTATGATTTTTAAACTGGTATGCGTCTTGAGAAGGGTGGTTGCTAACAAGAGGCTAAATGGTACTACAGAGACTGTTGAGGAGATTAAACGCCATCAGCTGAACAGGTAAACTCAGTCTGCTTTTATAGCCTCGTTGTGTTTATAATTGAGCTCCTATAAAGTATTCTACCTCAAACATTCTGGAAAAATGTTTTATATTAAAACTGAAAGAGTTGTCAGAAGCTTAGTGATGATGACGTTGACGTTGTGGGCCTGTGGTGTAGTTTGTTTATAAACTCAGGTTTGTCTAACCCAGTTTTTCACCGTAAATAGTAAGGGAACTTACAGTTAACCATTTGAAGGAAGCAATGTGCTGATGTGTTTTTATTTCTGCCTTTTGAGCACAAGTCGCAGTACGATATAAAGCTGTTTAGTACACTTGCTTATATCACCATCATAGACTCACAGACTATGTTTGTGTAACCCTGTACAGATGAAAGAACTTTTGAGGAACGAGGAACAAGGCAAGATATGGAACATTTCATTCTGAACTCACAATGACAGCTCTGTCAATGAAGAAAGGGTATCTGTGAATGAAGAAAAAATCATTACCAAATGCTGTGACAGAGCTGTCAGGTGAAATGTATCGTGGGTAATGCTGCAGTGTGAACCTTCCACTGGCATATAACTGAGTGAATCTCACAGTGTGACGCTGCATGACTGTGTCATCCAGCAAAACTCTTTTTATAGGGACATAAAGGAATGAATGATGGGCCATTCAAAGGCTTTTTTCCCCTCAAGGTGAAATGTTTAGCCGTTTTACGTGTATTTGCTGGAAATAATTTGCCATTTATAATGTGGATGGACTGTCTTTTTGGGATTTCGCATCAATCCTCAGTTAGCTCAGGTTTAGCTCTTTTATAGGTTTTTCATTTTTCTTTTTTGCTCATGCAGAGCTCACTATGTTGTAGATCTTGCTATGCAGTTGCTAAGGTGCTCCTTTCATGTTGCTGTTGGTATTCTGGAGCCCCTTCAAAATCACCTGTTTTGTTGTCCACAAGGTAAAAATAAAAAGTCTGATCACTTAATAAAGTATCAGCACACCTTTTCTCACCAAAACACCAAGGCTGGAGCATAATTGCATATTATATGCAGAGATTTGCTATATAGTATACAGTATATTGCTTTATGTGAGTATACTGTATGTATGCAGGAAAAGTAGGAAGATATATATATCCAACGTTGTATAAATACAGTGTATATGTATTTATAAAAATGGCCAATATTTACATTTCTTGACAATATAACAATCAAGCAAATATGGTATATAGTACATACTGCTTAACATGAGTGTACTGTGACTTGATTTGAAATTAGTAATTCAATGTGCCTCACGAGAAGCACTTCTAACACTCACAGTTAATTCCAATGGAGATTGGCATTAGCATGTTGTTAATAAATCAATACTGCAATTAAAAATTATCTACAGAATGCCCAAATATTGGGTGGACTATTTTCTATCTTACTTAAACTATTTAAAGTTTAACTGAGCTCATCACAATGCATTCTGGGATAGTCGTATCTACAAAAGACATATGCAATGCTTATGACATCATACATATGCAACACTGCAAAGTCGGAATTGAAAATTTTCTCCCAAATCCAACTTCAAATGGATTTATATCACAAATTTGTCCAAATTTCAACTTTACAAATGCAATTCACAAGTTCCTGATGTCTAAAACTGTGATCTAGGTAGGCAGAGCATGATGGTTTTGGGCGACAGAGTCACCTTTTGTGCTTATAGAATTGCGCAAAAAAAAGAGAGGAATCAAAAGCAAGATTTCATACAGAAAGTTCCTCAATCGAGTGGCCTATATTTCCAACTTTAAACCCTGATATACAACATCTCTTATACATACAATATGCAAATTAACCCTGTCAAAACAGAGCACTGTAAAATTAATTTCCTATTAATTAAAAACGAAAGAGTTGTTGAGAGTCGAGTCAAAGGAAACACAATTAACAAGCATTTACGACGCCCAGCATTGGCAGGCAAATAAATACCAATTATACTAGCGTTAATTATTCATCGGTAGGAAATAATGCTGGAATTACCCTGCTTTAACCTGACTGCTGCTTAATTGTATTCCAAAACCTCGTTATCTCCAAAGAGGTAAATAAGAGTGTGATTACAACTCATCAGTACTGGTTTGTGTGGCCTCTCCAGGGCTGAGTGTCATCAATGTTCGTTAGGTAATGAGCAGTGATTGGTATGAAATTACTTCTTCACCTCGTTTGTCTTCTGTATGCGCTTTGTTCATAATTACCTGCATATTACTGCCAGACAGCGTCAGAAAAAGAATCAACACACAATGGCAATGTTTAGAGTAGAAAACTAGTGCATTGCTACCTTTGTACATAGCAGTACACGGACCAGTATCTGAAAACTGATCACAATGGCCTCATTGTGTTACAGGTTTACTCCAATGAGGTTTATAATACCTGAAGAAAGCTATCCATTAACATTCCCATCTGTCTCAATGGTAGTTGTTCAGCTGGCGTAGGACCTCCGGAACTTGATTCCTGCCGTTTTTTGAAAGTTAATTGTATGCTTTTTAAGTGCCATGCTATATATATATATATATATATATATATATATATATACAGGCGCGGATTTATGGGCGGGCCTGGGTGGGCACGTGCCCACCCAGATTGACAGGTGGCCCACCCAATCAGATTAATAAAAACGAAATTTTTAATTTGCATAATAATAATAATAATAATAATAATAATAATAATAATAATAATAATGAATTAAGTTTGGCCATTTACGGCCCGACGAACACTTTATATGATATATTACAAGCCTGAGCGCGTCCATCTCTGGCTCAGCGCCAGCCAACGCGCGAACGCACAGTTTGAATTTGGCAGTTATGTCATGTCACTGTACATATTTTGTCCAGACTTTGACACCCTTGCAAGGAGAGGGGACGAGGCTCATTGTTCACATGAACACCGTGTCTTGTAAAGACAAAGACGGGCCCGTTCACATATCGCGTCTTTTGCGCGCTCAAGTTTGTTATTTCAGATGTAGGCCTACGCGCTCATAATGGAAGCGACGCGGTCGTGAAAGACATGGTCAGGCATCTGATTGACTCGTCAAACGCCTGCGTTTCGACTGCCAAGGGACTCGCGATTTGTCATAAAAGCGCGCGTTGTTAACGTGTGCTTTGTGGTCACGGAAAATGCGCGTCAGAAACGCGCGTTTTTTGCATCAAAACGTGCGTCATCGACGTGTGATCTGCTATTTAAATGATATTGTTTCTGTCTGCAGGTGTTTTATGCCTCTGAAGTGTTTTTGTAACAAGAAAAGAAAAACAACTCTCGGTTTCAAGTTCACTGTTTTTTATTTCAGCACCTCGGACAGTCCCTTAATCCCTTCGTTCGAGACACATCTCGCAAATTTTCCAGTTGTAATTCCGGTAACACTTTACAATAAAGTTTCATACATTATTTATTTATTATTTTAATGCAAAAACCACAAATTTCTGGCGCGCGTTTTCCGTGACCACAAAGTGCACGTTAAGAACGCGCGCTTTTATGGCAAATCGCGCGTCCCGCATGCTTTATGAATACTTTAGCTTGCCATCAGTGTTGCCAGATGGACGATAATTATCGTATTTGTACGATAATTTTGACCTCTGTAGGATGTACGATCAAAAATGAAAAAAATCCCATAATGTAAGATAATTTCAGAGTTTTCAGTCGTTCGTCCAAACACACATCCTACCGCTTCTCTCTCTGACCCAGAATCATTTTTCAGGCTCACCTGCCTGCACGCAAGCACGTAGCCTATAGCCTACACACACACACACACAGGCACCACACATGTCGCCCGGCCGCACGTCAACACTGCTCCATCTAATCCATCCTACATGTTGGGATAAATAGCTGTGTTCTTCACGTTTACGTCGTGTACGATAATGTTCTTCCAAATAGATCATTTTGAACTCCTGGTACGATAATTGGACATTTCCAATGTAGGGTATGGACCAATCAGACACATACTAATTATTCATTATATACAAAGGTTTATGAAACTCCTCACACAGCCCAAATGAACAAACACAAGGGCAGAAACAGTGTCATGTTACAGGGCATGACAAGGAGATTTTACGACCTCCGAGGAATGTGGCCACATACTCAAGAGAGAGACTATGAAACAGAAACCCTCTTTAAAACAGACTTTGCTGCATTAATCATAGACTAACTGATCTATAAATGAACATGCATAAAACTGTGAAAGAAACAGTGTAAATGGTTTACTGTCTCGTGTACTATTAGGTATATATTATGGTATGTACCCTGGTATACAACAAACTAACGATCAATGTAACCTCACCTGTATAGTGCCTCCTACCTAACTAATCCTCATTTAATGACTCACACTTTGATGTACATCACCTTCTTCTAGAATGCAGTGTGGATGTGTTATAGCTATTTTAGCATTAATGAAGGTATAATCTTCCTAGGGACAAAGATCCATAAATCAACTAAGAGCCACTTTCCCTCTCAGACATGTCCCCTTTCTGATTGGTCGAGTTCAACCCTTAGGGGAGGATCTTCTCCAGGCCTTATTAGAGACAGTCCACATGTGACCTCCCTCTCTTAGTTCTTTCATCCAGCCGCAACACTGTTCTGGTGATTCTGGGGAACCCCCTCCCCCTCCACGGGGGCCCCAGGGCCCAGCAGGCCTCAATCCAACCAGATATGGGCTCAGGCAGGACAGAGATGACTCTCTCACAAAGAACCAAGGACAATCTCAAGAGTTTTGGAACAAAGACTCCAACCAACAACGACTCCAATCACCCATCCTTCCGACTTCCTCACTTCTCCTGGGTGCTCGGCGTGGCCTCAACAGAGTACCAGGCCTTCACCAAACCAGTCATGCGTTCCTGGAGAAAGAGAACGCTCAACCAACTTCCACTTGACACTGCCGGAACCATCAACGACTTCAATTTTCAACAACTTCAAGAATTGTTCCCATTACAAATGCAAGTATTCAATTCAATGAAATGTGAAAATGAAATTCTGATGGTTCTTCTCATAGACCCTCTTCCGGTTTCCAATTTCATCCTATCACTAACCTATTTATGTATTCATGTGTGTATGTTGTTTAGTTTATTTATATTCATATAAATATCTATATTTAGTTAATAAAACTTGTACATAATATGTATTTGGTTCTGTTTTGTTTGCAATACAAGTCACTTTACGATCACGGTTTTTGCTACTGGCTCAAAGTACTGTACAGGCGAAGAAATAATTATTCTTCGGTGGCCATGGAATATACCCTTTATTAGAATAAATTAATAATCAAAAGAGTTTGTTGGAAGAACTGATTAATTGATTGTAATATTAATTCAGCCACATCAAGTTAATCCAATTAACTGACCCTAATATTTATAATTAATAATAACAAGATATTATTGATTATTAATATTTCCAAAAAGCTGAGTTCCTTACATAATGGTGGAGAATGCAGGCATCGTATTAAACATTGTATGCAAGCAGACAGTAATCAATCATATGTTGTCCCATAAGTTTTATTAACATCTCATACATGCACGTACAAGTTTCTGAGTAAATCAGCAAAACTATAGCTTGAATATGCCTTCCAACGAATGGCAGAAAGTTCACAAATGCTATAATGCATATTTAAATCGTACGATAAGAAACTCCTGATATTAGCGAAGAAAGCCTAATTTCAGATATAAATCGAGCATAAGCCTTCTCTGACGAAGAAATCTCAGATTAGCCGCGCGCATAAATGGTACCAGAACTAATTAACCTGAAATGGACGAAGAAATCTCCATTTTCAGCATTTTTGAATGTGATCTGAGCGATGTTCCTCAATCACCGATTAAGGCCTTATTATGCGTTACGTCATTGTATTCATATTAAACCGCTGAAGCGCTCATATGAAACAATCGCGTCGAATTAGTGGTATAAATTGTAGCTTAGCGAACTAGTAATTGGCCATTGTCTGTGAAAGAACGGTGCTGTTTTGATTTGTTAAAAAGAGTCACTCACACGCAACGTCGTGTCTAAGCGAGAGACTCCGTGCAAACTGTCAGCACAGCTCGATTGCTGCTCCGAACGATCTGTGTTGTTGGTTGGCATTGCGTCCGGAACGCGACCAGGCGTTCCTATCTAGTTTTTCTGACAACAGCACCAATCTCACAGACCCTCGTGTAAACAAGCGACGGTTGTAGCCAATAGCTCCCTCAATCCTAACTTACACGCATGACTTACAAGTAAAACCCTCTACCTCGAGTGATAGTTTTAGCACCGCCTAAAAACTTAGACACGTTAGAGCGTAAAGTGTAACCTTAAACCAAAGACTATAGATTTTGCGTGATTTGAACTGAGTGATTTGAACACGAGTAATGAGAGTCAAAGCTCTTCGAGGCTTTGAATCAAAGGAGTCAACTGAGTCACAAATGACTCTTTGTTTGAAGCGCCCTCGCTGGCGACCCCTGCTGGTCAAAACAGTGGAAGTGTAGCGGAAACTCAAATCAACGGAACACCTTTTACAAACCAATCGCAAAGGTTTTATCAAAAGGTGTAATCAGGTAATGGCAATCCGCGAGCTACCTAATATCGTTTAATATGAGGTGTCTTTCAAGGCATAATATCTTAGTAAACCGTAGGGCTCGTTTTATGAAAGCTTGACTTGAAAGTCAATCAGACCCTTTATCAAATGCGTCATTAAATGTGTACGAATCTATAAAGTGATACGAGATCACATAGAGACCAGATACACAATGGTTCACGAACCGATGAAATTTAAAACAATTTCGAAACAGCTATGACGCGTAACGAAGCCCAGTTTAATAAAATCACGTGACCTTAGCAGTGATACACTCCGAATGATTTGAGACGAATGATTCACCCTGGTGTCAGAGCTTCACGAAGCACGTCTCATAAGAGGGTTAAACCACCCTCTTCTCTCTCTCTTTCTCTCTCTCGACCCCTTCCTCTTGGTTTCACTTTCAGATTGAAACCCAGATACTTTGGGTTTTTATTTGTGTTTCTTTTATTTTTACTTAAATCTACCCCTATTTTATTTTGTGTATTTACACCTGTTGAGCCTGAATAGTCCTATTCAGTTAAATTGAATTTAATTAAATTGGGAATTTAATTAAATCAATTTGCTTAGTCAAGTTCCCCTCTAGTTACCAGAGCTATGAGAACACACAATGTTTACATACATTTTTTTATTTTTTTTTTATTTTATTTCAATTTAGTTATTTACGTTTGTTTCAGCCTGAATTCTTATATTCAGCTAAAAAAAAAAGAAGGGTGTCACAGAGCTACCCTCAGTTCTTTGTGACCCCTTGGTAGCCCTTCCACAAAACACATGAACACATACTTGGTTGTTAAAAGACTCTTTATTTACCTTAGTGTACCAGCGACATGAGAGATGGATTAGCCACACAAATCTATCTACAACTATGCTGTTGTGTCTCAGACTGGCCATCTGAGCACTAGCCCAGAGGACATTTAAAGTTTGCTGCAGACTGTTGATTGTCACCTGGATCAGCATACATGGTGGTGGCCATCTTGACTTGGGTAAAAGACTGGAATGGACTTTCCTCATGATTTTTATACCTGTGCTGTGTTGAATCATGGGAAGTGGGAGATACCAAGTATGGTGGGAAAGGAAGGGGAATTGGTTGATGTTAATGTGTATTTTCTCTAATTATTGCTGAAGTTTACTTATTGAAGTTTGTACTGTTATTGAAATTTGTGTGGTGAAGGAAATGGAGTTACTTGATCACATAATATTTTTACTTGATATTTATTACATGTTCATGGTCTTTATTACTTCCCCATGTGATTATTGCTGAGAAATGGTTGTACCCAGGTGTATAAATTCTCACATAATGAATTGATCAAGAGAGCTAAGACTGGTGGTAGTGAATGCTGTATCAACGGAGTACTCTGATTGAAGTATTAGACCTGATGCAAGGTTATTGTTTTTGGGATATTGAAGTTGTTTTTTTTTCTTTTGTTAATTTTTCATGCTGTGGCACCTGTGAGCACCTTGCACTTTACTGGATTGGGAGAATGTAAATAAATATAAAGATGGCATTCAACGTCCTCCATGTGTTATTTTGAAGAACTCTGGATGAGCCTGTGACATGTGGTGTCAGAAGTGGGATCGTTATGCCACCCAAGACCAGACAAGACCGAGGTGCGGGCGCAGATGAGCAGTTGGGAATGGATCAAGAGCCGCCCAGCTCTACGGAGTTGCAAGAAGCAGCGGGCCTGACAGAGGGAAGTGTATCAGAACTGGCCAGCCTGGTTAAAGTTCTCCTGCAGTCCCAAGCCGCCCGGGATGATCGGATGGAGCAAGTAATGGTGAAGCAAGACCAGCGTTGGCGAAATATGCAGCACCAATTCCAGCAAATACAGCATCAGGTGATCCAGATCCAGGCTGGAGGGGACCACAGAGGAAGTCAGGCCGCGTTTACAGCTGCAAGCCCAGTGCCAACCGGAGAAAGTACGTCATCAGGAAGCATCGAGCCAAGATTACATCCCTTGACAAGAGATGATGACATCGAGCAGTTCTTGACAACCTTTGAAAGGATGGCCACTGCGTGCAGATGGCCTCAGGCCAATTGGGCAATCAGACTGGTTCCTCTGTTAACGGGAAAGGCACGGGGTGCCTATGTAGCCATGGATGGGAATGATGCTGAGGTCTATGATAAGGTTAAGGAGGCGATACTTATGAAATATCAGATTAATGCAGAGATCTACCGGCAAAGGTTTCGCTCATCAGAGATTCTGCCAGACGAGAACCCCCGTGAGCTTTATGTGCGATTGAAAGATCTCTTCTCAAAATGGGTGAAGCCAGAGATGTGTACTATTCAGCAGTTGTCCGAACTTATTATCTTGGAGCAATTTATGCGAATGATAAGCTCTGACATGGCAGTGTGGATTAAGGAGCATGATCCAGCCACAGCCGAAGAAGCAGCAAAACTTGCAGAGACGTACCTGGCCGCACGCCAGGAGGCCCAGCACAGCTTTGGAGGTCGAAGTCAAAGATGGCCAAGTAAGTCTGGGGGTGAGGGTGGTCATGGCCAGGGTAAAGTGGGTTTTGTTAGAAAACAAGGGGATAATGCTAACAAGCAGGAAGTTAGATGTTACTATTGTGGGGAGGTAGGACATACAAAGCCTTGTTGTCCATCCAGGAAGGTTAAGCATTCTGCTTTCTGTTATGATCCCCGCCCCTACCTGCCCCAAACTTCAGCCCATGAGTCTGGACAGACACGCCCCACAGACATATTGACGCCGGTACTTGTGAATGGTCAGTCGGCTAAGGCCTTAGTGGATACGGGTAGCACTCAGACATTAGTGCATGACAGCTTGGTTTCTGAAGATGAATACCTTACCCAAGAATCCATTAAAGTTTGCTGTGTGCATGGAGAAGTTAGGGAGTATCCGATTGCAGAGATTTACCTAACAGTGCAGGGACAGACTTTCTTGTTGCAGGTGGCCGTTGCCTCCCAGTTACCGCATGAAGTAGTACTAGGGCGAGATCTTCCCATTCTTTGTGATTTGGTGCCCAAAGTTCAGCCTTGTTATGCGGTAACTCGAGCCCAGAGTGCTATAGCCGACTTCAAGGAGATGCCTTTTGCTGGTGTTGACTTTGAGGTAGCCGTGGAGAAAAGACGTACATCTAAAAAGGAAAGGCGGAAACGGAAGTTTGAGGGTAGTGTGAAAGAGCAGGTTGAGGAGCTACCTGTGCCAGAATGCCCTCTTGATATGACAATCCCTGAGGACATAGCTGAAGTACAGAAAAATGATCCTACTTTACAAGACTGGTTCCAGAAGGTGTCTGTAGTAGAGGGTGTTAGGAAAAAGGTTGGATCGTGTTTGGTGGATGAAGAGTACATTGTGAAAAAAGGTATACTTTATCAGGTGAAAGGGGAGGTTGAAGCGTTGGTAGTTCCGGAATCAATGCGTCAGACGGTTATGTCTTTGGGGCACTCTGTTCCGTGGTCTGGACACTTAGGCAAGCAGAAAACGTTAGCAAGGGTTTCAAGTCGGTTCAGTTGGCCCAAAATGTATACGGAGATAACAGAGTTTATTCGTACTTGTACAGAGTGTCAAATGACATCAGGAAGGAGAGTTGCACCTGCACATTTGTTACCATTGCCGGTCATTGACACACCCTTTAGTCGTCTGGGAATGGATATAGTGGGGCCCCTGGAAAGAAGTAAGAATGGAAATCGGTATATTCTGGTAATCTGTGATTATTCCACCAAATACCCAGAAGCTTTTCCCCTTAGAAACATCAAAGCTAGACAAGTAGCGAACTGTCTTGTGCAGCTGTTTTCCAGAGTGGGGATTCCTTGCGAAATCTTAACAGATCAGGGTACTAATTTTATGTCCTTGCTGTTGAAACAGGTGTATCAACTGTTGGGAATAAGGGCCATTAAGACCACACCATACCACCCCCAGACTGACGGCTTGGTTGAACGGTTCAACCAAACCCTCAAAAGCATGCTGCGCAAGTTTGTTTCCAAGTCAGGGTCGGACTGGGACCAATGGTTACCTTATCTGTTGTTTGCTTACAGAGAGGTGCCGCAAGCGTCCACGGGTTTCTCCCCATTTGAACTGTTATACGGCCGACAGGTGAGAGGACCGTTGGACCTGCTCAAAGAGCAGTGGGAGGGACCCAAGGATGGTATGTGCAGTGTGGTCCAGTACGTGGTCCAAATGAGGGAGCGTCTGGAAGAAATGACATCATTGGCCCAGGAGAACATAAGAAGAGCTCAGCAAACTCAGAAAGTTTGGTATGATAAGAGGGCAAGAGAGAGATCGTTTGAGCCTGGCCAAAAAGTGCTGCTGCTGCTACCCACCAGTGAGAACAAGTTGCTAGCTAAGTGGCATGGACCCTACGAGGTTTTGCGGAAAACGGGTAGAGTCACCTACGAGATCTCAATGCCAGAGCGGGGTAAGAAAAAGCAAAATTTCCATATTAATTTGTTGAAAGAATTCCACCACAGGAAGGAGACCGGGGCTGTGCAACTTTTCGTTCGTGTAGTTGGGGAGGAAGAGGAACCAACAGAGCAGTACTTTCCAACCAGCTCCACCCAACAAGCTGTGGATATAGCCCATCTAGAGCAACCTCAAAGAGACCAGGTAAAGCAGTTGGTGGATCCCAGGCTGTTTCAGGAGAAGCCTGGGTGTACTAACCTGGTACTACATGATGTCATCCTTAAGGAGGCAACTCCCGCCCGTCAGAAGAGTTATCGGATCCCTGAACGCCTGGTGACAGTGCTTAAGGATGAGCTAGATATTATGCTCTCCATGGGTGTGATTGAACCATCCCTTAGTGAGTGGTGTAGCCCCATTGTTCTAGTCCCCAAAAAGGATGGAACCCTTAGATTTTGCATTGACTTCAGACAGTTGAACAGCCTGTCCAAGGTAGACCCTTATCCAATGCCAAGAATTGATGAGTTGGTGGAAAGACTGGGCAGAGCCAAATACCTATCCACTGTGGACTTATGCAAGGGGTACTGGCAGGTCCCTTTAACTGCCAGAGCCAAGGAACTGACAGCTTTTAAAACCCCATTTGGGTTATTCCATTTCAGGGTTATGCCATTTGGCCTGCAGGGGGCACCAGCGACTTTCCAACGTTTAATGGACCAGATCCTGCAAGGTACCAGGGAGTTTGCTGCAGCATATCTGGATGATGTGGTCATCTTCAGTGAAACCTGGGAAGAACACTGTCAACATCTGCGGCAAGTCCTGGGGAGGATTAAGGCAGCCGGGCTTACCATTAACCCTAAGAAGTGTATAATAGCCAAGAGAGAGATCAGTTACTTGGGTTTTGTGATTGGAGGAGGAGTCATTCGGCCGCAGCAGGAGAAGATAGAGGCTATCCGAAGGTACCAACCCCCCACAACTAAGAAACAGGTGAGATCTTTCCTGGGCTTGGTGGGATGGTATCGCAGGTTTATACCTAACTTTTCTGCCAGGGCCTCTGTGCTTACAGATCTCACTAGATCCACGGCGCCCAACAAGGTGGTCTGGACGGAGCAGGGTGAGCGAGCTTTTCGGGACTTACGAGAAGCAGTATGTGGAGACTCTGTTCTGCTTAGCCCAGATTTCCAGAAACCATTCATCCTGCAGACGGATGCCTCTGGAGTCGGACTGGGGGCGGTGTTACTGCAGGAAGTGGATGGAGATCGCAGGCCAGTGGCATTCTTGAGTCGAAAACTTTTCCCTCGAGAAACACGCTATTCGACAGTGGAACAGGAGTGCTTGGCCATTAAATGGGCCACGGATTCACTTCGGTACTACCTGTTGGGGAGACCCTTTGTTTTAGAAACCGACCATCGAGCTCTGCAATGGTTGGAGCGCATGAAAGACTCTAATGCCCGGATTACGAGATGGTCTCTTTCTCTCCAGCCCTACCAGTTCACTGTGAAATACTGTCCGGGAGCTAGGAACAAGGTGGCTGACTTTTTGTCTCGAATCCCAGAGGAGGTAAATGCTAAAGTGGGTTCTTCGACCCGGGTTCTTGGAGGGGCAGAACTTTGACACTTGGGACGACAGGGGTCGTCTGCAGAAGGAGGGAGAAGTGTCACAGAGCTACCCTCAGTTCTTTGTGACCCCTTGGTAGCCCTTCCACAAAACACATGAACACATACTTGGTTGTTAAAAGACTCTTTATTTACCTTAGTGTACCAGCGACATGAGAGATGGATTAGCCACACAAATCTATCTACAACTATGCTGTTGTGTCTCAGACTGGCCATCTGAGCACTAGCCCAGAGGACATTTAAAGTTTGCTGCAGACTGTTGATTGTCACCTGGATCAGCATACATGGTGGTGGCCATCTTGACTTGGGTAAAAGACTGGAATGGACTTTCCTCATGATTTTTATACCTGTGCTGTGTTGAATCATGGGAAGTGGGAGATACCAAGTATGGTGGGAAAGGAAGGGGAATTGGTTGATGTTAATGTGTATTTTCTCTAATTATTGCTGAAGTTTACTTATTGAAGTTTGTACTGTTATTGAAATTTGTGTGGTGAAGGAAATGGAGTTACTTGATCACATAATATTTTTACTTGATATTTATTACATGTTCATGGTCTTTATTACTTCCCCATGTGATTATTGCTGAGAAATGGTTGTACCCAGGTGTATAAATTCTCACATAATGAATTGATCAAGAGAGCTAAGACTGGTGGTAGTGAATGCTGTATCAACGGAGTACTCTGATTGAAGTATTAGACCTGATGCAAGGTTATTGTTTTTGGGATATTGAAGTTGTTTTTTTTTCTTTTGTTAATTTTTCATGCTGTGGCACCTGTGAGCACCTTGCACTTTACTGGATTGGGAGAATGTAAATAAATATAAAGATGGCATTCAACGTCCTCCATGTGTTATTTTGAAGAACTCTGGATGAGCCTGTGACAAAGGGCTTAGCTAAATTTGAAATTTAATTAAATTACTTGATACGCTTCCCTTTCCTTTTAGTTTTCTTAGAGCTATAAGGACGTTCTAACTTTACCTTTACCTTATTTTAGATGACTAGTCACTATCCTCATCTTCTCTCTCTCTATAGGATTACAATATCTAGCGACTGTTGTTTCCATAGCGAGTTACACAGGTCATTAATATCCTACTTCCTGTCTGTGTTTTACCCATCCTCACTCCTTAGCACCAAGCTAAGTACATGAAGTACGGCTAAACACAAACGCACAGTAGGCCCCAGACAGAACTGGAAACACTTCCCATTGTTTCTTCTTCTTCTTTTGGACCTTGAGATGTCTGATGTGTCCCTGGTAGCTTAGTCTAACAGCAGCATAACCCATAAGTGACTCCTGTTTACCTATGTCTCCTAGCTAAACCTAAATAGGTAAAACACTCCTTTCTTCCTCTTCTTTTCTGGTTTCATCCCATTGTTTTATTTTGGTTTTGCTCTATCTGTTACTCTCGTAGCACAACATGTGAGAAGAACCGTCAGCATTTTTGAGTAATAGGTTATGACATGTAAGAGCCCAGTCATCAGTCGATGCTGCTTAAAGCACGTCAACTAAGATACTCAAAACTTTTTTTTTTTGTTGTTGTGTGTGCTCACCAACACTAAATTTTAACTGCTCCACATAGCCATTCTCCCACACAGATAGCTCACCACCTCTGTAGAAACTTGCATTTGCCTTTGCCATTTCTCTCTCGTGTTCCCACAAGTGTTCCAGTAGGCCTCAGACACCCAGCCCTGCCACCAGGACCACCTGAAGACCCGGCAGAGCAGTGTCATGGACATCCTTCAGCCTGAAGCAGGCAACGACCTGCCACGGCAGAGGAAGGAACAGTTAGGCAACAATGAAAGCAGACGTCTGACACCCAGCCTGAGCCACCAAGAGCTGACCAGCATTATCTTCTCCTTGGCCATGCTCCCGCAGGCCTCAAACAGGAGGTAAATGAACTAACGCTGCCAGCCACAGGACTCCACAGAGAACGAACCCTGCTCAACGGGAGAAGGCACAGGACAGATGCAAGGACCCTGACAGAGCAGAGCAACTGAAAGAGATCATCAGTTTTCAGGCGGACGACAGCTCTGAGCACCTGCAAACCGACGGGTAAAGAACTGTTTCACTCAAAGAACTTAAAGAAATGGTTGAACTCAAAGAGAGCTAAAGCCATCAATGTGCAGCGGAAGTCCGAACACTGACTTAGCGATGCTGTAACATTATTGACGCACTCCATGTGGTCCAAAGAGAGCTGCAACAGTCCAACCCACTTCACCAGACAGTGTCCTGAGAGCCCCTGCAGCTGCAGGAGGAAAAGGTAACTCAGACAATCCCTGAAATGGCACATGAAGTGACACTCAACAATCTCAAGTGAAAGGTCAGAGACATCCCTGCCAATCCACGAGACATTGATTTTCACCTGCAGTCTGCACCTGCAGCCGGTGTGGCACACCGAGACAGACTCCATCTGATCTAGACACATCTAGCCCAGCTGGGCCCTGCCCAAACACCAAGCAGGACAGACCTAGAAGGGCCTGTGCTACCACCACCGACTCCGAACGAGTTTTCTGTGGAACTTACAACGAACCTGTGACGGAGGAGGACACCAGCTTCAAGAAACTTTTCCTCCAAAACCAGTTAGTCACCATATTTTCACCTGCCCCCACGCAATGCCCACTCAACGATGCGTGACCTGATGCAGAAGGCCTCTAACACAGAAGGCCTCCCCAGAAAAGGTTCCTAAGACCCCATTGATTCTGAGCTGCAAAGCCAGAAGGCACACAGCATGAAAACAATGCAAGACTCTGCTAAAAAGTCCCTGGTCAACATAGGACATAAAACTTTTAAAGTAGATGAAAATGTGTGCTCAAAGAGCAGCAAGACTCTGCATTAGTAAAAGTAGAATTTTACTGATATAAAGAAAATCTTGAATGGACGTGTAAGCCTCACCTGCCAACAGACTATGCACGACTCTTTTGAAACAAACATTTGCTACATGCTGGTTGAATTGGCACTGCTACACATTAGTTTCCATGACAATGAAGGGTTACAGGAAAACTAGCATGACCAAGAGCCCCTTCGTAACTACTGTTATCCTAAAAAAGTGCTTATTTGATCATTCCGATCCAAACGG
This sequence comes from Siphateles boraxobius, assembly GCF_051911475.1. NCBI lineage: Eukaryota > Metazoa > Chordata > Actinopteri > Cypriniformes > Leuciscidae > Siphateles > Siphateles boraxobius. The sequence goes on from NW_027508953.1 coordinate 2,830,810, forward strand.
GACATGATATGCGATACACATTTTGATCACTAGCTGCTGGCTTGTCTAAATGCAGATAAAACGATAGCTGGAATTGACATCTCTACTTAAAATAATAATAATAAAAAAAAAAAAAAAGGGGTCTTAACTGGTATCGGTAATTTCAGCATTAAAGCGTAAGTCTGTTTGACAAAGGAATCTCATCTCAGCGGTATGCAAACTGTACCGGTATTTATTAGTCTGCTTTGGTTGAAGGAATCCAAATTGCAGTATTGCTTAATCTGTTTCTGACGAAGGAATCTCAGTACAGTGTTATATACACGTAGACTTGGGTGATGCTCCCCTTTCTACAAAGTAAAGACCTTACAAATTATTGTTAGGTTGATGTAAATTCACCTAAATTTTGGCTGCATCTACAAGCAGAGAGCTACCTAGCGATCAAAACTGTTTACTCGCTGAAAAGTCAGTATTTATGCACGAGATGGACGTAACTATATAGGCTTAGACAAGCTTTGACTTACAGCAAATCTATTTCCTTACTCTGTAAACAAATAGAATAAGTTGCGTACAGTAAAGAGAAGAGTTCCATGAGTAAAATTTGCAAATGCCAAACCACATTTGCATTTTACTGAATGTAACATCAAGTTCTTGAAAGATTTAAAGTATAGGCGCCCCCTTTTAACCCGTTTAAACATGCATAACTCATTTAAAATGTGCGGACATTCTTCATGGACTGTTGAATTGTTCTGACATGCACTGGTTCCCATGACAACGACTTGTCACAGGAAGTGCTAACTCGTGACGTCATCTTGTAAACAAACCAGCCTAGGTGGCTAAGCTAACTTAACCTAGCGTCCATCCAGCTTAGGCTAAGCTAAGCTAACCTAGCATCCATCCAGCTTAGGCTAAGCTACATAATAACTTCTACAGTTAGCGGTTAGCATCATTTACTTGAAGCCTTAATTACAGCTTTTATGTATACAGCGCAAAGTATTCTAAAATACTTTCTTTAACCCCATTTAGGGTTTCTAATTTTTCTCTTTCCTTACTTTCAATTCTTCTCAGCTGAATTTCACCTTCACTAGTTTAGGCATAGTCCTTGCTGAGCGCTGTAGGCTAAATTTGCAGATGCCCTGTCAATTAAACCCAAGTTTAATTACATGTAAGCTGTGTAGCTAGAGAAGAATTCTTATAGTTATGAGAATTTTCATCAGCATGTTGACTAAACCTTTGGAGGGACACACACGGTGTTGTCTTAAACACGCAACAGCTGTGACCCACTATGGAGTGTTGGTCCAGGCAAATCTAAAGGTTAGTCACTAGTGCTATTGATTACTCTCAATTTCAGATCATTCCGGCTGTTTTGATCACTTACTTAAGTCCTTTTTATTTTTATTTTACTTCGATAATAATAGCAGTCAGCTATTCACTTGTCTATACTGTCATGTATATGATTTATTTCCATTTCTTCTCTTGTTCAAATGTGGTTCCATTTCCCATAGGGCCCAGAAAGGAACCAGAGACACCTTTATTTGTGATTTTGTTTATTTTCAACAAGTGCACTAATTTTTATGACCCTGCAACACAAGTAACTTCAACGATTACTAGGGCATAACTATAGTCCTGAGGATTGATAATAAGCATAATTTGAATAGGAAAGCTGTCCTTTTTCCTCCTATTCTTCACTTCGTCAAGCCGTAGTGAACCACCAGTTAAGTCCAGAGAAATATTTTAGTCATAAGAACCATCTTAAGTCATTTATTTCATCTCGGCTATGCCCTTTCCAGGAAATACTCTCGGAACCACACAAGTCTTAGCCTCCTAACATTCACAGCTAAGATGATAAGGATAAAATACACACTTCACTAGCTAGCTACACATGAAATACCTAGCTTTATGCTACATATCTAGCGAACCCATTAAACCGTGGCTCTGAACTTTCTAGGGTCATGCATTAGTCTCTCACCACAGGTGTGCCAAAATGTTGCAGATCCTCTGCTTAACCTGACCTTAACCGGTTAGGAGAACGAAAAGACTGACAAGCCATCGCGAGGAACACTGTTCCACCCATGGCTGCTGACATCCGACGGCACCGGAGCCAACGGAACTGCACCATGAGAGAAGAGGACAAACGACCCATGACCCAAGCCAGAGTTACAGCCACACCGGGGTGATCAAGATTCTCATCTCCTTACCCCACCTTATGGGTATAAAACAGAAGGTAAACAACCTCACATAATAGATCACAGCGTCCCACAAGGAGCGGACCTGTGCCCAAAGCCTTACAGACCAGCTAGACACTGAGGTTCGAACCAGATTCAATGCAGCTGGACTGAGCATGCCCAGGACCAGCACAGAACTGTCACCATGGCAACAACCCAGGTACCAGCCAAGCCCCTTGGAGAAGCCATGGAGGACAGCACCCTCAACCTGCAAACACCACAGGAAGACCACGGCTGTCAACGACAGCATCCTCTTCCATACCCTTCACACAGGTGTCAATCTGAGGCTCCGCAAGGACAGCTGGACGCACCTGCCTCAGAGTTACTGGAGCCGCTGACACACGCAAAATAGCTCCCTGGACAGGACTCACCCGAGGAGTCCTGTAAGGTACAAGCTTCCGACTCCTTGCCCACCCCAGCTTAGGCAAGCTTGCGTCGGCACCACCATAAGGACAGAACAACACTTCAATCCTTCAGACCTCTCGTGACTGAGAGGCTAACAACCACCTTCTGACCTCCGGCCACCAGCACCATGTCAGCTTGAAAACCTCTCTATGCTACATAGAGGCCTAACCACTTCCTGCAACCACAAGGAAACACCTGCCCCAAAACTAATGAACTTCAGAATGTCCCAACACCTGCTGCCTCAACACCTGCTGCAGAGACCTGGACTTGGCTACTGTCCACATCACCAGCCGTGGAACGACCACCGCTCCAGAAGACACGAGCAACCAGAGGCCACCATGGCCTTCCAGCCTTCTATGACAAATGTGTGTCCGATCTCTCTGCACTTCCAACTTCGCTCGTGGTTGTCCTTGAGGGGGGACAACAACGATCGAGAGGGGGGATCTGTAGGGTATGGACCAATCAGACACATACTAATTATTCATTATATACAAAGGTTTATGAAACTCCTCACACAGCCCAAATGAACAAACACAATGGCAGAAACAGTGTCATGTTACAGGGCATGACAAGGAGATTTTACGACCTCCGAGGAATGTGGCCACATACTCAAGAGAGAGACTATGAAACAGAAACCCTCTTTAAAACAGACTTTGCTGCATTAATCATAGACTAACTGATCTATAAATGAACATGCATAAAACTGTGAAAGAAACAGTGTAAATGGTTTACTGTCTCGTGTACTATTAGGTATATATTATGGTATGTATCCTGGTATACAACAAACTAACGATCAATGTAACCTCACCTGTATAGTGCCTCATACCTAACTAATCCTCATTTAATGACTCACACTTTGATGTACATCACCTTCTTCTAGAATGCAGTGTGGATGTGTTATAGCTATTTTAGCATTAATGAAGGTATAATCTTCCTAGGGACAAAGATCCATAAATCAACTAAGAGCCACTTTCCCTCTCAGACATGTCCCCTTTCTGATTGGTCGAGTTCAACCCTTAGGGGAGGATTTTCTCCAGGCCTTATTAGAGACAGTCCACATGTGACCTCCCTCTCTTAGTTCTTTCATCCAGCCGCAACACTGTTCTGGTGATTCTGGGGAACCCCCTCCCCCTCCACGGGGGCCCCAGAGCCCAGCAGGCCTCAATCCAACCAGATATGGGCTCAGGCAGGAGAGAGATGACTCTCTCACAAAGAACCAAGGACAATCTCAAGAGTTTTGGAACAAAGACTCCAACCAACAACGACTCCAATCACCCATCCTTCCGACTTCCTCACTTCTCCTGGGTGCTCGGCGTGGCCTCAACAGAGTCCCAGGCCTTCACCAAACCAGTCATGCGTTCCTGGAGAAAGAGAACGCTCAACCAACTTCCACTTGACACTGCCGGAACCATCAACGACTTCAATTTTCAACAACTTCAAGAATTGTTCCCATTACAAATGCAAGTATTCAATTCAATGAAATGTGAAAATGAAATTCTGATGGTTCTTCTCATAGACCCTCTTCCGGTTTCCAATTTCATCCTATCACTAACCTATTTATGTATTCATGTGTGTATGTTGTTTAGTTTATTTATATTCATATAAATATCTATATTTAGTTAATAAAACTTGTACATAATATGTATTTGGTTCTGTTTTGTTTGCAATACAAGTCACTTTACGATCACGGTTTTTGCTACTGGCTCAAAGTACTGTACAGGCGAAGAAATAATTATTCTTCGGTGGCCATGGAAGATACCCTTTATTAGAATAAATTAATAATCAAAAGAGTTCGTTGGAAGAACTGATTAATTGATTGTAATATTAATTCAGCCACATCAAGTTAATCCAATTAACTGACCCAAATATTTATAATTAATAATAACAAGATATTATTGATTATTAATATTTCCAAAAAGCTGAGTTCCTTACACCAATCTGGCAACACTGCTTGCAGTTGCCATACGCATGTGGTGCAGGCTGCAGCGCGCTCGTTTTTCCAGGCGCGCCTATATGTCGCGGCAAGATGAAAAACATCTCAACTTTTCAGAGAGTGCCGCAAGGTCATTTGACAAAAAACAACCGGTCAGCATCGGTATTTCCATATTAACAACTTCGAAAGCTCGGCCGAACAGCTGATCATAGCTGTACAGTGCGGTTTTTATTTCTCATCTCCATAAATATAGCATGCTAAACCCTAGATTCAGGCCCACCTCGACTTAATCCAGGCCCACCCATCTGTCACGTTCTGCATCCGCCACTGTATATATATATATATATATATATTATATGTTCCTTAAACAAATATATATGTGGAAAAAATGTAATTTACAGACAAAGCATTATGAGATCATTTACTTACTGTCAGATCCAATAAAATTGGCTGCTTCATCTTTCAACAAAGGTTTCTTTGCGAACTCTCCATTACACTGTGCCTCGCAGACAAAACAAAATGCTCCGAACAAACATATAATTCTTCAACGCGATCTGGGGCACCATTAAAATAAACCATCCAATTGTTTCCCATGCTGGGATTCTTCTGAAGTCTACAGAGATGCAAACAAGCTGTTTAAACTAGACGTGTCAAAGCGAACGTTATTTTACTCTTCCACTTGTCCTGTTGACTCAAGCGTATCCAGTGTAGAAAGCGTCAGTGATTATAATGGGTTCTATTTGCTTATGACGTGACGCTCACATCCAGTGTAGGCAATTGTCAGGCGTTACGAGAGTGAGCGGGAGTGGGCGGGGCCAATGTGCGATGAGGTAAAACTATTCATCTGTGTTTTGCTCTGGAGGCAGTCATATGCAAATGTATTTGCCAGTGTGATATCACAGATCCCGCAATACCCAAACGAGACGTTTTTGGAGCTTGATTAAATAAATGCTTTGTTTATAATGAGGAAGACATTTTGAGCTATGTGTTAATGGTACAATGACCTCTCATATGTCACTATCATTGAAAACAAAAATCTGTCCCAGTTCAGTTTTACCTAAATTTTTTTACTTTTGTCATTGAATACGCATTGAAAAGTAGATGTGAAGAACTGGAAGCATCAACTGCAATATATGTCACACTGGAAATCAAATTGAGTGCAGGGATATGAGATTCCTCGTATTACATTGTAGCAAATGTAGAGTGTCATCAGGGTATCCCAGAGAGTTTGCACACTGCGCACAAAGGAGGATGTGTAAAACAATAGCTCCCGGCACACAGAGCTAGTACAGCGGGCTGTGGGAATTGAACTATTTCCCTGACTAAACGGATGAGACTTTAGTCTAGACTTAAACAAACAGATTGTCTTAGGCGCCATGGAAGAAAATGCTCTTCCTAGCCAAGTGGATTTAGATGTTTCTAGCACTATCAAAAGGCAAGAAGTGCATTTACACAGGACAATCCCTTATGTACTTTCAAAAGCACACTTGAAGTAATTCTGGACACAAAGAAGAAAGTGGAGAACATGCGTCTGAGAATCACACTTAATATTGGATTGTTGAATCATTCAACTGTGAATTCATCATTGAAGTGAATGAGCACAGCCACACCACCTTTGATCTCACCGAGAGCATCCTCATCAGTTGAATGGATTTCAGAGGAGAAGAGATGTAGTTTTGGATTGTTTCAGGAAGTGTGCACCTCTCTGCTCATTTTCAGAAGTGGCTCTTGTCCATATGTGATGAGTGTGTTTTTACCATTATCTCTAATGATGTCCATAGTCAATGAACACAGTGACCAGTGTTGTGCAAGTTACTTCCAAACTGTAAAACATTATACATTACTTGTTACTGTTATTTAAAAGTAATTCATTACCTTACAATATTACTGTTTTAGAATTGTAATGCGTTACATTACTCCTTACTTTTGAGTTACTTTCACCAAAATAGCTATACAGTAGTAGAACTTAACATTCTAAGGCTGTAACGATATGCGATATGAAACCGAAATCGCGACACTCAGATCCACAAACCTGCAGAATCGCGACACACCCCTTCCAACTCCAAGAGTTATCCTTCCCGTCCAGATCCAATGCTACCACATCTTTAAATTAATATTAGTATTATTTGAATTTTGAAGTTAAAATTATAAAAAACGTAGACCTACACCACAAAACTAGTTGAGGGTAAATTACTTAAAATTGGGGAATTCCAGCGTTATGGACGTGACATTTGCAGTCAAAACTTGAAATATAAATTCTCAGAAAATGCATTTAATACCAATATATTGAAACGTCTTTTTATCCATAGGCTACCCCCTTAAAGGAGTCCAAATATTAGAAAAATATCAGTCTACACATGCATTTTATATTTAATATGAGGGAAATACACACGCATTCATGCATGACAAAAAAAATATTTAACTTTTAGGAGGCAAAATATTTTTTTGTAATTCTGTGAATTACAGTGCGCAAATCAAAAGTAATACTACCCACCGGATGAAGAAGGGTTGGCTCTCCACAGAACATAAAATATTTATTTTATTTTATTTTTCGTGTTAGCATTTATGCGCGTCAAGAGCGAAATTGACGCACGTAAAAAAGGAGTATTCGCGTCTATATAAACATAGACATTATAAACTGAAAAGCGGGCCTGTCCCCATTCGTGCCGCAGGAATTTTTTACGCCCGTAACGCATCTTTGCATTGAAATCACTCGCGCCAGACGCTCTATTCGCGTCTGGTTTGAACGCAGTATCAAACCAAGGCATGGATATGTTCCAAAAGTGCTCTCGACGCCGTTCGGAGCACAGGTTATTTCGCTGGTTGCTCTCTCCTCGCCAGATGACGAAGGTTTTACAAGTTGTTTCTTATTGTTTATTTGCTATTCTGCACTAGGTTAGCCCATCAGTGGGAGCACGGTAACATGTTTAAGTACCTGCAACATCATACACTCATGTGTAAATGTGTTTTCATGAGGTTTTCAAAAATAAAGCTCTCTTGAGGAAAGTGTACCCCTGTGAAAATATATTCATAATTTATAATATTTATATTCAAGATCATAGATTTGATATTTATATTGTAGTTGAAAACAACCCTGTGAGATTTTCATTGTAAAGTTCATAAAAAGTAAAAAGTTAGAATTAAAATTGATGGAGAAGGTTAGACTATTTCCTCCAGAAAGACTGTTGGTTAGCTAGCTCATTTAAAATATCCTAAACTTTTTTGACCCTGCCTCTTAAAAGAATCGGAATCGAGAATCGTTAGGAACCGGAATCGAAACAAGGAATCGAAATCGGAATTGTTCAAATTCAAACGATACCCAACCCTAATTGTATCTTAATTTTAATCAATGTTTCATCAACCAATTGCCTGGATTTTATAAATAAGAAGTAAATATAGTAGACAATAGATAGGCTAATCACGACACGGAGGCGCCTGCGCGTGAACTGGAACACGTCTCATAAATTAACCAAACTCAGCGTATCAGGTAGCCTACTTCACAGACCTGAGAAATATATCTATATTGAAATGTCTACTTGTAAACAATACAATTCAAAACGAAAGAAAACGGACTGCTCTCTGCTTATGAAATGTGCATTTCTCTCTGCCACATTCACTAGGCCTACTGCGAAGATCGCGAGTCAGCAACGTTAACTTCATCTTTATTAATAAACAATTAAAATGTCTCCTTGCTATATTTGACATATTCATAATCATTGCTTTTGCCGGTTCTTTGTAACAGCTTTTAGGCGCTTTATTGGCAGCGCCACCGCCACCCTTACATCATGTTACGTGAACGCGTCACCACCGCATCAAAAACATGATTGCGTGATGAAAACAAGCAAAATACCACCTAAACATAGCCTAACTGTTTAGATAGAAAACACAGAACAAATAGAGTAGCCTAGCCTAATACACAGAGGTCCATCTCGCGAATGTACAGTCTTCTTCATGCCATCTTCACCCATTAGCCGCTTTTCCACTGGGCAGCGCGAGCACAGAGGCCGAAATCATGCCTCAAGGCACTCCTGTAAAAAAAAAAAAAATCGCTATACAAAAATATATCAGACGCTCCCATTTAGTCTTTATTTACAAACTTGGAAACCACAAGCGGCTATTGACTGACCACGAACAGGTAACTTAGCCTACTTTCATTTTTCACTCGTTAATGTCTTGCGGTCTTGTTTTTTATTTTACAATTAAAACTAAAAGTGTGCTGTAACGCAAGCGTAACTGAACATGTACCGAGTAAAATATTACTGAAAATTGATAGTAATATGTATAATACAGTAATATGTTACTGTAATGCACTTTTATAACGTGTTACTCCCAACACTGACAGTGACCCCCTAACCGTGGTGCAATCTACTGAATTCTAAGGTATTTGATCTTTCCAACTAAAACCATTTTATGAAAACATACAGTGACTTTCTAAGCCAAAAAACACCTCACCAGAACTAAATGAGCATTTATTGAAACTAAACCTTCTGATGTGAGACAGATAAATACATTTACATTTAGTCATTTAGCAGACGCTTTTATCCAAAGCGACTTACATCTGAGGACTAAAGCAAGCGAGTCATCGTGAAGAGGGAAGAACGACGCAAGAAGTGGTAAAAATACAAAAGTTCAGGCATTGCTCAGAGTAGCAAAAGCCAGACAAGGGAAGATTTAAAAGGGAAGGAAAGATTTAAAAGAGAAGAATTTTTTTATTTATTTATTTATTTATTTTTTATGATAAGTACTCACGGAAGAGATGAGTTTTCAGTTGTCTTTTGAATGCAGTCAGGGATTCTGCATTACGGACGAGGGTGGGGAGATCATTCCACCAGCATGGAACCGTGAATGAGAATGTTCTGGAGAGTGATTTAGTGCCTCGCTGTGATGGCACCACGAGCCGTCGCTCCTTGGCCGATCGTAGGCTTCTTGTAGGGACGTAGACTTGTAGTAGGGAGTGAAAGTAGGACAGAGCTGAGTCTGTGGTAGATCTGTAAGTAAGCGTCAAAGCTTTGAATTTGATGTGAGCAGCAAGTGGTAGCCAATGCAGTGAGATGAACAGAGTGACGTGAGCCCTTTTGGGCTCGTTGAAGACAAGGTGGGCTGCAGCATTCTGGATCATTTGTAGAGGTTTAGTAACACATGATGGAAGTCCAGCTAGAAGAGCATTGCAGTAATCAAGCCTAGAAATAACCAGGGCCTGGACGAGAAGTTGTGTTACATGCTCAGTTAGGAAAGGCCTGATCTTCCTGGTGTTATACATTGCAAACCTGCATGATCAAGCTATCTTTGTAATGTGATCTGTGAAGGTAAGCTGGTCATCAAATATTACTCCAAGATTTCTGACTGACCTTGATGGGGTGATTGAGGATGACTCTAGCTGGATAGTGAAGTCGTGCTGTAGAGACGGCTTTGCAGGGAGGACGAGAAGCTCAGTCTTTGCCAGGTAGAGCTGCAGGTGATGTTCCTTCATCCATGCCGAGATGTCCACCAGACAGCTTGAGATACGTGTAGCCAATGTGGGATCATCTGGTTGAAATGAGAGGTAGAGCTGGGTGTCATCAGCATAGCAATGGTAAGAGAAACCATGTGCCTGTATGATGGGTCCCAATGATGTGGTGTAGATGGAGAAGAGGAGCGGTCCAAGAACTGAACCCTGAGGAACCCCTGTGTTCAGTTGATGTGCTTTGGATACCTCGCCTCTCCATGTAACCCTGAAGGACCTACCTGTGAGATAGGACTCAAACCAGTGGAGGGAAGTTCCTTTGATGCCCAGTGATGAGAGGGTGGACAGAAGGATCTGATGATTCACAGTGTCGAAGGCAGCAGAAAGATCCAGCAGAATGAGAACTGAAGATTTGGAAGTCATAAATATATTACTAACACATAATGCCAGCCTAGTGCAATGGGCCAGTGCAATACCAATCACGCAACCTGTGAGTAACTAGATTTTAAGTGTGAAAAATGGTTTTAGACCCTAGAGATGGTTGTGCATAAACAAAATCTCAGTAGATCAGCAGTTTATGAAATACTCCGACCAGCCCGCCTGGAACCAACAACCGTGCCACATTCAAAGTCACTAAAATCACATTTCTTCACCATTCTGATGCACAGTTTGAACTTCAGTAGATCATCTTGACCATGTCTATATGCCTAAATGCATTGAGTTGCTGCCATGTGATTGGCTGATTAGATATTTGGATTAACAAGCAGTTGAACAAGTGTACTAATGAAGTGTACCGGTGAGTGTATATAGATGTCACACTGTAGTACATTATAAACAATCATAAAATATATACCATAAAACTTCAAATAATAGCCCAGGCTTTTATTTTCCCAAATCATCGAACTGCACCGGCTTGTATTTGAGACAGGCGTCTATATAAGACAGGCCTTTATAATTTAGTGTTGAGATGTTTTTCATTGAGATGTTGTTCCTAGAGTCTCTAATCTCTAAAAATCTCCAAATGCTCCACGTGAAACTGTGGTCTTCCGACCTTTTACTATCGTGACAATAGATTTTGATTAATATGCGCGAGGGATAGAGAGCAAGACATCGCTCGTGTTGTTTGGAGACGTGAGAGTGTGCGCGCACAGCCGGGGCGCTCTCTCTCTGCTAGTTTGCGCCCTGTCAAGCGCAGCAGTCATTCTATTACATCACTCACCGATCAAAAAAGACTTTGGCGGGACACAAATTTGCTTTGGCGGCCGCCAAAAAGCGGACGATCTGACGGGTTTTAGAAGATTAAATACGACCCGAAACAAAAAAATAGACCCGGCCTCTATTTGAGACCCGCCTTTATTTACCCAAACCTGTCGCCACACCAGGCGTGTAAAAGAGACAGGCGTCTATTTGGGACCCGGCTATTATTTGAAGTTTTACGGTAATCTGTTCCAGTAAAAAAGGGCATTAAATGGTCATGAAAAAGAAACATCTCGGTTACGTTTGGTAAACCTCGTTCCCTGAAGTCAGTCACTCTCGGAGTAGTCGTGACCGACGAATAGGAATCTCGCTAGAGAAGCCAATCTACTTTTGAGTGAAAATAAACGAGCCAATGCACAGTGGCATCCAATTATTTGAATCAGCTGTTCAGCCACGCAGCGCGGGTATATAATGAGCAGCAGGTGCGATTGCACTTCAGTTATTTGCTGAGGCTCTAGACGTAGGCTATAATATCTAGCGAACGCGTTAGGTGTCCCCCAGCCCGCACCTCTACAGATATCTGTTAGCGAGGAGCCACATGCCAGCACCCAGGATGATGTAACGCCTCTCGTGAAGTGGACATGCTTTGTGGTTGGTAAGCCAAGGCGATGGCATCCACTATCCAGTGGGCCATCCTCTGCTTGGAGATAGCCTTTCCCTTCTGCTGGCCTCCGTAAAAGACAAAGAGCTGGTCTGAGGTCCTGAGACTTTGAGTTCTGTCCATGTACAGACGCAGAGCATGAACAGGACAGAATAAAGCCAGGGCTGGGTCTGCCTCCTCCAGGGGCAGTGCTTGCAGTTTCATCACCTGGTCCCTTAAAGGAGTTGTAGGAACCTTGGGCACATAGCCAGGCCGGGGTCTCAGTACAACATGGTTGTCACCCGGCCCAAACTCAAAGTGAGCATCCTGGAGTGCTCGAACCACCAGGGAAAGGTCCCAAGAGGGTATGGAGGAAGGTCGAGGAGGATTTAACTGTCTCGCCCCCCTAAGGAACCTGACGACCAGGTTGTGCTTTCCTACTGTTTTGCCACCTATGTGGTCGTGATATGCTGAAATAGCAGTAGCATGTACTTTGAGGGTGGAGGGAGACAGCCTTCGCTCCAACCCTTGCTGCAAGAAGGAAAGCACAGACCTTATCGAACATCTTCGGGGGTCCTCTCGGCGAGAAGAACACCACTCAATGAACAGGTTCCACTTCAAGGCGTATGCACGTCTCGTAGACGGCACACGTGCTGACGTGATGGTGTTAAGTACCTCTGGGGTAACTCACCTAGAACCTCCGCGTCCCATCCAGGAACCACACATAGAGTTTCAGTCGCAGGTGCCATAGGGTGTCCCGTCTCTTTGAGTCAGAAAGTCATTCCTCAGAGGAATGGGCCAGGGAGGGACTGTCACGTCAGCTATGTGAGAGTGTGTCCGTGCCGAGGGTTCCCTCGGTCAGGGATTAAAACAGCTGGCAGTGGGAGGTCTCTGAGGAGGCAAACAGGTCTACCTGAGCCTCCCCGAACTCTCTCCAGATCAGCTGAACTGCCTGGGGGTGGACTCGTCATTCTTCCGGGAGCACAGCTCGTAATAGCTCGTCGGCCACACGGTTGAGCATACCGTGGACATACATGGCGCGAAGCAACCTCAGATGCTTCTGACTTCACAGAGGAGATGGCGGGCGGTCTGGTGGCAGGTCTGGTGGCACGCCAGTGTGATTATCAACCGGTGAGTGCCATGATGCAACGCCCCTCTCGGGACTCAGCCGTGAAGCCAGTGCTGAAGCAGTCTCATATGGAGCACCCCGAGCGGTGTTACCGCTACTGCCGCTGCCATATGCCCCTGGAGCCTCTGAAAGAATTTCAGTAGGACCGCTGTCCTGCCTTTGAAGATATTCAGGCAGGTCAGCACCAGCCAAGCACGTTCCTCTGTGAGGCGCGCTGTCTGTGCAACCGAATCCAACTCCATACCGAGAAAAGAGATCCTCTTTACGGGGAAGAGGTTGCTCTTTTCCCAGTTGACCTGAAGACCTAACTGCCTGAGGTGTCTGAGCACAAGGTCCCTGTGTTCGCATAACTGATCTTGAGAGTTTGCTAGTATGAGCCAGTCGTCAAGATAGTTGAGGGTGCGAACGCCCTGTTCTCTCATGGGAACAAGGGCCCCCTCCGTGACTTTCATGAAGACACAGGGAGACAGGGACAGCCCGAAGGGCAGGACCTTGTACTGATATGCTCGACCCTCGAACGCAAAGCGCAGAAGCGGCCTGTTGTCGAGGAAGAATCGAGACATGAAAGTATGTGTCTTTCAGGTCAATCGCTGCAAACCAGTCTCGGGGACGGATGCATTAGAAAATGCGTCTCTGCGTGAACATTTTGAACGGTAGCTTGTGGAGACTCCAATTCAAAACTCGCCAAGAGTCCAAGATCGGTCGTAACCCACCGCCTTTCTTGGGTAAAATGAAGCAGGGACCTATGATTCGCATAGCCGAGACTGATGGTCCAAAGGAGCCAGCGACACGGAGACTGCACAAGCGGGACCAAAGGGACAGCGAGGTGGAACGCAGGGACGCGGCTTAGGGAGGTGTCTGAGTATGGTGTACAACACTTACCTGGTTCCACAGGGCAGGAGGTGGCTTGGATGCGTTCTCGAACTGCACGCTGGCGATAGAAGAGGCCGATCAGAGTGGTAAGGATTCTCTCCTCCCACTGCTCTCCGGGCCCTCTTCGGACCCAGAGATGGAAGATTATTTTTCGAGAATTTGGGTCAGTAAGATTTTTGTTGTTGTTGTTGTTGAAGTAATTAATACTTTTATTCAGCAAAGGCACATTAAACTGGCCAAAAGTAACAGTAAAGTGACAGTAAACATTTATGTTACAAATCGTTTCTATTTTATATAAATGCGGTTTGTTTCGACTTTCTATTCATCAAAGAATACAGAAAAAATTTATCACAGTTTCCACAAAATTATTAAGCAGCACAACTGTTTTCAACACTGATAAGAAATGTTTCATAAGCAGCAAATCAGCATTTTAGAATGATTTCTGAATAATCAGTCTGGACTGGAGTAATAGCTGTTGAAAATTATTTTAAATGACATTTTAAAATAGAAAATAGTTATTTTAAATTATAATACTATTTAAATAATTAAAATATTAATAATATTAAAAATGTAATAATAATAACATGATTGTCTCCCTAACAGCAAAATTTGCCTATGTTAAAAAGATCTAGATTGTGTATCTTCTATCCAGAAGTATATTATGATAACAGAATGTAGCTTCTGTATCGGTCAGAGCTTGTTAAGTAGACTGATTCTATACGATGCAGAGGAGAAGCTGTCAGAGATCAGCTCCTGGACAAGTACACATAAGGTCAATGAGAAAATGTCAAATGTGTTTACCCTCAAGAGCCTGTCAGATTACTGCCAGTTCATCATAAAAACAACAGCTTTCCACAACATATTCAATTATGTCAGGCATTTTTGTACTCCATCACTAGACCAAATGGTTTTAATTCTGTATGACGACAGTAATGTGTGTGTGTGTGTGAGGTGAATAGAAGAATACTAAATGATAATTTACTAATTTGTATGTCGTTCATGTGATTTTATTTTGTGGAACACGAAGGGTAAATTGTCAAAGAATATCGGAGCCAATAAAATAAGGACTTCACTGTCAAGCTTGAAAATGTCAAAAAACACCATAAAAGTTCTCTTCTAAAGCCATTAGAAAACAAATGATTCTTTCCAGCTGAATATTTTCAATGATTTGGTTGATCCCGTTCACTAAACCAGTATGAATGATTTGTTCAGTAATCGGATGGATCTAGTTCTTGACTTCAAATAAAAGTTGAAATATAGTTCATGAATCACATGAATTACTTTTAACATATTTAATAGTTATTTTTATACTAAACACCTCTCTCCAACAAGACACATGATTTGGTATAATTCGTGTCTCTGCTCAAATGGTGGAGAACGAAGTACATGCTGATTTTTAGTTGTGTTAGTGGTTTGTTCAAATATCTAACCCTAAGTACAAGCTACAGAAATAGTAAGTACATAGCAACAATGAAACAAACCAAATCTATCCATGAATTAGCTTTTTGACTTCTTATCTAAATTGGGTCTATGAACGTAGATGAAAAACAAAAAAATAATTTTAACTCATTTTGATTTCTGAGAAACTACAATGTTCTAAACTCATGATCTGGAAATGTTTAATTTCTTCCCCAGATATTTTAGGACTTTGAATATATATATATATATATATATATATATATATATATATATATATATATATATATATATATATATATATATAAAATGATATTTATAATAATATTATATCATATCCTATAGTACGTGTGTAAGATTCTCTAATGTTGGTAAGAAGGTTTCCCTTATTCTCTAAAGCAATTATTTGAGCAAAATTACAGTAAAACAGTAATATTGTGAAATATATTGTAAAAATAACTTATTCCTGTGATCCAAAGCTGGATTTTTAGTGTATTTTTTTCCAGTCTTCAGTGTCACTGTGACACCTGTCTTGGACTTTATTTTGCCTTCTGTGTTTCTTCACATAAACTGACTGAATTAAGGAGAACATGGGCGTTATCCATAACCAACTGAATCCTGCAGATCAGCATGTAACCTGTTTCCAGGAAGGCCAACTACTTGAGAAATATTTCGAGAGGTTCCTCAATTTCACACCATGTGGACTGGGCAGATGGCATCCTAAAGACTGTCTTCTGGTACGGACTGGACGATCATCTGCACCAGCTAGCTCCTGCAGCAGCGAACCCGGGTACGTTTGAACAATACCTGGATCATGTGCTGCGGTTCAGCCTTCACCGTGGGTGAGGCTGATTATAACATTGCCGCTTAACAACCGTCACCAGCCATCTTTGTCGCCACACCTCCTATCTTCGCCATCACCTCCCAGAGTCTCATCCCGCCGATACCACCCTTCCAGAGTCTCATCCCGTCTAGACCACCCTTCCAGAGCTTCTTCAAGTCAAGCCTTAGCTTCTTCACGTCAAGCCAGAGATTCTTCACGTCATGCCTGTCCAGCCTGAGTTTGACGCAATGCTTGAGCCCTCGCCTCCGGCCAAGATGGCCGCTGCCACGCCTGAGCCCTCGTCTCCGGCCAAGATGGCCGCCACCACACCTGAGAATCCGTCTCCGGCAAAAATGGCCACCGCCCTAGCCCTCAGCGGAGATTGTCGCCGCTATGCCTGAGTCGGTTCCTGAGACTAAATTCCCACCCAACCTCGATCTCCCGCCTCCTCTCTTCATCCAGCCGCCATCCTCATCTCCTCTGCCTTCTGTCAGCCTCATCACTCGCCCTCTACAAGCCAGTGGAATGGTGGGCTTGCTGAGGGGCTTCCAGTCCTCAGCACCATCTTGGACAGTGGATGCCTGGGATTCTGCTTCAGCCACCGCGTCCAGTATTCCACATCGGCCCATCAGTCCACTAGCTCACCCTTGGCTCCTACCTCCTTCGACTCCGCCGTGGCCCATCAGTTCACCAGTTACACCAGGCTCCCTTGTCCCCCTGAATCTTGGTCCTTCCATCACCTCTGGACAGCACTTCTCTGGCTTCGCCTCGTCCCTTCGTCCCCCCAGCTCCATTGGACTCCTCACTCCCTTCTGCTCCTCCTTGGTCCTCAGTCCCTCTGTGTCCCCTACTACATCTCAGTCGCCCAGGCCAGCGGCTTCCCCGTGTCCCTCTGAACCCTCTGCTCCACAATGGCCCGACAAACTTCTGTCTCCTTCCTCTCATCCTCCCCCATTGGTTCCGCCTCAGTCCGTCATCGCCTTAGAACCTTCTGCCCTTCAACCTCCATGGCTCCTCCCTCCATCAGCTCCACTATGGGTCACAAGTCTTCCCGCTGAATACACCTTCCTCATGCCTGGACCCTCTTCTTCTCCCTGTAATCTGCCTACCTTCTCCAGCCCTTCGCCCACTCCTGTTACCAACCCTCCTCCTCACAAGCCCCCACCTTCATCTCTCTCGTTACGGCGCGAGGCCGCGCCTTCCAGGAGGGGGCGTACTGTCACTGTGACACCCGTCTTGGACTTTGTTTTGCCTTCTGCGTTTGTTCACCATGTGTTTCATTGTTTATCGATTTCACCTGTTACCAGTCGTTATCCTCATAAAAGACATCACTCACTGTGTGCAGCTGTTGTCACTTAGTCTACTCATTTGTCTGTGTATATCATCTCCCTAGTTTCAGTTCTCCCTGGTCGGTTCTTGTCTTCAGTTTGGTAAGTCATGTTTGTAAGCAAATTGTTACGACCGCTAGGGGTCAGCCGCGACAGGAAAAAGGAAGAGAGTCACACTACCAGAGAGATGACATAATATGAGCTTTATTTACCATAAAGGGTTTAGCGTCAGAGGCAGACAAGGCCAAAATAACAAACAAAGCAATCTTCTTTTTAGAACCTAAATGACCTCAAACAAAAGATAAAGAAAACAAAAATGCAGTTTAACTTTCCTAACTCCCTTAACCATAAACAAGGGAGAAAAAGAGATACAAATAAATTGGCGTCAAACCCCCTACCTCCCTTAATCTGGTAAAAATGTATATACAAGAGTATTTACACACTTATTAACAAAGACTCAGGTCGACAAGTTAGAATCGGAATCTAAGGCTTGGTCAATCAGGCAATAGTCAGATAAAGGAGAATATTAGAAGTAGGATTACAATCAACAAACACTCACTCACAGTTTCACTAAACACTAATGCCATCTTCTTTTTTTTATAACGTGTTACTCCCAACACTGACAGTGACCCCCTAACCGTGGTGCAATCTACTGAATTCTAAGGTATTTGATCTTTCCAACTAAAACCATTTTATGAAAACATACAGTGACTTTCTAAGCCAAAAAACACCTCACCAGAACTAAATGAGCATTTATTGAAACTAATCCTTCTGATGTGAGACAGATAAATACATTTACATTTAGTCATTTAGCAGACGCTTTTATCCAAAGCGACTTACATCTGAGGACTAAAGCAAGCGAGTCATCGTGAAGAGGGAAGAACGACGCAAGAAGTGGTAAAAATACAAAAGTTCAGGCATTGCTCAGAGTAGCAAAAGCCAGACAAGGGAAGATTTAAAAGGGAAGGAAAGATTTAAAAGAGAAGAATTTTTTTATTTATTTATTTATTTATTTTTTATGATAAGTACTCACGGAAGAGATGAGTTTTCAGTTGTCTTTTGAATGCAGTCAGGGATTCTGCATTACGGACGAGGGTGGGGAGATCATTCCACCAGCATGGAACCGTGAATGAGAATGTTCTGGAGAGTGATTTAGTGCCTCGCTGTGATGGCACCACGAGCCGTCGCTCCTTGGCCGATCGTAGGCTTCTTGTAGGGACGTAGACTTGTAGTAGGGAGTGAAAGTAGGACAGAGCTGAGTCTGTGGTAGATCTGTAAGTAAGCGTCAAAGCTTTGAATTTGATGTGAGCAGCAAGTGGTAGCCAATGCAGTGAGATGAACAGAGTGACGTGAGCCCTTTTGGGCTCGTTGAAGACAAGGTGGGCTGCAGCATTCTGGATCATTTGTAGAGGTTTAGTAACACATGATGGAAGTCCAGCTAGAAGAGCATTGCAGTAATCAAGCCTAGAAATAACCAGGGCCTGGACGAGAAGTTGTGTTACATGCTCAGTTAGGAAAGGCCTGATCTTCCTGGTGTTATACATTGCAAACCTGCATGATCAAGCTATCTTTGTAATGTGATCTGTGAAGGTAAGCTGGTCATCAAATATTACTCCAAGATTTCTGACTGACCTTGATGGGGTGATTGAGGATGACTCTAGCTGGATAGTGAAGTCGTGCTGTAGAGACGGCTTTGCAGGGAGGACGAGAAGCTCAGTCTTTGCCAGGTAGAGCTGCAGGTGATGTTCCTTCATCCATGCCGAGATGTCCACCAGACAGCTTGAGATACGTGTAGCCAATGTGGGATCATCTGGTTGAAATGAGAGGTAGAGCTGGGTGTCATCAGCATAGCAATGGTAAGAGAAACCATGTGCCTGTATGATGGGTCCCAATGATGTGGTGTAGATGGAGAAGAGGAGCGGTCCAAGAACTGAACCCTGAGGAACCCCTGTGTTCAGTTGATGTGCTTTGGATACCTCGCCTCTCCATGTAACCCTGAAGGACCTACCTGTGAGATAGGACTCAAACCAGTGGAGGGAAGTTCCTTTGATGCCCAGTGATGAGAGGGTGGACAGAAGGATCTGATGATTCACAGTGTCGAAGGCAGCAGAAAGATCCAGCAGAATGAGAACTGAAGATTTGGAAGTCATAAATATATTACTAACACATAATGCCAGCCTAGTGCAATGGGCCAGTGCAATACCAATCACGCAACCTGTGAGTAACTAGATTTTAAGTGTGAAAAATGGTTTTAGACCCTAGAGATGGTTGTGCATAAACAAAATCTCAGTAGATCAGCAGTTTATGAAATACTCCGACCAGCCCGCCTGGAACCAACAACCGTGCCACATTCAAAGTCACTAAAATCACATTTCTTCACCATTCTGATGCACAGTTTGAACTTCAGTAGATCATCTTGACCATGTCTATATGCCTAAATGCATTGAGTTGCTGCCATGTGATTGGCTGATTAGATATTTGGATTAACAAGCAGTTGAACAAGTGTACTAATGAAGTGTACCGGTGAGTGTATATAGATGTCACACTGTAGTACATTATAAACAATCATAAAATATATACCATAAAACTTCAAATAATAGCCCAGGCTTTTATTTTCCCAAATCATCGAACTGCACCGGCTTGTATTTGAGACAGGCGTCTATATAAGACAGGCCTTTATAATTTAGTGTTGAGATGTTTTTCATTGAGATGTTGTTCCTAGAGTCTCTAATCTCTAAAAATCTCCAAATGCTCCACGTGAAACTGTGGTCTTCCGACCTTTTACTATCGTGACAATAGATTTTGATTAATATGCGCGAGGGATAGAGAGCAAGACATCGCTCGTGTTGTTTGGAGACGTGAGAGTGTGCGCGCACAGCCGGGGCGCTCTCTCTCTGCTAGTTTGCGCCCTGTCAAGCGCAGCAGTCATTCTATTACATCACTCACCGATCAAAAAAGACTTTGGCGGGACACAAATTTGCTTTGGCGGCCGCCAAAAAGCGGACGATCTGACGGGTTTTAGAAGATTAAATACGACCCGAAACAAAAAAATAGACCCGGCCTCTATTTGAGACCCGCCTTTATTTACCCAAACCTGTCGCCACACCAGGCGTGTAAAAGAGACAGGCGTCTATTTGGGACCCGGCTATTATTTGAAGTTTTACGGTAATCTGTTCCAGTAAAAAAGGGCATTAAATGGTCATGAAAAAGAAACATCTCGGTTACGTTTGGTAAACCTCGTTCCCTGAAGTCAGTCACTCTCGGAGTAGTCGTGACCGACGAATAGGAATCTCGCTAGAGAAGCCAATCTACTTTTGAGTGAAAATAAACGAGCCAATGCACAGTGGCATCCAATTATTTGAATCAGCTGTTCAGCCACGCAGCGCGGGTATATAATGAGCAGCAGGTGCGATTGCACTTCAGTTATTTGCTGAGGCTCTAGACGTAGGCTATAATATCTAGCGAACGCGTTAGGTGTCCCCCAGCCCGCACCTCTACAGATATCTGTTAGCGAGGAGCCACATGCCAGCACCCAGGATGATGTAACGCCTCTCGTGAAGTGGACACGCTTTGTGGTTGGTAAGCCAAGGCGATGGCATCCACTATCCAGTGGGCCATCCTCTGCTTGGAGATAGCCTTTCCCTTCTGCTGGCCTCCGTAAAAGACAAAGAGCTGGTCTGAGGTCCTGAGACTTTGAGTTCTGTCCATGTACAGACGCAGAGCATGAACAGGACAGAATAAAGCCAGGGCTGGGTCTGCCTCCTCCAGGGGCAGTGCTTGCAGTTTCATCACCTGGTCCCTTAAAGGAGTTGTAGGAACCTTGGGCACATAGCCAGGCCGGGGTCTCAGTACAACATGGTTGTCACCCGGCCCAAACTCAAAGTGAGCATCCTGGAGTGCTCGAACCACCAGGGAAAGGTCCCAAGAGGGTATGGAGGAAGGTCGAGGAGGATTTAACTGTCTCGCCCCCCTAAGGAACCTGACGACCAGGTTGTGCTTTCCTACTGTTTTGCCACCTATGTGGTCGTGATATGCTGAAATAGCAGTAGCATGTACTTTGAGGGTGGAGGGAGACAGCCTTCGCTCCAACCCTTGCTGCAAGAAGGAAAGCACAGACCTTATCGAACATCTTCGGGGGTCCTCTCGGCGAGAAGAACACCACTCAATGAACAGGTTCCACTTCAAGGCGTATGCACGTCTCGTAGACGGCACACGTGCTGACGTGATGGTGTTAAGTACCTCTGGGGTAACTCACCTAGAACCTCCGCGTCCCATCCAGGAACCACACATAGAGTTTCAGTCGCAGGTGCCATAGGGTGTCCCGTCTCTTTGAGTCAGAAAGTCATTCCTCAGAGGAATGGGCCAGGGAGGGACTGTCACGTCAGCTATGTGAGAGTGTGTCCGTGCCGAGGGTTCCCTCGGTCAGGGATTAAAACAGCTGGCAGTGGGAGGTCTCTGAGGAGGCAAACAGGTCTACCTGAGCCTCCCCGAACTCTCTCCAGATCAGCTGAACTGCCTGGGGGTGGACTCGTCATTCTTCCGGGAGCACAGCTCGTAATAGCTCGTCGGCCACACGGTTGAGCATACCGTGGACATACATGGCGCGAAGCAACCTCAGATGCTTCTGACTTCACAGAGGAGATGGCGGGCGGTCTGGTGGCAGGTCTGGTGGCACGCCAGTGTGATTATCAACCGGTGAGTGCCATGATGCAACGCCCCTCTCGGGACTCAGCCGTGAAGCCAGTGCTGAAGCAGTCTCATATGGAGCACCCCGAGCGGTGTTACCGCTACTGCCGCTGCCATATGCCCCTGGAGCCTCTGAAAGAATTTCAGTAGGACCGCTGTCCTGCCTTTGAAGATATTCAGGCAGGTCAGCACCAGCCAAGCACGTTCCTCTGTGAGGCGCGCTGTCTGTGCAACCGAATCCAACTCCATACCGAGAAAAGAGATCCTCTTTACGGGGAAGAGGTTGCTCTTTTCCCAGTTGACCTGAAGACCTAACTGCCTGAGGTGTCTGAGCACAAGGTCCCTGTGTTCGCATAACTGATCTTGAGAGTTTGCTAGTATGAGCCAGTCGTCAAGATAGTTGAGGGTGCGAACGCCCTGTTCTCTCATGGGAACAAGGGCCCCCTCCGTGACTTTCATGAAGACACAGGGAGACAGGGACAGCCCGAAGGGCAGGACCTTGTACTGATATGCTCGACCCTCGAACGCAAAGCGCAGAAGCGGCCTGTTGTCGAGGAAGAATCGAGACATGAAAGTATGTGTCTTTCAGGTCAATCGCTGCAAACCAGTCTCGGGGACGGATGCATTAGAAAATGCGTCTCTGCGTGAACATTTTGAACGGTAGCTTGTGGAGACTCCAATTCAAAACTCGCCAAGAGTCCAAGATCGGTCGTAACCCACCGCCTTTCTTGGGTAAAATGAAGCAGGGACCTATGATTCGCATAGCCGAGACTGATGGTCCAAAGGAGCCAGCGACACGGAGACTGCACAAGCGGGACCAAAGGGACAGCGAGGTGGAACGCAGGGACGCGGCTTAGGGAGGTGTCTGAGTATGGTGTACAACACTTACCTGGTTCCACAGGGCAGGAGGTGGCTTGGATGCGTTCTCGAACTGCACGCTGGCGATAGAAGAGGCCGATCAGAGTGGTAAGGATTCTCTCCTCCCACTGCTCTCCGGGCCCTCTTCGGACCCAGAGATGGAAGATTATTTTTCGAGAATTTGGGTCAGTAAGATTTTTGTTGTTGTTGTTGTTGAAGTAATTAATACTTTTATTCAGCAAAGGCACATTAAACTGGCCAAAAGTAACAGTAAAGTGACAGTAAACATTTATGTTACAAATCGTTTCTATTTTATATAAATGCGGTTTGTTTCGACTTTCTATTCATCAAAGAATACAGAAAAAATTTATCACAGTTTCCACAAAATTATTAAGCAGCACAACTGTTTTCAACACTGATAAGAAATGTTTCATAAGCAGCAAATCAGCATTTTAGAATGATTTCTGAATAATCAGTCTGGACTGGAGTAATAGCTGTTGAAAATTATTTTAAATGACATTTTAAAATAGAAAATAGTTATTTTAAATTATAATACTATTTAAATAATTAAAATATTAATAATATTAAAAATGTAATAATAATAACATGATTGTCTCCCTAACAGCAAAATTTGCCTATGTTAAAAAGATCTAGATTGTGTATCTTCTATCCAGAAGTATATTATGATAACAGAATGTAGCTTCTGTATCGGTCAGAGCTTGTTAAGTAGACTGATTCTATACGATGCAGAGGAGAAGCTGTCAGAGATCAGCTCCTGGACAAGTACACATAAGGTCAATGAGAAAATGTCAAATGTGTTTACCCTCAAGAGCCTGTCAGATTACTGCCAGTTCATCATAAAAACAACAGCTTTCCACAACATATTCAATTATGTCAGGCATTTTTGTACTCCATCACTAGACCAAATGGTTTTAATTCTGTATGACGACAGTAATGTGTGTGTGTGTGTGAGGTGAATAGAAGAATACTAAATGATAATTTACTAATTTGTATGTCGTTCATGTGATTTTATTTTGTGGAACACGAAGGGTAAATTGTCAAAGAATATCGGAGCCAATAAAATAAGGACTTCACTGTCAAGCTTGAAAATGTCAAAAAACACCATAAAAGTTCTCTTCTAAAGCCATTAGAAAACAAATGATTCTTTCCAGCTGAATATTTTCAATGATTTGGTTGATCCCGTTCACTAAACCAGTATGAATGATTTGTTCAGTAATCGGATGGATCTAGTTCTTGACTTCAAATAAAAGTTGAAATATAGTTCATGAATCACATGAATTACTTTTAACATATTTAATAGTTATTTTTATACTAAACACCTCTCTCCAACAAGACACATGATTTGGTATAATTCGTGTCTCTGCTCAAATGGTGGAGAACGAAGTACATGCTGATTTTTAGTTGTGTTAGTGGTTTGTTCAAATATCTAACCCTAAGTACAAGCTACAGAAATAGTAAGTACATAGCAACAATGAAACAAACCAAATCTATCCATGAATTAGCTTTTTGACTTCTTATCTAAATTGGGTCTATGAACGTAGATGAAAAACAAAAAAATAATTTTAACTCATTTTGATTTCTGAGAAACTACAATGTTCTAAACTCATGATCTGGAAATGTTTAATTTCTTCCCCAGATATTTTAGGACTTTGAATATATATATATATATATATATATATATATATATATATATATATATATATATATATATATATATAAAATGATATTTATAATAATATTATATCATATCCTATAGTACGTGTGTAAGATTCTCTAATGTTGGTAAGAAGGTTTCCCTTATTCTCTAAAGCAATTATTTGAGCAAAATTACAGTAAAACAGTAATATTGTGAAATATATTGTAAAAATAACTTATTCCTGTGATCCAAAGCTGGATTTTTAGTGTATTTTTTTCCAGTCTTCAGTGTCACTGTGACACCTGTCTTGGACTTTATTTTGCCTTCTGTGTTTCTTCACATAAACTGACTGAATTAAGGAGAACATGGGCGTTATCCATAACCAACTGAATCCTGCAGATCAGCATGTAACCTGTTTCCAGGAAGGCCAACTACTTGAGAAATATTTCGAGAGGTTCCTCAATTTCACACCATGTGGACTGGGCAGATGGCATCCTAAAGACTGTCTTCTGGTACGGACTGGACGATCATCTGCACCAGCTAGCTCCTGCAGCAGCGAACCCGGGTACGTTTGAACAATACCTGGATCATGTGCTGCGGTTCAGCCTTCACCGTGGGTGAGGCTGATTATAACATTGCCGCTTAACAACCGTCACCAGCCATCTTTGTCGCCACACCTCCTATCTTCGCCATCACCTCCCAGAGTCTCATCCCGCCGATACCACCCTTCCAGAGTCTCATCCCGTCTAGACCACCCTTCCAGAGCTTCTTCAAGTCAAGCCTTAGCTTCTTCACGTCAAGCCAGAGATTCTTCACGTCATGCCTGTCCAGCCTGAGTTTGACGCAATGCTTGAGCCCTCGCCTCCGGCCAAGATGGCCGCTGCCACGCCTGAGCCCTCGTCTCCGGCCAAGATGGCCGCCACCACACCTGAGAATCCGTCTCCGGCAAAAATGGCCACCGCCCTAGCCCTCAGCGGAGATTGTCGCCGCTATGCCTGAGTCGGTTCCTGAGACTAAATTCCCACCCAACCTCGATCTCCCGCCTCCTCTCTTCATCCAGCCGCCATCCTCATCTCCTCTGCCTTCTGTCAGCCTCATCACTCGCCCTCTACAAGCCAGTGGAATGGTGGGCTTGCTGAGGGGCTTCCAGTCCTCAGCACCATCTTGGACAGTGGATGCCTGGGATTCTGTTTCAGCCACCGCGTCCAGTATTCCACATCGGCCCATCAGTCCACTAGCTCACCCTTGGCTCCTACCTCCTTCGACTCCGCCGTGGCCCATCAGTTCACCAGTTACACCAGGCTCCCTTGTCCCCTTGAATCTTGGTCCTTCCATCACCTCTGGACAGCACTTCTCTGGCTTCGCCTCGTCCCTTCGTCCCCCCAGCTCCATTGGACTCCTCACTCCCTTCTGCTCCTCCTTGGTCCTCAGTCCCTCTGTGTCCCCTACTACATCTCAGTCGCCCAGGCCAGCGGCTTCCCCGTGTCCCTCTGAACCCTCTGCTCCACAATGGCCCGACAAACTTCTGTCTCCTTCCTCTCATCCTCCCCCATTGGTTCCGCCTCAGTCCGTCATCGCCTTAGAACCTTCTGCCCTTCAACCTCCATGGCTCCTCCCTCCATCAGCTCCACTATGGGTCACAAGTCTTCCCGCTGAATACACCTTCCTCATGCCTGGACCCTCTTCTTCTCCCTGTAATCTGCCTACCTTCTCCAGCCCTTCGCCCACTCCTGTTACCAACCCTCCTCCTCACAAGCCCCCACCTTCATCTCTCTCGTTACGGCGCGAGGCCGCGCCTTCCAGGAGGGGGCGTACTGTCACTGTGACACCCGTCTTGGACTTTGTTTTGCCTTCTGCGTTTGTTCACCATGTGTTTCATTGTTTATCGATTTCACCTGTTACCAGTCGTTATCCTCATAAAAGACATCACTCACTGTGTGCAGCTGTTGTCACTTAGTCTACTCATTTGTCTGTGTATATCATCTCCCTAGTTTCAGTTCTCCCTGGTCGGTTCTTGTCTTCAGTTTGGTAAGTCATGTTTGTAAGCAAATTGTTACGACCGCTAGGGGTCAGCCGCGACAGGAAAAAGGAAGAGAGTCACACTACCAGAGAGATGACATAATATGAGCTTTATTTACCATAAAGGGTTTAGCGTCAGAGGCAGACAAGGCCAAAATAACAAACAAAGCAATCTTCTTTTTAGAACCTAAATGACCTCAAACAAAAGATAAAGAAAACAAAAATGCAGTTTAACTTTCCTAACTCCCTTAACCATAAACAAGGGAGAAAAAGAGATACAAATAAATTGGCGTCAAACCCCCTACCTCCCTTAATCTGGTAAAAATGTATATACAAGAGTATTTACACACTTATTAACAAAGACTCAGGTCGACAAGTTAGAATCGGAATCTAAGGCTTGGTCAATCAGGCAATAGTCAGATAAAGGAGAATATTAGAAGTAGGATAACAATCAACAAACACTCACTCACAGTTTCACTAAACACTAACAATCTCTCTGGCACGACATTCTTACTCAATTGAATCATGGTGAAACGAACAAAGGTGAAGAGAAGCATAATCAAATAGTACGAACGCGAAGCACAATGGCATAAAGCACAAAGTCAA
Source organism: Siphateles boraxobius (assembly GCF_051911475.1). NCBI lineage: Eukaryota > Metazoa > Chordata > Actinopteri > Cypriniformes > Leuciscidae > Siphateles > Siphateles boraxobius. Next base: position 2,858,024 of record NW_027508953.1, read on the forward strand.
CAAGGCTCAATGGCGTCCATTGAGAGAGAGAGACAGAGAGAGAGAGAGAGAGAGAGAGAGAGAGACAGTTTATATAAACACAAAATATCTCAGTGTCCTAACAAAATAGTTTAATCATGATCCGTTTTCCTGAACGTGTCTCACGCAGCCAAAGCGTGACATTTCTTATAATATTCAATTTTGAAAACAGTTGTGCTGCTTAATATTTTTGTGGAAACTGCAAGTTTTTTTTTTCTTTTAATTGAAATAGAATCTTCTGTGGTATTATTAATGTATTTACTTTCAATTTAATGTGTCCTTGATAAAAGCATTCATTTCTTTCCCAAAAAAAAATGACATACCCAAATTTTGTATACTGACCAAATGGATGGATGGATGAATTCTGGGACATGTTCTTGACAGGTTTATGAGAATCTGACAAAAATCTCATCATGCATTCTTACAGTACACAACTACAGGGATGCAAAAAGTGAGTTAATTCAAATACTTTTTACACATTAATGGCAGATGTGAAGACTTTCGTGATTCTGGGAATGAAATCGATACAATAGTTTTTTTTTTTGTCTCGGTGACAAATGAAGCAGATATGAGCCGACTGAGTGAGATGAATCTGTGCAAGCCGAGCCAATTTTCCTCCATCTGTGTGACAATGTGACCATGCCGGACACGCTTCGCACCTCGGATTCCATCCAGCAGATGATAAATCCATACTCGTGTGTTGCAGATGCATAGCAGTGACCTCTGACATGGGCAGAATCAAGAGCCTGTTTCTTAACATCATAAAAAGTGGGGGCTCTGAGGAGAGCGCCACCTACGAACAGCCCATTTATCACAGGACTACAAGAGTTAAACGGCCGGCGATCGATAGGACAGGAGTTAAGAGCAAGCTGGGGGTGCTGAATGTCATCATTTTAATGAAATATAGATTTGGGTCTATTAAACAGCTTGCTGGTCGTGTATGAGAGAGTGGTGCTCTTTCTCGCGGCTAAATAAAGCCATCCATTAAAGACGAAAGAAATCGATTGCGGGTGAAACTAACACTCACCTCTCAGATGTGAGCACAGTTTTGCCCTGGTCTGGATAATAGATCAAGGTTAGGTAAGAAGCAGAACGGCTGCCGTGGGTTTTGGCCAGACCGGTTTTATCGGACGCTAGGGTGAATCTGGTGTAGTCTTGCCTCGCCGGTTTTTCCATCTGTTCTGAAAATTAATGTTGGTTTGCTTTACCTATGCTACCTGTATGCATCTTTATCTTCTGTAGATCACAAAAAATATATTTTAAAGAACCCTGATGTCTAAACATCATTGGACCCCATTCATTTTCATAGTATGAAAAAAAAAAAAAAAAAACACTGACAAATGCATCAAAATCTCTCCTTTTGTGTTCCACAGTAGTCATACTGGTTTGGAAACACATGAGGGTGAGTAAATAATTTTCATTTTTGGCTAAACTACAAAGTTTGGAATAATTATGATTTTTGACAAATTTGAATGTTTTTGAAAGAAGTCTCTTATGCTCACCAAGGCTGCATTTATTTAAGGCTGATTTATACTTCTGCGTCGGACCTACGCCGGAGCCTCTACGCCGTAGCCTACGCTTTGGTTTTAATTTATACTTCTGCGTCGTTGTCTGCGTTGACGCACACAGAGGGAGCATGTGAAACCCGAGGAAGCGGTTTGAGCAGACCAATCACAGCGCTTGCGTCCGCGTAGAATAGACGCGTTAGTTACATTTTTGGAGAGGTGCACGTCAGGGTACGCCGGAGGGTACGCGCGCTACGCACAGCCTAAGGCGTAGCTACGGCGTAAGTTCGACGCAGAAGTATAAATTGGGCTTAAGTCAAGTGCATTTATTTAGTCAAGTCAAGTCACATTTATACAATACAGATTCTTTCATAGCAGCTTTACAGAGATAACAGGAAAATAATGCAACAAAGTTTGTTTCCAGGATAAAATAGCTTAAAGATTAACTGAACTGAAATTTGAGAAAAGGTGATATAACATTGTATTTTGTATTTTATTTATTCTCATTGGTACAATTTTTAAAATGGCAAAATTTGTTAAAAGGGATAAAATGGTACGTTGAAAATTTTGTTTTTGCTATGCGGGCGCCGCCATGTTGGATTTCAACATTCGCTTACGTCACTGCTATGGTAAGCTACTCCGTTGCCAACCAATACCAGCAGAGCAGCCGTAGCATGTAAATAGTCTGAGGCTAGCTGACATGGCTGAGGAAACAGAAACCAACAGGTCTAGGGGGGGTTAATACTGTATTGTCCCTGGCTGTAGTAATGAATTGTATAGGGCTAAGGCATCTGGGGTTTCGATACATTTTCACAGGCTACCTTTGACAAGGAAACCAGCCCTCAAGTCATGGCTAGCTGCCTTAAAACTGTCTAGCCCTCCGACAGCCCCTGGATTTCGAATCTGTAGTGAGCATTTTTGGACTGAGCCTAGCCCAGTCGCCAACAGGTTGAATACACTGTTACATACCAGCTACTTTTGCGGCGCTCCAGCGTCTCAGCTCGGATATCCATTATAGATAGCATAGCCACCTCCAACACGTCTCTCTCACCGCACAGCATCTGAAATGAACGGTGCATGGTGATGCATTTTTCGCCGATCAATAAATGTTCCAGGTTGCCCTCTCTGCAACAGATCGACTCCGGTGCAGTGTCCATGCTCCGGCAGCGCCCGCACACACACCAGTCACTTCCCCCAAACGACCCTGTAAAGTATGTGGAGCCTGAAACATGTCTTCCTCCATGTGATGGTAGTCAGATACTACTGGCCTGTCCCTCACAGGCTCAAATGCGTAACCCATGCCATTAAAATTACTCATTTTCGTGTGTGTATATAGGACCTGCAGCTGTTGCCTATATACCTTTGCGGGTCCTACCATGCCAGTGACGTCACAATTTTTGTGTTGCTTAAAAAAAAGCTATATCGCTATTTTTGATTACAATTTTCAGTGTAATTTGAACTATTTCAATATATTTTAAATTACAAAACTGAATTTCCACTATCATTACTCCAGTCTTCAGTGCCACATGATCCTTCAGAAATCATTCTGATATGCTGATTTGCTGCTCAATAAATATTTAGTATTATCAATGTTGAAAACAGTTGTGGTGCTTCATATGTTTGTGGAAACCATAATAAACAACAATTCAAAAGAAATCGATACATTTATACAGCAAGGATGCATTCAATTAAACAAAAGTGACAATAAAGACATTTATAATGTTACAAAAGATTTGTATTAAATTAATGTTGAGCATCAAATCATATTAGAATGATTACTGAAGGATCAATCTGACACTGAAGACTGGAGTAATGATGCTGAAAATTCAGCTTTGGATTACATGAATAAATTACATTTTAAACTATATTAAAATAGAAAATTGTAATAATATTTCATTTTTTTCTGTATTTTTGATCAAATAAATGCAGCCTCTGTGAGCATAAGAGACTTTATCTAGTGTATCCCTTAACACTATCAGACTAGAGGGATGTTTGAAAACAAACAGCTGAGTAGCAAGTTATGTGTTGAGTTTTAAAGCATGTATAGACATTAATGTAATAAATGAGAAATGACAACAGCACAATTACCTCAGATCAGTTATCTCTGTGTGTTGCATTTGGTAGATGATCATCAAAACGTTTCAACATGCAGAATACTTTTCTCCAGTCTAGGCATAAATGGCTTGATTAATTGACCCATCATTACTAGTGTCAATGGAACAAGCTGTTGGTGATGATTTAATTTGACGAACTTCTTCAGACATGTTTGAACCGATAATGGCTCATCAATAGTTGTTGTTGACAATAGCTATAGACTACAGTTGACTTTGTGGCCATTTCTTCCAGCATCATAAAGTAGCATCACCACAAAGAACACTTTGCTTTACATGGTGATGTCATAGTTCTTCAGCCCGCTGATCTCAGTCCAATAGACCTGTTGGAAGATTCACAGAATTATTACACAGCTAGAAAATTAAAAATTACATAATTGATTCATAAATATTATTGCTTCCACTCAGCAAACTTCTCAACTACTTTTGGGCTACTTAGTTATGTAGCCTAAAAATCTTCTATTTGTCTAATTGAATCAAAGGAATTGTCAAAAATTCATCTGCAAAGTCAAGAACGGTGCCTCATATAATAGATGAATTTAATGCAGTGGTTTAGAAATCGGTCTATTTTGTCAAATTGTCTGTTTTTGCTGTAGGGTTTATGACATTTGGCTTCTGTTAAGCAGCAAATCAGCATATTACAATGATTTCTGAAGGATCATGTGACAGCAGCTGCTGAAAATTCAGCTTGGTCATTACAGGATTAAATTCCATTTTCAAATACATTAAAATGGAAAACAGTTACTTTAAATAGTAATGGTTTTTCACAACACTACTGTTTTTGCTGTATTTTTGATCAAAGAAATGCAGCCTTGGTGAGCAGAAGAGACTTATTTCAGGAACAACAACAACAATCTTACATCCCCAAAAAGGTAGTGCCTAGGTAGTTAAATATACTGTAAGTTTTCCTTCTGATCTGAACTGCAAGCACAACAGTTAGAGATAACTATAAAACAGTGATTATAACCGCATTTAACTGCAGGGAAACACAGAAGCGGACACTCGACAGTTTGTGGTAGTCAGACTGTACGGCTAAGTGTTCTTACAAATGATAAAAAAATACCATGAAACAATTGAGAAGGATCTTTCCAAAGGTTCAATCACACTACATGATAACATGTCAGGCACGTCATGTAAGTCAGAGGTCATGATGCGGGAATGGCTTTTATAGCCCATCGTTTGCTCTCTGAAAAACACAGCCTATGTTTAAGTGGAATAAATGGTTTTGAAAAAGCCATCCAGACAGATCACTCCAACATCTGTGTGACATGGACGCATTTCAAAACTGATAACTTCACATACACACACGCACGCACAAATTGTCACATTTTACTATCTTCGTGGGGAAATTTTCTGCTCTCAATGTAGGTTAAACAAGAAAACACACACACACACACACACACACACACACACACACACACACACACACACACACACACACACACACACACACACACACACACACACACACACTCTTTCCATGTTTTATGGGACATTTTTTCAAAAAACATAATTTAGTACATTTTCTAATTTGTTTTCATAATGGGGACCAAAATTGTTATCTTTGTGAGGACATTTGGTAGCATAGGGTTTACCAGGTACACCAGGCTTACCAGGAGTGTGCATGCGCACACACACACACTTGCAACATTTTAAGGAGTAAATAAAAGTACTAAAACCTAGAACTGACCTGCTAAATGGAGAACTGCACTGTGCAAATTGAATATTTGGATGTGTTTATGGCTTTACCTGGTTTGCATAATTACTTTAGTGAATCAAGTGCTAAATAAACGCTATCAGCGAGTGCAATCCCCCCTTAGTCCTAACACACATAAACAGAAGCTTCAGTTGTCCAATGGTTTTAAAGTCTCTGATGTTTAAGTATGAAGATGCTTTAAACTAAGCCCATCTAAACCTGCTAGGCTAGCTCACTTCTTCACAAAATTGACATCCGTCTAGAAAGCCCTTGGGGGAAAGCCTCAGAATACAGCGGCTGATAAAGAGAAAGCTTATGTCAACCATTACAAGTCATCCTACGGCACTGTGCTTTACGCTTGAGGCAACAATGGTGCAACAAGCCTAAAGCGGAACAAGATTCAGTGTTGCACAGGTCGGCTAGGATTTGTGTTCATTACGACTGCATTACAGCTTTTACATCAAAACATAAAAATAATAAGCAATATTACCAAAAATAATAGCTGCTCATCATGACCAGTGACTGACATCTGTTGGTGACAGCGGTCTCTTCTTAATGGCCTGTTCATGAGGCGGTGAGAACACAATATTATGCAATTACCACCGAAAATAAGTACAAATGCTTCTCTTGTAACATGCATTCGTCATTATGCAAACACTTGAAATCTGTTACTGTCTCACAGCTAAATGAACTCATGTCAGAGGAGAGAACTGACATGTGTGCTAATTTAATGTGCAGATATGTTTTTCTGACAGCATGTGGCATATGGAAAAATAAACAGGCTGGATATTTTTTTTCTGTCTTGGTTTAAATGTGGAAACCAGCCAGACACCGGTCGCCTGTTTCTCTTTATACAGCACCAGCATCTGCAGACATAATTATCAGTGAGATCTGCTTCACACAATAATTTATAGTTCATATAGAAGTATAACTACTATTGTTCATTAGTAAATCATGTTAATTTATAATACATTAATGTTAATGCTGATAATGTTTGAATATGTTTTTTAATTAAATAAGTCTCTTTTGTTCACCAAGGATGCACTTAATTGATCAAAAATATAGTAAAAACAATATTATTGTGAAATATTATAACAATTTTAAATATTTATATTTTAAAATGTCATTTATTCCTGTGATCAATGTGTGACCGGGCGAAATGGAAGAAATACACACCGGAAGCAAACTATGCTTTTGAAATTGGGGTTTTATTCTGACCGCTGTTTTAAATAAGTGACAGCGGTCAATGGGAGCACAATTAGACAGATAAAAGTCTAATTAAAGAAAGTTTAAATTGTTTGAAGAAATTCAACAAAAAAATAGATTTCACAAGTAAAACAAAAGAAAAAGAAACCACAAACTGTGGAAACAGTTTACAGTAAATTTGAAAATGATATATCATCAAATGTCACAAAAACTCAAGTTTAACCAGTAGATCAATGGCAAATCCACAAATTCCGTGACTCAATTCACACTGAAACACAGTGAAATCCACTGCAATACGTCAGTAATTGAGTAATAATACCTCTATTACTCAATGCCAAATCAAAATATCGTACAACTAATTGGAATACGTTAACCCAAACTGGAATACGGCAGTGGCTGAGATACAGGAGAAATAAAACCACAATAGCAAAGCCACAACCCATATGTCATATATTAACCATGCAGTAACAGAAATATACATTGATTAATTCGGTTATACTGTATAATCACAGAACATAGCTTAAAATCATTAGCAGATTTATGAAATAAACATGGCATCAGCATTTCTTTTTTTACAGTCTATGATTTTACCCCATAAATCAGGAAACTTACATACCCAATCCTTCATCAATCACCATGAGGTTCACTCGTCACACATTCCGCATAACCAAATACATCCACAAGAAATGTACACATCAAATGTTCTTTTAAACTCGTTTCACAACATATTGGTGCATATTTAAGATATTGGAGTAATATTTACCCAGAAAGACGATAATTTGAACCAGTAAATCAGATCGATCCACGCGCAACAACATGGAACTCTTCTATACACTGAAAATGGCTTCTCTGGTCGCGCGCACGCATCCAAAACCAGTGAATAGTATCGCGAGAAGAGAGAGATTTCTTAAAAGGGCCACGAACCTTTTTAATACAAACTAAAAACAGTTAATGTTTATACTACTTGGCCACAAATGTAATGTTGTAATCAATGTAATTACACTGTAATTTATTTTTAAAAACATCTTACTAACCCCACCCTTTAAACAGTAGCTTATGTATAGGAATTAACATGAATTTACTGTAAATTAACAAATGCTGTAAAAGTTGTTACTGTTAGTTCATGCTACCTAATGCATTATAATTTAAAAAAACTGAATGCTACTTCCGGTTCTGTTGTGGATCCGCGTTCAGTGACGCTGCTGACGTAAGACGCTGCTGACGTGTGTCTATTGCGCCCGAGCTTCGTTTACAGTCTGAGGGAGACACACGCTGGAAACAAAACAATCTTCACAAATATGTCTAATGATTTCCACATAGAGGAAGACTTGCATTTTTTTGCCCAGCCATATTTATTTGAACCCGAATACACGGACGCACCAGATACTTACGTCATCAGCGTCACTGCGAACTCGTGAACGCGGATCCCCAACAGAACCGGAAGACAATACAATGCTGAATAAAGTCGTAGTTTTTGTTATTTTTGGACCAAAATGTATTTCCGATGCTTCAAAACATTCTAACTAACCCACTGATGTCACATGGACTACTTTGATGATGTCTTTATTTCCTTTCTGGACAAGGACAGTATACCGTTCATACATTTTCAATGGAGGGACAGAAAACTCTCGAACTAAATCTAAAATATCTTAAACTGTGTTCTGAAGATGAACGGAGGTCTTACGGGTTTGGAGCGACATGAGGGTGAGTCATTAATGACATCATTTTCATTTTTGGGTGAACTAACCCTTTAAACCTCCATTGCAAATCAGGTTTATTGGCAAAATTTACAGACTTTCAGCTGTTTGCAATAAATGAATCAAACAAAAGTAATCAAAATAACAAATGTTTTAAGAGGTTTCGCCAAATTCAAATGAAAATGCAACTTCTAATGACTTCTGCAGTCTCAAAATCATTCAACCCCCTGAATAAAATTCCTCACAACAGCACAAATCTGCAAAACAGGTGTTGTCTCAAACACACCTGACACAACTAATTAAGGGCTTCATTAGTTGCACCAGGTGTGCTTGAGCTAGAACACATGAAATATCTGAACTGCCTAGGTTTGTTGAGTGTCACATTTGACTGCATGTTAGAAATATAGCCAATAGAAATAAGTCAAAAGAATGGTCCAGTTGTTGTGTTGAGCTATTTCCATTACTTTTATCTGATTTGTGCATTGCAAACAGCTGAAAAAGTCTGTAAATGTTGCAAACAAACCTGATTTACAATGGGTGTTGAATAATTTTGATTACAAATGTATATATTGCAACTTATCTGTTCAATACTATACCATACTCACCTATCTTTTTCAACATTTTCAAATCCCTCAGTTCTCACCATATCCGAAAAGCCAAGCCAATGTTGATTCTTGTTTTATTACGAGCTCAGTCGCATTCTCTTTTTGCCAGCAGACTCTGTTCAGCGTTTTTTTCTAAACAGGTGATTCTCCGGAGGCTATGGATATGACGAGACATGCACAAGTGATGTAGGCAAGTGATTTCCTGCGAAAAAGAAAAAAAAACATCCCTGCACTAAAATATAAACACTTATAATAGGCTTACTATAGTAAATCAGGGTAAGGATTGGAAGAAGGATTGATGGCATATCCTCATTAAAGTCCCTGTAAAGTCAAAATTAAGTATGTGTTCTGAGTTTGTCAGACCACAGAAAAATGTGTTATTAGCTATCCAGACAAATTTGAATGATAAAAAAAGCCAAGTACATAAAATAAGCTATCAAAATCTTGAAGAAATGAGCAGTAGCCTCTGCTCTCAAACGCTGCGGGCGTGTCCGCTGGCTGCGCTGAAACCACGCCCACTCGTGGAAAAGCTGCCGTCGAGCTACTATGGATTACATACTATATTTATAACATAAGCACACAAGGCAACTTACACTCATTTGTTGGAATGGTACCAGTTGTCGGCGCGACGGGAGGATGAAGGCCGAGGTGGGAGATAGTCGGTTCAGCCCCATTCACCAGTAACAGGGGACTATCAGTGAATCCCAGTTGTCTCCGACGAAAGTCTATAAAACTATCCCGTGTAAAATTATCACTACAGAGGCGGGTTTTGGTGGTGATCCTCAGCTCTCCATCAAGGTGGCTCTTCACAAAATTAATCCACCTCTTCCTGATGTGATAATTTTTCGGAAATTTTAATAAGGACACTGATCTGTTTTGTATGTGATCACATCCAGGTAGTAAGCTACCATTTCCGTGACGAAGGGATAGCTAGCTAGAAAACTGTTTGCTGTAGTAACTTATAGTACTGACAGTAACTCGCAATTGAGTGGCAAACTGATGTGAATGTGCTCTATTTATATTGTTAGGAGAGGGGCCAGCCTCAGTGGCTCCATTGTGTCATCATGTAGGGGCGTATCCAGGAGCTCAAGCACTGCAGTGCTTCATCAAGACCTCGTTTAAAAAACGACGGCAACATGCAGATATGTTTCTTCGCTGAGGAGCCGAGACTGAACTCAAGTGATCCCCGCGGTACAGCGGAAGTGGCAGGAAGACGTAACGTCTACGTTCCCTACTCAGGGAACGAGGGTTACATATGTAACCGAGACGTTCCCTTTCGTTGTCACTCCAAGTTACGTCGGACTCCTATTTAGCACAGGGATACCAAAGTACACTTGGGAGCATATCCCACAACTCAGAGGAAATATAAAATTATTGCCAACCCAGAGGTGAGGGGGGGGGGGGGGGGGGGGGACTTAGAGAATACACATATGATCCAGAGGGATACATATAGAGAACACTGGGGTGTCCAGCCGCAGGTGGAATATTTCAACCCCAGGGGTGGCAAGGTGGCTTGTCAAGGGAAAGACAAGAGGCAAGGTGGCTTGTCAAGAGAGGCTTACAGTGGAAATACACATGTGGGGGTCGCTCAGATGAGGGACCATGCACACGGGAGGCACCTAGCCGACACGCAGGCAATAGACACTGGCGCAAACGTTAGCAGTGCTGGAGGAACTCAGGGCTTTCGGGGAAGCTCACCTGAGGAAAATATCGCACGTATCCACTCCGTGGAGTGGAATGGCGAGCAAGCGAAGGCACCTGAGCGGGTCCGGTACCAGCTGGTTGAAGCGAGTACATGAGAGGACACAGACTCCACTCGGAGATTGTAGAATCTGGCGAATGTGTTAGGTGTCGCCCAGCCTGTCTGTTAGCGAGGCACCACGCGCTAGAGCCCAAGAGGAAGCCAAACTCCGGGTGGAGTGGGCAGTCACACCAAGGGGGCACGGTTGACCTTGCTGCTGGTATGCCAAAGCAATGGCGTCCACTATCTAGTGAGACAACCTTTGCTTGGAGAGAGCCTTTCCCTTCAGCTTCCCACCATAACGGACAAAGAGCTGGTCTGAGGTCCTGAAACACTGTGTCCTGTCTACAAAGGCGCAGAGAGCTCGTACTGGACAGAGCAGTGCCAAGGCTGGGTCTCACTCCTCCAGGGGCAGCGCTTGCAGGTTCACCATCTGGTCCCGGAAGGGAGTGGTAGGAACCTTGGGCACATATCCAGGCCGGGGTCTCAGGATCACGTGAGAGTAAGTCGGCCCGAATTCCAGACACGCTTAATCAATGGAGAATGCGTGCAGGTCCCCTACCCTCTTGATGGAGGCCAATGCAACCAGGAGCGCTGTCTTCGTTGACAGGAACTTAAGCTCCACTGATTGCAAAAGGCTCAAAGGGAGCACTCTGCAGGGTAGTTAGAACCACTGAGAGGTCCCAAGAGGGAACGAGAGGAGGGCGAGGAGGATTCAGTTTCCTCGCTCCCCTCAGGAACCTGACGATCAGGTCGTGCTTCCCTACGGACTTACCTACCACTGTATCATGGTGTGCGGCTATAGCGGCAATGTATACTTTCAGGGTGGAGGGAGACAGCTTTCGCTTGAAGGAAGGAAAGCACGACACTGATCGAACATCTCCGGGGGTCTTCTCGGTGAGAAGAGCCCAGTTGACGAAGAGGTTCCACTTCAACGCTTAGACATGTCTCGTGGACGATGCTAAGCGGAAGTGATGGTAACCACCACCGCTGGTGGTAGGATACTCAACCTGCCTCATCCCGTCCAGGAACCACACGTGGAGGTTCAAGAATCGGGACGAGGGTGCCATAAGGTGCCCCGCCCCTGAGAAAGGAGGTGCTTCCTAAGAGGAATAGGCCAGAGAGGTGCTGTCGCGAGGAGTAGAAGTTTGGAGAACCAGGTCTGTGTGGGCCAGTAGGCGCGACCAATATGACCTTGTACTCGTCCTCCCTGATCTCGCACAGGTCTGTGCAAGACGGCTCACTGGGGGAAAACGCATACTTGCGGTGCCAGCTGTGCGCCAGTGTATGCGCCCAGCATGTGGTGGAGGCATGTGTTGAGAAAAAAGATGCTCGGAAACTCGTTCCAGGGCCAATAGCCCGTAGAAAACTGAGGTTTGACCACAGGGTGAAGGTCTGAGGGCAGGTCGGAGTAACTGGTACTTGGGAGCACGCCATGTTGGCATGCCCACCTCGGGACTGGGTCGCCAAGCCAAAGCTGAAGCGGTCTCATATGAGCAATCTGAGCGGCGATGTTGCGGCTACGGATGCCATATGCCCCAGGAACCTCTTAAAAAACTTCAGTGGAATCGCACTCTTGGGCTTGATTGTCTCAGGCAAGTCAGCAGTGGCTGAGTTGAGAAGGCGACCAAGTCAATACCGAGAAAAGAGATCCTCTGCACGGGGCAAAGTTTACTCTTTTCGCAGTGGACCCAAAGGCACAGACGAGCTAGGTGCCGGAGCACTGGGTGCCTGGGTTCGCAAACCGGATCTCAAGAGTGAGCTAGGATAGCCAGTCGCCGAGATAGTTCAGGATGCGAACCCCGTGTTCCTATGGAGGAACAAGGGCTGCCTGGACAACCTTTGTGAAGGCGTGAGGAGACAGGGCTAGCCTGAATGGGAGAACAGCGTACTGATATGCGTGCCCCTTGACAGCAAACCGTAGGTACTGTCTGAGTCGAAGGAGAACGGAGACATAAAATAGGCGTCCTTCAGGTCGATCGCTGCAAACCAATCCTGTGGGCGCACACATTTGAAAATGCGTTTGGCCAGGAGCATCTTGAACGGCAGCCTGTGAAGGGGGTGATTCAGATGCGCAGGTCCAGGATTGGCCGTAACCCACCGGATTTCTCTGGGACAATGAGGTAGGGGCTGTAAAACCCAGATCTAATTTCGGCTGGAGGAACAGTCTCAATCGTACCCTTCACCAGTAGGGTAGCAACCTCCGCTCTCATGATAGCGGCATAGCCACCGACCATAGTGGAGCGGATTCCCCTGAAGCGAGGAGGAGACCGTGCGAATTGAATCGCATAGCCGAGCCGAGGTTTGTGCGACCCAGCGGAACAGATTGGGAAGCTCTTGCCAGGCTCCCAAGAACTGTGCCAGCGGAGTCATGCGAACCACAGACGTCCCCTCAGTGGTGCAGCAAAGCGTAATGACCGGCTCGGACGTGGACATCATAGCGGCCCGGTGTGTCGGCACGGTCATAACCGCACCCTGATATAGTAGGCCAGGGAATGACCAGTGTTCCGCGGGGGCCTGCTCTGCCAGGGGTCTGGCGACAGAGGGGGATGAGAGCGGTACGGTCCGGAGATGGCACGCACTGTCATCCGGCTCTGAGAAAGAGGGGGACGAGGGGTGCACGGCTCGGGGGCGGCGCACTGTGTCGTCCGTGAACTCTGTGTGCTCAGAGATGGGAGAGTCAGTTCTTTCTGAGAATAAGGATTCTTCCCCGGCCCTCCACCAGGGAAATGAGTGGCCCTGCTACCAGCTCCTGGAAACAACTGAGTCCCATCTCTGAGCAGCCCATTGAAAACTGTTGGGCAAAGCCCTCAACCGCACCGCCGAAGGGTATGGGGTTGTCAAGCAGATGGATCCGCCCGACATCCTAAAGCCACTTTCGTCGCTCGGAGAGCAAGGTCAGTGGCGGCACGCAGCTCATTAAAGAGCCCTGGGTCAGTCCCGCCCTCGTGCATGTCCGTGAGCATCTAGGTCTGGTAGACCAGCAGAATGGCCATGACATGCAGTGAGGCGGCTGCCTGTCCTGTGGCGCTATAGGATTTCGCCAGTGTACCCCAGTGTACCCATGGGCAGCGGCCCCATCGAGGGGAGGAAAGGCGGAGGAGATCAACGAGGGATCGCTGGAAGACATGGGGGTCTTCGAGGATTTCCAGATCTCCTGATGCACATCTGGGAAGAAAGGTATTGGAGTGGACGCTGACAGGTGTCAGCGGCCACAACCAAAAACCAATCATCCAGCAGCGAGCGCTCAGGACAGGGTGGAAGGGTCCACTCTAGTCCGATGCTCGCAGTGGCCCGGGAAAGCATGGCCGTCATCTCAGGATCTGACTCGACAAATGCCATATGCACACCCGAAAGTGGCTGCACTGTCAAATCTTCACTTCCTGAAGATTCTTGCACGCCCTCTGATGCTGCGATGGACAACAGATCCGATTCTGGAACGTCAAAGGAAACCCGCGGGGGGTCCGAAGGCGGGCCCGTGGGCGTCCCGTGATTGCTCACGGGTTGCGTCAATGACGAGGGGGGCGTGGGGCACGGACGGATAGTCTGCGCCTTGTTCCACACCTTCACCCTCAGGTCACCCTGGCCACCAGCCCAAGTAGCACCTCACGTGGAGAGTTTTAGATTGGGGTGTGGATGATTGGACTCTCTCTCTAACAAGATCATTGAGTCTCGACCGTAATGACGCGATGGTCGAGTTTCCGCGGGGAGAACGTGTGACATCCACAAACGCTGCTCTAGCGTGATCAAGCCCAAGCACGCAGAGCAGAGAATATGCCCATCAAAATCGGAAATGAGTCGACCGCAACCAGAAATGCACGGGGTGAGCCGTCTTTAAAAAGACGTGCTACGTGCGAGCTCTTTTGTGAGAGGAAAAAACTTGATGCTGAAGCGAGGCGTGAGTCAAAACGACGGTAAAAAACGAAGTATCTCATCTACTTCGAGCCAAGATAGCGAAACTACTGAGCAAAGGGGCTACAGAACCTTTATCTCAGGCTCAGAGCGAAGGGGGGCTATACAGCAGGTATTTTCTGGTATCGAAAAAAGACGGGGGTCTCAGACCCATTCTAGATCTGCGACAGCTGAACAAAGCGCTCAAGAAGCGCCAGTCCAGAATGATTACAACCAGGAAAATCCTCGCGCAAGTTCGCCAGGAGGACTGGTTTATGTCAATAGACCTGAAAGACGCCAAATTTCAAATACAAATAGCCTCACGTCACAGGCAATTCTTGAGATTCGCCTTCGAGGGCCAGGCAAACCAATACAAAGTCCTGCCGTTCGGCCTGTCCCTGGCACCCCGTACATTTACGAAGTGCATGGACGCGGCTCTCGCACCCCTGAGACTCCAGGGCATGCAAAATTTTTGAACTACTTGGACGATTGGCTGATTCTAGCTCGATCACAATCAGAGCTCATAGAACACAGGGCCACATTACTCGAGCATCTCGAGAATCTGGGTTTCACACTCAATTGGGCGAAGAACTCGCTGTCTCCCAGCCAGAAAATGTATTTTCTGGGAACAGTGCTGGACTCGCTATCCATGACAGCGCGTCTGTCGCCAGAGCGCGAACTGGACATTCAGTACGCCGTGAAATCCTTCCTCCGCGGCTCGACAGTCAAGCTCAAAAGGTTTCAGAAAATTCTGGGTCTCATGGCCTCAGCAGCTTCAGTGCTCCAGATGGGTCTGCTTCGCATGTGCCCACTGCAGCTGTGGCTGAAAGTGCGAGTTCCGCCCAGGGCATGGACCGCTGGTCGGTTTCGCCACCGGGTCGATCTGAAATGCGTTTCAGGTTTGGAACCTTGGAAGTTTACCGACTGGTATCAGTCAGGTGTGAGTCTGGGGACTCCCTCGAGTGTGAAGGGGGTGTCCACGGACGCCTCCACCTCGGGATGGGGAGCGCTGCTCGAGGGCAGACCGTTCTTTGGCCAGTGGTCAGAACGGGAAAAGCTCCTACACATAAACTGTCAGGAAATGATGGCAGTCGACAACGCGGTACGGCGCTTCTGTCCCCAGATAGAGGGTCACCACGTCTTGGTCCGGTCGAACAACATGTCAGTGGTGGCATACATAAATCGCCAGGGCGGCATCAAGTCCCGAAACCTTTACAGGCTAACGGAAGGCCTCCTGGTCTGGGCTCAGCACAACCTGCTTTCACTGAGAAACTGGTCACACAACCTGCACAACCTGCTTTCACTGTGCCTGGTCACCTGAATCTGGGACCAGACAGACTGTCCAGAAACAATGTCCCAGCAGGGGAATGGTCGCTGCACCCGCAGACGATCCACCGCTGTGGGAGACATTCGGCAGAGCGCAGGTGGACCTGTTCGCGTCCCATCAGAACGCTCACTGTCCGAAATATTTCTCCAAGAGCAAGGACGCGCTGGCCCACGTCTGGCCCCGCTGTCCCCTCTATGCTTTTCCCCCCGTCTCGCTCCTGCCTCAAGTGCTGTAACGAATCAGGGAAAACGGATGCCCAGTGCTGCTTGTGGCTCCGCTCTGGACAAACCAGACTTGGTTCCCAGTCATGATGCGACTGGCCAGCCCCGTGGCCAATACCGTTGAGGAAAGACCTCCTCTCTCAGGCCAAGGGCTCGATTTGGCATCCTCGCCCGCAACTATGGTCCCTACATGCATGGGCCATCAACGGGTTCCCGCTAACCTCTCGGAGGGAGTGTTAAACACGATCACGCAGGCGAGGGCCCCATCTACTAGACGGCTCTATTCCTCAAAATGGTCTGTGTTCTCTGCTTGGTGTCAAGCTCAGGGCTTTTCGCCTGTAGACTGCGGGGTCACGGAAGTACTCTCCTTCCTTCAAGAGCTGCTGGATAAGGGCAGGACCCCATCCACGCTCAAAGTGTACGTGGCGGCCATAGCAACGTTTACAAAACCTGTGTCTGGCCAGTCACTGGGGAAAAACAACCTAGTCGTGCGATTCCTCAAGGGAGCTCGGAGGCTGAACCCTCCCAGACCTCCTTCAGTCCCGGTGTGGGACCTTTCAATGGTTTTGAAAGCCATGAAAGGTGCCCCGTTCGAGCCAATCCATTTGTCAGACATGAAGCATCTGTCTTTCAAAACGGTGTTTCTTTTGGCTCTCGCTTCAGTGAAGCGCATAGGGGACTTACAAGCGCTTTCAGTAAGCGCGTCATGTATGGAGTTTGGGCCTAATGACTCAAAAGTCATACTCAAACCAAGGCACGGGTACGTGGCCAAATCCCTCAACACACCGTTCAGGGCCCAGGTTATTTCCTTGTGCGCTCTCTCGGTTCATGATGAGGAATAGGATGCGAGTCTCCTTTGCCCTGTCAGGGCACTGAGAGCTTATGTGTCCCGCTCGTCTGTCTTCAGACAGACCGATCAGCTCTTCGTTTTGTTTGGCGGACGCTCCAAGGGACTGGGCGCATCAAAACAGAGCCTATCCAGATGGATAGTCGACACCATAGCACTGGCTTACACTTCTAAGGGCCTGCAGTGTCCTTTGGGTGTCAGAGCGCACTCCACGAGAGGCGTGGCCTCGTCGTGGGCATGGTATAGTGGGGTTACCCTGCAAGATATCTGTACGGCCGCGGGCTGGGCCTCGCCGTCTACATTTATAAGGTTTTATAATCCAGAGGTTCCCGTCTTACAACCCAAACTTCTGTCGGTATAGAATTCAGTGCTATCTTCCCCACTGTGGTGGCCCAGATGCTGAGTTTTGCTTGTGCATCGCTCACTGAGCGATAAAACAGCACCATGGGTGTTGAATAACCCGTACTATTACCCAGTTCAGGCTGAACACGTTCACCCTGTCTGTGTGAAACACTGTTAACATAACTAGCTCCTGTAGGATGCTATTTCATGGGGAATGATGCTTGCAGCCTCCCTTCTCCGACTCTCTGTGAGTCTATGGTGATTATGCACTATATGAGCCCCGGGCTACTGCCCTTAGGACTTTGGTGTCGGATCCCAGTACGCACAGCGTTTTGCATTGTGTTCCCCATAGCGTAAGATATTACGCAGTACGAGAGATACTCTCGTAAGAGAACGTATTCGGTTACTAACGTAAGCTCGGTTCTCTCTAGAGAGGGAACAAGTACTGCATATCTAACACAGCTCTGGTTCGCTTCGGCGATGAAAACCAGTTGTACCAGCCTAATTGAGCTATATTTTTAGGGTGAGACCACGCCCTTTCTGGCGGGACGTGACGAAATGGGCGCGAAATGCCCCCATTGGATATGTGTCACGCAGAGCTACTCTCGATAGGCTGCTGCTGTTGCCGCAGGGCAGCCAATAGGCGTGCAAGCCATCTTGCCTATGTCTGCATGCTGCTGCACAGCGTTTTACATTGATTCAAAATTAAGGATAATATTCGGCTTCAATATCTCGTGGAAAAGAGGTTTTCCCCATAGGGTAAGATATTACGCAGTTCTCGTTCCCTCTCTAGAGAGAACCGAGGTTACATTAGTAACCGAGTACGTTTTAAGGATGTTTTGCATGTGCATGTTTCACTGAGATTCTACAGGTTTGGACTAAATGGCAAGTGCACAGACACAAATGAAGAAACTCATCGTGCTGTGCTGATAACTGCATGTTGTAATTATTTCACACAGCTGGAAGAGACTGTTTACGTAAAGACATGATCAAAGAGGTCCATGTCAACAAAATGTGCAGGTCACATAGTGTCTGTGTGTTGTAAAAAGGTTCACCTCGTTGAAGCCTTCATTCGGTGAAGGGGCTTCCTAGCGATGTTCTTCGTCAATTCGCCTGGAAAGCTCAGCTGGTGGGTAAGAGGTTCCCAGCATGAGACTGGAGAAGAATTGTCCATGCGCTACACTAATTCATATTGTGATCAGAGACATAGACTTGCATGTGAGGTAACCAGAGTGACGGAAAAATAATGAGAAATTCTGTTCTAGATCAGTGAACACAGACAGCATGAAAATTCATTAAACACTCAATTTGTTATTATATAGGTATAACCCAAAGCAATGCCCAGACACAGGAGAGGCACAAACAACTACAGGGAGGGAGGGAGGGATGGATGGATGGATGGATATAGAAAGACAGACAGACAGACAGACAGACAGACAGACAGACAGACAGATAGATAGATAGATAGATAGATAGATAGATAGATAGATAGATAGATAGATAGATAGATAGATAGATAGATAGATAGATAGATAGATAGATAGATAGATAGATAGATAGATAGATAGATAGATAGATAGATAGATAGATAGATAGATAGATAGATGTAAATTTGGACATAAAAAGCAACTTGGGCTACTTTCATATCCATTTCATCCAGACAGAAAGTGACACTGTATTAAACTTTCTATTTATACCCCGTTACATAGATTTCAAATTAGTAAAGCAACCTTCTTCTCCCCCTTTCTTGCTTTAATGACTCTGGCTATGTACAGTAGTTGCTCTTGCAGACTGTTAAACTATAGCTCAATTCTCGAGGGATCAGACGTTCCATACCAGTCGAGCAGCTAACAACCGTTCCAAATTTCCAGTGAAGAGACCTATTAAGGGCAAGTCATGCATAGTTGATTGAGCATCTCGAGTGAGGGGCCGGTACGGCGGCAGGATTGCTCGGAGGAACTGATACACTCCCGCGCTGTGGATGAAAATTGCTTGTTTTTGGGTCAGTCGGCGCACAGTTCGTTCCTGTTAGTCATTTACAGAGGACGTGGGATAGAGATCCGTAACATATTTGTAGGGCAGGATGTCGGAACATGTAGAATATTCTGCTGGGAGAAAAAAATAGATATATTCCTTTCAGTTCTATTCTTAAAATATGTAATTGGGTACAATACATGATGGATGAATGAACAGATGGATGGGTGGGATAGACGAATGGATGAAGGGATAGATAAATGAATATATAGGCTGATGTAATGATATAATCAAATAGAGAGGTGAAAGGTGGATAGATAGATAGATAGATAGATAGATAGATAGATAGATAGATAGATAGATAGATAGATAGATAGATAGATATGTGTATAGACAGCTATCAAAAAGAGATAGATGTGTAGACAGAGAGAAGCATAGATAAATAGATAGGTGTATAGACAGGGAGAGACAGATAAATGGATATATGTGGACAGAGGGAAAGATAGATAAATAGATAGGTGCATAGACAGGGAGAGATAGATAAATGGATAGATTTATAGACAAGAGGAAGAAATAGATAAATAGATAGGTGTATAGACAGAGGGAGAGATAAATAAATAGATAGGTGTATAGACAGAGGGAGAGATAAATAAATAGATAGGTGTATAGACAGAGGGAGAGATAGATAAATACATATTCTGAGTCTATCCTAGAGGACTTGAGCTCAATCTACCACCAAATTCTGACCTTTGACCCTTTCCTTTTCTTCACCAGCCTGCTTTCCTCTTTCAGCTCCATTACTCTCTCCGTGAAGAGCTCTTATTTCAGTGGCACGCGGGAGGCTCTGCCAAGGACAGCAGCTCTCGGGGTGGGCAGCACTGGCACGGCAAACGCACCCAAGCATGAAATCACCTCTCCTCACTTTAAAGGGCTAACATGGCTTTTTAATGACAAGCCAATATCTTTTATACACCAAATATGCTCAATGGCTCCATTCTTTTTAATGCATATTTAAAGATCGCAGGGAGTGCAGGCCCGAAACAAGATTAATGGCACGATCACACTGAGACGCTGAGTCTGGTCTCTGCTAGATTACATTTAATACCTTTTAAAGAGCTTGGGCCTTCTTAATAAAACCACTGCTTTTGATAAATCTTGGAATAAACAGTTTCTGCGCTTTACATTAGACAGCCAGTTGATTTTATTTATTCTACATTAGACAGCCAGTTGATTTTATTTATTCATGGTTTAGCGTATAGGACATCGGATCATTGGTGGTGGAGAAATTTAAGACAACCACAAAGTGAAGCAGAATGCACTGAACCACAAATATTTACAAAACGTACACTGGTATCACCATGGTTTTTGGACCCTACCATGACAGCAACAGTAGTGATCTGCCAATGAAGGTTTTTTAACAGCCAATGCTAATGCCGATATTAAGAAAGCATGGATGATGGATGATGGTGATAAACAAACAAATAAAAAAGAATAATGATACATTTTTGTGTAAAATGTATATTTTATAATTATATAAGATGTATACATTATATATAAATAAAACACAAACAATATATATATATATATATATATATATATACACACATATATTTATTTAAAATTTTCACCATTTCAATTTTTCTTAGACTTTTGGACATATTTGGATACAGATTTAAATATAAATTAATTTTTTGTGTAAACCAACTCCCGGGTCAGACGCAACAACCAAGATTTTGGGTCGTTTTTGTGTTACTCAGATCCTGGGTCAGAAGGAACAACTTTATTTATTTATCAAATTATTTTGTATATATATTGTATAATAATTATTTCAAAATGATTTATTGCAGGCTTTTTGCAACCCCTCTCAGGAGAGAGCAGTGCAGCTCCGTCAAATTGGTGCGTGTGTCTTCGGTAAAATACAGGTTTGTGTACTTTTGTTATATCTATTAATTCGTTATTGATCTGTATTTTTTAATTTTATGCAAAGCAACATACAGGGGCGCGATGTGAGTCACCTAAACGAGTGTCACGTCGGTCTTTGCAATGCATAAAAATTTTATGATTTTATTAAAAAAAAAATACATACAGAATATAAATACTTAATAAAAAATGTTTGCAGAACTGTATACTGATTGTTTATGGACAGGTTATGGAGTCAGTCACAGCATATTTTGGCTACGAGTAAAATGCGGGGTGACGGTCTGAAGTTCGAAGTTCCCCCGCTGAACTTGACTCAAGCTCTGGCACGAGATCCAGCACATTACAATGGAAACGGGTCAGCAGAGACTGGTCGATTACACTTTAATTACTTATAAATGTTTCATTTTTACTTTTAATATTTGTTAAACGAGCTTAAATGTAAGCAATATGTATTCAAAACTATATAAAATATGATACTGTAAAAGTTATCAAAAATAAAGGAATTATCATGCAAGGATTTAGGTTAATCCGTAAACATTAAGTATGAAGTAAAAAAGAAAAAAGCTAGCACCATAGTAAAAAATATTCATCCTAGTATGCTAGGTTAAACAACCCAATTTGCTGCCTAAAAGTAACCCAACATGTGTTCTGTCCTATATTTACCCAGCCCTTGGGTTGAGAACAACCCAAATTGGGTTGTTTTTTACCAGTGTTTCTTAGAGTGAACTCTTAATAGTTTAATCATGTTATTGAATATGGCAAATGTTAATGTATTTGGACTTGATGGACTGGATCTGCTATGCTGCTGCTGCTGCAGAGAAAGTATGAACCTGCTAATGCCAATAGATACACAGACACGCTGCTGTGAGCATGTAAAACATGCTGCTGCTGCATAAATAGACAGACATAAATCCCATAGCAGATCTAGGCAGGTGGAGCTGGGGGAGGTGGAGCGTTTCTGAGAAACTCTGATTGCGTGCTGCAGGACTAGCAAACACTGGCCCAGATTATTTAAATGTTGATCAAACAATCTCATTGGCTGCAGGCTCAGCAGAAGCCAATCAGCTTGTGCCTTGCAGTAGGGATGTGATTGCTTGGAAATTGCAGGTAAATGACAAATAAGCCTGCGCGGTAGAGTTTCATGACTCAACTAGATATATTTGCTCAAAATTAATTCAAATATATATATTTCACAATTTTAAAAATGTGATAACAGTCAATTCAAATAATCTATAATTATTAAATAATCAAATAATCTCTGAATTCGCTTGTCCACTTTATCAGCCATAAAAGCTTTCCTTTTGGTTACCTTGTATAATTAAGATTCAGTCTTCTCATATTTTCAACGTGACATTTATTTTTAATAAAAACTAGCCTATTCATCTTTGCAATTTTTCTCAATTCGTTCCCTCTTTTTCTCTCTCATAAACTCACAGCACAATAAGAGACAACTGAGGGAATGAGCCAATCAGACCAATCCAACAGCCCAGGGGGCGGAGCTGAATGGCTCAAAAAATACATTCATATACTTGACAAAACCTGACGGCTTCTGACTGTGCCGTAATGGATCTAATGGAGCTCCCCTATTGCTTTCTGCCTCACTCTCCGAATGACAGACATTGTTTTCTGACAATACACAGACCGCTCGAGCGCAGGGGGGTCTGTATGTGGTCCTATGGATGGAGAATTATAGATATGACTCACAGCTGTAATTAAAAGCACTCTTTCGAGACACCTGCTGGTGGTTTTTGATGGCAAGTCTAACAAGGTTAGATCACAACACATGACATGAGTTTCCCACGCATGACCACATTAGAACACAGACAGACTGTTCAGAAATTTCAGACAATACTATCAAACCGATTCGTTTTGTAATACAGACATATACGATTTATTGAGTTGACCAATTCATCTATTTCCTGTAAAGGGCCATTGGTTCTGAGAAGTGGGGTTATATGATTCATTTTCAGACAAGGAATCGGTACTGCAGTGCACAAAATTGCTATACAAATACATGAATCACTGGAAACTCTCAGGACAAAAAAGAAAAGACAAAAAGAAATGGCATATTTAATACTCCCTGAAAAGCAAACAGATAACATGGAAGAGCTCTTAAATGGATTTGTCATGAAGTTACTGTGCAGATACTAACTTGCCCTTCAACTTAAAACAAAAAACAAAAAAAAACTACAGTTAGTACCCAATACAACACAACAAGAAAAAAAAAATCTGACATATGACTCACTAACTAGCCACACTGTTCTGCATTTGGAAACAATGCAGTATGCATCTTTGTAGCAGTGCAAAAATACATATTTTCATGAATGACTACTAATAAGTGTTAGGGAATTTATTTAAATACACATCTTTTTGGACCATTTGATCTAATAAATTAGGCAATGAACACTGTTTTCACCCTCATTATAAATAAATAAATGCATATATAAATAAATACCTTGAATGCATACATATGTACATAAATTCCTTCAATGCAATGCAAGTCTCTTTGGATAAGAAAGCGTCACCCAAATATATTAATGCAAAAATAAATAAATGCATAAATAAGGTTCTGTATTTAATAAAGCATTACCTACTGTAGTTCTCTGACAGCAAATCTGGAGACTCACCTCATCTTTCCTTCACTCTGTATGATTATTTTGCCCTTCTGTAAAGCCGAACACGAGGGTCAACACAGCTGAGAAGCAGATCTGTGAGGTAGAACCTGCCACCTGAATGCAGCCATGGGAAATAATTGGTGCTTAAAAACTGGAGAGTAAAGGAAAGAGGATTCATCAGGTTGTTTGTTAAATAAAGCACAGCATGTTTGGAATGGAATTCTATTTACAGGATATTTCATTTGATTCAAAGTGCCTCACAATACTGAATGTCTTTCCCAGATCTGGTGCCACTAAACTTTGAGAGATCCAACAAATTGTTCGTCCTCGAAAGCATTAATTGTAGCTGCCTGGGAACTTGACCCCTGTTCATTCAGATTACAGTACATGAATCAGACCGTCTTCTCGTCATCCCTAAGAACACTGTAAAAATCTTTATTTTAGATGTAAAATCTTACTGCTTTATTTTATCATAGAGTAGGCCTATAATTGGGTACATTTTCCACCACTTTACTTTGATTTTTCAAACACGTTGTATTGTTCCAAATAAAGTGCTAAATAAATTGCGGTCAACAGTCACAATTGCAACTTATCTTTTCAATAACAATTTGCTGTCACCATGATATTTAATTTACAAGTCACACAAAAAAATATCAAGAGATTCACTCGGCCAACTTACTGAGGTAAACACTGCACAACGGTATCGCTCGTCTTTACAATGTCGGACACATAACGGAAATTAATATGATTAGCCTTTTGCTGAAGTTATCAAACAGCTAATAATGCATTGCAGCTGCCTTCTAACAATCATCAGAAACGCTTTGAACAACTCAGAACGTCAGTGGAGCATATAGTTCATCATAACATCGCAATATAAAACATCATACATCTGCTATATTGCTAAATCTACCTGATTTTTCATATCAACAGAACAATATAACCTGGCTTCTCTTTAGACTCCCTGAACTTCGCTGTTAATGATATGCTAAAGCCCACCGGCACGTTGACGTGATTGGTTACAAGGTAGTTTGTGATGTCAGAACTCTGCACCTGAGTCCTCACTCCTTTCACAACCCCACACCTGAGAAGGGGGACATTAAAGACAATTTCTGTAATATATCTAAAGGTAGGAACAGACCGTCTAATTATACGCATTCAGTGAATCCTGTATATGCCAAAGTTTGATGATTTACTTCATTTAGGCTTCAATCTCTCGAGAAATAACATTCAGAAAGAATGCTGCAGATCTCTCTGCTGCAAATGGAGGAATGTTTGTCACGCAAAATGCAATACAAAATTAGGACAGCCACAAATGCTGTTATGCATACCAAATATTGTCTGCCCTGCAATCTCTGCATCTATTAGTTTTTGACACTCTACAGAGTGCTGTCTGGATATTCAGTAAAGTCAGATTTAGCTCAGGGTTAAGTGCTGCTATTCTGCCAATCTGTCCAGAAAAGCCTGTCTGCTTTCTGCATTAACAACAAGAGTGTATATGACAGAGAGAGAGGGAGGGAGGGAGGGAGGGAGGGAGAGAGAGAGAGAGAGAGAGAGAGAGAGAGAGAGAGAGAGAGAGAGAGAGAGAGAGAGAGAGAGAGAGAGAGAGAGAGAGAGAGAGAGAGAGAGAGAGAGAGAGAGAGAGAGAGAGAGAGAGAGAGAGAGAGAGAGAGAGAGAGAGAGAGAGAGAGAGAGAGAGAGAGAGAGAGAGAGAGAGAGAGAGAGAGAGAGAGAGAGAGAGAGAGAGAGAGAGAGAGAGAGAGAGAGAGAGAGAGAGAGAGAGAGAGAGAGAGAGAGAGAGAGAGAGAGAGAGAGAGAGAGAGAGAGAGAGAGAGAGAGAGAGAGAGAGAGAGAGAGAGAGAGAGAGAGAGAGAGAGAGAGAGAGAGAGAGAGAGAGAGAGAGAGAGAGAGAGAGAGAGAGAGAGAGAGAGAGAGAGAGAGAGAGAGAGAAAGAGAGGGAGAGAGAGGTCTTTAGTAGCCAAATGAGATGCTGTAAAACCGGAGCCATGTCTCCCATTACACCTCTCTCTGTCTCACTCTCTCTCTCTTTCCGTCCGGTCCTGACAGAAAAAGTCCATTAAAACAGAGCATTTGACAGATTATATTACACTGTATAAACCAAAAGGACATTATTCCTGGATTACCAAATTGAACTAAGTTATTATGTGACCAAATGTTTAGATTAGTGGGACATAAGATCACAAGAAGATGGAATATTGCTGTCTGGCCTTCCTGGACATGTTTTGATATTAAAGCAGTCGACTGTGCTTGTGATCAAAAAGAGAGAGAGAGAGAGAGAGAGAGAGAGAGAGAGAGAGAGAGAGAGAGAGAGAGAGAGAGAGAGAGAGAGAGAGAGAGAGATCTGAAAAAGACACATCCACTTTGGGATCCATTCATTTTAGATCTATAGAGATGAAAATAAAATTTGCCCACTGCAGAATCGATAAAAGAACAGATGTATAGATACATTTAATAGATATACAACATATTGTGAAAAAAAGACTGCTTTTATTGGTTCAGCTCTGAGGAAACTGTATAACCAATGTTACGAGTATATTCCAAATGATACAATAATAACTGAAATTACAGAAAACAACCCTGTTCACAATTTTTGTCAACTACAAACAGTCAATAAAAATGCAGAAATGTGAATGCAATCATAACATAATTTGCACTGGAAAGTGCCCCATTATGCTTTTCGAATATTCAAATATTGAGTAGTCAGCAATTCCTTCCTGTTAAATACCTACGTAATACATTTGCATAATGCCAGTTAATGGTCTTCATTGGCTGCCCGTGAACGTCTGCTTTGCCCAGCCTTAAAACACTGTATTTGTAGCTGAGGCCTGGAAGAGTTTGGTTCATGTGTGTTGACATGTCGAGAAGATGCTGTTTTCAGCGCCGCAAATCCACTTCCAAAGGATGAGGACTGGTGCTCAAATTGATATGGTAAAACAGACACAATCTTTACTGTTCGTATCACTGTGTATCAATTGCTGAGGAAAATCCAAAGCTGAAATTCAGATATGATAATAGGCATTCGGTTTTCGCCACGCGATGTTAGTGCCCGACCAATCACAACAGACAAGGCCGACTTACCAATCAAAGCAGAGTAGCTCACGGAAAGGAGGGGTTTAGAGAGACCGAATCCATGATCGAACCGTTTCAGACACTGTGAGAAAAGAGGTGATGCTGCAATGTATATTATGAAAAAATGAAAGTGTCTTTTGATGTAAGACTATTGTAGGAGACCTTCACAACAAACTTAAGCACCTTTAAAATAGGACAACAGGGCACTTTAAGGTGTTTAAATGGAGAGTGATTATGTGCCATCAGGAATAGGGAGCCAAGGAAATGTAAACACTTACCATGTGAGAAATACTAAATGAAAAACAACAAAATGCCATTTTTATGATGTCTCTCATTTTTTAAGAAACATGGATTCCACAAAGGGTATGCAAATGTATGAGCAGGACAATACATTTTGAAACCCTTACAAAAATTACTATGTGTAACTAGTTTTTACTAAAATACCATACTGTAGTTACTAAACTGTTATATAAAATTGAGCTGAAATTTGGGGCCAGATTTACTAAAAAGGGCAAATTAGCATAAGAGTGCAATTCCAGAAAAGCGCAGATGGAAATGGAAATTAAAGAACACATACGCAGCAGGATCATTTCCATAATGACCAACTTAATCTACCAAAGAGCAGCATAAATTAGCGTCTGGTTTAACACATGCTTTTTTTGGTTGGTAAATAATGGTGCGAATACAAGTAAATTGACGAGCGCAAACCTTAGTAAACCACCTTGAAATCACTTTGTATGATTGATTTAAATGCTCTCCCCACACAAAATGTTGCCTCTGAAAGGGAAACTCTAACAAATGCAAATGCAATAATGTCAGCCGCAAAAAAAACAAAAAAACAACCTTGTCCATGCCTTTTCAGCGCTGATTTTTCATTGCTTATCTTTCGTAAATCCTGAAAGTAGTTTTTTAACACCAAAAGAGGGTTTGCGATGGTGCAAGCTGTTAGTAAATCTGGCCCTTGGTCTCTTAATATATTATGTCCTGAGACAGACAGGTTTGACTCAACTATACTCAGATTCATAGAAAACAGAGAGCGAAAACTGCTATCAAATCAATGAAAAATAAATGAAGCAAAAAGGTACAAAATATCTTCAAATGAAGAATCTTCAGAATATTCTTTCTGTCTTGTAACTTATCACATCTGTAGTAACCGCAAGATATTTGCTGTACATTTTCTGAGGGAAAAACAATGAAACAAAGTCGCAACTATGATGCTAGTGTTGCTATGCTGTTTTAGGTATCTTCTGTATGGTTGGTGGTCCCTCCTACTCCAACAGTTTTTTGTTTTGTTTTTTATTTTGCACTAGAATAAAATTACAAGTCTGATCACTAAAATCCACCTCTCCTTAATGATTTGAGACATAATTTATGCTCATAGCACACATTGTAGAAAGAGTTAATGCTTGAACAATTGATTTGAAAAAAACCTGCCTGCTGAAGTTAAAGCAATAGTGAAGCTTGGCCATGAGCAAACCTGAATAGCATGAAAAAGCTTATTTCTCTCTCTCTCTCTCTCTCTCTCTCTAATTATTTTCCTCCCTGCACTCTCAGCTAATTTCCAGTCTGTATTGTTGTGGTGCCGTATGACCGTAAATGTTGTCCTTCATTGTGCTAGTGAGATGGGTACGCTGATTTTATAGTCAAATTTTGTGCACAGAGGAGAGAGGAACAAAATCAATCCAGAATGCATTGTAAGCACACTCCACAGGCATAGTAATGTGAAGAGATGCTGTTGAATGGAGAGAATTTAATGAAGAATTCATCGCTGTGGTATTGTGCACAAACGCTCCGCAACAACATTTAAAATGAGACGTGGAAAAACAGTCGAGTGCATGTGATTGTGTGAGCTGTTTTGTTTGACTCATGGCGTGATATACGGGAAACAAGTGTTTTAACCTTTAGATTCAGACACACTCACTCACTCACTCACTCACACACACACACACACACACACACACACACACACACACACACACACACACACACACACACACACACACACACACACACACACGCATACACACACTTAAAACTAACTATAGAGAGAAAAACACATTCATTGTCTTCCAAAAGAATAAGTGGATTGTGACTCACTCACACAAACCAAGAGAAAGATTTCATTCTTTAGAGATTGCTAATTTATCTTAAACTTAATGTAGTTCCTACACTGTAAAAATAAATGTAAAATGTATGTAAAAGTAAATGTAAAAGGTCTGCAAAGTTTCAAACGTTATTGTCTCACAAAAGAGAGTGCTTCTGAAATGCCTGATACGAGTCGTTAGTAATTCCAGTCTAACTTCCTGCACAAACCTACGTAGGTTTGTAATACATTTGCATAATGTCAACACATGGTCTTCATTGGCTGCCTGTGAACGTTTACTTTGGCCAGCCGTCAGCTGTAGCTGAGACCTGGAAGAGTTAGGTTTGTGTTTTCATGTGGAGAAGATGCTGTTTTCAGAACTGCGAGAGCAAATACATTTTTTATGCACTTCAAAAGGATGAGGGCTCGCGTTCCATTTGATACGGTAAAACTGACGCCATCATTACTGTTCGTATCACTGTGTATCAAGTGCTGAGGAAGTTCAAGAGCTGAAATTCGAGCCCGTTCTCATCCTTTGGCGGCATATGTGACGCCATATGACAAAACGGCGAAATACTACGCACATGGCACCCTTTAGCGTGAATATAACACGCGAACCCAAGGCGTCATAAAGTTGACTGGCATCCTTTAGCGTGAATATGAGACGCAGACCCTACCCCACACCTAAACCTACCCATCACAGTGCGTGTTATATTGACGATAAAGGGTGCCATGTGCGTAGTATTTCGCCGTTTTGTCATATGGCGTCACATATGACGCCAAAGGATGAGAATGCGTTAGAAATTCAGACATGGTAATGGGCGTTTCATTTCTGACATGTGTTTTTTTTTCTACAGTAGTCAAAATTTGAAGTGGATCAAAACCTTTCATAAAAGTTATACATGAATTACAACAATACCTGTTCTTGTCTTAGGACATCTTTAATGAACTTTTTTGATCTACTTCAAATGTTGACTACTGTATAATATATCATGACATGCACTGATCTGACCTAAACTTCAGACTCAAGACATCTCTGATTCAGAACACTGTTTTTCTAGCAGATCAAAAGAAAATGGAGCCCGTGTTGATTTATGCTGAGAGCTTTTGTGGCCACAACAATGAAAACCGAGACGCTCACCTGATTGGAGCAGTTTCCAGCAGATGCTGTGCTTTAACATGGCCTTGAGTCCAATTATAACTTTTAGCAGGGCACCGTTTGGCACAGCTGTATCTGATGGAAATCACACAAGTACACTGGAATAAAAAGCATTTATTCAAATTCACATGCCCCAGAAGCTCTTGGTTAGATCAGTCAGAATTGTGCATTACACAAAAACATGTCGCATTTCACTGCAAAATTAAAAAAAAAGCCAATTATATTTTGCATGAAGAAAATAAAGAATGTTACTGGGACCATTAATACTTATTTTACATTTTTTATGACAACTAAGCACATTTTCCCCTGAAATTCTCATTACTGTAATGTGTGCTGATCTTGTATTTTTGAGGTATTTTTAGTGATTATGATCTGTCAATGTGCAGTAAGCAATTTCTGAGTGCACTGTTGATCTTTGAAGACACGCCCCTAGCCAAAAGGACCACACCCCTATCTTGATAGCTCCACCCCAAATTCATGAAAACACTATGCAATACAAGCACGACCCACTCATGAGTGTTTATGCCCCTTAATGCCGATTGGCTCCAAGTTTGTTTTGATGTCCAATTCACTTTCTACAGCGTTTCTCAGAAATCAGATACTGCACCTTTAAATCAGCAAGTTACAAGTTAAAGTAAAAAAAGTATTACCATAAAAGTATAATCACCTAATATTTTTTTCTACCTAATATTTGATTTTTTTGCACTATTGTTACAATGCAAATTTATAATAGCAAATATAGCAAAATATAATTTCTCATCTCTTTCTTTTGACCCAGGCATGTTCTTGAAGGTTTAGTGAGATTCACTCCTACAGGTGGATGAATGTCTTCATGCCGCAGACATCATTATTTAGAGTAATACCACCAAGAACAAAGTCAGCACAAACACTGCAGCCACATTACTCTTTCTCTTTCCGTTTCTCATCTGCAGACATGTACCTCTCCATCATGTTCTTGTGACATGTCAAATTCAGGGTTTTATCCATATTAATTAACAGTGAAGCCCCTATAAAGTCTCAGAGCAAGCAGATTAATGTTTCAGAGAACAAACAGGGAAAATAAAAAGATAATTGACAACAATGTGCTACTCTACAAATTATGAAATAGAAGAGATCCATGAAATAGACACTGTGGTTTAATGGGTCTGACATGTCTTCAGAAATCATACACACCGAACAAAACAACAGGTAACTGTCGCAAACTCGGTTCTCTGAAACATTGAGTGGAGAAATCCACCTATGGGAAGGGCATCGGTACCTGACATCTGCAGAAGCATCCAATTGCACCAAGTCTGGCTAGACAGACAGAAGCGTGCAGCCAATGCCCTGTAAGGCCCCCGTCCCCTTACCTAGGGGCATATAACCCCTGCATGCGCTGCTGTTCTCCAGTAAGTATATTCGCTTCTCGTGCGGCAAACGGGACAAAGCTGTTAGATCTCTCCACTCGATGTTTCAGAGAACCGGGGTTACGACAGTAACCCATTGTTCCCTTTCATCATCTTGTGTTTGAGGTTGTACCTGCAATTGAATGCTTCTGCAGAGGTCAGATACGGCCGGTCCGTCAAACGAACGGGAGGTTGCTCGTGAATATGTCCTGTTTGGGGATCACAGGATTGGGCTGGTCAGCCCAGTTGAGGGATGTTGCGCCCCGGGAGGCCTCCAGTAGCGCGTTGTTGTCACCGTGCCCCCCATCTGAGTCAGAACTGCAGTGATCAACGCACTGGATCGCGGCAACTTTAAGACGGTGCCGCAGGAGTTTCACGATGATCAACGTAACAAAAGCGGATGGGCAGACCCATGATAAGCTGTTCCCGGGAGAAGCGGCAGATTTAGAGAGCGACATACCGGGGATAAACTCAATAAAATCCGTTACGGGCAGCCATGGAAATGGAAGCAGGTGAGATAATGCAAGAGCGTGGGTGGCAAAACACAGCAATCCTAGGCTAAATTAAAGACTGTCACGTCTGGCGATGGCTGATCTGGCAATATGTCCTCCTGAAGACACGCAAAGTGAACAGTGTAAAATCCAACCGAACTGTGTCAGTGCAGAGATTGTGAAAAGCGAATGTCAACTGGAGAACAGCAGAGCAAGTAGGCATTATATGCCCTCAGGTAAGGGTGTGGGGCCTTACCTGGCATTGGGAATGCCTCTGGTGTGAAAGAATGCTTCTATCTGTCTAGCCAGACTTGGTGCAATTGAATGCTTCTGCAGAGGTCAAGTAAAGATGCCCTTTCCATAGGTGGATCTCGAACACCAGATGATGAAAGAGAACTAATAATCTAATAACTGCTAAATGTTAACGTAAACAGGCCTATGAAATCTTTTGTGTTAGAAATACAATAAAATCAACATATATGTAACCGGGTGGTAAATGCCTTTAAAGTTTGTTTTTCTCCCTTATGTTAAAGTCTTTTATTTAATTATTATTTTCCATGTTTAAATATAAAAACAGAGACTACCTGTATTTCTTTGGAGTCATCAGCGGGTGACGCTTTGTGTGTTGTCCACGACAACGCGTTTGCGCTCTTGCCTCACGGCATCCTTAGTATATTTTGTTGTTGAGATGTGCAGTGGGCAGTGCAAGAGAGACGCGCACTCTCGAGAGCTTGTCGACAATTTGAGTCATCCATGGGTAAATACAATGTTTTGTAAATATATTGTTGTTTAATACCATTTGTGGATGTATAATTTGTGTTGATTCGGAGAACTGTCATGTTTGGTAAGTTATGTTGTATGTAATGTCCACGATGATATGACGTCACTCCATGCGGTCTAGGCCATGTTATTTGGCGTTATGCCAAATGTGATATACTTCATATTTTCCATTTTGTTTCAGGTGGTTTGCATGTAATCATAATTTAATGTGATTATTTACAGTGTGCACCATAATGTTGGAGATTTCAGCCCTTCATGAAGTGAAAGTGTTGGTGTGTTAAAGCTGATTATTATGTGAGGGTTATTTTCTCTAATTTCTCTCAAGTGATAAATAAGTGGGTAATATAAAAATGTACTTACGTTCTTTTGTTTTCTGTGAACAGTATTCCCACTGCCGTATTGTATCGAAAAGTTTGATACGGACGTTACTCTTTTTTTTGATTTTTCCTTTCCTTTTCTTTCTTTGCATCTTAAACAGTTGTATTACTGCATTGCCGTGTTTAAGAGTCTTGTGTTTATCATACACAAGTGGACTGTGATATTTAGCTGGTTTTAATTGTCACCAGCTCTGTGAATCTCATTCATTTAATTTTGTTTCTTTCTGCTCTTTTCTGTTTATTTTGTGAACATTTAAAGAACTGGAACTGTTTCTTATCAATTAAATCGATAAACCACATTT
The DNA here is from genome assembly GCF_051911475.1 of Siphateles boraxobius. Classification (NCBI taxonomy): domain Eukaryota; kingdom Metazoa; phylum Chordata; class Actinopteri; order Cypriniformes; family Leuciscidae; genus Siphateles; species Siphateles boraxobius. The sequence goes on from NW_027508953.1 coordinate 2,891,404, forward strand.
GAAAATCAGTAGTTCTCTTACGAGAGGTTCTCTCGTATTGCGTAAGTTTAGCTTACGCTATGGGAAAGATTCATCTTCTCGAGATACTGAAGCCAAAAAATTATCCTTAATTTTGTATTCCTTGTCAACGCAGTGCAGCAGCTAGCAGACCTAGAGCAGGCCATCTAGCGTGCTCATTGGCTGCCCTGCGGGCAACTGCTGCAGCCTACCAGTGAGCCCGGCGTGACGTCACGCCCAATGAAGGGCGCCCGCGCCTTCATAGTGTCACAGCCCGCCAGAATGGGCGTGGCTTAGCGTATAACACTAGGGGCTGTAGGCTGACTTCCCTGATTTTCGTCTCTTCAGCGAGCTCTTCGCATCGCTGGATCTGAGAGAAGCCACCGCCGCCGTCGAACAGCGGACAGCCAGCTTAGGAGAGCGCTGAGGAAGCCGGCCGTCTTCGCCACCTTCAGCCATCCGTGCGAGCTACGCTATCCGGCGACGTATCCTTTACCTTGCTAAAACCTATTCTAAAACCTATTCTAAAAGAGCAGCGAGTGTCTTTTTTAAGACGCCTCGCACTTCCGGCTGTGAAGCGCTTCCGCTGTCGACCCTGCGGGCTCGACTCGAAGCCTTCAACACCCCCCGCCTCTCCTCACCGACGCGCAGCTGCCGCTCACGAGCCTCACTGCCGTCGCATCTGAGAATGAGGCCGAGGGACACGTACGAGCACGCGACTAGCTCTCTTTACGTTACAAGAGAGCTACCCCGCCCTTGTGTCCCCGTTCGCGCGTCATGCAGAGCCCTCTCGAGCTCTCTGCATGACCCGGACAGGCATCATCTGTGTTACATGTAGGTCCCGTGCCCACTACTCGTGCGCGCGCCCTCGTACAAACACTGTTCCAGTTCTGCTCGACCACCGAGCACGCGGCTAGCTCTCTTTACGTTACAAGAGAGCTACCCCGCCCTCGCGTCCCCGTTCCCGCGTCATGCAGAGCCCTCTCGAGCTCTCTGCATGACCCGGACGGGCTTGCGCGCCGCCGTCGAAATGTCTCGCCATGTCAGTCCCCTTAGATAAGGCTACTGCAGTGGTGTATTTGGCAGCCAACGAGCCGGTAATGCAACCCGCTCGCCTGCACACATCCGCCGTTCTCGCGGCGACCCAGAGAAATCTCATGTGAGTATAATGTCAGATTAAGAATGTAAGTTACGTGCCCGCTCACGAGCGCTCACGCTTACTAACAGACACATCGCCTCCGAAAAGACGTGCGTGTTTAAGTTTATTCCCTGTCAGTCCCCTTCAAACAGGCTACTGCAGTGGTTCAATTAGCAGCCAACGAGCCGGTTTGTTGACCCTCTCGCCTGCACACAAACGCCGTTTTCACGGCGACCCAGAAAAATCTCAAAGAGTATTTAATGTCTGGTCCGGCTCATGCCGTCAGTGTTGTGAGTGTAATGAAAGTGCCCACGCCCCAGTGTTCACCACTACACATAAGCACTCCGAACCTCGCAGAGCACACTCTCATGAAGCGCAGAAAAGCCGCTTGAGTGTTGAATGTAAGAAATGTGTCCACAAGTCTGTGCCCACTATCTGCCCGCTCTGTTACACGATCAAGAAAGCAGGTAATGAATGTAAGTCTCGTGCCCGCCAGAGTGCGTTCACGCTTGCTAACACAAACCTCCCCCCGGGCTCCGCCCGCGCATTTAAGTGTTATCACAAAACGCAAGGCATTAATAAAACGCTCCCCATCCATTATGATCGGGGCGTCAAATACACTTGTAAGTCTAGTGCCCGCGCTCACGCTTACAGGAAGCTTTTCCGCCCGGAGCGCTGCTCGCGCGTCAAAGAGTGAAAAAAAGAATGTTCCCCATCCCTTATGATTGGGACATCTCACATAAATCAGCCGGTCTCGGCTTTCAGCGAGCAGCCATTGCCCAGAACCGAGAGCGCGCGCGCGCCGCGCTTTCGGCTCCGGGTCAGTTTCACAAAAGAAAGCAGGTTATGGATGTAAGTCTCGTGCCCGCCAGAGTGCGTTCACGCTTGCTAACACAAACCTCACCCCGGGCTCCGCCCGCGCGTTTTTAAGTGTTCTCACAAAACACAGGGCATTAATAAAACGCTCCACATCCATTATGATCGGGGCGTCAAATACACTTGTAAGTCTCGTGCCCGCGCACACGCGCTCACGCTTACAGGAAGCTTTTCAGCCCGGAGCGCTGCTCGCGCGTCAAAAAGTGAAAAGAAAAAAAAAGAATGTTCCCCATCCCTTATGATTGGGACATCTCACATAAATCAGCCGCTCTCGGTTTTCAGCGAGCAGCCATTGCCCAGAACCGAGAGCGCGCGCGCCGCGCTTTCGGCTCCGGGTCAGTTTCACAAAAGAAAGCAGCTTATGTATGTAAGTCTCGTGCCCGCCTGAGTGCGTTCACGCTTGCTAACACTAACCTCCCCCCGGGCTCCGCCCACGTGTTTAAGCGTTATCACAAAACGCAGGGCATTAATAAAACGCTCCCTTCCATTATGATCGGGGCATCAAATACACTTGTAAGTCTCGTGCCCGCGCACACGCGCTCACGCTTACAGGAAGCTTTCCCGCCCGGAGCGCTGCTCGCGCGTCAAAAAAATGACAAAAGACTGTTCCCCATCCCTTATGATTGGGACATCTCACATAAATCAGCCGGTTTCGGCTTTTCAGCGAGCAGCCATTGCCCAGAACCGAGAGCGCGCGCACCGCGCTTTCGGCTCCGGTTCAGTTTCACAAGCCCGCAAATGGCGGCGGTCTGAACCCGGAGGCCATTCGCCCCCTAGCGGCTCACATAGCTGCGTGGGAAACTATCCCAGGGATTTCAGAATGGGTGTTGAGCACAATAAAGCAGGGCTATACACTTCAATTCATTCGCCGTCCCCCGCGCTTTCAAGCCCGGACCGCGACGATAGTGAATGCGGAAGTAGCACACCTACTTCACGCAGAAATAGCAAAGCTGCTGTGCAAAGGGGCTATAGAAAAGGTACCGCCTTCTCTGAGCGAGTCAGGCTTTTACAGCCGATATTTTCTTGTACCCAAGAAGGATGGAGCCTTCAGACCTATCCTAGATCTGAGACATTTGAACTAAGTGCTTGCGAAAAGACCGTTCAAAATGCTTACGACCAGGAAAATCCTCGCGCACGTTCGCCCGAGGGACTGGTTTATTTCTCTAGATCTGAAGGATGCCTATTTTCAGATTCAGATAGTACCCCGTCACAGGCAATTTTTGAGATTCGCCTTCGACGGTCAGGTATATCATTACACCGTCCTGCCGTTCGGCCTGTCCCTGGCACCCTGTACATTTACAAAGTGCATGGACGTGGCGCTCGCCCCCCTGAGAAGTCAGGGGCTGCGAATAATGAACTATCTGGACGATTGGCTGATATTGGCACAGTCCGAGACAGAACTGCTATCTCACAGAACAGTGCTTCTCAGTCATCTGGAAAGCTTGGGTCTCACGGTCAACTGGACCAAGAGCTCATTACTGCCCAGCCAGTCAATTTCCTTTTTAGGAATAGCACTGGACTCGGTGACCATGACGGCTCGTTTATCGACACAGCGCGCGCCGTGTTCGCCACCTAGCCGCATCTTTCCAGAAGGGCAGCTTTCTCCCTTTGAAAACATTTCAAAGGATGTTAGGCTGTATGGCATCAGCTGCAGCGGTGCTCCAGCTGGGCCTACTGCGCGTGCGCCCGCTCCAACGCTGGTTGAATGCTTGCGTGTCCCGCCGGGTGTCTGGCGGCCAGAAATCAGAGTGACTCAGGCCTGCATAGCAGCTCTGCAGCCCTGGTTAGTGGCCGACTGGTACCAGCAGGGAGTAATGATGGGAACCATCTCTTATCGTAAAGTCATCTCGACAGACGCGTCCAACTCAGGTTGGGGCGCACTGTTCGAGGGCAGACCGGCCTTTGGCCAGTGGTCAGACCAGGAGAAGGGTTTTCACATAAACTGTCTGGAAATGATAGCGGTCGAGAACGCGCTGAAGTGCTTCCTCCCGTTCATACAGGACCAGCATGTTCTTGTCCGCTCGGACAACATGTCTGTGGTATCCTATGTAAACCGTCAGGGCGGTGTCAGATCCAGAAATCTCTGCAATCTGACGGAACGCCTCCTTATTTGGTCTCAGATGCACCTGTGCTCGCTGAGGGCTCTACGCGTCTAAATGGTCGGTTTTCTCTGGATGGTGCACCGACAGAGGTCTGGACCCGCGAACATGCGGGGTGGCGCATCTGCTCACCTTCCTACTAGAGCTGTTGGATAAGGGAAGGTCCCCATCCACGCTCAATGTATACGTGGCGGCCGTGGCAGCGTTCGCAGAATCGACGCACGGCCAGTCATTGGGAAGACACGAGTTGGCCATCCGCTTCCTTAGAGGAGCTAGAAGGATGAATCCGCCGCGCCCCCCGTCGGTTCCCATGTGGATCTTTCATTGGTCCGCGAGGCCCTGAAAGCTTTTCCATTTGAACCACTAGACACCGTGGGGTTGAAATATCTATCACTGAAAACCGTCTTTCTGACTGCACTGTCGTCAGTAAAACGTGTAGGGGACCTCCATGTGCCGTCTGTCAGCGCGTCGGGTCTTGAGTTCGGACCGAATGACTCTAAAGTCATCCTCAGACCTAGACATGGCTATGTCCCTAAAGTGATGGGCACTCCATTCAGAGCGCAAGTTATTTCGTTGTCAGCTCTCCCAGCATCTGACAGCGAAGGTGATGTGAATCTCCTCTGCCCTGTCAGAGCGCTGAGGTTTTACATTACGCACTCTGCCTCCTTCAGGCGTTCGGAACAGCTTTTTGTTTCGTTTGGTGGGCGCACCAAGGGTCTCGCCTTCTCGAAACAGAGCCTGTCCAGATGGATAGTAGACGCTATAGCGGCCGCTTACGCGTCAAAAGGTCTGCAATGCCCTCTGGGCATCAGGGCTCGTTCCACGAGAGGCGTGGCCTCTTCGTGGGCATGGTCCAGTGGAATTTCTATCCATGACATATGTGTAGCGGCGGGCTGGAGCTCCCCGTCTACCTTTGTCAGGTTTTATAATCTAGAAGTTCCTGCCTTGCAGGCTAAACTGTTGTCAGTCTGAAGGAGAGGTGTATTCTGCCCAGATCTCCTGCTCAGATCACTCTCACATGACTCAGCTCTCCTGGTTGAGCTGCACTAAGTAGGGTATGTGCCTATACAGACCGGCGCGCTGCTCTGTATTCCCTATGTGTGCTTATGTACAAGTGATGGCCCGCGTGGCTGGCCACCTTATTTTTTCCACTTATGGGGTTCCCCTGAAAGCTCGGGGTCTCATGTGGATGCTTGGCGCGCACGGGGTTGACAAAGTGTTCCCGTAGCGTAAGCTAAACTTACGCAATACGAGAGAACCTCTCGTAAGAGAACGATACTCGGTTACTAACGTAACCTCGGTTCTCTCTAGAGAGGGAACGAGTATTGCGTAACCGGCCGTGCTCGCGCCACGAGCGACTTCGCTTCAGTCGACGAAAACCAGGGAAGTCAGCCTACAGCCCCTAGTGTTATACGCTAAGCCACGCCCATTCTGGCGGGCTGTGACGCTATGAAGGCGCGGGCGCCCTTCATTGGGCGTGACGTCACGCCGGGCTCACTGGTAGGCTGCAGCAGTTGCCCGCAGGGCAGCCATTGAGCACGCTAGATGGCCTGCTCTAGGTCTGCTAGCTGCTGCACTGCGTTGACAAGGAATACAAAATTAAGGATAATTTTTTGGCTTCAGTATCTCGAGAAGATGAATCTTTCCCATAGCGTAAGCTAAACTTACGCAATACTCGTTCCCTCTCTAGAGAGAACCGAGGTTACGTTAGTAACCGAGTATCGTTTTTTATTTTATATCATTAAAGGAATAAACTTAAAGTAGATAGAACGCCCAAATGTGTTCCTGGTGGTAAACCTAAATCCCCGGTCACATATATACCATCTCTACAGTTGTTAATGAGTTTATGTGGTCAATACATTAAAGTTATTTATTTTTAGTGCTTATATGACAAATAAGCATGTGCTAAAAAACACTTCACACCTATTAACATTAATAATGAGATCATGCATATGACATGCAAAAACAAATAAAACACTTCTACACAATGTGACTGACCATAAAAGCATCTTATTAAAGAACATCTACAAACATAATGGCTTCTATAGACATCTGGGGAAATCATAAATTAAAGTAAATATTTCATATCTGCATCAGCAGCATGATACAAGCTAACATCCATATCTTGTTTTGATTCTCACTGTGCTGTGCTATTATATATCCTGATCAAGCAAGATGATGTTCAAGGTTTATGTTACTTTTAGAAAGCACTTCCCCAAAAGCAAACTGAGTGCTGTCGATTGCCTGTATTTAAGAGATCAGATATTTGTAGAAACATTTTATTTATGAGATATGAGATATGCCATTATTAATTCATTCACTTGTCCAGCTGCTTTGTGCTGGAGTCTCATTTATCATTAAAAGAGAGACAGGAAGACAAAGACTCGTCCGTTTTATAGGATGTCACTGTTTTATTTGCAGATATGTGCAATATATCATGAAGAGCTAATGCTATCCAACTGATGCTCAAGCACAAATCTGCACGGCGGAACTCAAAGCAAAGCGTGTCTCAGATGAGCTGTTAAATTGTGTTAGGCTGGTGATGTCATAATGGCAGTGAATCATAATGAATCATCTGTTTATGATGTCATAAGGCAGCTGATCTGTAGTGAGAGCTTGGTCTGTGTGCATGGGGAAAACAGGCTGCTTTTAAGTTCTTCCTTCTGTCCTCCAGGGAAAATTGTGGTCAGTTAGAGGGGAAGTTGTTGATAATCGCTCAGACTCTGAGGGAAATGGATGTTTAAAAAAAGAAAAAAATTCCACTGTCTGTCCCGCAGCATGTAACATGACTCTCAATTCAGACAACAATTCATGGGACGCCATCCAGGCGCTCAAAATGTTTTAGTATTAAAAAAGAAATCTATCCAAAGCACAATATGTTCAGACATTTTATCCACTCGGGGAGTTTAAACAGATCACAAAATGCTTGGAAATGTACTTTAAAACCACTCCAAATAGGGACTGAAAGAAACTAAACAAATTATCCTTTTTTCTGATGACGCATTATCAACAGTTTATCCTCTGAATAAGAAGCATGTAAATCTGTTTAATCTAAAGAGATCAGCCTAGTTTTGACCAGAAACTTTAGAACAACTTTGGCATAATTCAATTCACATTTATTTGTATAGTGCTTTTCACAATACATATTGTTTCAAGCAGCATTACAGAAAATGCATGTCTACATTACAATTTAGAGTGATCTGTTGTCAGAAGTGACTGTGTCCAAGATATGTATTTCAGAAATGTACATATACAAGTGCACGCATCAGAAATGTACATACCCTAAAACTTCAAATAATAGCCGAGTCCCAAATAGACGCCTGTCTCTTTTACACTCCTGGTGTGGCGACAGGTTTGGGTAAATAAAGGCCGGTCTCAAATATAGGCCGGGTCTGTTTTTTAGTATCGGGTTGTATTTAATCTTCTAAAAAACGTCAGACCGTCCGCTTTTTGGCGGCCGCCAAAGCAAATTTGTGTCCCGCCAAAGCCTTTTTTGATCGGTGAGTGATGTAGAATAGAATGACTGTTGCACTTGACAGGGCGCAAATGAGCAGAGAGAGCGCCCCGGCCGCGTGCGCGCGCACTCCCTAGTCTTCAAACAACACGATCTGTATTGCTCTCTCTCCCTCGCGCATATTAATCAAAATCAATTGACACGATAGTAAAATGTCGGAAGACCGCAGTTTCACGTGGAGCATTTAGAGATTTTTAGAGATTAGAGACTATAAGAACAGCATCTCAATGAACAACATCCCAACACTAAATTATAAAGGCCTGTCTCATATAGAAGCCTGTCTCAAATACAAACCGGTGCAGTTCGACGATTTGGGAAAATAAAAGCCCGGGCTATTATTTGAAGTTTTACGGTATACAATTCACGCAGTTAGCTAACAATTTACTAATTTAAACAATATATTAATCTAGGCTAAGGCAGAAACGTCTCTGGTTACGTATGTAACCCTAGTTCCCTGAAGGGAACGAGACGCTGCGTGAAACGCTGTTGGAACGCCCCTGCGTGAGTGCGTCATGAAGCACGTATGAAATCAGTCCAATGGCGAGACGGAACGTCATAGGCGGTTGACGTCATCGACCAGGAAACTATATAAGCACCCCCAAAACACAAGCACATCAGCTTCTGATGAGACTGAAGCAAGTGCTCACGGGCATGCTGGGAGTATGGCACAGACACGCAGCGTCTCGTTCCCTTCAAGGAACTAGGGTTACATACGTAACCAGAGACGTTTCCTTTCAGGGAACTCGAGCTGCGTGAAACGCTGTGGGAACGCTAATACCAACGTCGCCATACGAGCAAGTGTTCGTCGTGTGAAGTCAAGGCGCACATTCGGACGAAAGCACCTGCGCCCCTGGAGTGGAGCTGAAGTCAAGATGGTAAAACTTTACGAATGTGTGCGGTGAGGACCAGCCTGCCGCATCGCAAACGTCCTGAATTGATACTCCTGACAAAATAGCCTTAGAGGCAGCCATACTCCTGTTTGAATGAGCCTGGACAGCCAAAGGAGAAGGCTGACTGGCAGACTCGTAGGCAAGTGAGATGGCCTCGACCACCCACTTGCTCAACCTCTGCTTAGATGCAGGACAGCCCTTCCTAGGGGGTCCAAAACAAACAAACAATTGTTCACATTTTCTCCACAGGGCAGCTCTGTGGACGTACGCATCTAGAGCCCTAACTGGGCAGAGCAGATTTAGTTTCTCTTGGTCCAACGTCAAAAAGGGAGGAGGACAGAAAGCCTGCAGTACAACAGGCCTGACAACATTAGTTGGAACCTTGGGAACATACCCTGGTCTAGGGAGGAGGAAAGCCTTAACCATGCCGGGTGAAAATTCCAAGCACGAGGGAGAGACCGATAGAGCTTGAATATCTCCTATTCTCTTTAATGAAGAGATAGCAAGAAGAAAGATAGTTTTTAGAGTAATGAATTTCTCAGAAACTTCTTCAATGGGCTCGAATGGTGCTAGAGATAGACCTTCTAGAACAACCGCAAGGTCCCAGGTCGGCACCCTCGTGCGAACTGCTGGCCTCAGCCTCAAAGTGCCACAAAGGAAACGAGTTATAAGTGGGTGTCTCCCGAGAGATGCTCCACTTAAAGGGATGTGGTAAGCAGATAAGGCCGCCACATACATCTTCAGTGTGGAGTGGGATAACCCTGTGTAGAAACGCTCCTGAAGGAATTCCAGCACTGCACCCACCGGGCAGTTAAATGGGTCCAACTGGTGTTCCCAACACCAAGAGGTGAACATCTTCCATCTCAAGGCATATCATTTCCTAGTGGCCGGAGCTCTGAAGTGGAGGATGTTCTCCACGACCTCAGTCGAGAGACCAGATTCTATGAGCTGGGCCCCCTCAGAGGCCAAGCACACAACCTCCATAGTTCTGGGCGGGGGTGAAGAATCAACCGACTCGCCTGAGAGAGAAGGTCCCTCCTGATTGGAATCTCTAGAGGAGAGCCGTTGAGGAGAGAAATTAGGTCCGCAAACCAAACTCGGGCCGGCCAGTACATGGCTACCAACAGTAAACTGACCCCGTCCCGGCGAACCCTTTCCAAAGCTCCTGGGAGCAGAGCAATCAGGGGAAATCCGTACAGGCGTGGCCTCGGCCACTCCTGTACCATCGCGTCCAACCCCAGAGGGGCTGGATGACTTAGGGAAAACCACAGTGGGCAGTGTGATGTTTCCCTGGATGCAAATAGGTCTACCTCGGCACGACCGGAATGTTTCCACAGGAGCTCCACCACCTCAGGATGGAGTCTCCACTCCCCGGGCCTCGGCCCCTGCCTCGACAGGATGTCTGCCCCCTGATTTAAATACCCCGGGATATAAATCGCCCTTAATGAAAGAAGCTTCCCCTGGTACCATAGAAGGATCTGGTGAGCCAGCTTGTATAACGGGCGCGAACGCAGACCCCCCTGATGGTTTATGTAGGAGACCACCGATGTGTTGTCTGACCGGACAAGAACATGATGACCTCTGAGGTATGGGAGGAAGTGTTTCAGAGCCTGAAACACCGCCAGCATTTCTAGACAATTTATATTCCATTGAAGATGATGGTCCTGCCACAGACCCTGAGCTGGGCGACCACTCATGATCGCCCCCCCAGCCTGTGAGAGAGGCATCCGTCTTTAGTGTTACACGACGACACGGAGCCCCCAACACAGGCCCTTGGGACAGGAACCAAGGTTCTTTCCACATAGCCAGGGCGCGAAGACACCGTTGCGTGACCCTGATCATGCGGAGCGGGTTTCCCCTCGGGGAGAACCCCTTGGCCCTGAGCCACCACTGCAGCGGTCTCATGTACAGCGGGCCGCAAGGTATAACGTTGGATGCTGCTGCCATAAGACCCAGAATTTTTTGATATTCTTTTACAGTAAGTGACTGGCCTAGCTTTGCCTGTTTGACGGCTAAGAGAATCGAAGCTATACGAGCAGGAGGCAGACGTGCCTGCATCGTCGTCGAATCCCAAACCACACCCAGAAAAGTGGTCCTCTGTAATGGAGAAAGCACACTCTTCTTGGCGTTGAGCCTCAACCCCAACTTTTTGATATGGGCGAGCAAGACATCTCGATGCCGAATCACCTGATGCTCCGATTGAGCTAGAATCAACCAATCGTCGATATAATTTAAAATGCGGATGCCCTGGAGTCGCAGCGGAGCCAGAGCTGCATCCATGCATTTCGTGAAAGTTCGGGGAGACAGTGCTAGGCCGAACGGAAGAACCCGATATTGGTACGCTTTGCCCCCGAAAGCGAACCTCAGGAACTTCCTGTGTTGTGGAAGGATGGAAATATGGAAGTATGCGTCCTTTAGATCTATCGTGACAAACCAGTCCTCGGACCTTATCTGTGACACGATCTGCTTGAGAGTCAGCATCTTGAACTTGAGCTTCCCTACTGAGCGATTTAATAGGTGCAGATCTAAAATTGGACGTAACCCCCCATCCTTCTTCGGAACGATGAAATATCGGCTGTAATAACCCAACTCGCTGCTGGGAGGAAGAACTCGTTCTATAGCCCCCTTCAGCAGAAGAGTTTTCACCTCTTGTTCCATAACGAGAGCCTGCTCGGGGCCCACCACTGTGGGCAGAAACCCTCTGAAGCGAGGCGGCCGTGATCTGAACTGAATCGCGTACCCATACTCGATAGTCTGCAGGACCCATTGAGATACATTTGGAAGGCTTTTCCACTCTGCCAAAAATTCTACTAAGGGTACCAGTCTCTCGAGACTGGCCTCTGGAATAATTTGAGTGGCAGACACAGTGCCCTGTAACGGCGCACCGGCAGGGAACAACTGGCCTGACCACTCTGGACCACTCCTCAGAGTGGACGAGCGTCGCTCGGGAAAGCGCTCGCTGGGACCGTCTACGCCCCGGCACGCAGGCGGGGTTGACAGAACGGGCCCCTGAGGTCACCGAGAGAGAACGGGCACCGTGTTATGCGGCGGACACCCTCCCCTCTCGGTGGGGACCACCCTCAGCATCCTGACGCTTTTGGCGTCAGGACCTCTTCTTTGACGAGGCCTTCTTGGCAACGATAACTGTCCTCAGATCAGCCCTGCCCCTAGACGACCTCGTCTGAGAGCGCCGCGTCTCGTCCCAGTTATGCTGAGGAGGAGCACGAGATGCGACGCTCTGTTTTTGTTGCGCCCTATGTGAGGAGCTACTCGACGGCCGGGGCTGCTCCCGCCCAGCAGCCCCGGAGACATGAACACGCAGAGGGAGAAATTTCTGGAGTGCCGCCGCTTGCTTTTTCTCTTCCTAAAACCTCTCGATGACCGAATTTACTGAGTCACCGAAGAGGCCAGCAGTTGAAAGCGGGGCGTCCAGGAGAAAAGATTTTTCCTTTTCTTTCATGTTGGATAAATTCAGCCATAAGTGTCTCTCCGTTGCCACCATGGCTGCCATAGAACGGCCCACTGATTTGACCGTCTCCTTGGTGGCACGGAGAGATAGATCTGCTGCCTGACATAATTCTCGAATTACGTCAGCACTAATTTTATCCCCCTCACTCATATCTTTTAATAGGTCTGCTTGATAGGCTTGTAATACTGACATAGCGTGTAAGCACGCTGCCGCTTGACCTGCCGCCGAGTAAGCTTTGCCCACCAAAGCCGAGGTGTTTTTTATTGGCTTGGTGGGCAATGCCGATGTCTTAAATGACGATGCCGTAATTGGAGATAAATGACTCGCTAACGTCTCTTCAGCCTTAGGCATCGCCCCATAACCATAATTCTTAGCCCCAGAAATATTTGAATAAACATATTTTTGCTGTAGGGGTGTAAATCGGAGCCTACATGACGATTTGATACGATACCGATTTCTTAAGCCAACGATTCGATTATTTTCGATACTTCAGAATTGCCCGCGATGCTATACGATTCGATTCGATACGATTCAATAATCGATATTTTTACATGATATCTATTAAGTTTCAAATAAATCAACACAAATTTTTATAATTTGCCTTTTATTGAGAATACAGGAACAGTATTCTATTCACATAATGTGAATGTTGTGCTTAATGCACTGGATAGAACAGCAAATAGAACAGCAAATATAACAGTTACTGCATACAGTTCAAAACTTGATTCTATCGAATCCTGGTGCGTTTCCGTGCATCTTACGTCATCACAAACGTGCACGGCGCATGATAGAAAACAGAACGCGGGTCAATATATTGTGTTTTTTTATTTTATTTGGTGCTATTATGCACAGCTGAGCAAACAACACCGGTTTACTGTGTGTCGCATTTAGCTTTTTGCTGATTGCAAACGCAGGAGACAGTGGATTTCCATTAATTTGTTGCCCAGAGTCCACGCGCTATGTGTGTGCGAATACACTGCAGACTCACTCTCGCTCTTATCCAAGGTAAATTATCAACACTATCATCCCTTACATGTGTTTTATTTAACTAAATACATCATAATCAGCTAAAAAGCAGGCGCAGGTCACTTACTTCCTGAACAAGTGCGCACCCGAGTCCGTGATGCTTTCACATTCACGTGAGCCGCGTCACGGTTCGAGTGCAACCGAACTCAGAGCACCTCCTCCAGGCAGTCTCGGGTATGGTACCTCAGTGCGCACCCAGGTCCGCATTACAGACAGCGTTTACATAATTAGCGATTTTTCATGCGAACCGTGCCCGTTCCGTTCCGAGATGGTGTGAAAGCACCCTAGACTTTTCAAGTAAGCTGTTGAAGTAGCCTTTTGTACACGTTAGCGCCTGTTTGTTTACGTTAGTAACTGCTAGCTTGGAATTCGCCGACTAAGTGACTGACGGTTCATTCACACTGGCAGTTTAGTTACGTTAGCCCAGTGCATAACAACAATCGTTTGTACGAATATGAGTGGTGTAATGTATTTGAGTTGTTACTATACCTGAAGGCCACTAGAGGGCACCCCCGTGTTGTTGGTTGTTATTGTTGCTGTATGCCGAATAAACGTGTGCAAACAAACCAGTGAGATGTCCGGTGTTCCTCGTGGAGTATCCTGAAACACAGATAAGGTAATTAAGATTATTATGGCATATTGATGCATACATAACAAGCGGATGCTGAAAATAGACAGGCGGGAAAACAAACACATTAATCGATACTCTTGCGGACGCATCGATGCATCGAATCGTCGGCTGTATAATCGATTCATCGTTACGAATCGATTAATATTTACACTCCTAGTTTGCTGGCTAAATATTCTGGATGACACTGGTCTTTTCCATGACCTCGACACCTCGTGTGGAGGTCAGGAAAGAAAGGAAGACACCGGCGTGGAGGTGCAGCACGAGAGGGCAGAAATCTTTCATCTAGTTTACTCTTTGAATGAGATTCCTATCTATCAGCTGGCCACTCAATGCTTAATTTTTCTACAGCACGAGTGAGCACCTCCATAAGCTCCTCACTAGCAGGAGACTGAAGTGACGAGTCCCCAGTCTCTGCTGTATCAATACTTTCAATATCCAGATCCTCAGAACTGGATAATTGAATTGATGATGCCTCAGCCCGGGCGGAAGAAACCGCAGCGCGTGCTTCCGACCCCGGATCTGAGGCACTGGATCTACCAGGTAAGGGCTGAGATAAGGAAGAGCCTTAAAATAAAGCCTAATAAAAAATGCTAATTTTTTGAGATCGGAATTTTGGGTTTGAGCTTTATGCCAAAATCATCAGTATTAAAACAATAAAAGACCTGAAATATACCTCAGTTGGTGCGCAATGATTCTAAAATATATGAAAGTTTAATTTTTATCATTACATTATGGAAAATAATGAACTTTATCACAATATGCTAATTTTTTGAGAAGAACCTGTATATAGTCTCTTTTTATATATATATATATATGTGAAAAACGCCTGCCTAGCAATTTCTAAGGACAGACAAAAACACTTGAGACACAGACTTTTTCATACACAGAGCGCTTGCTGAAGACTCAGAAGCTGATGCGCTTGTGTTTTGGGGGTGCTTATATAGTTTCCTTGTCGATGACGTCACCCGCCTATGACGTTCCGTCTCGCCATTGGACTGATTTCATACGTGCTTCATGACGCACTCACGCAGGGGCGTTCCCACAGCGTTTCACGCAGCTCAAGTTCCCTGAAAGGGAACAATGAGCTCATTGAAGTAATGCATACATGTTTTTTAACAACTGATTAGGCTATAGAAAATTTAGCATTGGTGCATGTTGTGCTTCATCTGAAGTCCTCGCAAGAGTTAGAGTCCTCTCCAGTCATCTCTTCACAGGTGTTAGGTCATCTGAAGTCTTCATAAAAGGCTGGATCCAAACTGGAGCTGACATACTCTCTAGTTACAGTGCTTAGCATAAGTGAACACACCCATGCTAAAGTTGACTAAAAATAGGATTAAAAAAATCATATTTGGAAATTTGCTGTCTAATATAACATCAAGGTCTTTAACTGTAGACGGTGAAGTATCAGTACATCCTACTAAATGCAAATTGCATTCTAAGAGATTGGTGTACAGTTTTTTGTTCCAATAAGTCATATCTTATCAGAATTTAATAGAAGAAAATTGGTCATTCAATATTTTATATCTAAAACACACTCTGTTAACTTGGATAATTTAGAGATTTCATCTGGTCGTGATGAAATATATAAATGAGTATCATCGGCATAACAGTGGAAACTAATTCCATGTTTTTTTAAAAATAATATTACCAAGTGGCAGCATATATATTGAAAATAGCAGAGGGCCTAGCACAGATCCTTGCAGCAATTACATAATTTAATTTTTCCCCATTCAAGACAAAATGGTAACGGTCTGATAGATACGATCTAAACCCTAGTTCTATGATCTAATTCTAGCAGGGAAGCAGAGGCAGTCTGTAATGTTATTATTGACTGGCTTATTTAAAATTTAATCAGTCTATTAAAAAATTTAAAATCTAGCTCATACTTGAAACTTGGCAGTGTACTAATATTGTTGGCTCTAATGAGTTTGCTTGCCTTTTGTTGGATAAATGAATAAATGTCAATAAAAACCAATCTCAACCAGATTTCAGTAGTAGCTTTACTATATTGTTTTAGTTATGTTTTGAATACATTTATGAGGAGGCTTTGTATCCTTGCCTCTGACAGCCTGCCAAACTGGAATCCAATCACTACCTTTGTAAAAGCTGGTCAGTGTTCATCTGTGTGCATTAAGTGGAATGGTTTGGCATAAAAACAATGTCTGAAAGCAGAATAGCAGTGCTGTCAGCAGTCCGGGTCAAAAACATTTATACACACTTTCACACACTAGGGGTCTGTGTTCAATTGAAGAGTGGACAGATTCGATGGAAAGTAAGTATTCGGCACAGTTTGTCTCCTAAAATGCACATTTCAAGCTTTTAAAAGCAACACTTTTTGTCTTATTGTGGGAAGCTGACAGATGGTTTGTGTGTTAGATTCTCTTAAAACTGTTTGTTTCTCACCTAGCAAAGGAACAGTTTTTTAGCTGGACTACTTTTATATGCAGATAAACATTTTATTACCAACAGCAGTCTTCATTCTGAAAAAAAAAACTCTATTCATTTCATTTCCTCCATTATGGAGAACCAAAACCAATTAAAAAAAAATCAGGAAGAAAGACAGATGTAACACTCTTTTATGAGGGAATGAACAATCCCATGAAGCATTGCAAACAGCACAATCAAAAATAAAATAAAAAATAAATTAAAACAATATAAAACCTTTGATTTATAGTAATTATTTATAAAAAATTATTCCTGTGATGACAAAGCTGAATTGTCAGCATCATTACTCCAGTCTTCAGTGTCAGCCTTCAGAAATTATTCTAATATGACGATTTTCTGCTCAAAAAACATTTCTAATTATCAATGTCGAAAACAGTTGTCCTGCTCATATTTTTGTGGAAACTATGATAAACATTTTTCAGAATAATGAATAGAACATAAAAAACAGCATTTAACTGAAATAGAAATATTTTGTAGCATTTTAAAAATCTCTTTACTGTCACTTTTGATCAATTGGAAGTATCCTTGCTAAACAAAAGTATTCATTTTTAATCCCAAAATTTTCAACAGTACTGTATGAATATAATGTTTTGCATAGATTTCATTGTGCTTTACTATAAACAAATTTTTTCTTGTTTTACAATCTGAGTGATGAGTGAAAGTATTTCTTTTATTAATTGTCACAGATGCTTTTACAGAGCTTAATCTGTATTGGATCCACAAAATTCAGATAAGCAGATCAATAAGTTGTTTTGAACATGAACATTTGTATTGAAACGTACATTTCGTGGGGCAGTCATGGCCTAATGGTAGCAGAGTTGGACTGGTGACCCAAAGGTTGCTGGTTCAATTCCAGTACCGGCAGGAATATGACTGAGGTGTCCTTGAGCAAGGCACCTAACCCCCAATCGCTCCCCGGGCGCCACTCAAGGCTGCCCGCTGCTCCGGGTGTGTGTATCCACGTTTGCAGTGTGTGTGTGTACACTACTCACTACTCTGCTCCTAATGTGTGTGCACTTACTTGGATGGGTTAAATGCAGAGGTCAAATTCCAAGTATGGGTTACCATACTTGGCCATCACGTGTCACTTTCACTTTTTCACTTTCATTTCAATAGCATATACACGTAACACTTGTCATGTTGCCGTACCATTCCGAAAATGTCTCCAACAGCCATCATGCATAATTTTGCTGCAAATTTAACAATATCCCCCCTTTTGTGAGCATGAAATTAAATCTGCAAAGTGTTTACAGCTGATGGGTGTGAATAACAGCCTGCACCCCATTCTGAAACACTTCGCAGCCGGTGATGCATGTACTCTATGGCTTTAAGAAGTCATGATTTAAATTCAATGCTTATTTCACTGTGGGTATGTAATCTAGTATATACACACTTACAGTGAATATGTCATTGTGAGGTCGCATGTATGGAACGAGCATCCTGGGAAACCCTTTTTCCCGTTTTGCTTGCTTTTAGGAACCATGATCCATCTATGTGATCTCATTAGCATTCATATATAGTTTACATAAAATACATTTATAGATAAAGTGCATTGCATCACCAAACAGAAGCGCATGGCGCTTACAACGCCAAGGTCATTAGTTTTATTCAAGGAACGGATACAACTGATGAAATGGATCCTTTGAATGCCAAATGCATGTACAGATAGGCCTATGTACAGTATGAATGGGTGGATAAATGTGTGGGAATATATATACACACGTATACACACACACACATACATATATAAGATACAAAATGATAAAATGTTTAAGTTAGCACTACTGAACAGTGCCTTATGCAATTTTAAAGGGCACCTATTATGCAAAATTCACTTTTACATGGTGTTTGAACATAAATGTGTGTTGGCAGTGTGTGAGCAAAACCACCCTAGAATGATCAAAATCCACCCAGTGTTTTTTTTACAATCTCAATAAATCATAAGCACTGTCTCAGAACGAGCTGTTCTAAGATTCGGCTCAGTGTGACGTAGAATTGAGCAAGCTCCACCGACGTGGTTTGATTGACACTGTGGTTTTGGCATAGACCCCGCCCTCGGTGATCTGTTCACCATCCTCCATTGTCTCAACGACAGCCGGTGTTCTGACGATTTGTGCTGCCTTGTCGAAAATGTCTCCTAAGAAACATAACTGTTCTGTTGTGGGATGTAATAATGTTCATAGTAGTTTTCACTTACTTCCGACATCAGAGCCACTGAAAACGCAGTGGATGGATTTTATTTAGGAAGTAAAGGCGCCACTTAAACTTCCAAAATACATTTATGTTTGCGCAAATCATTTTCTGACAGACTGTTTTGTGAACAAGGGTCAATTCAAAGCAGGTCTTGCTTCAAAGTTAATCCTCAAGTGTGGATCGTTGCCTACTGTTCGCGATCCAACGTCACCTCCGGTAGAAGTAAGTGTATTTTATGATTTTTGAGCAAATAGTCATTTCAGTCGATGTCAGCCAATTCAACAACAAATGCGTCTAAAGTTGTTGTCGTCGTCGTAGGATGTCTGTGTAATAATTTAAACCTTGTTTGTATAGTGTGTAACCACACGTTTATAAATATATTTTTTAAAGATATTGTATTAAAAACTGTGCATGTTTTCTGTAAAGACAAGACATCAAAATTGCTGTTTCAGCCATCTTCTCACATTTGGCACATAAGCACCTGTACGACAAGTAATGTAAACATGACGCAACATGTCCCTCGCATAAATGTAATTTCGTTTGTACGTAGCAAACGTTATCACAGTATTTGTGTTTGTAGTTTCAAAAAATTGCGCCAACGTTATCTCAGTTTGTGTGTGTCTGTGTGTGTGTTGCACATCCATAATTGCAAAGGGGACGCGATTACAACTCTATAAGTACATACATGTATCAAATAACCATTCCGAGACATCCTGGTCCATTCTCATTTGTGTTTCTTCTGCCGGAGTCTCTTCATCATCTGGGTCTGATTCCGGTTCAAACATGTACGGCTGAATTCCATACGAAACTGCGGGTCTCTCAATGTCAGCCATTCTGCTTCTACCGACTGTTTATTGCCATAGGTTTGCAAGTTACGCCCTCATCCAAAGGCTGGGCGGGGATATGCAGCTCATTTACATTTAAGGTGGTACACACCAAAACAGCTCTTTTTAAAACAGGCAACCAAAATTACATTTTCAAATGGTTATAATAAATTAATTGTGGGGTATTTTGTGCTGAAACTTCACAAATACATTCTGGGGACACCCGAGACCAATATTACATCTCGTAAAAAGGGGCATAATAGGTGCCCTTTAAAGTTTTTAATTTTGTTTTGAAGGTCTAACAATATACTTGCATCAAAAGTAAAAAAAAAAACACGTCACCTCATTTCTTTTGACTTTTACATTTATTACTTTCACAAGTACTTTTTTTCATACACAAAAAGCTTTATTACACACTGCATGAAAAGTAATATTCGAAAAAGCATAACAGGGAACAATTTAGCCTACTGATTTTATTTATAATAAATATATAAATATTTAAAAAAAAAAAATTCTCTGTTCTGTTTGAGTAGTAGCTGTTGATGTTGTATGCAGTGTTTATGCGTCTAAATGTAAATAAAATACATAAATAAAAGGCGCTACAATCACACCTAACTGTAACGATCTGGGAAGAATGAAGCGAGCAGTGAATCCAATTGCAAGCACATTTATTGATAAAACAAACAAAAGAAACTCAGACCAGGAACACAGAAACAGCAACCATTACAACATTAACAACTCACAAAGACAGGGCTGAAACACAGGGCTTAAATACAGGGGTAAACGAGCTAAACAAGATAACAAGAGGGCGTGGTTAATCAGAAACACCTGGGGATACTTATAAACTAGAAAAACTACAAAGGACTACAAAACATGACACAGAACAGGAAATAACTAAAGTTCACACAAGACAAGGGAAACACGACAGACAGGAACAAGACATGAAGCCACACCGTGACATAGCCCTCCCCCTATGGGCGGCTCCCGACGCCCGTAAAAAACAAACAAAAAAAAGTTCAGGAGGGTGGTGAAGTGGAGGCGGTCTTGGGGTAGGGATGGAGGGCCAGGTCCGCGCAGGGAACAGGACCAGGGCCTTGCAATGGCGGGCATGGGCCATGGGACGTGGGCGGAGCAGGACGCGCAGGCGGCGGCCAGGGTGGAGCAGGCCGCGCAGGCGGCCAGGGCGGTGACAGTCCATCGGGCGACCAGGGCAGAGACGACCCCTCGGACGGCCAGGGCGGAGACGACCCCTCGGACGGCCAGGGCGGAGACGACCCCTCGGACGGCCAGGGCGGAGACGACCCCTCGGACGGCCAGGGCGGAGACGACCCCTCGGGCGGCCAGGGCGGTGAAGACCCTTCGGGCGGCCACGGCGGTGAAGACCCCTCGGGCGGCCACGGCGGTGAAGACCCCTCGGGCGGCCACGGCGGAGAAGGCCCTTCGGGCGATCCCGGCTCAGGAACAGCAGACACCGGCTCGGGAACAGCAGACACCGGCTCGGGCGGCCACGGCGGTGAAGACCCCTCGGGCGGCCACGGCGGTGAAGACCCCTCGGGCGGCCACGGCGGAGAAGGCCCTTCGGGCGATCCCGGCTCAGGAACAGCAGACACCGGCTCGGGAACAGCAGACACCGGCTCGGGAACAGCAGACACCGGCTCGGGAACAGCAGACACCGGCTCGGGAACAGCAGACACCGGCTCGGGAACAGCAGACACCGGCTCGGGAACAGCAGACACCGGCTCGGGAACAGCAGACACCGGCTCGGGAACAGCAGACACCGGCTCGGGAACAGCAGACACCGGCTCGGGAACAGCAGACACCGGCTCGGGAACAGCAGACACCGGCTCGGGAACAGCCAACACACACACTGGCTCGGGAACAGCCAACACACACACTGGCTCGGGAACAGACAACACACACACTGGCTCGGGAACAGACAACACACACACTGGCTCGGAAACAGACAACACACACACTGGCTCGGGAACAGACAACACACACACTGGCTCGGGAAAAGAAAACACACACACTGTCTCGGGAACAGACAACACACACACTGGTTTGGGAACAGACAACACACACACTGGTTTGGGAACAGACAACACACACACTGGCTCTGGAACGGACAACACACACACTGGCTCGGGAAAAGAAAACATACACACTGTCTCGGGAACAGACAACACACACACTGTCTCGGGAACAGACAACACACACACTGGTTTGGGAACAGACAACACACACACTGGCTCTGGCTCGGGAACGGACAACACACACACTGGCTCTGGCTCGGGAACAGACAACACACACACTGGCTCGGGAACAGACAACAAACACACTGGCTCTGGCACGGGAACAGACAACAAACACACTGGCTCTGGCACGGGAACAGACAACACACACACTGGCTCGGGAACAGACAACAAACACACTGGCTCGGGAACAGACAACAAACACACTGGCTCGGGAACAGACAACAAACACACTGGTTCGGGAACAGACAACACACACACTGGCTCGGGAACAGACAACACACACACTGGCTCGGGAACAGACAACACACTCACTGGCTCGGGAACAGACAACACACTCACTGGCTCGGGAACAGACAACACACTCACTGGCTTGGGAACAGACAACACAGACTCTGGCTCGGGAACAGGAACAGACTCTGACTCGGAGGCGGCCATCTTGTCCGTAGACACTGGCTCGGAGGAAGTGACATGAAAAGTCTCTGGATCGGCAGACGTGACTTGATCAGTCTCTGGATCGGCAGACGTGACTTGAACAGTCTCTGGATCGGCAGACGTGACTTGAACAGTCTCTGGATCGGCAGACGTGACTTGAACAGTCTCTGGATCGGCAGACGTGACTTGAACAGTCTCTGGATCGGCAGACGTGACTTGAACAGTCTCTGGATCGGCAGACGTGACTTGAACAGTCTCTGGATCGGCAGACGTGACTTGAACAGTCTCTGGATCGGCAGACGTGACTTGAACAGTCTCTGGCTCGGGAACAGACAACACACTCACTGGCTTGGGAACAGACAACACAGACTCTGGCTCGGGAACAGGAACAGAGTCTGACTCGGAGGCGGCCATCTTGTCCGTAGACACTGGCTCGGAGGAAGTGACATGAAAAGTCTCTGGATCGGCAGACGTGACTTGATCAGTCTCTGGATCGGCAGACGTGACTTGAACAGTCTCTGGATCGGCAGACGTGACTTGAACAGTCTCTGGATCGGCAGACGTGACTTGAACAGTCTCTGGATCGGCAGACGTGACTTGAACAGTCTCTGGATCGGCAGACGTGACTTGAACAGTCTCTGGATCGGCAGACGTGACTTGAACAGTCTCTGGATCGGCAGACGTGACTTGAACAGTCTCTGGATCGGCAGACGTGACTTGAACAGTCTCTGGATCGGCAGACGTGACTTGAACAGTCTCTGGATCGGCGGGCTCTGGCGCAGGAACAACGGGCTCTGGGCTGGGCGTTATCAGCAGGGCAGAGGGCTTTGTGCTGGGCAGGACCAGTGGTAACGGAAACTCTGGGCTCGACGGGACCAGCGGTGAAGGAAACTCTGGGCTGGACGGGACCAGCGGCGAAGGAAACTCTGGGCTGGACGAGACCAGCGGCGAAGGAAACTCTGGGCTGGACGGGACCAGCGGCGAAGGAAACTCTGGGCTGGGTTCATGGGCTGTCGCTGATGTGTGTGCTGCCCACACACACAAAACAGCCATGGACACCACAATAAGCGCTGTGTCTTCCAGGACAGACTCAAGTGCGGCGTGTTCAGTCTCTGGCGGGCAGGTGATATGCTCCGGTTCTGGCGAACAGGCGACGGGCTCAGGCTCTTGCTCGAAGACTGGCTCTGGCTCTTGCTCGAAGACTGGCTCTGGCTCTTGCTCGAAGACTGGCTCTGGCTCTTGCTCGAAGACTGGCTCTGGCTCTTGCTCGAAGACTGGCTCTGGCTCTTGCTCGAAGACTGGCTCTGGCTCTTGCTCGAAGACTGGCTCTGGCTCTTGCTCGAAGACTGGCTCTGGCTCTTGCTCGAAGACTGGCTCTGGCTCTTGCTCGAAGACTGGCTCTGGCTCTTGCTCGAAGACTGGCTCTGGCTCTTGCTCGAAGACTGGCTCTGGCTCTTGCTCGAAGACTGGCTCTGGCTCTTGCTCGAAGACTGGCTCTGGCTCTTGCTCGAAGACTGGCTCTGGCTCTTGCTCGAAGACTGGCTTTGGCTCTTGCTCGAATACTGGCTCTGGCTGGACGTGGCTGACGTGAAGCTCTGGCTGGACGATCTCTGGCTGGACGGTCTTTGGCTTAGGAGCCACCGGACACGTCGTTGAGGAGGCCATTTTTCTCCTCCTCCTCCGTCTCCGGACCACCGGATTCGGGACCACCGGAACTGGGACCACCGGAACAGGGACCAGCGGTAAAGGCCTGGCGTGACACGGGATGAAGCTCTCCAAACATCTGGAAAGCGCCTCTCTCCAGCCCAGACCGGAGAGATTGGGGAGTTCCCTCGGGTTAACCTCCTTAGCCCCCAGCCGGTAACAGACTTTAATTGCCTCGTCATCCAGGGAGCAGGAGGCAGCAAGAGGAACAAATCCCCACGTATACTGGAATAGATCAAGGCTTTCCAGGGCCAAGGCCGCGATCTGTCCAGCGAACTCCCGGTCTAGGTTGTGTAGATCAGGCGAGATCCGTGCTGCTGGATTCATATTTGGTGAGTTGTTCTGTAACGATCTGGGAAGAATGAAGCGAGCAGTGAATCCAATTGCAAGCACATTTATTGATAAAACAAACAAAAGAAACTCAGACCAGGAACACAGAAACAGCAACCATTACAACATTAACAACTCACAAAGACAGGGCTGAAACACAGGGCTTAAATACAGGGGTAAACGAGCTAAACAAGATAACAAGAGGGCGTGGTTAATCAGAAACACCTGGGGATACTTATAAACTAGAAAAACTACAAAGGACTACAAAACATGACACAGAACAGGAAATAACTAAAGTTCACACAAGACAAGGGAAACACGACAGACAGGAACAAGACATGAAGCCACACCGTGACACTAACATACAATTAACGCCAAAGAAAACGCTTCTTATCACAAAGGCATTTTCAGAACAGTATTTTTTTTTCATGTGATATTTCGGTTAAAAAACCTGCTAATTTACGAACCAACCACAATCTAGTATAACCAGTCCCAAAATGCAGTTAATAGCAAAGCAATATCTGAACCTGTGCAGTGCAAATTAGACACATATGACATTAGATCATAAAACTCTCATACATACAAAACGCATGGGGCATATGTCATTCTTAGGGATTTCTCCCTATGTGAAAGCACAATGTGTGAGCCCAACAAACCTGGATCTGAATCCTGCGACTGATGAATTGTAAACCTTCTATTACGCTACCAGAGTTGCCAACCTTAAACTCACACCAAGAACAGGGCTTTGGAACAACTAGTGGTAAAAGGTTTTCAAGACAGCTTTGAAATGAGTGTTAAGAGATTCTGTAATTTTTTAAAACTCAACCGGCATAGATAACATTATAGATCACTGTCAGTAAATACAAAGACTCCAGAAACCGCTTGTTTTGATGAACTGCTGTTCTTCCCGTCTTGTCGCCAGAAAGTGGGTTGTGACGGCAAAGAAAATCTCTCTCTCAAGCACACAGACATACAGCCACTTTTTTACGCCTGCATTTCCTGACTGTCGCACAGTAACACAGATGGATAATATGTATTTCTCTCCAAATGTTCCTCACTATGCACCCAAAAAAAAAGCATATTGGTTTTATTTATGGGAGTAATAACTGAACACAATGTTCGGAGCATTTGTAACAGCATTTCATTCAAAATGGATGAATTACAGAGGCAATATAGGAACAAACAAGTAGGATGGCAGGGGAGAGAGATAAATGACTTTTTTTTCAGTCTTCTTTGCCACATATAGTTAAAAACACTATTAAATGGCCTGACAAGTGCGGTTTTCTTTCCTGTATTAATGTATTTCCTATTAAAATAGGAAGTGGAGGCGAAATTAAATGCCTTTGTTTTTTGAAATAGCCAATAGTCCTTAGTTTATGTTACAGCAGTGAAGCAAGATTGGCTTTTGTTATTGCAATTCAGATTCAGCAACCATCAAGTGGTTAAGGTTTGGCTGGTAAAAATCAAAAGGCATCTTTTTCGACTGACAAACAGAATTAGCCATATATTCTGCAAGCAACATATTTATTGCTAATATGTCATTATATTATATTTCATAATACACAAACACACACACACACACTGCACATCCATAATGTCAATCTTCTGTCCAGCACATCCCAAAGCTGCTCTATTGGATTGAGATCTGGTGACTGTGGAGGCATTTGAGTTTAGTGAACTCATTGTCATGTTCAAGAAACTTGTTTGAGAAGATTTGAGCTTTGTGACATGGGGTGTTCTCGTGCTGGAAGTAGCCATAAAGATGGACATGGTCAGTAACAATACTCAGGTAGGCTGAAGTGTTAAAATAATGCTTAATTGGTACTAAAGAGGCCCGACGTATGCCAAGAAAATCCCCACATCATTACACCACCAGCACCAGCCTGAACCATTGATACAAGGCAGGATGGATCCATATTTTCATGTTGTTTACGGCAAATTCTGACCCTACTGAAATTCTGAATGTCGCTGCAAAAAGTGTGACTCCTCAGACCAGGCAACGTTTTTTTCAATCTTCTATTGTCCAATTTTGGTGAGCCTGTGTGAATTGTTGTTTCCTGTTCTTAACTGACAGGATTGGTGTGTCTTCTGCTGCTGAAGCTCATCTGATTTAAGGTTTGACATGTGCATTCAGAGATGCTCAAACCAGTCTGGCCATTCGTCTTGACCATGTCTATATGCCAAAATGGATTGAGTTGCTGCCATGTTTGCATTAACAAGCAGTTAAACAGGTGAAGCTAATAAAGCGGCCTGTGAGTGTGTAGTTTTCAAGTTCATGGTCACTGTGATTTTGCCAAACAAGACATGTTAATGGGTCAACAACTTTAAATCAATAAGAATAACAGAATCTGAGAGAAAAGGCAGTTGAAGTCTCTGTTCACCTTTCTATATCCATCCCTGCCAGTGGAGGGTCAAAGGTCATGCTCTACAAGGACAGCAAGAGCTTAGAGGCTCTGACGGATGCCTTTGGACCTGTGGGTGGAAAGACAGATTCCCCTGTAAGCTGGTTATCTCTTTATCTCACGACATGGTGGATCTGTCTGATACAGTCGTTCACGTTCATCAGCACGTGTCTGTCAGCGAGGGAAACAACTTCTGGGATGGAGGCCCATCGCCCCGTAACAGAAGCAGAGTGCTTGTGAGAGTCCAATCAAATCAATGTCACCTTGGATGATCACTGGATATGATCTGCCGCGATCAGGCTTCAGGGGAAACTAAAGAAGAGGGAATAAATAAGGAACGAAGGAAGTTAGAGAGCGACAGAGAGATCAGGCTTCAAAGAACGCAGGGAATCATGTTGGACTTGATAGAGCGAGCTGGAGACGAGCGTTGTTATCGTATCTCTCCTTTGAGAGGATGTCACCCCTGTTTTTCTTTCCTGCATGTCAGGATATTGATCACTCAGCGTCGGAGATGTAGACAAAATACTCTTTATCTGCACAGAAAACCGCTCAAGGTGAAACCGAGTAACAGAGGACATTCATCTCAAAGAAAATCCATCACCATTTTTTTCCACAATCCTAAATTACCACGCAAGATGTATTTTAATTTCATTCAGGCATTAAGAAAATGACTCTGGGAGCTGGTTTGATTCCTGAAGGGTCTCTAATGACATGATAGCATCTGTCAGAGTTGGGAGAGAGAGAGAGTCCCTGCGTACAGGAAAGCCCTGGTAGATGCGGATAATGAAATCTCTGTTATTAGCTCTGTTCAGCGTAATACCCCTAATGTGTAATTATGTGCAACAGATGTGTAGGTCTCTGCTTTGTTTATAGGAAGCCTATCAAAATAGCCTATTATTGCATTTGAGGTCACAGGAAAGTAATCCGTCTTTGGGAATTAAGAGTAATGCGAACATGAGAGAGAAGTTTGAACGTGCACTGGAAGGACTGAGCTGAAATGGAGCTGAATCTCATTTTCTCCCTTTTATTTTTTTTAATTTTTTTAAATGTATCTGGATGTAGCCTCATTCTCATACTATTTGTGCACAACTTGTAGCTATAGTACTGTTTCTGGAACAAATTATTTTAATGAGTTGGTTATTTGGAAGCGCTTCATTTTACAGTACAGTACTTACAGTGTACTTGCCTTGAAAGCACTGGGTACTATAAGGTAAGTACATGGGTTAAGGGTAGGTTTAGGGGTAGGTTCAGAGTTAGTACCTAGTTATTAACCAGTTATTAACCAGTTATTGTAATTACTATAATAAGTACATACTATGTACATGGGAAACAGGACTGTAAAATTAAGCGTTACCGCTTATTTTTAGTAAATCAAAGACATAGAGTGCAACTAGTATAATATGATTCCAGAATAAATTATTTGAAGGAGTTGATACTTTTTAGTGAATCAAAGACGTACAGCCCAACTGGTATAGTTGGATTCCCTACTAATATCTTTAGTGAGTCAGTTCTGTTTAGTGAATCACAAACACACAGCACAAACTGGTATAGTTTGATTCCAAAAGATATTATTTTAATGAGTCAATTACTCTAAATTGTAATGTAGAGTATTGTGAAAAGTGCTATACAAATAAATGTGAATTTAATAGAATTTGAATGGGTAGATTATTTTACATGAATCTAAACCACAGTGTGTACAGACGATTCCCTAACATAAGATTCAAATGAGTTGCTTCATTTGAAATGAATCAAAAACATACAGCTCAATCAGTATGACCGATTCTGGAACAAATTATTTCAGTTGGTTCTTCTTAGTGAATCAAAAACAATGCAACCAGTGTTGTCCGATTCCCAAATGAAAGATTCTAATCAGCCTGTACTTTTTAGTGAATCAACAGCTTATTTAGTAGCACAACTAGTATAGTCCTATCTGTGACACTTAAATCACTCACTGACTGGTTGTTAAAATGACAATGTGTAGTGAAGGATACACATTATGGATTTTGTCAATGATAGAAAAATGTATGAAATTCATTTTTTGTTTAATACTATTATTTGAATGCATAGGCCAAAAGTCTATGTGGCATTACGTCACCAAAAAATGTGGACTCAGTAGAGGACATAAAGGACTGAATGTGGCATTTGGGACAGGCCTATCTCTCTCTTTCTCTATCTCCTTATCTTGCCATTCCTCGTCATGTACTTATCTGGGATGACTGATGCCTGCTGAAATGAAAAACCTGTGATTATAAAGACTCAGATTGATTTAATTAGATACTTGTCCGACCTAACCTGCGAACAGACGCGGCACGGCTGGCTGACAACTCTACGAACATGTCCATATTCCCCCGACACCTGTCACCTCACTTAAAGAAATAATACATCTCCTGCTCTTTTCTAAAAATACCTCCGGGAGAAAAATGTGTGAGGCTGAGAAATCTATAATTAATGTGGTCATATTTAGCAGCCGTTGGAAATATGATGTGCTCTCTCGCTTGTGTTCCCCCTTGTTTTATTTCTCGCTTTCTCGACTTTCAGGCGGGTTTATGGTCTGGAACCTGATAATCCCAGTGTGAAGGAGGATAGGCGTGAATATAATCAAAGCATCTGAGATTTGTCTACAATTCCATCATATGTTTGACAGCTGACTGGTGTAATTAGCAGGCGAAGGGTTTTCCAGCCTGAAGGGGGGAAGCACATGTGCTGAGGGAAGAGAAAGAGAGAGACAACACAAGCATAGCTATAAAAACTGCTTATATACAGTCTCTAGATTCTTTATTGACTATAGCATCATCAATATTACAAAACGGTGACCTGTGAGATAAAGATCAGTCTCGCCAATTAGTCTGCAGCAGAAGAAGCCACCTGACCTACATGAAAACGGATCAACCACAGTTTGCTTTTACGCTCAGCATGCAACAAAGTGAAAGCTGTAAAATTAATGGTGCAGGTGGTTCTGTGAACATTTTTAAAGATGAAGAAAGTGTGAGTTTACAGTTCAAAACTCAACACCATGATGAAAGGTTATTTTGAATAGTTTCTATGCTATTACTTAAGTGTTCTGAATGGTTGTTAATGCATTGCATGTGGTTTACAGTATATGGGGTTTTCAAGTGAAAAGGAGGACTAGGACACTTGCATTCTCATTCATTTGGCAGCTAAATCTTTGTCTGTTTCTTTTCTCAGTAGAACAGTATTTTTCGATTTTTCCAGTAAAATATAAATATATATATATATATATATATATATATATATATATATATATATATATATATATATATATATATATATAATATTTATATGATTTATTTTTCCTGAACAAATCAAACCCATACAGTGCAACTAGTATAGTCCGATTCCTACACTAATATTTCATATGAGTCGTTCATTCATTCATTCATCGCAACTAAAGTCTGATTCTGGTCTGAATGATTTTAATGTTCACTTAATATTCAACAATATTACTGATCTGACTGTACTGACGCTGTTGTAAAACTGAACTGAGGTGGTCGATGACATAATTTTTTGCAGAACTGCTTTATAGATGAAATGAACTAATTTAATAGTTTGTCTTTACAAAGGAACTGAATCAACGCTGAACTGGCTTCAGCTAAACAACAGCCAAAATGCATTATTTTCCTGTTATCACTGTAAAGCTTTTTTGAAAATATGTATTGTATAAAGCGCCGTATAAATAAAGGTGACTTGACTTGACTTTATGGAGTTGGCTCATTTTAAAGAATCAAAACAAAACAGTGCAACTAGTATAGTCCGATTCCTGTAATAAAGTAATCTTTAATGACTCGATTCAGAGCAACTAGTATAGTCGATTCTAGTCTGAATGATTTTAATGAGTTAACTACTTTTAGTAAATCAAAACAATACAGTGCAACTAGTACAATACAATTTCGGAAAAAATTATTTTAATGGGTCGCTTTTTATAGTGCATCAAAAACATACAGTGCAACTAGTATAGTCGATTCCTAAATGAACGTCTAATTAATTCTGTTTAGTGAATCAAAAGCATACGACAACTACTAATATAGTCCGATTCCCGAACAAATGTCTCCAGTGAGTCGATTCAGCGCAACTAGTCTGATTCTGGTCCAAATGATATTAATGACTTGGCCGAGTAGTCCGATTCCCTGACCTCACATATGGCTCTAACTAGTCACTTCTGCTCAGAAACATGCAGTCAAATATACAATGATTTTCTTCTTGTTTTAAACAACCTATATTTTATAACAGACGTATGTTAATATTTTATGACACAAGTAATCTTGTTAAAATTGGACAACCCAAAAAAAATTTTTTTGCAGTGTAAAACCTTCATAAAAAGAATGACGTCCGGAATTTGCATAAAACAAGCCAATCAGATTAAAGCTTTCAATTTTGAGATAGTGCTTATTTCTGTGTGCAATATTCAACAGGCAGTCCGTCAATGTGTTGTCTCAGGCTGACACTAGGTGAAGATGTTATCACAACCAAATTTACAACTTAATGAGCAATAAACAAACCCAGTAATAGTGAAGTTTACAGTTCTCATACGCAGACAGTGTTGAAGCTAATGGGGATTTTCTCTTTGAGACAGCTGAGGTTATGATGGGGAGAGCTGTGGCTCTGTGCTTTCAAACCTCATTAATGCAGTTCACAGGTTCTGCAGCAAATTTACTGTGTGGTCATTAAAAGTCTTGACTTTTCCTCCTCCGATGTTCTCTTGCTATCTTAATCTGCAACCTTTTCCCCTGTAGGCTATATACATTTATATAGAAATATATATGCTGTAAATTGAGATATAAACAGTGAATTTCATCGCTTTAATGGGATATCATCTGATATGCTGTTTTAAAGGAGGGCTCTGAGGGCAAACACATGCATTCACACATCCTGGGGCATTTTCCCATGCATCTGTGTCTAATGTGCACGTGTGGTGTTGAATTCAGAGGTGCTCGTTTCATTAGTCCATTACTCACACAACCCTCAGACTCGATTACATGCATGGGTCGTATAAAAACGCGTACACAACTACTCCTTGGGCTGTGACTATTTATTCCACGCATGTATAGACTGGTTGAAATGTCGTCTTATGGGCAGTAATGAGTGTAAATGGTGTGCATTCTGATTGACTCTGGCAGGGGAGTGGATATTCCTGGAGAAGTTTAACAGGCACGGGCTGATGTGACCTGGCAGTGGGGAAGCATTACTACTGGAGGTGAAATCTCCATTTGGCAGATCCCTCCTGCGGCACATGGCAATTAATAACTGACCTTTAATGCTTCAGCATGTATCAGCTGTTTGTCTCGAGACGGACGCAAGTTAACAATCGACAAAAAAACAATATGTCACACAGTGCATCATAGTTGCATGTAATATTTGAGTGAGAAAGGTGTACATATGATCACAACCGGTCATGATAAAGAAACAAAACAAATTGAACCAATTAGTAAATTCAAGTTGTATTAAAGGTAAAATTTATACTATTTCTGTTTCATTCTATTCTATTCTCCTTTGTTTCAGGCTCCTGTATAGGTTTCTACCAAAGTATACAACATTTCTGAATGGGCTGAGACTGGGATTTAGTGAGTTTGAAGTGAAAGTATTTGATGAAATATTAATTCACTCAATATTATTATCTTATTTTTGACATAGGTTTTTGCATCAGAGGTCTTCATATATATATATATATATATATATATATATATATATATATATATATATGTGTGTGTGTGTGTCTGTGTGTGTGTATATATATATATATATATATAGGATATACAGTACAGCTTAAAAATGTGGGGTCTGTAATTTTTTTTTTGAAAATACTTAATTTTTATTACTTAATTCTTACTTTAATACTTTTATTCAGCAGGGACGCATTAAATGGATCAAAAGTGCCAGTAAAGACATTTATTATGTTACAAAATATTTTTATTTCCAATAAATGTTGTTCTTTGGAACTTTCTATTCATTAAATAATTCTGAAAATATATATCATGGTTTCCCCAAAAATATTAAGCAGCACAATTGTTTTCAATAATAGGAAATGTTTCTTGAGCAACAAATCCTCATATTAGAGTGATTTCTAAAGGAACATGTGACACTGAAGACTGGAGTAATGATGCTGAAAATTCAGCTTTGCATCACAGGAATAAATACAATTTTAAAATATAGCTATTCTAAATTGAAATAATATTTCAGAATATTTCAAAACCATTAAATCTTACCAACCACAAACTATTAAATTACCAAAATGCAGAAACATGAAATCATAGAAACATGGAAACATGACATCAATTGACAGAAGTAGAAAGCAAACGATTTAAAGGTTCCTTCTGTGATCTTTCATGCTGATATTTTGAGCAGCTGTACCTTGAGCCATGTGTGGTTTCCCGCAGATGTATTAAGAAAAGAAATGCTCTTCTATAATGCATTGAGAGTATTGACTTCTCCTTGGTGCGCTATTTCCTTTTCCTGACAGGTAAGAGAGATCCTACCCCCCTCCGGTCTCTAATGCACCTGTCAATCAGAGAACAAATTCAATTTAGGATTGTTTGTGTGGACATAAAGAGGGCAAAGCCAAGTAAAAAAAAAAAAAGGTATTAACCGCTATCACTTGGATAATAATGCATTTTAAAGAGCTTATTGTCACTAAGAGGTTAGAGTGATCGGTCAGAGAGATTACACACTTTATACAGCTCTCGTCCCCCAAGGCTCTTCACACGCTTACACATGAAATAAAGTCAGGATTTTTTTGGGGGGATTGGAAGAGTTTCTTTAATAATGTATCACTGAAAGAAACTGAATATAGAAGACAAAGAAATCTTAATACTAATATAAAAGGACAATGTAACATGAGAATTCCCAAATTTCAGAAAGAAAGGAAAAAAAAAACTGTTGAAGCAAATTAAGAAAAGTAATAATCCCTCGCTTTACAACAGCAGCAATAATTTCTTCATTTAAATGGGGTATATGTAAGAATTTTCATGTATTACTCGCTTTTTTATTTATTGACAACGTATGAACAACTAGTAACGAAACTTAAAAACCAAAACCTTACCCCACTTCCTAGGTTATCTAGAAACGCTGTAGACTGATTTTTATGTGAATGACTCTGGAAGTTTTTGCAAAGGAAATCCAAAGGATGTGAAGAACCTGTCTATGTTCTATGACACATGAAATGAAAGCTTATATAATTTTCAGGATAATGCCAAAAGAGCTATTATGTACTGTAACGTCAATGTGTCATGCAAAAACAATTGATTAATTCAAACTACAGTCTCATATAGATATAATCTATAGCCTTAAATATACTGTATAAATGAAACTATCATAACAGTGTAATTTTAATCGCCTCATCTGTCGACATGATCCTAGTGATTGCAGAGGTGGTGCAGACATATCCACATCACTATGATCAGATGCTTTCTTAACTGCTGCTTTCTCATTGCTGTTATTTTTGTTGCATGTTTATTTTGATATTGAGAGGATCTATCTAATCTAAATCTAAATGTTGCTCTCAGCAGCGTGGACGGCGTTTGGGTGTTCATAAACAGT
Source organism: Siphateles boraxobius (assembly GCF_051911475.1). Lineage (NCBI taxonomy): Eukaryota > Metazoa > Chordata > Actinopteri > Cypriniformes > Leuciscidae > Siphateles > Siphateles boraxobius. Next base: position 2,925,180 of record NW_027508953.1, read on the forward strand.
ATAATCCTACAAAGGCATTTCCAATTTAATTTTACCTCAAAACAAAAGAATTAAAATAACTTTGCCTTGAGTATATATCGGGGTCTTGAACCACCATCAGTCTCCTGTACGTTACATGTGCACAAGTGAGAATGAGCAGTAAGTTGCTGGCTGCAGTTCACTTAATGCCCACCGGTGTCACTAATAACAATAGTTTCTGAATTCTACACGATGCCCCAATCAATCAATCAATCAATCAATCAATCAATCAATCAATCAATCAATCAATCAATCAATCAATTAATCAATCAATCAAAAACTAGCACTGTGAAATCAATTAATTGTTAATCAATTTGACTGCAGTAATAAAAACATTTGGATTATTGCAAAAAATAAGCTCTGTGACCAACAAAAAGTTTGATTCACTAATGAACACAACTTTAAGAATTTTGAAGCCTAAATACAATCACCAGAGGAACTAAATGTAGGCTATAAATGAACTACACAACCGATAAATGATCACAAGTCAGACTTCAATATCACCATCACTAAGCGTCCAACAACTCTTTCAGTTTTTATTTAAAAAAACATTTTCCTTAAAAGTTTGAGTTAGAATAGTTTGTAAGAGCGTGATTATAAATTAGTAGATGAGTTTACCTATTTGGCGTGATGACGTTTAATTCCCCCGATAACCTCTGTAGTCCCATTTAGCATCTTGTTATCAACCACCCTTAGCCTAGAAATCTAGACGCACCATAGCGGCAGCAAAAATTATTTTGCAGCAAAGTGTGGTCTTGCAACTCTCCGTTGGCATTCGAGCTGGAAAAACCAAACTCTGGTCAGGCCAATCACATCGTGTATAGAGTTGGTGGGCGGGCTTAACATAATGACGGCAGAGTTGCGCGTGATTTCCATTAGGCGATTTCCCTGCTACTTGAAAACAAAGATGATGCAGCTGGCGAACAGCAGTCTTTCGAATCGGCATTGGCCGCGACTCTGGATGATTTGGAGTTAAGAGAACGTCACTTAAGTCAATCTTGTGTCAATCAAGATGTGTTCAGAGTTTTGACAACCGTATACTGCAAAAGTTTAATATATCAACTAGCTCCGCTGGTGGGAAAATGCACGGGAGCCACACTCAGCCACAGCCGTTCGTTGGTCGGGTTGGTTGTAGTGCTGTCCTTTTGCATGCAGAGGGAATTTGAAAGACAACAGTTTATCCCGCCCCTCGGATTGAGGTATGCCAATTGTGAGTTCCCAGACCTAACATCTTGATAGGTCTGGCTTGCCAGGCTAAACCACCCTGGCTTAAGACAAAAAAACTTTATTTAAATCCCAAGGAAGTATTTCTGGTGTAATTTATGTTATAGAATAAAACATGGAAATATCTTGAACTGTGTTAACCATAGACCTTATTTTAGGCAAAAACCTATTGACTTTAGGAAGATGGAACCAGAACTGCTAAAAAGATGGTTTCCTGAAAAAATGTTGACCTACAAAAATATGTGATCCCTCAAGAACTCTAGATATCTAAATAAATAAATAAATGAGCTAATGTAATAATTATTTAATTTTATTTCTAATTCTAGTGTACACACATATGAGGTTCAGTTTCCACAGGTTCAGATCTTACCAGGTGATCTATGAACCATGGTGCCCTGTAGGCTAGACACTAAACTGCATGTTCCCACCTGTAATATGTTCCCAGAGAGAAACCAGAGCCATTAACACACATTTACCCTAGGTGCAAAGGCTAACATCTCAATTTACGTTCACCTCAGATGGAGCTTGAGTTGAAAATTCACCTTTAATTAAGATCATCACAAAACAACGTCTTCCCTGTTGTCTCCACTCTTGACACATTCCCTTTAAAAACTGTATGTTTGCCACAACCGTGTGACAGGAAAGGAAGGAGGACACAAGAAAGCTTTCAGGGACCCAGAGACCCTGACAACAGAGGACAGCCACTATCCAAATGCAGAGAGACAAGTGCAAAAATCCCATTCAGACTCATTAGGCTGTGACATGTCATGGTGCTAAGACTGTTAACGCTACTTGCCTGGCATATGAATTTTTCAGATCGTGGCTATTTTATTCATGGTGACATGTGGCAGAGACATGTTCCTCTCAGACACCTGTGATTGAGGTAAGCCAGGGGTCATCACCCGGAAAACACACCGTTCTGCATTCTGTTCCTGCATGATGTGTTTCAGTTTTCAATAAATAGATAAATCTTTGATTAAATGAAATGGGTGATGCTGGATTCCCTTTGTCTGTTTTTGTCAGTGGGAATTTCGCTTGAAGTACGGACTGTAGATTTGCGAGATTTAAAAGCATTTCGTTTTTGAAGAAACCACTCACCCTTAAGCTTGTCATGCTATGACTTTTCAAAGCCACAATGCACTTTCTTTTTTGGTGGATGCAAAAATGGGTGAAAAAAAACCTCACATACACTGACTGGAGTCATATCTAGAGACCAGACTTGTTTTTTTTTTTTTTACTTTGATCCAGGGGTGCATTTCCCATTCAACGATGTAACTTGCTGCTGAACTACCATAGTACAATGCATTGTTAAAGAAATCAACTAGTCAAGTCACGACCGTTTCGGGGAACTGTACTGTCGTAAATTTGACATTCAACCATGTTGGTTAATGATGTCATGCACATGTTGGAGTAATAACTTATTTTAATGAATCACTTTCTGAAACCTGACAGTTCCATGAAGAGCCTTTGACATCCATAGAACATTTTCATTGGACAAAAGTTTTTTTTGTTAGTTTTTTTTTATAGTGGAAAATGGTTATTTTGGTTATTAAAATGTTAATCACACTGAGAAAAAATGGTTCTTGTAAGAACTGTTCAATGTCATATACCGTCATTGTTTACATCTTAAGTTGTCCCAAAATCACTCTAGAACCACCCAAAAGACCAGCAAACTATTTTTAGGCAGGTTTATTTAGGAATTCTGTAGCAATATTCTAAAAACACTCAGAACACCTTAGCAACCACCAAAACACTTCAGCATCATGGTGTCAACTTCAGAAAACAAAAAATAACCATAGAAGATAATAAAATTTTCATAAGCATAAATAAATAAACAGGAACAACACTTTAAACTGAGCAAGATGTACTAACTTTGTTGATGCATGATACATTGTGCCTCACATTTTGTACCCGGACTCCTTCTCCAAGATCTCATTTGTATAGTCTATCTCCAGCCAATCTGTGTGTCTTGGAGACCAGATGAGGACACTGGGATGTAACAGAAAGTGAAACACTGCTCTAAATAAAGCCTGGCTTTCTGCCGGCGAAGACGTTATACAGATTTAGCTTTCAGCATTAATATGAAGGGCCCGGCTATGCAGAAATGATAGAGGGGAATGGTAATATAGCCTTTATGATTAGATAGGATCCCGAGGGAGGAGTCCAATGGTAGACGGACGAGAGATGTGCATTTACCTTGAACTGAAACACATTATTATTGATGAAATGACACTCCCCAGCACTCGATCTCTTGCCATCTCTCTCTCTCACAAACTTACAGTACACACTGTTCATCGTTCTAAATTAGGCTAGTTTAAACAGAATTAGGAACTTCAACCTATATTTATTAATTTATCATACGATTATATCTAAATCAATTCACAACTGAAAAAAACAAGTGATATATCATAAAGAAGATTACCATTTTGTAATATAGGATTTCAAGAGTAAACCAAAATGATTTTTGCTTTATGATAAGAAATAACGGTAACACTTTTACAATAAGATCTCATTTGTTAACATTATGTATTAAAAAGGTTCTTCACCACAGACAAAATGGGCTTTCAATAAAACTTGGCTGCCTATGCAGTAGAAAGGCGAACATTTTTTTTTTTTTTAATCAGTGATACCAGGCTAGAGAAATCAAAGAAAAAAGGCCGTTGCTGGTGTAAAACATTAGCAATCAGACAATAACAAAGAGATAATCATTAACCAACAAAACCGGAACTAAACGGAGTGGGCAAAACAGGAACTAACAGAGCAGAACAGCAAAATATAAGTCCATAATCCCGACGATGATAATTATGTGATGTAATTATGTGATCAACAAACAATGGACAGCTGTATTTTTATTAACTAACATTAACTAAATATTAAGTATAACAAATGTATTGATCATTGTTATGGCATGCTAGTAAAGGTGTCCTTTTATCTCTGTTTAAAAAGTCTTAATTTTGTTTTTTGGGATGTACTAGAATATGCTTTCATGCTTGATTGTTCAAAAAACATAATTTTTTCACATATTTTACTTTATCACAGCTCCTTTCTCCACAGTCTGTCCCGAACACGTTGTTTAGTTCCGGTTTTAATGAAGCCCCTCCTTCCAAAATACGAAATGTGCTGTGATTGGTTAGCTGGCCCAGGGTGTTGTGATTGACAGCACTTAGCGTGTGTTCGGAAAATGTCTCGCCCCTCCATAACCTCGAATTTTGCTCTAGTGTAAATATAAAGGATGGTGGCCATTTCAAACCTGATTCAGACCCTGACAATGTTAACAAACAAGAGGAGCGAATTTCATGCATGGACTACGCAAGCACGGAATTCACAGGACGTTTCAGAGTGGTATGTTTTTCGTGCACATTATAGTTACAATGTTGTCCACCATTTAATCATGATATTTGTCAGAAAACGTCTCGGTTACGTATGTAACCCTCGTTCCCTGAGTAGGGAACGGAGACGTTACGTCGGATGCCGACGAATGGGGTTTCGCATAGAACGCCTATCGACTTCGAGTATTACAAAACGAGCCAATTGCAAAGAAATGCCATGGGTCTGCGGAATTTGCATAGCGTATCTCCGCCTTACCTCGTGGGTATAAAAGGAGGACGCCGGCAACAGGCAGATATGTTTCTTCGCTGAGGAGCCAAGACTGGGCTCAGGCGATCCCAGCGGTACAGCGGAAAGTGGCAGGAAGACGTAACGTCTCCGTTCCCTACTCAGGGAACGAGGGTTACATACGTAACCGAGACGTTCCCTTTCGTTGTCACTCCGAGTTACGTCGGATGACGACGAATGGGGTTACCAGTCTAATCACGCCACCTTCTCAGCTGTCTTCCAGTGCCCAGCGTAAATCTTAGATCCCTGTCGTGAGACTGGCACAGACGAAGGACTCCTATTTAGCAAAGGAATATCAAGGTACACTGGGGAGCATATCCCAAAGTTTAGGGGAAATATGCAATTACTGCCAACCCAGAGACTTAGAGAATACACATATGACCCGAAGGAGACATATGGAGAACACTGGGGTGTCCAGCCGCAGGTGGAATATTTCAACCCCAAGGGGGGCAAGGTGGCTTGTCAAGGGAAAGACACATGCTCAAAGAGGCTTACAGTGGAAATACACATGTGGGGGTCACTCAGAGGAGGGACCATGCACACGGGAGGCACTTAGCCAACGCGCAGGCAATAGACACTGGCGCCGACGTCAGGAGTGCTGGAGGAGCTCAGGGCTTTCGGGGAAGCTCACCTGAGGAGAATATCGCACGTATCCAGTCCGTGGAGTGGAATGGCGAGCAAGCAAAGACACCTGAGCGGGTCCGGTACTAGCTGGTTGAAGCGAGTACACGAGAGGACACTGGCTGCACTCGGAGATTATAGAATCTGGGGAATGTGTTAACTGTCGCCCAGCCTGCAGCTCTGCAGATGTCTGTTAGCGAGGCGCCATGCACTAGAGCCCAAGAGGATGCCACACTCCGGGTGGAGTGGGCAGTCACACCAAGGGGGCACGGTCGACCTTGCTGCTGGTATGCCAAAGCAATGGCGTCCACTATGCAGTGAGACAACCTTTGCTTTGAGAGAGCCTTTCCATTCAGCTTCCCACCATAACAGACAAAGAGCTGGTCTGAGGTCCTGAAACACTGCGTCCTGTCTACATAGGCGTGGAGAGCGCGTACTGGACAGAGCAGTGCAAGGCTGGGTCTGCCTCCTACAGGGGCAGCGCTTGCAGGTTCACCACCTGGTCCCGGAAGGGAGTGGTAGGAACCTTGGGCACGTATACAGGCCGGGGTCTCAGGATCACGTGAGAGTAAGCCGGACCGAACTCCAGGCACGCTTCGTCAACGGAGAATGCGTGCAGGTCCCCTATCCTCTTGATGGAGGCCAGTGCAACCAGGAGCGCTGTCTTCATAGACGGGAATTTAAGCTCGACTGATTGCAGGGGCTCAAATGGAGCACTCTTCAGGGCCGTTAGAACCACTGAGAGGTCCGAAAAGGGAACGAGAGGAGGGCGAGGTGGATTTAGTCTCCTTGCTCCTCTCAGGAACCTGATAACCAGGTCGTGCTTCCCCACCGACTTACCTTCGATGAGGTCATGGTGTGCGGCAATAGCGGCATCGTAGACCTTCAGGGTGGAGGGAGACAGCCTTCGCCTCAGCCCCTGTTGAAGGAAGGAAAGCACAACGCTGATCGAGCATCTCCGGGGGTCTTCTCGGTGAGAAGAGCACCAGCTGACGAAGAGGTTCCACTTCAACGCATAGACGTGTCACGTGGACGACGCCCTAGCGGAAGTGATGGTAGCCACCACCGCTGGTGGTAGGGCACTCAAACCTGCCTCGTCCCATCGAGGAGCCACACGTGGAGGTTCCAGAGATCGGGACAAGGGTGCCATAGGTGGCCCCGTCCCTGAGGAAGAAGGTTCACCACCTGGTCCCGGAAGGGAGTGGTAGGAACCTTGGGCACGTATCCAGGCCGGGGTCTCAGGATCACGTGAGAGTAAGTGATCCTCAGAGGGATCGGCCAGGGAGGTGCTGTCGTGAGGAGTACTAGTTCGGAGAACCAGGTCCGGGCGGGCCAGTACGGCGCGACCAGAATGACCTGCTCCTCGTCCTCCCTGACCTTGCGCAAGGTCTGCGCAAAAGGCTCACTGGGGGAAACGCATACTTGCGGCCCTGCGGCCAGCTGTGCGCCAGAGCATCCGTGCCGAGCGTGCCCTCGGTCAGGGAGTAAAACTGGGCGCAATGGGTCAAGTCGTGGGAGGCAAACAGATCTATCTGTGCGTCCCCGAACTGGTCCCAAATCAGCTGGACCGACTGGGGATGGAGTCGCCATTCTCCAGGGAGTGGCTGAAGCCGTGAGAGCTCATAGGCTGCCCTTTCAGGGCTCCAGGGATATAAATGGCATGAAGCGACCTCAGATGCTTCTGACTCCATATGGGGAGGTGGCGAGCGAGTTGCGACATACGGCGGGAGCGTAGACCACCTTGATGGTTGATGTACGCTACAGTGGCGGTATTGTCTGAGCGGACTAGTACGTGTTGGTTCTTGAGCACGGCCCGGAAGCGGCACAAAGCAAGACGTACGGCCAGCAACTCGAGGCAATTGACATGCCAGAGGCGACGGGGTCCTGTCCAGGAGCCTGCAGCAGCACGTCCTTTGCACATGGCACCCCAGCCCGTGGAGGAGGCATCTGTCGTTACAACAACATGCCGCGAAGCTCGTTCCAGGGGCACTCCGGCCCGTAGAAAACTGAGGTTCGACCACGGGGTGAGGGTCTGACGGCAGGTCAGAGTACTGTTACTCGGAGGGTGCCGTGTTGCCATGCCCACCTCGGGACTCGGTCGCGAAGCCAAAGCTGAAGCGGTCTCATATGAAGCAATCCGAGCGTTGTTGCCGCGGCTGCAGAAGCCATATGCCCCGGAGCCTCTGAAAAAGTTTCAGTGGAACTGCACTATTGCCCTCGAACTGTCTCAGGCAAGTCAGCAGTGACTGCGCGCGCTAGCTCGTAAGCTGCGCGGACATGGCGACCGAGTCGATATCCATACCAAGAAAAGAGATCCTCTGCACGGGGCAAAGTTTGCTCTTCTCCCAGTTGACCCGAAGGCCCAGTCGAGCTAGGTGCCGCAGCACTAGGTCCCTGTGTTCGCAACCTGAACTCGAGAGTGATCTATGATCAGCCAGTCGTCTATATAACTCAGGATGCGAACCCCGTGTTCCCGAAGGGTGGCAATCTCTGCTCTCCTTATGGGGGCATAGCATCCGACAAAAGTGGAGCGGACTCCCCAAGCGGCGTTTGAGTCCGCTCGTTTTGTAATACTCGAAGTCGATAGGCGTTCTAAGCGAAACCCCATTCGTCGTCATCCGACGTAACTCGGAGTGACAACGAAAGGGAACTATGGTTATACAAACAGTAATCGATCACAAACACATGGTTAATTTTCCTAAACGGCAGTGAACAGCCTTACAAAAACGAGAGCTTACAAAAGCTACAGTAACAACACTATATCAACACTAATGTTGGCTAGCAAATTCACAAATGAAGAAAAACACAAGGAATGTATCATAAAGAAGCTAACCATGTTGTAATAGAAAAAACAGCATCTTTTTGACATAGCAGCAGCTCATCCAGGCCTCGTCTGCTTTTGTGTGTATTCTGTGGCCGGGGATTATTTAAATGAGGAACATTATGACTTCATATAGCCCGGAAAAATCACACTGTAGTCCAGAATAACTATTCTTTGTAGTTCTACCAGAAAGACTCGGGAGGCAAGAGAATGTATAAATACGATTTATTTAAGAGTTTGTATGCAAAATGAAATGTTAAAATTCTTTGGTGTAGGCCCCGTCTGTAATCCAAATCCGGAGGGTAAAAGACAATTGCAGTTCTTGCCTGAAGCTGAAGGCAGGGGCAGAGCCTACCCTATGAATGGACAGGGACTGACGCCAGTCATCATTAGCGTCATTACTCGTCTCCTCTCCACCAATAACGCCAGGCGTCAGTTTCTGCGAACGTAGTAATGGGTGTTAACCAGGCTTAAATACTCCATATGTCGAGTGGTGATTGGCTAGATCTGTGGTTAATGAATGACGTGATATTAGAATCTTCCCGGTAGAACTTCTGTTAAATAAAATATCTCCCTTTGGAGTGGACTTTGAGCTCTGTAACCTTGCAGATCTTTTTTTATGCTCAAACAGCAACAGTACACACTATCTAAAGTTGAAAAAGAGAAAAAACATAATAGGACCCCTTTAAAGTGTAACTGTATTTGAACACATGGAAAAAAAATTATGTTAACCAAAGGTACTAGACCCTGAGGAAATTAATTATAAATAGAAATGAGAATGGTAAGGAATCCCACTTACAATTTGGGTTCCATTAAACGATTATTTTAGAACTCCAGTAGATGTTTAGGAAGCATCAGTGAAACCATCATAAAAATGATCTGGGTCTGGTGTTTACTGGTTCAATTGTGTGTGGGCCCAATATTTCTGGATGAAAATAAAAGTATGATGAAAATAAAAGTATGATTCACATGTTTTACATCGAGGAGAGGAATTTGTGTTGGCAAGGTCTCTGTACACACACTGCTCAGCTGAAGAGACCGCTCAGGACCACAGACAGCAACCGACAAAACAAATCAAGATCTCGCATACTGGAGGCATAGAACAGAAAGATAGTATAGCTGGAGGGTTACGAGAGACAGCTGCAGTCCTTCCAGCATGGAACATGTTAGAGAGGTTAAAAAAAAAAACAGAGTCAAAATATGAGTCAGGTTACCAGCTGGCTCTTGATTCTTTCGCCACATTTACAGGGATTTTGTCTGAAATCTGCATGTTATGTTAAAATATCCCTGTATTTTTACAGCCTTGCCTAAACTTGAGCAGACTTCAAGTATGCAACTTATTCGTAAATACTTTAGTTATTTTAAGCCCAATCATAAACTGTAACTTTTTAGAAAATAAATTAACCTCAAATATGTTCTCAATGTTCTCCTAAAATGGCTATTTCAGCACTGCCAATAAATAAATCAAAATCTTTTTTACAGATCATTGCTTGTTTGGGTGAAATAGTAATGAAAATGAAAAATGCCTTAGGAAAGCATGATACCAGTTTAATAGGCAATTCTCCATCAAATCATTTATAAGGATGACAAATGCAATTAATTTAACGATTCTTTAACGGGGTTTAACTAATTCCCATTCCTTAATACATCACATTTATTACTTTTGATTGAAGAATTATATTTCTTTATTCTTTTACAGCAGTCTGTTGGCAAATGGTGATGAGCTTTTAGATTTCAGCAGAACCGATTTAACAAAATCCAAAATAAATGTTTTTTTTTAACATGTATAGGAAACAAAATAAAATAAAAACTTAATGACAAAAACAAAAACCTAATAACAACAAATACTCATCAAAACAAAAAGCAAAAAACAATGTTAAGAAAGAAAACAATAAAAGAAAACATTGAAAACAATATTAACTTATACATGTCCGAAAAGGAGTAGGAAGAAGCATGAGCTTATTTAATCCTACCCCTTCTCACTACTTATCAATAATACTCCGGTGGCAGATCATCTTAATCTATTTTGCTCCATACATACCGGGAAATACATAAATAACAAACATATTTACCTATATTTGTATCCACCATAATTAGTAAACAATGCAAAAAAAAATAATTTATAAATTAACTGAGATCACCTATTCAACGACCTTCTTCATTCTCGTACCTTGTCAAAACTATACTTTTGTACCGCTTTTTGAACTGAGTTATGCTTCGCCATTGTTTGAGCACTGAACTTAGTCTGTTCCACAACTTCACTCCACATATAGAAATACAAAAACTTTTTTAATGTCGTACGGACACAGGGATGTTTCAAGTTGCACTCACTCCTAAAATTATACCTCCCTTCTCTATTCAAAAACAGCTTTTGAATATTGCCAGGAAGTAAGTTGTTTTTTACCTAATACATTATTTTTGCTGTTTGAACATGAACCAGGTCAGTGAATTTTAATGTCCTTGATTTAAAAAATAATGAATTTGTATGTTCTCTGTAACCACTGTTATGAATTATCCTTATGGCTCTTTTTTGCAACATAGATACTGATAGATACATTATAAGTATTACCCCAAACCTCCACACAGTAATTTAAATATGGTAATATCAACGCACAAAGAATGTGGAGTGGTTTGTGGTCCAAAATATGTTTTGCTTTGTTCAATACTGAAATACTTCTTGAAAGTTTATTTTGTACATGTTTTATGTGAGGTTTCCAACATATTTTATCATCTATTATCACCCCAATAAACTTGTATTCGTTAACCCTTTCTATGTCCACACCATCTACCTGTATCTGGACTTGTGTACTCTTTTTACAATTACCAAATAACATGAATTCGGTTTTATTAATATTTAATGATAATTTATTTCTATCAAACCATCTTTTTATTTTACACATTTCTGAAGAAATAGTCTCCAAAAGCTCCTGTAAATCCCCCCCAGAACAAAAAATGTTAGTATCATCCGCGAATAGAACTAATTTTACTATCTTTTAAACTTTGCATATATCGTTTATGTATAACAAAAATAATTTAGGACCCAATACTGACCCCTGGGGGATACCACAAGCAATGTTCAAACACGACGAAGAATATTCCCCCAACCTCACAAATTGTTTTCTATCTCTTAAATAACTTTTTACCCAATTCAATACTACCCCTCTAATTCCATACCGTTCTAGTTTATTGATTAATATGTTGTGATTAATTGTGTCAAAAGCTTTTTTAAGATCTATGAAAACTCAAACTGCATACTGTTTATGATCCAAAGCATTAGTAATTTCCTCAATTGAATCAATTAAAGCCAATGATGTTGAACTATTTGATCTAAATCCGTATTGACTCTCAGAAAGTAAGTTATGTTTTTCTAAAAATCTGTCTAATCTGATAGTAAATAGTTTTTATAAAATTTTGGAAAATTGTGGAAGTAAAGAAATAGGTCTATAATTTGTGAAACTATGTCTGTCCCTAGTTTTAAACAGCGGAACAACTTCAGCTATTTTCATAGTGTTTGGGAATTTACCAGTATGAAATTATAGATTACAGTTCTCTTACGAGAGGTTCTCTCGTATTGCGTAAGTTTAGCTTACGCTACGGGAAAGATTCATCTTCTCGAGATACTGAAGCCAAAAAATTATCCTTAATTTTGTATAACTTGTCAACGCAGTGCAGCAGCTAGCAGACCTAGAGCAGGCCATCTCGCGTGCTCATTGGCTGCCCTGCGGGCAACTGCTGCAGCCTACCAGTGCGCCCGGCGTGACGTCACGCCCAATGAAGGGCGCCCGCGCCTTTATAGCGTCACAGCCCACCAGATAGGCGTGGCTTAGCGTATAAAATAGGGGCTGTAGGCTGAATTCTCTGATTTTTCGACTCTTCAGCAAGCTCTTCGCATCGCTGGATTTGAGAGAAGCCACCGCCGCCGTCGAACAGCGAACAGCCAGCTTAGGACAGCGCTGAGGAAGCCGGCCGTCTTCGCCACCTTCAGCCATCCGTGCAAGCTACGCTATTCGGCGACGTATCCTTTTTTGCAAATCATTCTAAAAGAGCAGCGAGCGTCTTTTTAAAGATGCCTCGCACTTCCTGCGGCTCGTGTAAAGCCCCGCTCAGCGCCGGAGACCGCCACCTGATCTGCGCTCTCTGCCTGGGCCTGGAACATGCAGAGCTCGCCCTCGCGTCCGGGGGCTGCGAGCTCTGTGAGGAGCTTCCGCTGTCGACCCTGCGGGCTCGACTCGAAGCGTTCAACACCACAGCAGTCACTCCGCCTCCTGTGGGACCGCGCAGAAAGAAGCGCCGTTCCCTGAGACAGCCGGAACCTGTGGCCACAGCGACGCGCTCGCCGGAGAACCTCCCTCGAGCCTCGCTCTCGCCTTCCCCACCTCTCCTCACTGACGCGCAGCTGCCGCTTGCGAGCCTCACTGCCGTCACTTCGGAGGATGAGTCCGTGGGACACGCCACAAAAGACTGCTGCTCTATCCTGGCATCAGACAGCGAGGAATGGTCGCTTCACTCCGCCTCCTCATCAATCCAGGAATCCGCCCGTACCCGCGCTGGAGCTGACGCGGAACTTATGCGCCTGCTGACGCAAGCTGTCGACCGTCTCGGGCTCGAGTGGTCGCTGCCGAAGGAACCCGCGCCGAACAGGCTCGACGGCTGCTTCCTTCAAAGTCGCCGCCGCGCAGTTTCAGAAACCAGGCCCGCTCCATTCCTGCCGGAACTTCATGCGGAGCTGACGAAGTCGTGGAATTCGCCTTTTTCGGCTAGACTTCAGTCACAGGCCTCCGCGTCGCTCTCCCGAGTGGACGGCGCCGCCGAGAAAGGGTACACAGCGATTCCCCCTGTGGAAGAGGCGGTCGCAGCGCACCTTTGCCCGCCCTCCGCGAGATGGCGGTCACGGTCAGCCCTCCCGTCTAAAGCCTGCAGAGCCACTTCCGCCTTGGTCGGCCGCGCTTATGCCGCCTCCGGCCAGGCCGCGTCTGCTCTACACTCGATGGCTGTGCTTCAGATCCTGCAAGCCGACCTCCTCCGTGAATGGGATGAGAAGGGCCAGGACCCAGCTGCGGTTACGGATTTGAGAAGCGCGACGGATCTTTCTCTCCGCGCCACCAAAGCTGCAGCCCAGGCCATCGGACGAGCCATGGCCGCGTTAACCGTGACGGAGAGGCACCTCTGGTTAACGCTCGCGGATATGAGGGAAACTGAGCGAGCCACCTTTCTGAACGCGCCGCTTTCCCCCACTGGTCTCTTCGGCCCAGCGGTGAACGGGATTGTTGACCGCTTCTCTATGGTGCAAAAGACCACGCAGGCCATGAACCTCTTCCTGCCGCGACGCTCGAGTTCCGCCACAGGCCGCTCTCGCGAGAGACAAAGCCAGCCTCCTGTGCGAACCAGCACCCAGCGTCCAGCACAGCCTCAGCATCAGCCTTCGCAGCGACGTCAGGGCGGCCGCCCTAGATCGCGCTCAGACAGCCGTCGCAGACCGCCGCCCCCCAGAGGGCCTCGGCAAAGGCTCACGCTGAAGTCTGAGCACGCGAAGCCCTCCTAACAGCGGGAGAGAAAAGACGCGCGTGTCCCGCTGCGGCCGGACCGCCGTCAAAGTTCATTTCCCTGTCAGTCCCCTTCGAACAGGCTACTGCAGTGGTTCAACTAGCAGCCAACGAGCCGGTTTATTCACCCTCTCGCCTGCACACAAACGCCGTTTTCACGGCGACCCAGAGAAATCTCAAAAAGAGTATAATGTCTGGTCCGGCTCACGCCGTCAGTGTTTTAAGTGTGGTGAATGTGCCCACGCCCCAGTGTTCACCCCTACACATAAGCACTCAAAATCCCGTGTCACTCACAGAGCACACTCTCATAAAGCGCAGAAAAGCCGCTCGAGTGTTGAATGTAAGAAATGTGTCCACAGGTCTGTGCCCACTATCTGCCCGCTCTGTTACACGATCAAAAAAGCTTATGAACGTAAGTCTCGTGCCCGCCAGAGAGCGCTCACGCTTGCTAACACAAACCTTCCCCCGGGTCCCGCCTGTGCGTTTAAGTGTTATCACGAAACACAGGGCGTTAATAAAACTCTCCCCATCTACTATGATCGGGGCGTCAGATACAGTTGTAAGTCTCGTGCCCGCGTGCGCGCGCTCACGCTTACAGAGAGCTCTCCCGCCCAGAGCGCTGCTCGCGCGTCAAAGTGTGGCAAAAGTATGTTCCCCATCCCTTATGATCGGGACATCTCACATAAGTCAGCCGGTCTCGGCTGTCAGCGAGCGGCCATTGCCCAGGCTCCGGTTCAGTTTCACAAGCCCGCAAATGGCGGCGGTCTGAACCCGGAGGCCATTCGCCCCCTGGCGGCTCACATAGCTGCGTGGGAAACTATCCCAGGGATTTCAGAATGGGTGTTGAGCACAATGTTCCGATAGTGAATGCGGAAGTAGCACACCTACTTCACGCAGAAATAGCAAAGCTGCTGTGCAAAGGGGCTATAGAAAAGGTGCCGCCTTCTCTGAGCGAGTCAGGCTTTTACAGCCGATATTTTCTCGTACCCAAGAAGGACGGAGCCTTCAGACCTATCCTAGATCTGAGATATTTGAACAAAGTGCTTGTAAAAAGACCGTTCAAAATGCTTACGACCAGAAAAATCCTCGCGCACGTTCGCCCGAGGGACTGGTTTATTTCTCTAGATCTGAAGGATGCCTATTTTCAGATTCAGATAGTACCCCGTCACAGGCAATTTTTGAGATTCGCCTTCGACGGTCAGGCATATCAATACACCGTCCTGCCGTTCGGCCTGTCCCTAGCACCCCGTACATTTACAAAGTGCATGGACGCGGCGCTCGCCCCCCTGAGAAGTCAGGGGCTGCGCATAATGAACTATCTGGACGATTGGCTGATATTGGCACAGTCAGAGACAGAACTACTATCTCACAGAACAGTGCTTCTCAGTCATCTGGAAAGCTTGGGTCTCACGGTCAACTGGACCAAGAGCTCATTACTGCCCAGCCAGTCAATTTCCTTTTTAGGAATAGAACTGGACTCGGTGACCATGACGGCTCGTTTATCGACACAGCGCGCGCGCCGTGTTCGCCACCTAGCCGCATCTTTCCAGAAGGGCAGCTTTCTCCCTTTGAAAACATTTCAAAGGATGTTGGGCTGTATGGCATCAGCTGCAGCGGTGCTCCAGCTGGGCCCAGGGCTTGACATTAACTTTTTGAGGCACTTGTCCTTCGGACAAGTAAATTTATGTTTCACTTGTCCATGCACAAAAGTCACTTGTCCGGGTAAAGATTTATAATTTTATCTAGGGCTGCACGATTTGGGGAAAATGTCATATTCCTATTATTGAGATCAATATTGCGGTTGTGATATGCGATTGCGATATAATAAACAAATGGTTTCATGAGTCAACTTGTTTGGTTCTAAACCAAATGCACACACAGATTAGTGATAATTCTGAAATTAGGAATAACAACTAAATGATTGATAACACCTATAATGATCAATAAGCCATTGATGTTTGGATAAAAATGAACTGTCTAACAGGTAGGACATATACAGAAATTGAATAAAGTTATCAAACAGTCTGCGCAGCATAAATTATAAATTATATATAGACTACTCCTTATTAAAGCTACACAAGTTCTTTAGTCAAGAGCAGTGAGTAATTTTCTCTGTTCCCTTTGTTCTTTCATTAACTTTACTGACAGAACACTTTATTGGTAGCTGGCCCTTTAAGAGCAGCCGCTGTGGACAGAGACGCGGATCTCACACGCGCCTCATTCTCTCACGAGTCACAACTCTTTATGTCCATCATAAGACTGCTCTTGTGTTATGAAGATACTCGACAAATGACATTTTGGCTTAATTGTGTGTGTTGATGTTCGTTCAAGCGCGAAAGAGAACTGTATTCTGGCGCGCGGTCTGTGCATGCGCATCATACTGGTGCGCGTCTTTCTGCGAGTCACATTCAGGACATTCACAGGCCATTCACATTCAGGACATGTCTTCGTTTCAAATCTGTAAAATTAAATCTGTAAAATAGACGTAACGAGTGGCACATAACGTGAAGTAACATGGCATTTTATTTTGTTTGAAATTTAACTTGTCCGGTCGGACAACTAATTTTCTCTTCTACTTGTCCTACAAAAAATCCACTTGTCCCGGACAAGCGGACAAGCCTTAATGTCGAGCCCTGTGGGCCTACTGCGCATGCGCCCGCTCCAACGCTGGTTGAACGCTCGCGCGCCCCGCCGAGCCTGGGTGTCTGGCGGCCAGAAAATCAGAGTGACTCAGACCTGCATAACAGCTCTGCAGCCCTGGTTAGTGGCCGACTGGTACCAGCATGGAGTAATGATGGGAACCATCTCTTATCGGAAGGTCATCTCGACAGACGCGTCCAACTCGGGTTGGGGCGCGCTGTTCGAGGGCAGACCGGCCTTTGGCCAGTGGTCAGACCAGGAGAAGGGTTTTCACATAAACTGTCTGGAAATGATAGCGGTCGAGAACGCGCTGAAGTGCTTCCTCACGTTTATACAGGACCAGCATGTTCTTGTCCGCTCGGACAACACATCTGTGGTATCCTATGTAAACCGTCAGGGCGGTGTCAGATCCAGAAATCTCTGCAATCTGACGGAACGCCTCCTTATTTGGTCACATACGAACCTGCGCTCGCTGAGGGCGGCGCATGTGCCTGGCCATTTGAACGACGGCCCAGACAGACTGTCCAGGGACAATGTTCCCCCAGGGGAATGGTCCCTGCACCCCCAAACGGTCCAGAAACTGTGGCGCCTATTCGGCAGAGCGGAAGTCGACCTGTTTGCGTCAAAAGACAACGCTCAATGCCCGATGTTCTTCTCGAAGGACGAGGACGCGCTGGCCCAGGTTTGGCCCAGCCTCCCGCTATATGCTTTCCCTCCGGTCTCTCTGTTGCCACAGGTGATCAAGAGGATCAGGGAAACGCGCCACTCGGTGCTCCTCATAGCCCCGCGTTGGGAGAATCAGACTTGGTTCCCGGAACTGGCACGGCTGTCACATACAGCTCTGTGGCCGATTCCGGTGAGGGCAGATCTCCTCTCTCAAGCTCGCGGCACGATCTGGCATCCCCATCCAGAGCGCTGGTCTCTGCATGCATGGTTGATCAACGGGTACTCGTTGCCCTGCCAGAAGGAGTGATGAACACGATCACGCAGTCTAGAGCCCCTTCCACGAGAAGGCTCTACGCGTCTAAATGGTCGGTGTTCTCTGGATGGTGCACCGACAGAGGTCTGGACCCGCGGACATGCGGGGTGGCGCATCTGCTCACTTTCCTACAAGAGCTGTTGGATAAGGGAAGATCCCCATCCACGCTCAAAGTTTACGTGGCGGCCGTAGCAGCATTCGCGGAATCGACGCACGGCCAGTCACTGGGAAGACATGAGTTGGTCATCCGCTTCCTTAGAGGAGCTAGAAGGATGAATCCGCCGCGCCCCCCGTCGGTTCCCATGTGGGATCTTTCACTGGTCCTCGAGGCCCTGAAAGCTTTTCCATTTGAACCACTAGACTCCGTGGAGTTGAAATATCTATCACTAAAAGCCGTTTTTCTGACTGCACTGTCGTCAGTAAAACGTGTAGGGGATCTGCACGCGCTGACTGTCAGCGCGTCGTGTCTTGAGTTCGGACCAAATGACTCTAAAATCATCCTCAGACCTAGACATGGTTATGTCCCTAAAGTGATGGGCACTCCATTCAGAGCGCAAGTTATTTCGCTGTCAGCTCTGCCAGCATCTGACAGCGAAAGTGATGTGAATCTCCTCTGCCCTGTCAGAGCGCTGAGGGTTTACATTACGCGCTCCGCCTCCTTCAGGCGTTCGGAACAGCTTTTCGTTTCGTTTGGTGGGCGCGCCAAGGGGCTTGCCTCCTCGAAACAGAGCCTGTCCAGATGGATAGTGGACGCTATAGCGGCAGCTTACGCGTCAAATGGCCTGCAATGCCCTCTGGGCATCAGGGCTCATTCCACGAGAGGTGTGGCCTCGTCGTGGGCATGGTCCAGTGGAATTTCTATCCATGACATATGTGTAGCGGCGGGCTGGAGCTCCCCGTCTACCTTTGTCAGGTTTTATAACCTAGAAGTTCCTGCCTTGCAGGCTAAACTGTTGTCAGTCTGAAAAGAGGTGTATTCTGCCCAGATCTCCTGCTCAGATCACGTTCATGACTCAGCTCTCCTGGTTGAGCTGCACTAAGTAGGGTATGTGCCATATGACTATACAGACCGGCGCGCTGCTCTGTATTCCCTATGTGTGCTTATGTACAAGTGATGGCCCGCGTGGCTGGCCACCTTATTTTTTCCACTTATGGGGTTCCCCTTAAGCTCGGGGTCTCATGTGGATGCTTGGCGCGCACGGCGTTGACAAAGTGTTCCCGTAGCGTAAGCTAAACTTACGAGAGAACCTCTCGTAAGAGAACGATACTCGGTTACTAACGTAACCTCGGTTCTCTCTAGAGAGGGAACGAGTATTGCGTAACCGGCCGTGCTCACGCCACGAGCGACTTCGCTTCAGTCGTCGAAAAACCAGAGAATTCAGCCTACAGCCCCTATTTTATACGCTAAGCCACGCCTATCTGGTGGGCTGTGACGCTATAAAGGCGCGGGCGCCCTTCATTGGGCGTGACGTCACGCCGGGCGCACTGGAAGGCTGCAGCAGTTGCCCGCAGGGCAGCCAATGAGCACGCGAGATGGCCTGCTCTAGGTCTGCTAGCTGCTGCACTGCGTTGACAAGTTATACAAAATTAAGGATAATTTTTTGGCTTCAGTATCTCGAGAAGATGAGTCTTTCCCGTAGCGTAAGCTAAACTTACGCAATACTCGTTCCCTCTCTAGAGAGAACCGAGGTTACGTTAGTAACCGAGTATCGATATATGCTATTGATTTTGAAATCCCCTCAATTACCCTTTTCACAATTTTCATATCAACTTCATTGCAATCAGTAGATGTTTTGTGTTTTTTTACATTTATTTACAATGTCTATTATTTCTTTTTCTTCCACCACTGTAAGAAACATTGAGTTTGGATTCCTTTCTATTAAGTTTTCTTTCCAATCTCAGATGACAATGGATCTGGAATTTCTTCTGCCAATTTTGGACCAACATTCACAAAAAAATTGTAAAGCTATTAACCACATCAACCATATTGTCCTTTTTAGTGTTATTATCAATAAAATAATGAGGGCAACTATGTTGCCTAGTACTATTTTTAATAATACTGTTTAATATGCCCCGTATTCCTTTAATATTATTTTTATTATTATTCAACATTTTACTATAATATTCCTTTCTACATACCCGTAAAATATTGTTTAACTTTTTTTTATATTTTTTGTATTTATTTTCTGCCTCTTGAGTTCTTTGTTTTATGAGTTCTCTATAGAATCTATTTTTCTTTTTACAGGCATTTTGTAATCCTTTTGTAATCCATGGTTTATCTATATATTTTCGCTTTATACAGTTTTGTTTAATCGGGCAATTTTTATCATATAATAATGTGAATAGTCTTAAAAAAGTATTGTATGCAGTCTCAACGTCACTTTCTTTGTATATAATTTCCTAATTTTGTGCTAGTAAGTCATTCTTTGATGCAATCATAGTTTCATCAGTCCTCATTCGTCTATATTTTTGTTTATCATCTGGCTGATTTCTCTTGTAATTGCTGTCATAGACTGTAAAAACTGGCAGATGATCACTAATGCCGTTAATTAATAGTCCACCCACAGTATTGTTTTCAATGTCATTAGTAAATATATTATCAATTATGGTGGCACTATGAGGGGTAATTCTGCTGGGTCTGGTGATTTTTGGATATAGACATACTGTACATTGTATTAATGAATTCGTCAGTCATTTTGTTCTTGGTTGGATTTAGCAGATCAATGTTAAAATCTCCACAAATGAAAATAACTTTTTGATTTGTTCTTGAAAAAAATCCTTCTATCCAGTCCTTGAAAACTTCCATGCTAGAGCCTGGCCCTCTGTATATACAACTAATGATTGCATTCTTCTTTTTTTCCTTACATATTTCAATTGTTATGCATTCTAATAAGTTAGCAATCACAGTTGTCCTACTTTCTACCACCTTATAATTTAAGGTTTTATCCGCATACATAGCCACTACTCCTCCACTCTTATTTTTTCTATTTATATAATTGACTTCATATCCTTCCAATTCGAAACTCGTACCTTTATCAGCATTTATCCATGTTTCAGATATGGCAATTATTGTGAATGGTTTTGTGAATTGTTTTAAATAGTCCTTAAATGTTATTAAAATTAGCATACAGGCTTCTGCTATTGAAATGAATTAATGACATTTTCCCTATCGTTTTAATGGACTGGTTAAATTGTTCTTCTGTATAGTAACAACATTGTTAGTATTGGAGAAGAAATTATTCTCAGGATCTATATCATTTTCCAAGTCCAGTAAATTGTGGTCAGTATATTGAAAAGTTCTCAGTTCCAGTTCATCAATAGTTTGATTTATACCATTGTTATCTCCAGATATAAATGAATGTGTCATGGTACATATTGGGCATTACTTCATTTGTGTGTTCATACCTTCAACTTATGTTAGTCGTACCTATCCAGTTCCTCAATGTTTTTGATGACCAAAACTTTGGCTTGCTCCGGCATTCCGTTCAGTTTAATGAATATTTTGCAGTTTGCGGTCCTGGTTTGATTTAATAACAAAAGTTAATGCTAAAAGTATTAGGAATTAATAAGAAGAACTTTTAGGAATTCATTAATCTTGGTTGAATTTAATTTCTATAGCCTATATACCAATACATTTTTAACATTTCATTATTATTATTATTATTATTTAAAATTAAAAGGGACCTATTATTCAAAATTCGTCACACGTTATATGTTGCGAGTCTTTCTGAAAGAGCTTGTTGGCATGCTGTATGGCTAATGTCGCTAAAGCTACCATTGTGCAAGAGTAAGCACTTGAATGCAACGAGCTGGTAATCACGACTTCAAAAGTGGGAGTACGAAATTCTCGACTGAAAGTAAAAAAAAAAAACGACCTCATGTTGTGTAAATCACTTTTACACACCGTCTCTGAAACCTTCGTTCGAAATAAAAAAAAAAGGTAAAAATATTTGGATTTGGATGGTGTTTTGACAATTCAGAGACACCGTACAAGCGGGCCCCAAAATCCAGACCTGAAATTGGTGGTCCTGTTTTTAATATGTCGCTCCAGTATCGCTAGCAAAGCATCAAACTGAGTCACTGACATCCTGAAGTAAACTTTGAATCGCTCGGGATAATCCCGCAGGTTCTTGATAAGGACAAACAAAATCATCCTCACTGCTTGAAGACTCCATTTTGTATTGTTTATTCGCAACGGATTAATTAATACGCATCGGACTCAGCATGCAAGGTTTCTGTGTGTGACGGATTTTTCGAATAACGAATGCGAAAAAAACGCATACGAATTTTTTTTATTGCGTGAGATTGTCCTGTTTTGTTGTTGCCGGTATGCCGGAGCATGAGCTCCTCTTGAAAGAGGGCCATGAGCAGTAGCTCATTTGCATTTAAAGGGATACACAAAAATGGCACGTTTTTGCTCGCCCTCAAAAAGTAGCGATTTTAATATGCTATACAAATGATATGTGGGGTATTTTGAGCTAAAAATTCACATACACACTCTGGGGACATCAGAGACTTATTCTAAATTTTGTAAAAAGGGGCATAATAGGTCTTCTTTCATGTATTATGAATGAACATGAATTGGCTATATTATGTTTTGAAATTAACAGTAAATGCCTTAATGTAGGCTCATGAGCATAAACCTGGAGCATAAACTAATAAAAACAAAATTTACTTTATAGTAATAATGTTACCACACATGTAATACAATTGCAGCACAGAAGCAAGGCCATGTCTAAACTATTTATTAACTCAAAATTAAAATAAGTATTTATCAATTCAAATACTACTTCTAACAACAAAACAAGGTGTTCAGTTCAGTTCAGTTCCAGTGTTTGTTTGTTATTAGTTTCTTAATTTCTTGATTTACAATCCTAATAATTGGACTAAACTTCACTTTTCTGACAGATGATGAGCCTACAGCCTGAAGAACCGTGAAAGTCACCTCAGACATGGTCTTGTCTGTGTTATTTTACTGATTTGAGTTCTACAGCAGCTGATTAGTTCATCCATCAGGTTGCCATGCATGAGTCAATAAACTCAATCCAGACCATTTATGTTCTTGTCTAGTGACCCGAGAGAAAGTTATGATTCCTTTTCATCTGCAGCTTTTGGTGTGGAAAAAGTCATGACGGGTCTCTCTCATAAGAATGAAAGGAATTTAAAAAAGAAAAACTGTGTAATTAGCCCGTCAGTGTTATCAATCCCTGTGTAGCGACAGGCTCATTTTTTATCATCAATTACCTTGAAATCGTTTGGACAATGATCAGACCCTGGCCGTCTTTCTCTAGCTGAGGCGCTGTCAACGACGTTAATGGACTTTTAAATCTCCTCTGCAGGGATCCACTTAAAGAGCAAGTCCCAATTAGGGAGAGGGTAATACGGCTAATCTCACAGGAGACCACGATCAATATCCAAGCCGAAACATGGGCCCTGCCGCGCTGGAGAGTGATTTGCTCAATGGATGGAGACCACCCTCAAATTCAACAGGTTTAGTTTGGAGTCTTGAAGACAGTGATGGACTGGGACTGAAACAATAGAACAGCACACATCACAACCAACAGTGGACATTACACCAATCCGACCTTCGGATGAGACATTAAACCGAGGTCCTGACTCTCTATGGTCATTAAAAATCCCAGGATGTTCTTGGGAAAAAGAGTAGGGGTCCAAATTTGCCCACTGGCCTCCTAATCATCCCCATATGTGGTGGGCATTCTGGCACAATATGGCTGCCGTCGCATGTAACAAATTATTATTATAGTTATGATACAAACTCCTGTACAACTTCGGTTCCAAAGTTTGAAAGTCTTTATACTTTCCAAGGTTGCATGCATTTTATAAAAATACGGTTAAAACAGTAATATTTTGAAAAATTTAAAATAACTATTTGGAGATATTTTAAAATGTAATATATTGATGGCAAAGCTGAATTTTCAGTACCATTACTCCAGTCTTCATGAAGAGTCACATGATCCTTCAGAGATTATTCTAATATGTTGATTTGCTGCACAGGAAGGATGTCTTATTATTATCAACTTATATGGGTGATGTACTGTAAGTTCAAATTCAGCACTTCAATTTCACATCACATCCTCTCATTTAAATTAGCAAAAATGAAAAAAAACAAAAAATACAATGCTGAGTCAAGCATTACATCTAGAATTAGGGTTAAAACATATGGTAAGTTCTGTGGAAGTTTTTTGAGTCAGAATTGTCAGAGAAGAAGGTCAGTGGTTCAATATAGTTCGATCAAGGTGAGTGCAGGAGATGAGGTTGTTAAATATACATGCAAATACAAATTATCAATACATCATAAGCAAGCAGTTATGAATCTTTTATTGGCAAAGTATACATGATCATTTCAAACCAACTCATAGGACTAAGTGTGTTTACACTAAACTGAAGACTTCATAAAGGGTTTTAAAATGCACCATGCAACTTTTAGTATTGATGAGTGGGTTATAAATATTCTATGAGTTAAAAGAAACCCTAACACTCTTGGTTTAAGGATTGCTTTTCAATTGACTTGTTCTTTGCAGGAGCACAATATCATATGCATTGTCAAAGTCCATAAGGGATTCAGTTCAGACTCAGAAGGACAATCGGGGGACTCATGAGAAAGTTTGCTCTGTCAAGAAATATGGAAACAGCTCCAAATTAGCTCGCCGCCAATAAAAAGCCACAGATGGAATTATAATTCATTTATCCACTGACTCTCCTCTTCAATTTTAAATGAAACTTCGTTGACTTTCATGTTTGAGGAATCTTCTCTCCACAGAGTGCAATCAATACTACCAGACAACAACATGAATTATTGATACGCATATCCATATTTCCTCTGTCTACGCTGCCGCTGAGAGCTACGACCTCATTATGATGAGACTAGCTTTTTTGCTATGAATGGTTTAGTGCTAGCAGGCTAAACGCGGCATCTTTCGATAGATTAAAGCTCCATTAAAACTACTTCAGCGTGACATACTCTTCAAGGTGCCATCGCACTGTCAAGGACACGGGCATAATGAGCCCAGACTTTATTTTCCCATTTAAAGAAGCTTGTAGACAGAAATAAGGTGAGGGCCCACAGCCATCCGTTTGGTACAGTGCAGTTTAGCAGCAAAACAAAGCCACAACAGATCGTTGTGTGTATTGAGAGAACTTACTGACAACTGAATGTGTCTCGTTGAGATGTATGACACACGTTGACCTCACAGGCGCTCGGTAGACTACCAGATAAACACATTCACACTCAAATCCTCCCAAAAGACGTCAAAACAAACATCTAAAACAAGTTTCAAATCTGCATATTAGGGACAGTTCAGCTGTGATTTCAAACCACAAAAGTTAGCTTTAGCAAGCTTTTACACTAGCACTTTTGGTGTCGATTGACATCAGAGTTCGGTTAGTTTGGATGATGTGAACGCTGATTTCCAAACTCAGGTGCGCAACCTCGAACCGTATCAGAGTCTGCATAAAAAGGGTGGTCTGGGTATTGGTTCATGTGAACTCCACTACAGTTCGCTGCTGATATGAATGCAATCGTGTTAAATCACAGAAGTGAACCGCTATTGATGAAGTTTGATTTGATTAAAACTGTGTGTTCGTGCGTGTTCTCTTCTTACTCAGTTTCCTGATAAGCATGACTGACGCACTGAAAGCAGAGATAATGTATGGCCTTGTTTACACCTGGTATTACGATGTGTTTTAGTCGGTCGGATCACAAGTGGACGACACTAAATACAGGTGTAAACGGGGTCTAAAACGTTCTGAGCTTGTCTACTTTCGACCACTTCCAGAGGTAGTGGAAAACACAATTGATCAGATTGCTTTGCGAAATGTAAACGCTAATGTGGTCAAATGGATCTGAACAGCCGCAAAAGACGCCTACTCTGCGCCTACTGAACTAACGCGTAAACATTATGGGAAGCACGCTTGCCAGACAGGATTTAAACTTTATCGGCTGAAGACTAAAGTTTGGTTTGAAGACGAAAAACATAACAACTAAAATGTTCTCTCATCATTCCTGGATTCTAACACACACTCACAGCGTTCGGCGTGGTCTTGCGGCTAATAGAGCAGAAACAAAAGGTCTGTATGTTTTTACGTCATCTGTTAATTGAGAATCTACATATTTGTACTCATGTCACACTGCAGGACAATTTAAAATCAACTAGTCAAGGCTAAGTGATGATTTAAAGTGCTAAAAGTTACATTACGTAAAATGAAAAAAAAAAAAAATGAAAAAAAATTAAATAGTGTTGGGATGCCAAAAAAAGACTGGTGCTGAACTTGACCTACCAGAAATGACCTACCTTTAAAATGTTCATCCCACAAAAATCACTGTATAATACGCACACTGCACATGTACACACATATGAATACACACAGTCTAGCGAATTTTAATTCCCACTGTATTATATCTGAAGCTCTCCATACACTGCTGGTCATTAGTAATTGTATTAATCAACACAATGTAATCAACTTTTTACTAATGATCGTTCCGTCTCGTTAAGGGCCTTCCTCATGTTTTATTGAACATCCAATTAGACGGAGCATTCAGCGGTTAATTAGCATGCCAGGGCTCATGTTGTTGTTGTGGGCTCCCGCTGTTCCTCAAACAGAGATGTGAAAGGATTTACCAGGGGACACTTCTAACTCGCAGTACTGTATTTGAATGCCCTAATTCAACCCCAACATCTGTGCTATCACAAAACCACATTAAGCTTATTGTGAGGCTCAACATAGTCTTTACAATAATTCTACTGGTACATCTTCTATATACCAGCTCTGTTTATTACTTTCCGTAGTTATTTACATGGAATGTTGTGCTCATATATGCCTTAAACTTATTTCCACATATATTTTTTTATAACATGATTATATCACATGTACTGAAGGTATTAAAAAAGCATAGCTTTTAGTTTATGATCATTTTTAAAGTTATAAAGATAAGAAAGATATTATGAGATGAAAGGAAAAAGCCTTTAAAAGCTGGCACAGCTAATTATGTTAACACTTGTCTCCCAAAATGCTTTCTCATCCTTGTCCAATTTGCTCATGGATAGCAGCACCTGCTAAACATATAATCTGTACAATTACAAAAAAAAAGAATAGATAATAGGTGGAAGCTGTCATGTTTCTGATTCAGTGGTATTTTATACTGACTGATGAGTGTTTTAGATGTTGTTAGATATCAGAGATGACTCTACATGTCAATTGGAGGTCACCTCACAGATGACCTGATGTCTGGTCAGTGACTGAGGACAGTAATATGATCATACAATAATGTGTCTGTTTTCATATCCGTGCAAACATAACTTATTTTTTTAAGCTCATATTATGGGTGGAAAAAGGTCAAGGCTTGTCCCACAAGATAAAATACAACATTATGAAATTGAATTTTCCTTCAGTTCCCTTTTGCATTGTTGTTTTTCACAACAATGATGGAAAAAAATGGAAAGGCATCAGAAAGCACAAAGGCTAGGAAAGAAAGGGGGAAAGAAAAAAAATAAAAATAAGCAAAAATGCAAAAGAATGCATGAAAGAAAGGGTGGAAAACTGAAACAACAAGCAAAAGAAAGATTCGATCTTAAAATAGCGTAAAAAATCAAGAAAAGGCCAAAGAAAAAATCAAGAAAGAGCAAATCAAAAGAAATGAAAGAGCAAAATAAAGATATAATTTAAAAAAATTAAAGAAAGATCAAAAGAGAACAAATCAAGACAGATAAAAAAAAAGATCAAAAGAGAAATCAAGAAAGACAAAATAAGGAAACGGGTCAAGAAAGAACAAAATAATTTAAAAATAATAAAATAAAAATCAAGAAGATAGGGGTCTTACAATACATCGATATGAATCAATGCATCGTGCAAACGTCTAACAATACGATGCCACACATAAAATATCGATATAAGGTACCTTTATTTTGACACTCTCAACCTTCTGAAGTAACTTTTCTCAGCTGAAATAGACGCCTTACAAGATTGACTGAACCCTAAACACGTTTCGTCACAAAAGCCGGTATTGTCCACTGTCAAGACATCGCGGGATCATGTTTTATAGCAGAAACCGACAAGTAGAACACTTGTTTGTGAACACAACCCGAAAAGTCCATTTTAGCGAACCAGCGCGCAGTATTCGGGTCATGTGACAAGGCAGTTAGTCGCTGTCAGTCACTTCGAAAAGACGCGCTAGCTGAGAGGGGTTTCGTCAAAACTGATTAAAAGTGATCGAGGATGGATAATTTCAAAGAACTTGGTGAACCCGTGATATCTTCTTCGAGTCCTAAAAGGAAAATAAAAGCTGAAACTTTTTCACAAACCTTGCTAAACCAGCACGTTAATGTTTAGGGGAAATCTCCCTGTATTGTGCAACAACAACAAAGTTTGTCAGGTGTCTATGTCAGCTGAGGAGATCAACGTTACGAAGATTAACCGAGTGTTTTATTATGTATCATAGCAAGTACTTGGTTTTGTTTAACTCTGAAACATGAAATGTGGAGTTATCTGCTTTTGCCAAAAAATAACCTTTAATTTATAAAAAACGTACTTTCAATTAACTTAATTTTGTAAGTTACTGCCACGTGAAGTAGACAAGAGACGCGGATTCAAATGCAGAGTGATTTATTCGGATGCCAAATAGGAAAGGTACAAACTCAAACCCCAGGAACAAACTGGAGGACACAAACTGGAACACGTAACATGTACAACGAATCGGCACAAAACAGCAAACACAGGGAGATTAAATAGGCTAACAAACAAAATAGGTAACAAGGCAGACAGGTGGGGGAAATAAACCAATAACAAGATAACAAGATGGGCGGGGTTGACAATTAGACAAGACAGCACATGGCACAAGAAACAGCAAGACACTCATGTGCTAACACAGGACCAGACTAGACGTAAACACATGACAAACCGGCCGTGTCACAGTCCTGTCACAAACCCATGGGAAATCCAGACCGAGGTGACAGAACTGTGACAGTTACCTGTATTTTTTTAGTTTTTATTATTTAATCAAAATAACCCAGCTGCAGTTTGATTGATATTACTTGGAAGGCACAATAATAATAATAAAAAAAACATGATTTATGAAAATGAACAAGAACGGAGTTATCTATTTTTGCAAATGAGCTCTTCTGTTGTAAATATCCCAATTGGGAGAGGGTGTGCAATTTTTTAAAGAGTTTAATTAGCCAAGAAAAAGCAAAAGCAAGAAAGAATCAAGAAAGTGCAGAAGAAGAAAAAATCAAGAAATAGAAAAATGACAGAATTCTTTTTTTTACAAAAGTGCAGAAGACAGACAGACACAGATATGCATTTGCTGGACTGAACCGTCTTGGATTCAATACAGTCTCAGATTTGTGACTTCTATGTATTCATTCAGGTTATTCAAGCACAGAGGCACATGAAGTGTCAGTGTAATTCCCACAAGTGCGGTCACAGATGGGCTCTGTCCCCAGACACCAGTGAGAGGAACCATCCCCCTCGGGACCGTACCTTCAAAATACAGGTCCCCGAAACAAAGCATCAGCCATTAGTTTCACTCACTTCACACCTGGCATGAGGGGAAAAAAGTGGTTTTCTATTTCATGTTGGACTTGTGCTTGAAATAAGGCCAAAGTTGAGGGGACAAAAATTTCTGAGAGTGGAATATCGCCCGTCTGCTTCTATGGAGAAAGGAGCCGCTACCTTCATGCCTCATGATAAATGAGAGCAGTCCAGAGAAAACGGGAAATAAATGCTTCAGAAAATATTGCTTTACAGAGCTCAATGGGCTGACTTCTGAAATTATCGTTATTTATGAGCAAAGGTCCGGCCAGATGACACAGAGAATTATTTTTAGTATATTTCATGCAACGGGATAGCAGTGGAAACCAGACGTGTACGGTCAGTACGAGAGATGGCTGGATTGGAGGGAGGGGTGAATAAAATTGGTCAGTGAGCAGAACAGGCAGGGAAAAAATAGAAATCAATAACCAATCTACAAGAGAAAAAAAGGAGCCTTCGGTGTATCTTACGGAGAGGTTATCATAGCAGCGCCTGTAAATGAAGAGTCCTTCACTCTAAGACCGGTTTCACAGGGTTAGAGGGGTCATGGAATGGCCGTCACTAATATCTTTACGCTGCATAGGATACATTAATGTCTTTCGAGCTGCTATTATGCTCACAACAGCAAACTGACAGCAAAAATATGTGTTAATGTGGTGATTGGCAGCAAGTGTTTCCACCTCAATGGAGATATTGAACACTTGGAGTTGTGGTAGATTAAACTAAACTCAGAAACTTTTGTCTTTCAATGTTTTTCCGATATTAAACTAATCTTACTCGGAGCTATTATTTTAACATGTCTTCAAAATGTATTTTCAGAATGTTCCACTATTCAATCTAGTTCCAATCAATGAAACGTTAGCTCAAGAGCTCAAATGACTACAGTAACTGCTTCAGAGTAAAATAAAATAGAATAGAACAGAATAGAATGAAATAAAATAAAATAAAATAAAACATGAAATGGAATAGAATAGAAGGACATTAACTGGAATACAGTAAAATAACGTAGAATGAAATTAAACAGAATTAACTGGAATAAAACAAAATAAAATGATAAAATGAAATGGAATTAACTAGGATAAAATAAAATGTAATGAAATGAAATCAACTGAAATAAAAAAAATTAAATAAAATAAATAAGTCCTTGACTCCTTACATTTTAAAGTGCATTTTGCCTGAACCAAAGATATGTCAGAGTTTCTAATAAAATCTATTTAACTGAAGAAGAGCACAGTTTCTAACATTAATCATATGTAAATACGTTATTAGATAATGGACAGATACAAACACATTACCCAAAGCACTCGTAACCACACACACACACACACACACACACACACACACACACACACACACACACACACACACACACACACACACACACACACACACAACACACACACACACACACACACACACACACACACACACACACACACACACACACACACACACACACACACACACACATTTAACAGTTCAAAAATGAATTTTTCAAAATATCAAGCTCACCCCAAACAATCTGAGAAGAGCATCAGTGGCGTTTCACGGCTTCAGGCTCAGCTATCGTAACCTGGAAAAGAAAAGAGAAACATAAAACCTGAAGCTGTACTGATAAAAACAACAACAAAAAGACACAAACAAACTCAAGTTTACCATAAATGTGCAATGGTTTACAAAGTTTATACAAAGTTAACACACACACACCAGCCTATATACACTACATGCACACAACACAATACACCACATGCCATAACACACTTTTTCAAGAGTTGACAATTATGAAGTCATGTTAATGAGTTTCACTCCTCTGTTTAATCTAAATTAATATCAGTAATAAACTAGATTGAAAGTCTGCACTGATTACAAATGAAGAGTCGGGGAGGATCAGTCCTCCAAGAGTCAGAGAACATTTACTGTAGAATAATCAGGAATAATCCTTCAAAAGAAGTCAACAAATCTGTTTACCTCTTTGTTGTTCACAAGCTCTGTTTCTCCATTTCTGAGATTTGATTTCTCAGATTGCAGTGTCTTAAAGACTTAGTCAACATAAAACGATATTCACAGCCCATTTTCCTAACGTAATGTAATATTTTGTCAATGAATATTTATTGAGAAACTTCATTTTAATGGCTGAAAAATAAGAGCGCTTTGTAACATCATCTTCACGAAAAGAGGCAGAGAAAGTTACATTTAGATAACGTGCACTGATAAATGTATTAAAAATTAAAAAGGGTCAATTTTAATTTCATGTTGACTTCAACCAGGGTAGGGCTGCATTATTTGGGGAAAATGTCATATTGCGATTATTGAGGTCAATATTGCGATTGCGAGGTGCGATATAATAAACAAATGGTTTCATGAGTCAACTTGTTTGGTTCTCAAGGAAAATGCACACACAGATTAGTGATAATGCTGAAATGTGTATTTCTCAACTCAAACTAGCAACAACAACTAAATGATTGATAATTACACCTATAATGATGAATAAGCCATTGATGTCTGGATACAAATTTTGGCATAATTGTGTGTTATTGTTCGTTCAAGCGCGAAAGAGAACTGTATTCTGGCATGCTGTCTTGTGCACACACATGATACGGGCATGATACTCTTTTTTTGTCTTGTTGCGCATGAATGGTTAAAAGTATTTGCATGAATAAGAGCGGGATCATGTAACACTAGCTAAATGTTGACAAAAGTTAACAGAAGCTGCGTTGATTGTGTTTAATAGCCCTAAGTTGTTTAGGCTATTTCATATAAAATCACAGCATTTTGCATTATATCATCGCATAGGCTTGACATCGCAATTGCGATATGATTAATCGTGCAGCACTAATCTAAAAGGTTTTATGAAGGTAAATTTAAGACTTTAAGACCTTTTTAAGTCCAAGTAAAGAGGTTTAAGGGATACATTAAAGGGAGACACAAGCTTTTTACGACCCACATAAACTACATTTCAAGAACCTTTTACCCATATCTTTAACAAATATACCACAAATGAAAATAAAACAAATTCTTGACAAGTCTCTAAATTCTGATTGGATGATCCACATTTTAAAGTCATCATAAAATCTGATACATAAATTCTATATCAATGCCCCAACTTCGTATATCTCATATGACCTTTTATGCTAATGAACAATTCATTTGAAAATTAATTGTTCTTAATTTTTTTATTGACCACTGGTGTCTTTCATCACAGGATTGTTGCTGTTGTTTTATAGTAGCAATAAGCCTTACAAAAACCCTTAAGCATTGTAAAACTCATGGTTACACTCAGCTGGCTCATGTGATTTTATAGCTTGTGTTTAGACACATAAAGAATAACATTAATATGGCTGTAATATTCTCTTGAACCGATTTACCCCAGCTCAATGGAGTGAGTCTCGCCGGATGTGACCTCAACAGCCAAGCTTTCAACATTTATTTTCGTGCCATCCACTGGGTTTAGCGATGAAGACCTCACCACCTCGTGCGATCAAGAGCAGAGACAGAAGAAACAGCAGCTGTAAAATCCCCAGAGGAGACAGAGAGAAAGGAGAGAGGAGGTGTGAGCAGCTCTGATGTGAGGAGCCACATGTGGGATCCACAGAAAGTTGAATTCGGCACAAGACCTTCTTAAGGGAATATGCCAAAGCTTTTGGGAGAGACATTTTAGAAATTAAGATGTGAGCTATAGGAGGAAACAAGAGGGTAAAAATATCTAAAACATAAAAACAGGAAATAAATGGGTGTTTCCTGACTCCTACAGTGAGATATGGTTTTAATTAAAGGGAACTATGAGGTTCTATAAAGTGAACTGCTTCCAAATATAAACACAATTCAAAAAAACAATAAGAAACAAGAAAAAAAGGAAAATACTTTTATGGCTGTTCTGAGAATTGTATGATAAGAGATACACTATGAGGCCCTTACAAACATTTACCATGGAGAGCAGGTTATAACAACATAGATACTGTAATTGCTCTGCTACAGCAGAATAATAATACACTAATCATTTATACTACATTTCAGAGGTTTAGGGTAATATATTTTTTTAAATAGGTAATTTTATTTTTCGGCAAAGATGCTTTTGCATTGTTTAAATAATAAACTACAGCAAATCAGCATATTAGAATGCTTTCTGAAGAATTTTTGACTCTGAAGTCTGGAGTAATGATGCTGAAAAATCAGCTATACCATCAATAAACACCATTAAACATTTAAATAGAAAAGAGTTATTTTAAATGTTAATATTTCAAAATATTACTGTTTGATTGTATTTTTTTGAAATACATGCAGCCTTGGTGAAAAAGAGAGTCAAAAACTTTAAAAATATTTAAGCTTTTAAAACCTTATTAAATACTAGTATATTACTATTACAATTTAAAGGAATAAATAATCCAAAAATAAAACAGGAGCTCCAATAATGACAAAAAGCACCATAACATCTTAACACCATTGCACCAAACGTCCTCCATCGCAGCTTTCAAACCACATTCATATTTGCATCTTTTTAAATGTCATGACACGTGGCGTAAGGTTTGACGTCAACGACAATCAGTAGAGAAGTGAGAACCGATGATTTTGGATGTTGCTGACATCAAACCTGACCAGCCATATTTGTATGAATATGAACAAAAACTATTTTAGAGCTGCGACAGAGCAAAACAGCATTTATGGAGCTCAGCAGCAACTGATGACAAAGTTTTCACTTTTGCCTGAACTATTCTTTGATACTTTTTATACTTCTTACTAGGTCATGGTCTGACGGAAATGGTGCTGTTCTCAGCGACTGTCTCAACACAACAGTGAGAGACTAAATTAACCTCAGGACGAAAACTGCTGCACCACTGAATACATGCAGGCTTGTCTGGTATACTTATTACCAAAAATTCTTCTGTAAATGTCTAAGTAGTTAGCTAACACTTTTATCCAAAGCAACACACAACACATTTATTACAGGTTAAGACCCTGTAGTAACCTGAGGTTAAAGGGATAGTTCACCCAAAAATTCAAATTCTGTCATTAATTACTCACCCTCATGTCGTTCCAAACCCATAATACGTTCTTTTAACTTCAGAAACACAAATGAAGATTTATTTTTAATGAAATCTGAGAGATTTCTGTCCCTCCAATGACAGCTACGCAACTGATACTTTGACGTACTTTGACGTATACTTTGATACTTTAATCCATATGAATTGCGAGGTTTTAATCCAAATTTTTTGAAGAGACACGATCGCTTTATATGATGAACAGATTTAATTTAGGCTTTTATTCAATTATAAACATTCATTAACTCACACATCAGTTGTGGTAAACGGAAGCTCAAGCATGTTTGCTTGACGTGCGAGAACCAATGAGGTTCATTCTCGTGTTACGCAGCACGATAAAGAAGATATAAAGAAGATACTTCTTTGGAGAAGCCATCTTTGGAAAACAGTCTCGACCAGTCGAACCACGAACGCCGTACTACGTGAGCTGAACTGTGACTATTGACAAACACGTGGCACAGCGTTCGTTGTTCGACTGGCCGAGACTGTTTTCAAAAGATGGCTCCTGCTTGTATACGCGAAGTGTACTGTCTTTATAAAGTATCTTCTTATTAAACTGTCTGCACACTTTGAGCCTTGTTAGTGGTATTAACTAGCGATTTTTATTTTTACTTATTCGATGCCCCATACACTAGCGTTATAAGCTAATCTGTGGTTAAACTAAAAATAACGTTAAAACTGGGTACATTCAATTATCATGAAAACGCATCCCAGAGAACGGTTGAATCGGTACCCATGAGTTATTTAGCCCTATGTTCATTTTTGGCCAGAATTGTCCTTTAACTGTCTTGCTCAAGGATCAAACTTTCAGGTTCACACCAGCAATCTTAAACCATCCCAACTACAAAGAGGTCAGTGTTTTGTTAAGGAATACCAGCAGTAGAGTTTAAAAAGAGCAATGAAAACGACTCCTGGCAACCTGCTCGCTAAGGGTTTGGGGAATGCAGACAAGCTTTTCAGTGCAGCCTTGACCAGCGTGAGCTACTGTGTTGCAGACCGCACTACATCCCCTTGGGCTGGACTGTGTCAATGCACAGCTCTCTGGGAAGGGAAAATAGACAGAAAAAGAGAGAGACAGCTGGTGGAAAAAAACAAAAGGCCTTTCCGGTAAAAAATGGTTCGGTGAAACATGCCTGAATAGCCTGTCTCATGTTATTTAAACGTTTTAAGAAAAGTAAAAAATGCCCAGGCTATGTCTGTTGAGAAAAATGAAACAGAACTTTTATATAATTAGTCAAATTAGCAAATCGGTCTTAATTCTGCATCATCTGCTATAATGTTGTACTGAAATAGTACATGTCAACATTTCTGTCCTTGATCATTTTTAATTTCTGTGCTTAGTAGGGATGGGGGGGGAAATAGATTTTTTTCTTTTCTTTTTTTCTCTATAATAACGTAATATTGACAGAACGCAAAAGGCCGAACTTTGAAGCGCAGAAGTGCAGCGCCCGGACAGTCTGTGGCGTGCGCATAAGAGAGATGCATGATGTCTGAGCGCGAAATCTGAACGGCACCCTCTTCGTTAAAAGCTAACGTATGGAAAATTGGCATAATTTCATTGAGGCCTTTTTTCTTTTTTGGTATGAGAGCTGCTTTCTGTATTGTTTTGTTTTCAAGCATCAATATGCTGTAAACAGATCTGTTATACGTACATTACACGTAGGTTTACTGTACTGCCCTCCACAGTCGCAATGCCAGTCACAAAATGTTAAATTTTGACTCTGCTCTCTGCTGATGATCATTTACTTTTTTTGTATAAGCTTTTTTTGATTGTGGTATACAGCAACAATTTCAAGGCATAAGTCTTAGACTGAGAGCTGCTGGTATATTTCTATATTTTTGTATGAAAGCTGTTTGTGATTTTGCTACAAAAAAATTTGTATTTGTTTTTTGTCTGAAGGATTATATTGCTCATTGCACATAACAGGAGGATGTTGGTTAGAAGTTTATTATTTTATGTTAGAGATTCAGAATATGCTGAAGTTTGTATTCATTTACTAAAAGTATGCTGCTAGTTCAGACACACATTTCTTTTCCTGCTGGTTCTTTGCAATGTTGCGACATATGCTGGCAAATGAAACCTTACAGTTGACTTGCCAAATCACTTCCATTTGTTTTATTAATAAAATATATTGGAAGTAAATTCTTCATGGGTCATTATAAATACTTTGCTTTAAAAGTACAAAGTAGTCGCACACACAAAAACGATGCAGCGATAATCGTTTTAGCATCGCAGGCCCCTGAATCATAATCGGATCGGATCGAATCGTGAAGTGCCTAGAGATTCCCACCCCTAGTGCTCAGTCAAGATCTAGGTCCCATCTCAGTACATTAGGCTTTATAGGTTATGTCATTTCCTTTTCTTGACCGGCTTCAGTGATCTCAGGAGTCCAGTTTACAATGAAAGAGCCACAATATCACCATTTATCTTTCTGATTCCAAATCAGTTTAGGCTGATGAGGTGGAGGTCTTTCCCTCAGAAGGATGAATCACTGCGGCGTGAAGAACAGAATTTCCAGACCATTTCCTCCCTTTGATTGTGCCGTTATGTTCAACCCCATAATAGATTGTTGTGTATCATAAATCTCTTCTTTTCCTCCCCCGTCTGAGATCCTTCGCACAATGTAGCTTATATATTGTATGGTATCTCAAATCTTCCCCAATAGGTATATATTATTATTATACAGGTAGAATATAAATATGCATTGGGCTTTGTGGCGCAGTCAGTCAACAATAAAAACAGCCACGCAATCCTCCTAAACAAGGTCCAGAGATAGCCAAGGCTTTATGATTTGCACCGAAATGAAGTCCAAAGATAACAGAGACTGTTACAGCCATAGAGAAAAATGTCCTTGTGTATACAGTAGTTTCGGATACTGTTCGCATAACTTAATATACAATTTTGTTATGCTTAGATGTCAAATTGTTTTGCTACATTCTAATCATAGCCTCTGGAATTCATGCAACTGTCAAGTTGAAAAGGCTTTATTTCATGCATTACTCAAATCTATACATCTGTAAGCATTCATACTGTACAGGCTGCTATGACAGGACACATATCAGACAGCAAAAGATGTCAGATCATGTGAAGACATTACGTGAAGCCACTGGGTGAGTCTGACACTGACCTCTGACCTCTTTAAAGACGATCTGAGGGTTAGCTCCCAGAGAGAATGGCCCAGGAGGGAAGGGAGTCATTTTTATGCACTGCTGGAAGGCATCTCTCTCTCTCTCTCTCTCTCTCTCTCTCTCTCTCTCTCTCTCTCTCTCTCTCTCTCTCTCTCTCTCTCTCTCTCTCTCTCTCCCCCATCTCATGCACGCCTTCAGGCAAGAAACACAACAAGAGTGATGGTATACTGGAGACCGAGAAGAGTTTTGTTCTTCTGTTACTCTCTGAGGTTTTTCTGTGCTGTTGTGTCTCAAACTTTGAAAAAAAAAAAATCCTATATTTTGGAGAATTTCATTCCTCCCCTCCCCTCCATAAATAAATAAAGAAAGAAAGAAAGAAAGAAAGAGAGAAAGAAAGAAAGAAAGAACTTTTTTGATCCACTTCAAATGTTGGCTACTGTAGTCTCATCTCATTATTGTAAATAAAAAAAGCATTAAGCTATTTTAACCTAAGCATAAATAAATGTAGCATTACTGTAATTTAAAATTAAAATAAATTGTTGAATTTCAAAAATATAATACAATAAAATATTACAAATATAAATGGAATATTGGAATATAGTATATTATACAATAATATAATATAATATAATATAATATAATATAATATAATATAATATAATATAATATAATATAATATAATATAATATTAATGTCCCAATGCTAAAAAAATACCAATATTACATTACATTTTCTTTATGCAACATATTATTTATTTATTTTATTTATTTATTTTTGCTTTTGGGAGTTTGTTGCATAGAAATCTACAACTTATCCTCAAACTGTAAATTATTATTTTCTTGAAAATTAAGTTTAAATAAAATACACAATGTGCCATACGTATATTATTATTGCTTTAAGGGGCTAAAAACAAAAGTTAAAGTTAAAAAATTTGTTACAACCAGTAAGAGGAACCTTCTAAAGTTACAAAACAACTTTATGTTCATGGAAGCAGAGTGAATCAGTTTGAGACCACAGAAACAGGCCATCATCCTGGGAGGAAATAGCCCATCTCTGTATATTCAGCCTTATGATAAATCAAACTCACAATGTTGTAAGCACCTCACGATTGTTTTCTCTATCAGTGCCAACAATAACAGTATGACATGATAATGTGCCAAATAGGCTAGCTTAGGTAAACTAAATCTGATGCCATTTTAAAGCTGGTGAAATTAGCATTTTTGTCCATTTAGACCCATCTGCACTGTACTTTGCATATGAATATTAGCAAAGATAACATTCTCATAAAACTCCCTCATTCTTGCCACAGCGACAAGACACAACACAACAATACGTACAAATTGAGCTGCGTATCTCAAGAAGAAATGAATAGCAGGTATGAAATTGAGGGTGTGAACTCATTTTGAGATGCCGACGTGGCCGTTTGTCTCTGAGCACAGCACACACTGCGTTTGCTCGGAGCCAGTCTTGGCGTACACCATTATCCCAGACACCCTTCAGAGCTAAAGAGAGGCTCTCAAAAGATCAGGGACTGCTGACGGCAAGACTTTTTACATGTTAGCACAATTTCTCGACCACATGAGCACCAAAGGTGATGAAATGAGATTCAGTCAAACGTAATGATGGAGATGTCAGGCACGGCGGTTCATCGCTTTGCAAAACAGTACATGCAGGGAATAATAATGAGCTTTTGTTGTTGTTGGTAATTAGTGTGATGTGGCTATCTCTCATTTAGAGCTGATGGTATCAGGCTACATTTAACTAGCCTTCAGCATAAACGGACATTTTGCACATTACAGTGTCCAAGCTATTCACCAAATACATACAATTAAACCATATTCAAGTTCTAAATCATAAACACACCAGTAAATAAATGTTATTTGAATTTTATGCTAATATACCATCTTGCTAAAAGCAACTTAAATGGCCTTGTGATCTAATACTTGGAAGGACTGCAAATTATTACATTATTAAAACATATTTATTAGAATATGGAGGATATGTATAGACAGACAGCCATTACTGTCATTATGCAAGAAGCAGTTGGAAAGATAAGCACACCAAGGGTAAAAATGTTGAATAGTTGTAGTATTCTGTGGCCAGGTTGCACGGGTCTTAAAAGTTAGTCATTACGGGGTTTTTTTTTCAAGACAGGTCATCATCTTTTAAGTCAATTCTATAAAAAGGTAGATTAGTCTAATTTAAATCCCCCAAAAAATAAGACTGATAAGCCCAAACTATTTGCTAGTTGGTCAGACTATTTCTTAAGACACAATCTTAACTTAGTGGCTGTTTATGCAACTGCCCCCTGGTGGTGATTTTAATCTGAAGTACTGTAGAATTACAAAATGCAATTGCTAATTACTTTTGACCAATAGGTAACACTGTTTCCAAATACTGTATTAATGGTACCCTCAATACGCTAAAGCATTAAATTAGAAATTATAGCCCGGTTTCACAAACAGGGCTTAAATGGCTTTTATGAACGAACCTTAGAAAAACATTACTGGTGTGCATCTTGAGACAAAACAATGGCTCTGACATATTATAAGATATATCGGTGCAAGTTGCTTTAAAACAGCTCAAACATGCATTTTATAGTCTGGGACTAGGTTTAAGCCTTGTCTGTGAAAACGAGGGATTAAGACTGGTATATTAAAACAAATGGTTTTTGAAGATTGTCTGACCCATATATAGTGATGGTCAGAACAATGCACTAGAACATTCAAGATGCTGGAAAAATCTAGTAAGGTGAAAATGTATTGATCATATGTTTTACGGTTCTTGAGTCACCGATCAGATTATCAAAAGAAAATAAAATTGTTTGTGTGTGGTCGGGCGGGGGGGTTAATGTTACTTATTTTTCATTAATCACTTACAGCCCACTTTAAGTACTCCGATACCACAGCAAAAATCTAGCTTTTTACACGAATTACAATTAAATACACAAATTACAAGCATAGATAAATACAACAAAGTCACAAAAAATTAAGGTATTATATTCAGGTACAGAAATGTATTCATTAAATGTAAAATAACACTATAGTGTTCTCTGTATAAAATAAGTATAGATGTATCTTTGTAAAAGATGTGTTTTGTTTTTTGATTAACATTAATGACATGAACATCAGCAGATTTTTATAGGCTGCTTTAGATACCCCTAGAGTCTGCGAGAGCAGGGGCGGAAGATGACTCAATGTTGGACAACATGGTTAACGACGTTGGAATGGAAACGGATATGAGTATGGAGAGTAATTTACAAAAGACTAGTTCAGGTTCTGCTGTTAGCAAAGTCATTGAACTCCAAGCTTGTGTCTGTGGCTGGAGCAAGGCGACAACGGTCAGGGGGTTGAAGATTCATCAAGGGAAAATGAAATGCTTGAGGGAGAGGGGACAAGGGCCTCGCATTGATCAGTACTTCTTACGAAGTCAGTCAAGTCAGTCGAATGAAATCCAGCGACAGGAAATATTGAAGATTTTATTATTTAGAAAACAAGTAATTTTGCTATATATTTGGACACAATTATTTCTTCTGTCTGTGACTTTGGATTTCCTCTGTGTATGTGAAAGACCTTGAATGGAATGTTGTTTGCTGCAGAAAATTCTATTCTGAGAAGTCACATGGTAAAAGACCTTTGCCCAAAACTATCTATAGGGTGTGTTACCTTCTTTGGAAGAAGATGTATGTATATAACTCTGAACCAAAAAATACTCGGGAGCGCGCTGGAAGGCCAGAGGGCCAGTGGGCCAGAGGGCCAGAGCGTTAGAGCGCCGTTCTATGGAACGGGAAGGCGTTCGAAAATAAAGTCTAATTATTTCTGGCATCAAAGATCTCTGCGAAGTTATTTTTCGGAAAGATTGAAAACCACAACAGAAGCAAACCACAGTTCGCAGGATATCAGTACCCCTGACATAGAGGAGATGAGGGTTTGCACAGTTAGTGATGAACACATTCATACTTGTGAACCCGGTCAGACTAACCAGCATAAGAGAGAAAAGAACCTCAACGGCCATAGGCCTGGAGTTAGATGGCCAAGAGCTTGTGAGAAAACTCCATGGGACACGGTAAACACAGATCTATGCTTTGCATTGGAAAGATTAACTGGTACAGTTGAAAATAAGCTGGATAAATTTGGGGACATCATTTACGCATATGGAAGTTAGAGGTTTGGTATGGAAAAAAGGAAGGAAAAAGTACAAACTACTCCTGCTGTATCAAGACGGCAGCAGAAAATTGAAGGGTTAGTTAGAGAAAGGAGACAGCTGAGGAAGCGATGGAAAAAAGCAGAACAAAGTCAGAAGGAGGGACTCAATCTCTTACAAAGGGCCATAAAAGATAAGCTTGCAACATTACGCATAGCTGAGCGCCTACGGAAACGCTACAAAAAGAAGGAACATGCGAGGGCTAATTTCTATAAAGACCCATTCAAATCCGTAAAGAAGTTATTCAACAGTGAGAAGAATGGCACTTTAAAAAGCATCTAGGGTTGAGCTAGAGAGATATTTGGAGGAAACGCATACAGATGCAAAAAGGCATGAGCCTTGTCAATTTCGTCAGATATCCCACCTATCAATCCACCAGAATACCAAATGGAGGTCTGTGCACCTAAGTGGAAAGAGATAGAGCAGGTTTTGAGAAAGGCAAGGGCTTCATCATCTCCAGGGCCTAATGGAGGTCCGTACAGAGTGTACAAGAGTGCTTCAGGAGTTCTACAAATTCTGTGGAAATTGATAAAAGTGGCTTGGGAAAAGCAGGTTGTACCTAGAGCATGGCGCCGAGCAGGTGGAGTCTTTATACCTAAGGAACAGATGCTACAAGCATCAGTCAGTTTCGTCCTATTTCACTATTAAACGTCGAAGGTAAGATTTTCTTCAGCATTATTGCGCAGAGATTGTCAACCTACCTATTAAAGAATGGCTTCATTGACACTTCAGTTCAAAAAGCGGGCATTCCAGGGTTCTCAGGATGCTTAGAACACATCAATGTTATCTGGCAACGAATTCAATCAGCTAAAAAGGAGTGGAATGAACTCCATGTGACATTCCTGGATTTGGCTAATGCATATGGTTCAGTGCCACATGAGCTTCTTTGGGCAGCATTTGATTTTTTTAGAGTACCAATGTCAATAACAAATTTAGTGAAAGCCTATTTTGGAGATTTGCAATTTAGTTTCTCCCCTCCAAAATTCAGCACCGTATGTCAATGCTTAGAGGTTGGAATAATGGCAGGATGCACCATTTCTCCACTGGCTTTTACCATGGCAATGGAAGTAATCATTAGGGCATCAAGATGGGTAGAAGGAGGAGAGCGCTTGGATTCTGGGATGTGACTACCACCAATCAGAGCATACATAGATGACATGACAACCATGACTACAACAGTAGCCTGCACTAATCGGTTATTGGGTAAGTTAACAGATAATATCGAATGGGCACGAATGCAATTTAAGCCCTCTAAATCAAGGAGCATCTCGATAGTTAAAGGAAAGGTAGTAGATAAAATATTCTTCATTAATGGTGAGGCAATACCAACAGTTTCTGAGAAGCCAGTGAAGAGTCTTGGGAGATGGTACGATGGGGATCTAAAGGACACAGTTCGAGTGGGAGAAGTTAGACGACAAGCAGTGGAAGGGTTGAAGAGCATAAACAGCTGTGCTCTACCAGGCAAACTAAAACTCTGGTGCTTTCAGTTTGGTCTACTGCCAAGGTTGCTGTGGCCACTGACTGTGTACGAGGTTTCTTTGACAACAGTGGATAAGCTGGAATCGTTAATAAGTTCATACATCAGGAAATGGTTGTCCACGCTGCCTCAGCAGAGTGGGACTTTATAGTAAAGGAGTATTGCAGCTGCCAGTCTCTGCTTTAACCGATGAGTTTAAGTGTGCCAAGGTCAGACCAGAAATGACTTTAGCAGAGTCACGTGACAAATGTGTAAGGGAGGCAGCCACTGTGGTAAAAACTGGTTGAAAGTGGTCAGCAAAGTAATCTGTATTAGAGGCAAAGGCTGACCTTCAAATTGGAGATATCGTGGGACAGGTGCAGTCATGGAAGAAGGGATTTTGGGCTCAGTTTAGCTCCTCCTAAATGGCAGAAGGCAGCCCAGCTCAAAGGAGGAAGCTGGTAATCAACGAGGTGCGAAAGCAGGAGGAGAGGATGAGATGTATAAAGGCCATTTCCCAGGCCAAGCAGGGAGAGTGGATGAGATGGGAGAGTGTGGAACAACGCAAAATGGGCTGGCAAGACCTTTGGTCAATGGAAGAGAGTAGGATCAGTTTCCTTATTAGGTCAACATGTGATGTTCTCCCATCACAGCAGAACCTAAACCTCTAAACCTTTGTGTTCATCACCTGCCACATTAAGGCACATTTTGACAGGATGTAAGGTGGCTCTTAGCCAAGGTCGGTTTACTTGGCGCCATCACCAAGTATTGCGATGTTTGTCTTTAGCATTGGAAGGCAAGCGTAGTATGACCAATAAGTTGCTGCCTGTTCTAGCTAAACATTCCGCCCAGGCGAGCAACCACCAAGAAAAGATGCTAACACCTATTCTCGCCCAGGACAACTGGAAGCTGCTAGGGACTGGAAGATGCTGGCTGATCTTGATCAACGGCTTATTTTTCCACCTGAGATTGTCACCACTAACCTACAACCAGATATTGTTTTGTGGTCTGGATCAGCACGCATTGTTCAACTGATAGAGTTAACAGTGCCATGGGAAGATGCGGTAGATGAGGCATATGAGAGGAAGAAACTGCGGTATAATCATCTGGCCACTGAAGCAGAACAGCGAGGATGGAGAGTCCAGGTTTATGCAGTGGAAGTGGGTTGTCGAGGTTTTGTGGCACACTCTACAACCCGGTTCCTCAATTACGTCCGTTTCAGTGGCCAAGAGTTGCGTCGCATAGTAAATAACTTATCTGAAGCAGCAGAAAGGAGCAGCAACTGGCTGTGGTTGAGACGGAAAGATTCTAGATGGCTGTGTACAGGCCACCATGCTACGGTTTCGTAGAATTCTTGAAACTTGAAGAGTCTG
Source organism: Siphateles boraxobius (assembly GCF_051911475.1). Classification (NCBI taxonomy): domain Eukaryota; kingdom Metazoa; phylum Chordata; class Actinopteri; order Cypriniformes; family Leuciscidae; genus Siphateles; species Siphateles boraxobius. The sequence goes on from NW_027508953.1 coordinate 2,969,385, forward strand.
TTGGTTTATTTGAATAGGTTGTATAGTATTTACAGTCATTACGTTCCTGTGTATATTGCGTGAATGACGGGTGGTTGGGCAGATATTGTGTTTTGCGGTAGGTGGTATGCCATACGGAACCGTTGCCACTGAAACTGCATGTTAACGCACCAGTGGGGCTCGACAGCCTTAGTCAAACGGGTTGGCTCGTATGGTTGGGTTGCGGAGAGATTGTGGTTAGGTCTCAGCAGCAGGAGGGAAGTAGAGGTCAGTAAGCTGGGTTGAGTTGAGTGGGGGACGGAGGGGGGTGACTCTGGGACGCCAGAGTCACTGTCGAGCCCTCTTTAGGTGTCGTGGGCTAGTCGACGAAACACTGAGGACGGAAGATGCCCACTTGAAGACCCTAGAGATGTCCCCTACTCAGCTCAATCCAGACGGTTGTCATGGGGGGCCGCACTGTGGTTGCAGCCGTTGTGTGTGCTGACGTGTGTAAACACTAGACAGAAGGAGATTTGCATCACCATATGGAAAGAAGCGTAAATGGATGGAGAAGCATAGGTTACTGTAAAGCTATGTCTTAGTTGGTGCTTATCTTGGCGAAAGCCGAGTACAAATCAGTATGAAGTTTTAACATCTACTCTCGTGTAATGGAAATCATTAGACCTAATGAACGGATCGAATATTATGATACACATTTGATTTCTTTCTCAACAGTTTAAGTTCACTTAAGACATAACTGACTGTGTATATGAGAATACTTGAGAGATGCGTATTTTTACATAATTGTGTGTGTGTGTGTGTGTGTTCGTTGAAGCGAAAGAGGAATCAATTCAGTGTTTGCACGCTATCACCATATGGAATGTGCCTCTCTCTGTGTGTGCACGTGATCGAGTTCTCTTTCACCTCTTCTTGCACTTGAATGGTTTAAAACCGCATGAATTGTAAATTGTCAAGAAAAAACACGTGCAAAACCGTAAATGATAAACTTTCACTCTATGATGGTTAAACTGAGCAATTAAACCACGAATTACATGTGTGCTGAAACATGGGGCCTGGTCATTATAGATCACGGATCAATTGAAATGCAATCCATTGCACCCCTAGTAACAACACTAGACACCATAAGGTGAAAAAACAACTTCTCACCATTAAAATTAGCATGACATGAAATGTAATTCAAATTTTCTAAATGCATGTTATAGATCTTATTGTGATTTTTTTTACAAATCAAATTTATCATCAAAAAGCCACTTTTCCACCATCGGCCCAAACCATTTTCTTTGCTTAACCGTTCCATTTTGTGACGATCTGGCCCAGCCGAAATGGATATGGTTTCATTTTCCACTGCAGGGCTGATAACAGAGCTCTTTGGAAGTGAATACAGGCGTCAGTCATTGCCTTGGTAGGACAAGCGTTTTCAGACAATATCAGATGTAAATATAGGGACTGTGTTATGGAGGATGATCAGATATTTATTTTCATTGTATTAATAATTTGTGTTTACGTCGCTCAAATAGCGCACTTAGCCAGCTACAGAGAAACTGGTAGCCAGGCAAACAACAAATGACCAATGTCATAACTACACTTTACGTTGAAACTGGACTTCGCTGTGGTGATGTACAGTACGCAGGACTTCTTCAATCATTTAGTCGGCAAGCTCATGTTCATCTGTTAATGGCCACATCTCAACATCCAAACAACAACCCACGCACAGCTTAAGCCCACGTCCAACTTTTTTTACTTTTTTCGATAATCCATTACACCTGGATGATCCATTACACATCATGACAAAACAATTGTTTTGCACTTTGTTGTTAAACAGAGAGCATCTTCAATTTTGCAGTCTAACAAGGCTGCCTCCCTTCTTCCTGTCTGCATAAATGTTGGTCAGTGATATTTAAAACCAGAAATAGGAGAGAGAAAATAGGAAATGAGAGCAGAGGGAAATCAGCACATTGAATAGGTTTGAGGGAGAACTTTGGTGTATGTGTGTGTACATGTTTTCCTGGGGTTTTCAAGTCCTTGGTCAAGGGTAATGTCAAACGTACCTGTTTGTCACTGTTGACTCTCTATTATGGACAGCAAAGGCTGTGTAAGCTGGGTCTCAACACGCTGAAATGCTGAGGCAGGAATCAGGATTGATACGGTGCCAAAACCCACAGTGTGGAAACAAGCCTCACTGTTCCTTACAGATCTTAGTTCCTTTGGGACAAAACAAATGCAGAACAAATCTGCAGCTAAAATAAACTCAGACGATCCTTGCAATTACCTTAATGCATACCAAATAGACCAAACGACAAACAAGAAACACCACCCTGCAAATATAAAATCAAAGCAGCCTTATAATTTGATTTCTGCGCACGGCACAAAATTGCTGTATTTGAAAATCAACCTTGTATTCTCAAATCCTGCAAATCCCATCTTGTTGTTCTTTAGCAGCCGAACGCTGCCTCCACATTTCTTCATTAACTCTGGTTCCTTCATTTAAAAATCAGTCCCTCTTGCTTTTGAATTCAAATTACTTCCATTTGAAGGAGCCGTTTTCATTATAACTACTCACTGTCTCAATTGAGTATGGTTTTTGATAGCCATAATCCTTTTAAAACAGTATAATGGTCATATATGAGGGAAAAGTCTCAGAGAAACACGAATCAAGCTGGAATACAAATCAAGCCTTTCAATTTACATATTTCTAATTTATAAACCCTCCCGTTTGACTGGCTATTTTGTGACCTACGGGCACCGAGATAAGGAAAATGGCTGATTGTTTTTTTGTTATCTTTTCATTGTTTTTTTTTTTTATAGTTTTTTCTTTCTTTCCGTCTCTCTCCGACTTTTACAGAATTGAAAGCACTTATGCTTAATCTTCGAAGATGAAATTGTGTTATGAAAAAAAAAAAAAGTGTACAGCCTTCAGATGTTGCCGCCTCTTCAACTCTCTTCTAGCCATGTCTCGATGTGGTTCTCCTCTTCATTAACCTGTAACTGTGGCTGTAGCGGGACCCTCGTTCCTCTGACAGGGCAGCTGCAGCAGGCCCCTCATCCTCGGGCCCCAATTAGGCCGTGCCATGCAGGCCGGTCTCCCCAGAGACGGCTTCTCCCCCTCAGGATTGAAGCGAGCTGCCAGTCTCTGATGCTGATGTGGGGGAACAGTAGCTGAAGGGGAGGGCAGTTAGAGCTGCAGCCTCTGAGGCCTTGCCAGCAATTTTTTTGAAAATAAATGCCACTCGCATTTGTTTTTTTTTGTGCGCCAGTGCTGTAACAGCTCACAGCTTCTGGCAAAGTGAACTGGTCGAATCAAACTGTGGGTTTAATAAGTCACTTTTCTATCATTTTTTTTTCTTACCCTGCCCCCTTCTATCCACTTACTTTCCTAGTTTTAATGGACAATAAAAACAGGCAAAAAAGTTACTGAAGACATATCATAACAAGAATATCATAAAACTTTTGCCAGAATATAATATCCTAGTACGGAGCCGTGCACATGACTTGCAGACAAATATGTGTTTTATATGTTGATTTGATTCAATATCACAATGTATCATGATGCGGTGCCAATGCCTGCACATGGCTACATTTTCGTCAATGCTACATTCACATCAAGGGTTGACGCCACCGATTTTCTGCCATTTCACATTTTTCAGACATAACAAGTTAGTCATTAATGCCATTCTTTTGAGAAATCGATATATCTGCCAAAGAATTAGCATTCTTGAGAGAGGTACACTCCATAACCTATGAAGAATGCATTCAATACAAGATGGAATGACTAACACATGGCACACAGACTGGCAGATCTTGCCTTTGAAGAAAACTTATATTGTCACTTAACTACTGTATATCCAGCAGACAATTACTCAAATTACAGACTGAAGTCCTGAGTGTTTTCTCAATGTCTCAATGTCCACAATCTATTACAAGTAGACATATAAAGTAAACTGTTTACACACACACACACACACACACACACAAATCAACATCAATATAAACCAGCCACAGGTCCTCATAAGTGAAACGGTTTAAGAAACTATACTAATTGAGATCTTAATGGTCTAAAACCACGGACATACTTATTGTTATAGAGTCAAGGATAGAGTATGGAAAAAATCAGCTCAATAGGCTATTCAAAAGAAGTCAGCATCATGAGAGTAAAACCTTTCATTTATTTCTTCTAAGACAAGCTGACTCTTTTCTGCTGTATTATACATCATTCTGTACTTATATATTCTGTACTTATATCATATTATATATTTTCTCTGAGCAGATAAACTCTTCACAATATCACTGTCACCTTCCTGTCAGGTTGATTGCATATCAAAACAGCTTTATGGTGGTGTCAATGTCAGGTCATGAAATTTAAATGTTTAAAAAGTAAAACTTGGATGTATTCTTCTATTCAAGGTTATACTAAAGACATGTGCGAGTGCGAGCAGGCGCTGACGAACAAAAAGGCCAAAAAGTACCATAACAGCGTCATACAGGTAATAATTACGGCTCTATGCGCTATATTCCAAGTCATTATAGCTTTGTGTGAGGAATAAATTAAATGCAATGTACCTTTCTGTGAAAATCTTAAATCCGGCGCGTCTATGAAGCAGAACTGTTTTGTTTGTTCTCATCGGAAGTGTTGTGGCCTGGGTTACCAAGGACAGGAAGGAGGAGACAACTTTTGTTTACGCAAATTAACCATATATTATGTGTGATATATTTATATTGCTTGTTCAGTTATTATTACTATTAGACATCTATCCATGTTGCATTTCTATGAAAGCATATGCAGTTAATTATTTGTATTAATAAAAAAAAATAAAAAAAGAAAGATTGATAAAAATGATTAAACAGAAGTAGAGAATAGCCACACATTTATTTTATTGCAGTGACACATGTCTTGCACATAATCTCTTTGAGATAAACCCGGTTTTATCCCTGTGTCTTATTCTCTGCTTTGAATCCCTTAGTTTCATTGAGGTCTATTTGAATCATGCAACGTGGCTTAACTTGAGGCCATTAATCTCCTTTTAAAATTAACCTCTTTACAAATGACCTGGGTCATCACCAAGAGCTTTAGATGAAAAGATTGAGATGTGTCAATACTTGAGAGAGAAAGTTCATCTCATTTCCTGATAAATTTATGGTGAGGATGATTTAAATCCCGGCAAACTGTGAAACAAACTTTGACCTCTCTTCTTTAAGGAAAGGAAGACTAACACAGAATGGAATAGAAGTGGGGGAATTAAATGTCAATTTGACCATGTCTCTAAATCTGATGTACCAAATGTCAAATAATACGAGAGAGAGAGAGACAGACAGATTATCTAGCACTCGCTCCCGTCAATTTCTTGATTCACGTTAAACTGTGTATTACGACATACGGCTGAATATTGAACAGGAAAACTGAGCTCATAAATTAATTATTCAAATGTTTTGATAGCAAAACAGACACAGTGTTAACTCCTTTGGAAAAATCAACCGGTATGTTTAAGCATGAGGAAGGAGAAGGAATTTTATAAAGACTTGATGAGACAGTTAAAAATATTTCATTATTTTTCATAAACCTTATTATGTTTTTTATGATTGTATACTAAATCATGTCAAAAGTTTTAAACACCACACGTTTATTATTTATTTATTATTATTATTATTTCATATTTATGGAAGATCAGGGAACACAAATGATCAAAGACAGAAAGTTTTGAAGGCATTCTCTTTATTTTATTTATTTTTTTATATTTCATTGCTTATGCAAAAAGTAACGTATTCTGTTGATATTTCAAGCACTTTCATTCGTCTGATGAGTGAATAAGGAGCAGTAAATCATGAGGGACTGTCAGCCCATATGCTTCAAAATTATTAATTCTCTGAAGTTACACTTCAAGCTTGTTTCATTGTGATGAAGTTTAACAAAGAGAGAGGATGGGATACAGAAAAAGGACCACCAGGTGGACTTCTTTTACTAAGACACTGGGAGAAACGTCCCAAGAAAATATAAAAATTTCACGGACAGATATAAATATTAGCTTTTACAGAAGCAGCCGAGAAAACATACAATATTAAACATGATGGAAAATTTGATTTCACGCAAATACCTAAACTACACTGTCAACCTACAGTGACTAGATAGATAGATAGATGGATGGATGGATGGATGGATTGATTGATTGAGCCATTACAAACAAATATCTCCTCACTTTTGGCCACTGTTTGTTTTACTGTGTTTATCTATGTATATATTTGGCTTGAACAACTCCTTGTAACGACAGACAAATCAGACACAAGCCCTTCCCTCTCTTGGCCTTCTCGGTACGTTTGGGGTGCTGTGCTGCCTCAGCAGGCCCCAGCAGGCCTTGACTCACAACCAGCCATGTGCTCATACAGAGAGAGAGAGAGAACTTTCAACCAGAACAGAGTCGAACTAACCATGCAAGTTCATCATATCTTCTTCATCCAACGGAGAAGAAAGCGATTGCAACTTCAACGTTTGACACTCACGGAACCAAAATCCTTTTTCAGGAACTTCATGAAATGCTTTCACTGCAAAGGCCATGCAAGTTTACATTTAAAGCTGCAGTCGGCAAGATTTTTTTGATCATATTCACTGAAACCGACACTATGCTTCGACAGAACAACATAAATCAGCCGGTTTTAGAAAAAAACCTGCGCTTCTACCTCCACCTAGAGCTTGTTATTTGTTTTGCAAAAATCCACCGTGCCACAGATCCCCCTCCCCCCTCACGCACGTTACAATATACACGCACTCACGAGCACGAACTCGATGGGAGGGTTTTCGGTGGTAGTGGGGGAGGGGCATGAGAGTTGTAAACATTCAAGTCCCTTCATTCTGCCCTGCAGCTTAAATGAGGTGCTCTGAAAAGAATAAGCTGATGGTTCTTTTCATGTTCAATGAATCTTTTCCGTAGCTTCATTTCATTTGCGGTTTCATTCTGTCGCTTACCATCTACCCATGAATGTGTAATTGTTAGTTATGTGATTTAGTTAATAAAATTTGTGCACAATATGTATTTGATTCTGATTCTCTGCTTGCAACAGAGTTTATTTTACGATTTAGAATTTGAGTACAAGCTCTTAGTAGTACTGTACAGTAAGAAAGACATTTCCCTTCCCCGGAAATTAACAATTCTTAAAATTAATAAACATTTAACACTGAGTGTGCACGGGATGAACAGGTTGATTGATTGTAATATTAATTTTACTACATTAAGTTAATTCTATTAACTGATCCAAATATTCATAATCAATTATAACAAGTTATGATTGATTATTAATATTTCTTTAGAGCTAATAACATGATTTAACAGAATTATGTAAATGTTCATAATTATTCTTATGAAACCAGTCCCATCTTAATAATTGTCACAGGCTTTGCGACATTTTTAAAAGCTGTGTATTTAGGCCTTACCAAACACAAGGCTAATTATTAAATGACTAAACCTAGTGGTACTACAGATGACGAGGCCATGACTCAGCGCTGATCCTGACCTCTGACTGAAACACAGGACGGGTCGCTGGCTAAATGTGTTCATGCACCACTGCGCCTGCCCTAAAATCCTGTGAAAAACGGGTTCTCTGCCAGGAAACCAACTTCAAACACTCGACTAAAGGTTTATTGATCTTTGCGGATTGCAGCCTCTTAGGAAGATAAAGAAACTTTTAAGGTGATCACAGTGGTTTAATATTGGAGAAAAGCAACAGACACTTTGATTTAATTAAGCAAATAAAAGTAAGTGTGAGATGCAAAGATGTAATGAAAAAAGCTAGCTAGGTAATTTTAAAAAGCTGTGCATACTATGGCATGGCATAGAACATTGATTTAGTTTCAGCCACCATAAAAAATACACATCAATGTACACTGTGAAAAATTATATTATTTTTAATAATTATCAATAAGTTTTTACATTGCTTTAACTAAGCAATTTAACTTAATTGCTTTAAAATAAGTAAATTTCAACTTTTTTATAAGTTATTCAAGATTCAACTCATTTTTCAAGTCAGTTTAACATAATTTAAATTGACTGTACTTTTTTACAGTGTAATTTCAAATAATTTTTGAGATCACAGGTGAATTAGTGCTGTCACGATTCCTGTCTTATGTTTTCCTTGTCTTGTGTTGACTTTTGTTATTTCCTGTCCTGTGCCATGTTTTGTAGTCCTTTGTAGTTTTTCTTGTTTATTAGTCTCTCCAGGTGTTTCTAATTAGCCCCGCCCCCTTGTTATCTTGTTTGCCTGTGTATTTAAACCCCTGTGCTTCAGTTGTGTTTTGTCGGTCGTTGTTTTGATGTTGCTGGTAGCTGTTCCGTGTTCCTGTCCTGAGTCCATTGGATTTCCTGTTTGTTTTATTAAAGTGCTTGCATTTGGATTCTCTCTCCGCTTCATTTCTACCACATCGTAACAGAACGACCGACCGTAAATATGAATCCAGCAGCACGGATCTCGCCTGATCTACACAGGCTAGACCGGGAGTTCGCTGGACAGATCGCGGCCTTGGCCCTGGAAAGCCTTGATCTGTTCCAGTACACCTGGGGGTTTGTTCCCCTCGCTGCCTCCTGCTCTCTGGGTGATGAGGCGATTAAGATGTGTTACCGGCTGGGGACTAAGGAGGTCGACCCGAGGGAGCTCCCCGATCTCTCCGGTCTGGACTGGAGAGAGGCACTCTCCAGATGTCTGGAGAGCTTCCTCCCGTGGCACGCCACGTCATCACCTGTTCTTCACGTTCACCACGACATGCCTGAGCTTCACCACGACATGCCTGAGCTTCACCACGACATAACTGAGCTTCACGTCAGCCACGTCCGGCCAAAGCTTCACGTCAGCCACGTCCGGCCAAAGCTTCACGTCAGCCACGTCCGGCCAGAGCTTCACGTCAGCCACGTCCAGACAGAGCTTCACGTCAGCCACGTCCAGCCAGAGCTTCACGTCAGCCACTTCCAGCCAGAGCCTTCACCGCTGGTCCCGTCCAGCACAGAGCCTTCACCGCTGGTCCCGTCCAGCACAGATCCTTCACCGCTGGTCCCGTCCAGCACAGATCCTTCACCGCTGGTCCCGTCCAGCACAGCGCCCTCACCGCTGGTTCCGTCCAGCACAGCGCCCTAACCGCTGGTCCCGTCCAGCACAGCGCCCTCACCGCTGGTCCCGTCCAGCACATCGCCCTCATCGCTGGTTCCGTCCAGCCCAGCGCCCTCTCGCTCTCGGAGACGGAAGATGAAGAGGACTTCCCGCGTCCCGCAATGCCTGGAAGTCCTCCCTGTACTTCCTGTCAGCCCAGAGTTCTCGCCGCTGGTCCCGTCCGATCCAGAGACTGTTCAAGTCACGTCTGCCGATCCAGAGACTGTTCAAGTCACGTCTGCCGATCCAGAGACTGTTCAAGTCACGTCTGCCGATCCAGAGACTGTTCAAGTCACGTCTGCCGATCCAGAGGCTGTTCAAGTCACGTCTGCCGATCCAGAGGCTGTTCAAGTCACGTCTGCCGATCCAGAGGCTGTTCAAGTCACGTCTGCCGATCCAGAGGCTGTTCAAGTCACGTCTGCCGATCCAGAGGCTGTTCAAGTCACGTCTGCCGATCCAGAGAGTGTTCAAGTCACGTCTGCCGATCCAGAGGCTGTTCAAGTCACGTCTGCCGATCCAGAGACTGTTCAAGTCACGTCTGCCGATCCAGAGACTGTTCAAGTCACGTCTGCCGATCCAGAGAGTGTTCAAGTCACGTCTGCCGATCCAGAGGCTGTTCAAGTCACGTCTGCCGATCCAGAGGCTGTTCAAGTCACGTCTGCCGATCCAGAGACTGTTCAAGTCACGTCTGCCGATCCAGAGACTGTTCAAGTCACGTCTGCCGATTCAGAGACTGTTCAAGTCACGCCTGAACCTGATCGCTCTATGTTTGTTTCTGTGTTTACGTCTGTCCTTGTGGCTGTTTCTGTTCTGGTGTCTGTTCCAGAACCGGAGCCAGTGTCTGTTCCCGAGCCATTCTGTGTGTTGTCTGTTCCCGAGCCAGTGTGTGTGTTGTCTGTTCCCGAGCCAGAGCCAGTGTGTGTGTTGTCTGTTCCCGAGCCAGTGTGTGTGTTGTCTGTTCCCGAGCCAGTGTGTGTGTTGTCTGTTCCCGAGCCAGTGTGCGTGTGGTCTGTTACCGAGCCAGTGTGTGTGTGGTCTGTTCCCGAGCCCGAGTGTGTGTTGTCTGTTCCCGAGCCCAAGCCAGTGTGTGTGTTGTCTGTTCCCGAGCCAGAACCAGTGTTTGTGTTGTTTGTGCCTGAGCCAGTGTGTGTGTTGTCTGTTCCTGAGCCCGAGCCAGTGTGTGTGTTGTCTGTTCCCGAGCCCAAGCCAGTGTGTGTGTTGTCTGTTCCCGAGCCAGAACCAGTGTTTGTGTTGTTTGTGCCTGAGCCAGTGTGTGTGTTGTCTGTTCCTGAGCCCGAGCCAGTGTGTGTGTTGTCTGTTCCTGAGCCCGAGCCAGTGTGTGTGTTGTCTGTTACGATGTGGTAGAAATGAAGCGGAGAGAGAATCCAAATGCAAGCACTTTAATAAAACAAACAGGAAATCCAATGGACTCAGGACAGGAACACGGAACAGCTACCAGCAACATCAAAACAACGACCGACAAAACACAACTGAAGCACAGGGGTTTAAATACACAGGCAAACAAGATAACAAGGGGGCGGGGCTAATTAGAAACACCTGGAGAGACTAATAAACAAGAAAAACTACAAAGGACTACAAAACATGGCACAGGACAGGAAATAACAAAAGTCAACACAAGACAAGGAAAACATAAGACAGGAATCGTGACAAGTGCCATATATGAAAAAAATGTCTGAGTCCTGTACGTAAGACAAAGCAGAAAAAAATTAAATAAAACAAAGAACTTGTTGCACACCTTCAAGAATTAAAGGGGTTGTATGTAAGAATTTTAATGTACTGTACACTGAACAAAATTATAAACGAAACACTTTTATTTTTGCTCCCATTTTCCATGAGCTGAACTAAAAGATCTAAGACCTTTTCTATGTACACTAAAGTCCTATTTCTCTCAAATATTGTTCACAAATCTGTCTAAATCTGTGTTAGTGAGCACTTCTCCTTTGCCGAGATGATCTATCCACCTCACAGGAGTGGCATATCAAGATGCTGATTAGACAGCATGATTATTGCACAGGTGTGCCTTAGGCTGGCCACAATAAAAGGCCACTCCAAAATATGCAGATTTGTGAATAATATTTGAGAGAAATAAGCCTTTTGTGTACATAGAAACAGTCTTAGATCTTTGAGTTCAGCTCATGAAAAATGGGGGCAAAAACAAAAGTGTTGCGTTTATAATTTTGTTCAGGGTATAAATTAAAATTCATGTAACGAAAATTAAAAAACTTTACCTTCCCAGACTTCCTCGGTTGTCTATGAAAACCTGGACGTTTTTGCCGAGAAAATCAGAAGGATGTGACATTCAACTAATTTTTTAAGCGCGCAGAACATATTTACATATTCATCCTAACATCACTATCAGCAGCGTGGACAGTGTGTGGATTTTCATTCACAGTATGTTGCTGCAAAGTTATTTTCAACTTATTTTTACTTCTAAGCAAAGAGCGAAAAAGAATGTCACTATAAGTATCAGGGCATTGAATTAACATATTATGTATAAAAAAAATAAGATGAGTCCAAAATATGAACGCAACGCGTTTAATTACACGTTAAGCATTTTCTTCCCATAGAAAACCGTTATAAGAAAAGGCTTAACGTGGCTTACTGTACTAAGACAGTGATATTAAAAGAACAAACTCAGTACACATCATATTAATAAACCATACTATGTATAAAAAAATAAGATGAGTCCAAAATATGAACGCAACACGTTTAATTACACGTTAAGCATTTTCTTCCCATAGAAAACCTTATTCGCGTTTTTTTTTTTTATATAAGCGTTTTCTTATAACGGTTTTCTATGGGAGGAAAACGCTTAATGTGTAATTAAATGCGTTGCGTTCATATTCTGGGCTCATCTGATTTTTTTTATACATAGTATGGTTTATTAATATGATGTGTACCGAGTTTGGTCTTTCAATATCACTGTCTTAGTACAGTAAGCCACGTTAAGCGTTTTTCACGTTAAGAGTTTTAGAATGTCCCTCTCTCGGGACCACATTGGTTGACACTGACAGCGGCAAAAGCGACGCATGCGTTTTTCACTTGTAAAACTCAAGGGTGTATGGGTAATGTAGTCTCTGCTCTCGGTGGGACGAATTAGGAAGCGTGCATTGTGAAGGGCGCTCTGAAAAGCGGCAGCGCAGCCAAAGGATTAAAACAGATGTGCAAATGAGCGTACCGGTACGCTAAAAGCACATTCTGGGCGCACGGAGAGGTGGCGGTACGCTCAAGAGCTATATTTGGAAGTGGCGGTACTGAGTACCGGCGCGTACCGGCCCACTTAAAGCACTGCTTGTAATTTACTTTTGCATGACTGCGAGACGAGCAATAAGTTGATGGCTGCAGTTCACTTAACGGCCACCGGTGTTGCTAATAAGAGTTTCTGAATTCTACATATGGCCCCTTTAAATTACACCCACTCCTCAGACAACAGATTAGCTCTTTATAAATGTTCAAGAACAGTGTGTAACTAGACTAGACTAGAATGAGATAAGTTAGTTCCTCATAAATATTAGTAGTATATAGGAATAAATCCAGAATGATCGTATCCACTCAAATTCAGCATGAAATGGTATTTATAACCAATTTCATGTGCATAATGTGACATAATTCTAAGTGAACCAAATCACTGAATAAGAAAATAAGTTGGGCTGGTCTTGATTTCATCAAGGAATTGATTGGATGAATGTAAATAGAGTCTATTTTGATTTCATGTTGAGTTTATCAGCGGGATGTTATAGATACTGTATGTGGGCTGTTGGAATGTTGATGTGTGCTCTGTGCTCCCAATGATTCTCAAATTCACTTTTCAATGTTTTATGAGACCACATAAAACCATTAACAGGTTGAAAGGTGTACACATCCACTGTATCTGTTTCAGAAGAAGTGAAGAACATCCACACTGATCAATGGAAACCAGAGGAAGAGTAAAATAAGCCTTTGTTTATGGTGATACGTGAACATGCAGTAATACTTACTATAGTTTCCCTTATGTGATCATAGCCAACAACACTTAAGTGAATCTGATCAATATGTACAATATATGTTTCATATGGGCATTCAGCTCTAGCTCAACTAAAGAAAAAACTGATTTCTGAATTATTTAATGGATGGAGCTCAGGAAAAACCCCTCAAATGGCCTAAATAAACATATGCTTCAAAAAAATAAAATGTAATTTGCTTATATGATGCAAATACCATCACAACGTGTATTGTACTATAAATAAATTCAATTAGAATATCTATCTAATGTTTATATATCATAACGATACTATAAATATGCCCTTCAACTTAGTGTTGTTGACTCACTAAAGAAATTCAGATTTTATTTACAGTGAGAATATATATTTTTTTAAATCCCAAAACAGTGAATGGACTATAATCAGATTAGGATAGGTACGGATTACCTTCAGATTGCCAACAGTAAGGACTTCAGTTGGTGGAGAGATGGTCGCTGCCCATGGTGCTGAAAGACAGCTCAGCAGGACAACACTGAACATGAACATAATTTGGGCGGGGCTTGTTTTTATTGTTTTTATCCAGCAGGAAAAGATTGGATGGTAAATGTTAATTTTGACAACTTTGACTATAACTGCAGGATGTTATAGATATGTGAGCTGTTGGCATGTGTATGTGTGCTCTGTGCAACCAGCTACAAGAGTATGGGTAACAAACATATATTTTTTAAATCACCAAGGGTGCTTCTCAATACTCAAATAGATGCTTCCTTGTTTCCTCGATCCTCAGTCCTCCGATCGAACTCAGCCATCTTTAAGGGCATCTGAGGAGTCATGATCAAGGATACACAGGTGTATCCTTCCATCGTATCCTAATGCCCAGTACTCATTGTACTATTTTTAGCTATCCCAGACGAAAGGTGACCTATCATGGCGATATATATGGTCGGGGCTCCTAAACATTGGTCCAACGTCATACAGTGAGAGAGGTTCAAAGATGGCCGTTGTCACAGTCTTGTGACCAAAAATAGCCTGCGATAATTTTCTGACAGTGACATTTAGCAGGATCATCTCACAGTGTGTTTTCTGCCACGACTTACGTGTACTGACTTGTCAATAAAAATGCAACATGAAATGACGTATTGATCAACGCGATATGACCCTAAAACTCAAAATAACTTACCTCAAGCTCCATTTGCAAAATTATTTTTCCTTGCATGCCTCTTTTCCCTAGCCATGACTGCATCAATATTCTCCTCTTTCGATTCCTCCTCTTTTTTCAGCGCAAATTAAAACCACAATTGCCGAAGTGTGATTCATCTTGCTGTATTTGATTATTACTAGCACATGCTGATGACGTTTTATTCTTCTATACCAACTTGCATCATAGACTACGATTCAATAGGTGTCATCATCGTACAGTCTACATACATGTAGAACCCATGTTTATTAGATCCATGTCGTACAGTGTGATTTGTAATGATCTTACAGGATTGCAGAAATCACACAGTCTGTGGCAGGCCAGGTATAAGGGAGTGGAGCTAAGTCATGAAGAAAGGAAGCGAGGATGCACAAATAAGAAATGAGAAGCACCCCAAGAAATTATCAAACACAATCAACACCAGACAAAGGACTGGGACAAACAAAAGGCTATGTATACACAGGTGAAAATAAGTAAAACGAAACAAGACAAATTAATAATAAAAGTCCATAGAAACATGACAGAAACAATGACCCCCTACTTGTCACCTACAACCCTAGAAAGCATGACAGTCATGCAACTGTGGCGAAAAAGTGACACAAAATGTTGTCTTCACTTTATTTTTATTTCTTCACAAGTTCCACTTCACGTTAGTCATGAAACATGTACAAGTAGTGAAAATTTCAAATTTTCTGCAAATGTTCTAGCAAAAAACCCCACAATTATTACAGATAATAATAAAAATAATATTTAATGATGCATTGAAATCAATATTTCAGGGATAGATAGATAGATAGATAGATAGATAGATAGATAGATAGATAGACTGTCTTTCTCTCTTCGGCTCCTGTGAAAAGAGTAAATTAATGTGTTAGCACATGACACATGCCCCCATAACCCATAAGTCTATCTGTAGACAGAAGTGGGTTCACCCTCAGTGCAACCTGCTGCAAAATGCATGTAGAGCGTACAGCGCGCCTCTGAGCCAGCTGTGAGAGCATCATTTGCCCAGCACGGCCTCCCCTGAGGACCAGAGAGCACCATTTCCTGAGAGAGAGGAGGGTGGACCGCTCGTCTGCCAGTTATTGGCACATTAACGCTCTTAGTGTGTCGCTTTGTGACCTCGTAGACCTTTTCGAGAAAGTTCCAGTAGAAATTGAGTCTCATGTGTCATGCTCCTCTGTGGGACGCAAGGGACTTTTAAGTCTGCTCATTGTGCTTCTCTTGCTGAGTACAAGATCTCTACGGTAGCACCCGTGCAGTTTTAGTTTTCAAGATCAGATGATGCGGCCAAACCTCCCTAAAACAAGAGAAAAACAGGAAAAAGTTGGATCAAACGAAAAAAAAACAAATGGCAAACACACTTTTTAGCTCTATTCGGATGGGACTAGTTTTTCAGGGGGATGTTAAGAGAAATTCGTTTTTCACTTTGCGATTTTAATGCAGTCCAAAACTGCCAAGTCTGTGTTTTTCTCACAAAACCTCAGTAAAAATTCCAGAGCAAATTACCAACTGTTTTTCGGCAAACTCAACGATTCTCTGAGACAAAAAAAATCTTATTTAAAACGTTCAAATGAATTACAAACATTAACACAATTAAATAATAACACAAACTACTTTAATATTGTATTAAAGTTCATTTCAAACCATAACAGACTGATATATGGCTCGTACAGCAGTAGATTCCTTTGAGTAAACCCTCAGAGTGCATGGAAGGCCTGTCTTGAAATCTCCTTCATTATGGAGAAAATGTGTTGGGTTTAAAGCGAGTATGCTGTCAAAAAGAGCATATGTATTTTTCTCTGTGATTTTTGTTTGCTCATTTCTTTTGTACGAATGACCAGGATGTAATCTGGAAAAAACTATTTATGCAGCCATTTCTCTGGTCTATCTAGGGAGGTTACAGAGAGATAAACACTGTCGTTTCATGATTTCTCAGTTCAGTTCTTGTGGTGGGGTGGGGTGGTGGTGGTGGGGGGTGTGGTTGTGGGAACAAAAACACTTGAGAAACCTTTCTTGATAAAAAAAACAGTTCTTGATAAGAGTTATTTGCTGAAACTAGAACCTTACTTTTAGACAAAAGAAACAACATAAAAGACGTTTAACTGACCTGCAACTTTACCGTTAACTTACTAATCTGATCAATTTCAGCTGAAAATAGATGCAGTCATACTTGCAAAGGATAATGTATGGATTAGTGCATCCCCAATCATTGTATTTTGAAAATATGTACTAAGAAGTATGTTTCTCTATGCCAGTATTGTTGAATCATGGGTAGTCTCAAGCCTCAGACGTCACACCAACATAACAACTAACCGAACATTGAACAACCGAACATGCATAAGGCACACAAAAATGGGAAATACAGACTTCGGGAGTTTGATTGGTTGAATTCTGTAGAATTTCCGAGACCCGCGTGTGTCGCGTTCTTTAAAGGTCCAGCTGGAAACAAAGCAGTCGTGGAGCCAAACCCCCTCATGGAAAAAGAAAGCCTTGCAACAACATTCTTGAATGATTAATTTAGTGGGTGCACGCCGTTATCCTATCGTGTCGTAGTGATATCGACTTTACAATTTCACATCCCCTAAACATGACGGTCAGACGTCTTTTTGGGGGGTTCTTGGCCAGTGAAACCTGCGAAGGAGTCCAGAACTTCTGCCGTCAGTCATACGCGAGACTAGATCACGAGTGGCAGGGCGTCGAGGCAGAGGGTGGCACTCAGTGCAGTCATCAGACACGGAGAGCAGTCGCACTGATAGGATTACTCTATGAGATCTCTACCCGTCTCTCTCTTCGACGTCTCAGTTCTTTATCCTCTCATGCCAGGGAAGCTCTTGTTTGACAGTCGCCGGAGGAAAGCATGTCTGCTCTCTCGAGGCGGGGATTTAACAGCAGACGCACTTAATAGAACTCTTGCTTTCATCATCACTGACAGACGACTTCGGTTAGTTTACAAATTAAACCCCTCATTTGTATTTAAATGCCTCGTATCATTACAATAATACTAGAGACCACCTAGAGAGTATCTTAAGGGAAGGAATAAGTGTCCGTGTTCCCTGAAAGGCAGATTAATCTAGATAGTACTGCAAAAGAGTGTCATTAATTGATGTAAGGGTGTTTACATAGATCAATTTTCATCCAGTACAGCAAGTTTCTAAACAGCATCCTAACTGAAATGCTGCCTCACAAGGGACTGATTTGGAATGCATTCTTTATTTTTTGCCTTACATTTTTTTTTTTTTTTTTAATTGACAAAGTATAAAACCATGTAAATGAAGTAATACTTTTGCTATTATTTCAACTTACAAAAACTCTTTTATACCTGTGGCAATTAGAATATTTAACGAAAGTAATTAATTCTAAGAGTCTTAGGTGGTTGTTTTTAATTTGTTGTATGATTATGATTATTGTTTGTGTTTTAATTGTTTTTTATGAGAAGGCAAAGGAAAAGTTTCACATTTGTGGATAAAGTTCAGTCAATTAATTGATCAATAAATAAATAAATCATATATTTCAACAGTTTAAATAGTACACATACACACAAACACACTCTATTCAAACTGAATAATACACACACACACACACACACACACACACACACACACACACACACACACACACACACACACACACACACACACACACACACACACACACACACACACACACACACACACACACACATACACTCATACACTTTTCTTTTTTCCACTTTTTTTTATTTAATTTAATTTAGATTAATTTAACAGTTCAAGTAAGACCCAATCAATTAGTCAAAAGATAAATAAAAAATAAATGCATTATTTTGTATGTATACAAGTTTTTTTAATGAGCAACCAAAGGAAAATTTCCACATTTGTGGATAAAGTTCAGTCAATTAATTGATCAATAAATAAATAAATAAATCATATATTTCAACAGTTTAAATAGTACACATACACACAAACACACTCTATTCAAACTGAAAAATATACACTACACACACACACACACACACACACACACACACACACACACACACACACACACACACACACACACACACACACACACACACACACACACATTTAACAGTTCAAAAATGATTTTTTCAAAATATCAAGCTCACCCCAAACAATCTGAGAAGAGCATCAGTGGCGTTTCACGGCTTCAGGCTCAGCTATCGTAACCTGGAAAAGAAAAGAGAAACATAAAACCTGAAGCTGTACTGATAAAAACAACAACAAAAAGACACAAACAAACTCAAGTTTACCATAAATGTGCAATGGTTTACAAAGTTTATAGTATGATAATATTAAACATTCATTTATTTAAAGCTATAGCACACATAAAAATAAATAAGTTTAGCTCCTTCTTAAACATAATTGGTGATAATAATGATTTGTTAAAGCAATATTACAGCTATTTATTAATCTTTTTACAATTTTACTTCTAATTTAAGTTCCTCAGCAAACCGTAAGCCAAGAAAAACTTTAAATGAACAGGTTTGTTTTTGTTTTATCCAGTTTAAGGGCTAGTTTAGATGAGATTAGATTGTGACAGGTTGTTTACCTTGTGGAACGAAGGCCTGTAAATACAGCTACCGCCATCCTCATCAGCTCTGAGGTCAGCTGGGGTCATTTAGAGGTCATGTGGGGGCGGGCTGTTTAGTGGACTATAGAGACGGTCATGTGACCAGAAGGGGGGAAGAAAGAGCAAAAACAGCAAGCAGAAATCCCCAAAAAGAACCAAGTTCAAAAAGCCACTGCTTACATTATTGAATCTTAGAATATGAAAGACAATATGTGGAATTACTTTCCATGTGCAACATCTTACTGATGCAATAGTACCGTATCTATATAGTCTTGCAAAAATTATGTAAAGGAGTATGATTAAAGATATATTAGTAGATAATTAACTTCATATGCTTTACCACAGAAGAGTCTCATGTGTTTTCAAGTAGAAATAATTATAACAGATAATAAGGTAGGTTTATAATTGGAATTTTTTTTGAAGCTGCTGGATACGGTATATTACAGATGAATTTAATTGTGCTGGTTGCAATTAATTTAATTCTACAGAGGGAATTCTTGTCAAAATAGTCACATGCATCAGTTTTTTTTTTTTTATGGGGTACTACAATGTTAAGATGAGGGGTTGGGGTAACTAAACTTTTTGGTTTATTTCACATTTATGTGGGCTTAATGGATTTTTTCCCCCATTCCTTTTTCTCATGACGTACGCTACACTTTTTTAATGATAATACACATCAGATGTTAGTTTAGATTATGAAGTTTTAACAAAGTGAACAAGGACAAAATGTGCTCTCAAACACAATGATAATTTTGCTTTCAAAAAGTTTATTTTATAATCAACTGAGACGAGAATTAAAGGGCTTACACAAGCTTACAAATATTATAGCTCTTAACAGAAATGTATTAAACTGCCACCACCAGTACCACAATAATTTTCATTACTATCACCTTTTAAACTTCAGCATACATTTGACTAGACTTTAATAGTTTTATAAAAGAGTACTAGTTAAACTTTAGTCAACAGTATTTGGTTTAGAAATGACCAGTAACACTTTGCTGTGCACTTAAAATGCATTACAACAAGGTTTAAAGGATACACAATGTGCCAAAAACTGCTGGATTCCCTTTAAATTTCATAGACTATCACAAGCGAAGCTTTTCGTTTGTTTTTAAATGCTCTGTCACTATTTTTAACCCATCCACGCTATATGACATACTAATGGACTAACCAACATTAGTGGTGTATAAAGGATTATATGTGCTATAAAGGATTAGAATTGCACAGGAAAGTGTGCGGAAACGTCAATACGTTGATGTATTTCTTGAAGGAATCTATCATATATCAACTCAAATTGGGAAATTGAATTGGGTATTTTAGCCACAATCATTTTACTGTGAATTTCAGTCAGATTAAAAGTCAAAAAGTTTTGATTTAGATGCTCATGAGAAGGTCTAAAAGTAGATTGCTCACTAGGAGAAACACCTATTACCACAGAGCTCATTAAAGGGTTTAAACGCTCAACACAAAAACCAGACAAAACTATGCAGGCTTTTCTCATCGCAACTAAAACTGCACACAGTTTTTTTTTTTTTCTTACGACATGCTCCTATAAGCCCTTTAACGCTGAAGAACCTTCCATTTAGAAAAGAGAAAAGAAGAAAAACAACAGGTGCACTGAGATTTTCTTTTACTTTTTTCCTACTTAACTTTCATTAAAGGTCAAATTTACAAGGGACACATTGAAGCTGATCACCCATCAAAAAAAAAAAGTATCTACAAAAAACTGACCTGCTAAATCTAAACATCGTACACCTCATATAACTCCGCCCCCAACTGCTAGTGCCCGCCTCCCTCTGACATTAGTGAGTCTATTTGAATTCTGATTGGTTCTCTGATTTAAACTACAAAATCCGATGATCCCGTAATATTCCGTTTGTGGGGGTCTCTTCCATGTCAGTTTTACCCATCAACTTCTTCAACTTTCTATTTTTGTTGTTTTGGTTGATTTTATTTGCAAAAAAGGAAATAGAGTCCATAGAAAATCCATTACTTGGGAGGGCACACGAAGAATTGTAGCTGGTCAGAACCGGGAATACGGCTGCTCTCTGTACACTCCTTTGCTTGTCCTTGCTGGTGGCGCCTTGTTGCGGTTGTTTGCCCATTCCTCCGGGCCTGAAGAGGGAGACAAAGAGCAGAGGTCAGGAAGTTTATTAGTGAAACAGTCCTTTAGATTTTGTTAGAAAGCATCAACATTCTTCGAACATTCTGTAGTGAAACATGCTCATAAAACACTGAACAACATTTGTAAGATATGTTTCTTTCTGCGTCACAGGCTAACATCGACATGTTTGAGTACATGCACAAATGTATTTTGGTGAATTAAATCAGTTTGTGTGATGATTGTCTACACTGTAGTCAAATACAGTATGTAAACGGACAATGAAACGTGTGCAGAAAGAACACTAACAATACAGATGTGATAACACACATCAAAAGTCACATATAAAATGTGATTAAACGATGACTTAAAGTCATTTTAATGGACTACTTTGAATTTCCAACTACCGACGTGAATATAAGCTTTAAAGAATAAACAAGATTTTTAAATGAGGTGAAAATATTACCAGTGTCATGTTTTGGTGAAAAAAAAAAAGGGCAACCTGTCAAGATTTTTTTTTTTATATATATATTTACTTTTTTAACTCCCCCATCATAATTTATGAACACTGCTGTTTTGTTGTGATTGTTTAGTTGAAATAAAAATAAATAAATAAATAAATAAACAAACTTGATCATATTTTACCCCAAAATAAAAATGAAAAGAAATGATATTCTGCATTAGGAAAATTAAGCATATTTTACAACAAATAAGAACGTTTGGTATTGTGATGCATTGTATTGTAATATTAAATTACAATATTATTTGACTAATTGTAGTATATATATATATATATATATATGTATAATATATATATATATATATATATATATATATATATATATATATATATATATACATACATAATTATAATTATAAAATTAAAATGTTATCATTTTCTTTTACTTTAATACATGCTTTTGAAATTATAGTAATGCATATCAATTAAAAAAACAGACAAATAAATAAAACAAATTAATACATTCTGGACTCATTGACATGAGAATGGGGGGAATTTGGGTAATTGTCAACATTTAATAAACATTATAAAATATAAATCTTTTTTCCCCTAAAAATAAGTTTCATTTTCTCTAAGCAGCATATTTTATACATATTTTTTTAAATATGAAATGCATTTTTGGGGTAAGATGTGACCTCGAGCATGCTTCGACGACAGTAAAGTGTAATTTCCTTGTAAGTTTGTGTTAATGATTTATAGTTGTGGAACATGCCGGAATCCAAACCACTTTCAAATGCGACTTTTACAGAACAAAACCAATCTTTAAAGTAACAAATCCCAAGAGTCACGACACCACCCAATATCTTCCTTTCTGAGCTTATGGGATCTCTGATCATTTAGCCCAACTAACACTGACAATCAAAGAGAAACGTCCCCAAACATCCTCCTTTTGTCCTTCACCTCAGAAAGAACAAAACTACTTTAATTGCACCAGAGGATCAAATAGCCACTTGAAAGGGGTTTAGTGGAGTGCCCTCAGGCGAGAGGTTACCGCCACCATTAGCGTAACAGCAGAGCTCATTCACGAGCGTCCGTGTCGATGAGCGAGAGCGCTATCGACGGCAGCTTTTGTGTGATCTTGCTCGTTTTCAGTTCTTTTTAGGGACAGAAAGGCACAAAGGCCGTTTCTCTAAAATCACTTGTTTTTCAGAATGGGAGCCATAGCCAATAATCTTTAATTAGAGAGCTGTCAATCTCAGGTTAGCCCGCGCTAGCTTCAAGGAAAGGGTTCACACGCACTGTCCTTGCGTTTAGAAAGAATAGGGATGTGTATCAGCCGGATAATAGGAAGTTCTTCCTTGAACTGACAAGCTGTCTGTGTTTTGTACCACCTGGAAAGTGTTAACTTGAGTGTTATGGATTGTGTGTGTGTGTGTGTGGTCCTGGTAAACCCTACATTATGAGGACAAAATGTCCCCACAAAAAAGGTAATATCTGAAATACTTGTCCTTGTGAGGACATGTCTTGAGCTCCACGTGGAAAACAGCTTTTAAATATCTTTTTAAAGGGAAAATCAACTTCTAGTGCCCAAAGCTAAAAAAAAAAATTAAGTTTTAAAACTATGTTGTAAACAAAACTAGCAGTTGATTCTGTTACAATATCATTTATATATTCTACAAAAATTCACACAAATGCTTCAGTCTGCACAAATGCTTCTGTATATACAAACTAAAAGCACACACACATTAATATTCTAGCTGCTGAGAAATATAATGGCACATCTTATCTTTTTTGGCTGGGACAATGAGCTTACAACAGCAACATCAGCAATTCCAGAGCATTGCAATTCTTTTCTAGATATCTCTGCCATGTTTATGCTTTTTTGTACCGACATTGTTCCTAACCGCAAACTTATTTCCCTTCCATGGAACGCTGGTCCGACAGCATTTTGATTCTTTCGCTGCATCCAAACCCGTCTCCTGTTTACATTCATTGTAACTGTCTGTTCAAGTAAATTCAATACTGTTGTATAGATACTGCAACCAAAAGGCTTGCAATGCCAGCAGTATTTATAACAACAGTACAGCAGGAGCCGAGCGTGCTACAGGCAAAAGAAGACAGTGACAGACTCAAGGTTCATGTACTAACTGGCGTTATTATAAAATTGCATTAGAAGAGAGGAAATCAAGCAAGACTGCAGTAATTTCATGTGATTATAAAACTGCATTGAGGGAAGAAAAAAAAGACACTTACCGTAAGAGTCATATGATTCTGCACTGATACCATGGCTGTATTCATAATAATCCTCTGAGCTGTGGAAAGAAACAAGAGACATTTTTTGAGAAAAATAAAATGAATGCATTGCTGACTGGCTGATCCATTTTATTGATCCATTGTCAAGAAAAAAAAACATATTTCTATTGACACTGTGTGTTTGTATGTGCATTTATTTATAGACAGAGAGAACGAAAGTGAAAGGTGGTGAAAGTTCAAGGTATGTGTCTGCTTAGATTTTTTGTTCTTTTTTAAGTCTATGTGTGCATTTAAATAGTTTTATAATTGTACCTACATGTGATGTTTGATTATGTGTTATGTTTGACACATTTCAGTTTGTGCTGCTAAAGTAACTGTTCTTTTTTTGTGTGCTGCAATATCCTGCCTTGACAAATTTCAAATAAAAGAACTAACTAAAGACAGAGAGGACCAAAGTGAGAGAAAGATGGTGAAAGTTCAAGGTATGTGTCTGCTTTTCTGACACTAGTTGCTCCCTATTTAAATTGACAAAGCAACATCTCAGCAGGCACACGAAGCAGAATAACCCATTGGAGGAGCTATTTTCCGAGCAGATTTGCGGTGCGTCTGCCTTTTATTGCTGTATCTCAGAAGTTTTGCTCCTGGGTCTCTGTTCCCTTTCTGCTTCCAAATTGAGTTTTTCTCCCATAGGCCTCTCAGCTGAGCTGTCCAGTGCCAATCACAGCTGACTGCTAACCATATCCTGATGTTCATGCTCCCATAATTCCACTGGCCTCCCATCAGTATGGATGGTGCTACAAGAACTAGAAGCATTACTGAAATAATTCTCTCAGCTTCCACCAGGGAGTAATCTGAAGAATACTCCCTGGTCGAAGCTCCCATTATTAGTCCAATTATTTCTATAGAAACTACATTTTATATTTGGTTCCTTAATTTCAATAACTCCTCACATAATTTCTATAATAACCCAGCCTATTCTTTCTCACTACAGTTTCATAATATACTGACATATTTTTTGACCTTCTCATAATAACATAAAAGGTCTTCGACATTTTGGGCCCTATTTTAACGATCCAAGTGCATGGTCTGAAGTGCACGGCGCAAGTGCACTTATGGCATGTCCGAATCCACTTTTGCTAGTTTAACGAGGGGGAAAATGGTCGGCGCACCCGGCGCATGGTCTAAAAGAGTTGTCCCTATTCTCTTAATGAGTAATGGATTAGTTTTGGGCGTAACATTCTAAAAACCAACCAGAGTCCCATCTCCCATTCCCTTTAAAAGCCAGTTGCACTCACGCCATGGCGGATTTGAACATGTCTCTAGCGAGGAAAAGGATCTGCTCTTGTGCGAGTTTAAAGAACGCAAGCAGACCATCTACGAGACAAGCCGGATTCCACCATATCTTTGTGTACACAATAATAATCTTTTACATTGTAATCCTTTTATTTTTAATATTTGGCATGTGTGTGTGCTGCTGGGTGTCCCTGTGTGTGTAATAAGCAGAGTGTACAGAGTGTAAAAAAAATCCAATGTCATGAAATGTTCCCATGTTTCTCAATTTGGACTTTCAGGACTTTCTCACATCTCAGTTGTCTCTATACTCTTATTTCTCCTAAGTTTTAGGAAGCGTAGGAAAAGCAACCACTGAGCAATACATTTCTCCTCTGGGTAGTCTCTCAAAATCCTGTGGGGAACACTAGTAACTCATCCTCTTTCCTACAGTATCATAACCACGTCTTCATTCCAATCATACTTTCAAAACCCCTCCCCTTATTCCAATCATAATATTATTGACTCCTCCCCTCATTCACAAGAGATACTCACACATAAAACAATCAACCTTCAGTGGCTGAGAAAAGAGTGTCTTTGATTTTCATAAACTGTTATGCAGAGAGGAAATCCCATGTCAAAGCTCACACAGAGGTGCCTATCGCTAGCCCGCTGTTACTGTTAGTTTCACGCTTAAAATGTGTCTGCACACCAGGGAGAAGAAGATAGGATGAGAATGAGAGAGAGGGTTCTGCCGGGATTGCATATATGAAGACCTATGGAGCACAAACTAGG
Source organism: Siphateles boraxobius (assembly GCF_051911475.1). NCBI lineage: Eukaryota > Metazoa > Chordata > Actinopteri > Cypriniformes > Leuciscidae > Siphateles > Siphateles boraxobius. The sequence goes on from NW_027508953.1 coordinate 2,995,112, forward strand.
GTCCCTATTCTCCTCAGATTCCAACACACAAGCACACAACACACACGTGAGGGCTGGGAGGAGGCTTTATATCATATGTGTGATGAAATTCCCCATTTCCACCGCGCATGAAGGTGAAATTGAAGAGACCTAAAGCTTTTGTGTTCAGTAATGCATCAGTCAACTTCACAACCTGCTGCCAGATGCATCTCTCTCTGCTGTTTCACACCACAAAGAACCTCTTCTCACCAATCTGAACACCAGCCTGGGTTCAAACCTAGTTAGACACCTTTAATTTCATCCCTGACACATCGTCAATACTCCTTCTTTCCTTAATTCGTCTCTCTCCCTCTCCTCCAGTGCCGAGTTTGTTCTGTTCTACTCAATTACCCTGTTCAGCTTGCTCCAGTCGAGGTAAAGCGTTAGCAGAAATGATGATGCATTTAAGTCACACACAGTCCAATTCCTCCAATTAGCAACACACACGTGTAAACACTGCAAACACGCTGTCGAATGAACAACAATCACCCAAAGGAACATTTCACTCCTCTGAGGAGACTTAATGGAGTTATCAGGTACGCTGCATATTACTGTTAACTGCAAGTATCAAAAATGCTTTGGAGGAATAAAAAAGTAATTGATTATTTAACACCCGCCAACCCGCAAAATGCAGGAGTGGCTGTAAAGCAGTCACTCCTACTAGCCATTTTGGCGGGTTGAATTTCAAATATAATATACACATTTGTCAATTGTAGTCTTTTTAAAAGGCATCTGAAATAATAAACTAAATTAAGAGTGTAGTGAAAAAAAAAAAATCGATACATATCGAATAGATACACAATACTAGCTGCGCTTTCTCGCTCTCTCATCTTTCCAACAGCGAGTTGACACACAAACCCGCCTCCCCTCACTCACTCGTTTCACTTGCTCCGAAAGAATATTGTTGGTGTCACAGGGCTTGAATTTCAGCATGGGACTGCATTTATTGCGCATAATTTTACTCATTCCCGCAGATTTTGTGCTCACACCCAAATTGTGGCACATAAAGCAACACAGTACTAAATTGAGTTATTTTTTGCTGCTTATTGTGATTAAACAGTCAAATACAACCAAATTAATATCAAAATGTCACTCTTCGTGAGTTTTCTTTCTCAACTGTTTACGTTCACTGAAAACATAACTGATTGTTTACATGAATACTCAGTAAGAGTGGCATTTTACTCATTCCCGCAGATTTTGTGCTCACACCCAAATTGTGGCACATAAAGCCACCCCTCAGTACTTAATTGAGTTCTTTTTTGCTGCTTATTGTGATTAAACAGTCAAATACACCCAAATTAATATCAAAATGCCACTCTTAGTGAGTATTCACATAAACAATCAGTTATGTTTTAAGTGAACGTAAACAGTTGAGAAAGAAAACGCATGGGTAACAGTAATGGATCCGTGCGTCAGGTTTTAAAGTGACAGCAGCCTAATATATCTGCTGGCAAATTATGATATATATATATAGAATATCATATAATTAGAATATCATCAAAAAGTTGATTTATTTCAAGAATTCAACTTAACAGGTGAAACTAATATATTATATATACTCATTACATGCAAAGTGAGATATTTCAAGCCTTTATTTGTTATAATTTTTATGATTATGGCTTACAGCTTATGAAACCCACAAAATCAAAATCCCAGAAAATTAGAATATTACATGAAATCACACAGTAATTACACAGGAATACCATGGTCATTGAACCATGCAGGTTTTGGTTCGTTTGGCAGTGTGGGGAGGTGCAAATCCTGCTGAAAAATGAAGGAAGCAACTCCATAAAGCTTGTCTGCTGAAGGAAGCAGGAAGTGCTCTGAAAATGTCCTGGTAGACATCTGCGTTGAGTGAACAGCACAGTGGACCAACTCCAGCCGATGACATGGCTCCCCAAACCAACACAGACTTTGGAAACTTCACACTGGACTTCAAGCATCTTGGATTGTGTGCCTCTCCATTCTTCCTCCAGACTCTGGGACCTTGGTTTCCAAATGAGATGCAAAATTTGCTCCCATCAGAAAAGAGGACTTTGGTCCACTGTGCTTTATTAAATCCAGAGTCAACGCAGCCGTCTACCAGGACATTTTCAGAGCACTTCATGCTTCCTTCATAATCCAGCAGGATTTGCACCTGCCCACACTGCCAAAAGAACCAAAACCTGGTTCAATGACCATGGTATTCCTGTGTAATTACTGTATGATGTCATGTAATATTCAAATTTTCTGGGATTTTGACTTTGTGGGTTTCATAAGCTGTAAGCCATAATCATCAAAATTATTACAAATAAAGGCTTGAAATACCTCACTTTGCATGTAATGAGTCTATATAATATATTAGTTCCACCTGTTAAGTTGAATTCTTGAAATAAATCAACTTTTTGATGATATTCTAATGATATGACCAGCACCTGTATATATATATATATACACACACACACAATAATTAGAACCAGTTAGAACCTATTTCTTGTAAAATAAGAGACATTATTTACATAATGTTTTTTCCTCTCATACATACAGCTAAAGCCGTTGTGCACTAACACTGTGTGTATATCTGACGTTCTCAAAACAGATTAAATAACAGATTGGCTTGTTTAAACTGTTTTCACTATGGCGTATAGAAACACTTCAATCTCTCAGTGATTGGTTATATCTGCAGCTTGAGTAACTCTGTCACATAGATCTGAAACCATGAAGTACTCCACAGGTGTTTGCTGGGAGTTTTACTTCAAGTAACCATGGAATTACAACAATACCCTGCTAGCTTGTTTACTCAGGTAGATTACCAGCTGGTGGGGTCAAGACTACTAGTACACATGCTTCGATTCTGCATTTTCTAAGGTTTTTGTTACAAATTATATTGTCAGCATAACAATTTGAGTGAAAAGTATGACACATGATTAATTAATTTTGCTTTACTGACAGCAGTACTGGAGCTGACATGAACAAAACGTGATGGTCATATTCTCCAGAATGATCTGAGATGATCCAAAGAATATCTTGCACTTCAGTAGAAGCAAGAACATTTGACCAGCTGTTTGACTAACTTTTTGTACTTACTAGTTGAATTTAGTGAACAAGAAAAGTGCAGAGTTGTAAATATATTATTTCAATCATCATTTAAAAAAAATATTTTAAACAAAGTAGTAAGTCTATTAAAACATAAATGCATACATAAAATTAAATAAAAAAACAATAAAAAAGAGGGGGGGGGGGGGGGAAATAAAATAAAATAAAATAAAAAGCAGATCCCAGATGTTTGACAAAGTGAGCACGTTTCCTCAGGATGGGCGCTCGCTGACTTGACATTCATAAAGGCCTTGTTCTTGCTCTCGCTCTCTCTCTCTCTCTCTCTCTCTCTCTCTCTCTCTCTCTCTCTCTCTCTCTCTCTCTCTCTCTCTCTCTCTCTCTCTCTCTCTCCTCTCTATCTCTCTCTCTCGGTTAAACAGATGGTGGGGTTAAATCTAAATGATGTACTACATGTCCCAGGTGATCTCTGTGTTTCCTCTTTCTCTCGTCTTGTTTTCACAGCTGGTAAATCAGCAGTGGGGCTGTGACGAGTCTCGCTGGTCTAATCTACTGAGAGAGGCTTATCACTAATCACTAATTACTGCTTCATTCTCCCGCACTCAAACAGAAAGAGTTTGGAAGAGGTTTGGAGGGCAGAAAGGTGAATAAACATCACACGGCGCTAATTATGTTTTTCATACGTGGGTCACAAAGTTTACTTAAAGGAACAGTTCAGCCAAAAATGAAAATAGAATGCTACTTCGAGTGAACACGCATGTAGAGCATGTTTTAAATGCTCATTCCATACTTTAAGGTTTAAAGTCATTAAGGTTGTTCGTTCAAGATAAGACTAAAATGAAATCAATTTATACAGTCTAAAAACAGACAATGGAAAACCACAGGCCTTTGTCCTCTAGTGAGTCTTCTACACCAATTTAACGCTGAACTAGAGCATTCAAGGTGCATTTATTATAGCTAGCATGTTGTGTACACACCATAAGCCATGTGCAAATATGTATGTGTGTAACCCATTTTATGGTCTCCTCATACAAATGGGAAAATCTGTCTATTCAAACAAGCTACAGGCAAAATCATGGTTTGCATATGCTTGTGGAATTTGCGACAGAAATTGAAGCTCTTTTCTCAGATGTAAATGAATCTATTTTTAGATTGTGACAGTCTTCTTGTCTTGCTAACAGAACTGAACAGAACCAAAGGTCCACAGAGATGGAAACAGAGACGAGAGCGAAGACACCAAACCTCTAAAATAGAGCTGCAATGAGTTAAAAATATCAGCACGTCTGTCTCAGAGAAAGTGGGACAGAGGACAGAACGTGTGAGTAAAGGAACAGAGAGGAAGACAGGTGTAGAAGAGAGAGAAACCTGCCGAGTCTGATGCTTTGAAAGGAGTAATCAATCGTGATAATCGTGACCTGCAGAGCTGAACTCTGTAATGTTCCTCTTCATCAGGTGTGGAACAGCTTTTTTGCCTCCATATTTACAGGATCAAAAGAACCGGAAATACAAAGTAACATTGTTGAGATCTAGATTTCTAGATTATTCCACTGATAAAAGAGCCTGCCATTATCCAGAACTAGAATAACTAAATGATCAATTTATAAATTAGAAAATAAATTCATAGAATAATAATTCAAAATACTAAATTAATCAAATGTATAATACATAAGTTTATTGATTCAAATAATTGTATTTATTAAAAAATATTTTTAAATGAATCATTAAAAAAATTCAATCATTAAAAAAAAAAACTTTGACATTTAAATAAATTGAAAAAGAAAAAGACTATTTAATAGTTTGTCCTTTATTTTACCAGGATAGCCCCTTTAAAATTATTAACATAGTCTCATCAAAATTTTCTGTCTAATAGGGTGTGTCTTAAAAAGCTGAAAGTTCTTTGGTTGCTCCAATCTGATTAACTGTAAAATGAAACTGAAACATTAAAAAAAGTTTTTATTTATGTTAGTTTTAATGTAACATTATAGTTTTTGGTAAAATTACACCTTTTTAAGGTGTTCGTGTATTTTTTACATTTGTAATAATAATTAGCAACATGTACTTAGGGCCTGCTATAGCCAGAGGTGGGTAGAGTATCCAAAAATATAACTGTATTGTCAACACTGTTCTGTGATTTATCAATAAATTAGCTTAGAAACTGAAAAGTTCTAGCATACATTTCTTAGTAACTAAAACTAAGTAACTGCACTATTAGTAGAGAGACTAATTAATTCACACGCAATCGCTCTGTAATCTACACTTACTGTATATTCTACTAGACGCCGTGATTCTACTCAATTCAATCCTGCCCGTGGTCTTTCCTTTTCTGATTTACGCTTCTCACCTAATTTCTTTACTCTCTTTCTTACGCACTCTAAGAATTACTCTCAAGGATCTGGTATCACATTAACAATTTCTAAAATTAATAATAGTTTCTGTCCCTTTAAATTCCTTAAAATCCATCCTAGATCCTCAGATCACTCCCCCCTATTTATTCTATTTAACGGAGCACCTCTCTCTAAGGTTCAGGTTCAGGACTCATCTAGTTACTGTCCTCAAAAGCTGCAGTCTATCTCCCTCTCATTATCGGGGCAGCCACTATACAGCGGGTGAACGCGGCATTTCTACGTCAGCTATCAAGATCCTGGGCAGATGGTCTTCCTCTGCATTCGAATCCTATATAAGACCCGATTCCAAAATCATCCTCAAAGCTCAATAAGCCCTTTCCAGCAACGATTAATGTAATCCTCATGCAAATACTGGTGTTGGTGTATAAATATCGTGGTCTTGTCCTATGTGGCCTATCGCGGCCTTGTGGCTTTGGTTCTGTGTGGTCTACCATGGCCTTGTGGCATATCGTTGCCTTGTCCTTTGTGCCTATCGTGGCAGTGTAGCGCTTCGGGTCATAGGTTATATGTGGCCTAACGGCCTCGTCTGAGTGTTTTGTCTCTGTATTGGTATTAGCGGCCTCGTGGCCAAGCAGGCCTTGTCTCTTGTGTGGGTCTTCGAGGCCTTGTGGCATATCGTTCCTGTGTCCTATATGTGTCCATCATTGCCTTGTGGCCTTTGTTCAGTGTGGCCTTGTGGCCGTTGTCTCTGTGTGGCCTATAGTAGCCTTGTGGCCTATCGTGGTCTTGTCCTATGTGGCCTATCATGGCCTTGTGGCTCGGTTCTGTGTGGTCTATCATGGCTTTGTGGCATATCGTTGCCTTGCCTTGTACTTATGGTCCATCGTGGTCTTGTGGTCCATCGTGGCCTTGGTTTTGTGTGCCCTTGCCTAGTCTTACCTCCTGTTTTATGTGGCATTAGTGGCCATTGTGGCTGATCACAGCCTTGTCTCTATGGTCTACCAAGGCCGTGTGGCTGATCGCAGCCTTTTCTCTTTGGTCTATCATGGCCGTGTGGCCCAGTGTGGCCCTGCTCGGTGTGCCCACTATGGCCTGGCTCTTTGTGGCCAAGCGTGGCCTGGCTCTGTGTGATCTATCACAGCCTTGTCTCTGTGTGATCTATCACAGCCTTGTCTCTGTGTGGCCCATCGCTGCCTTGTCTCTGTGTGGCCCATCGCTGCCTTGTCTCTGTGCGGTCTGTCATGGCCTTGTCTCTGTGTGATCTATCACAGCCTTGTCTCTGTGTGATCTATCACAGCCTTGTCTCTGTGTGATCTATCACAGCCTTGTCTCTGTGTGGCCCATCGCTGCCTTGTCTCTGTGCGGTCTGTCATGGCCTTGTCTCTGTGTGGTCTATAGCGGCCTGGCTCTGTGTGGTCCATAGTGGCCTGGCTCTGTGTGGTTCATCGCGGCCTTGCTCTGTGTGGTATATCATGGCTTGTGGCTTTCAATGGCTTGTCTCTATGTGGCTATTTTAGCCCTCATCTCGGTTTAATGTTCCACTATTCCCCAGCTCCTTGCTTCCTTTCAACACGTCTTTCCCGTAGCTCAAACAGTAGAACGTTGGAGCTTATAACACTAAGGTCATGGATTTGTTTACCAGGGAAAGCAAGAACTGATATAGAATGTAAACCGACTTTAAAATGTAATGTAAGTCGCTTTGGATAAAAGCCCCAGCAAATGCATAAATGTAAAATACAGTAGCAGAAAATATAAAAATGTATAAATGCATTATGCACGTCTTCACATGGTACCTTTCAGGTTCACTGTTTCTCACAATGAAGAAAGTGGCCCACTTTACTAATTAAGCTATCGTTCGCAGATGCTGACGCCTAAATTCACCTCCATCCTCCCAACCACCACCAGGATGGTCCCTTCACATACCTTCCAGGGGGTCGGCTGCGCCCCTGCTTTCATCTTCAAGCAGGAAATGCAGATTCCGTACCCTCGGTTTGCGAGCTACGCCAAAAAACTTTATATCACAATACTTGCTTGCTGGGCTGTTAATAAATGTATGCTTGTTACGTTACTTTACCTGCCGAGTCTTTCTGGTAGAACTGACCTTAACTTTTAGGAGACTTTAGAAGATCGATGATTCTTTGAACATCTGCCTTGTTTTTTTTTTAGAGTAAAATTTTATTTTATTAATTATTATTTGTATGAATACAAACTAGAAGCCAGCAATTTTCCATTAAACTCAAAGTCGTATGAACGAGTTGCCAATATAGTGTACTCAAATTTCACTCAAATGTACTCATGATTAGGAAATATGTCAGAATGTTTTTTCCTCACTGTCCTGTAATAAAATAATTGAGCAAAATTATTAATTCATGCACAGGGTGTACCTTACTCTGCTCCGCTTAAGTAAAATGTTCCCTAATTCATCCCCCAGATGTCATCGTTGTAAAATATGTAAAGGGTCAATTCTGCATGTTTTCTGGGAATGCAGGAAATTAAAACATTTCTGGAAGGCGGTACATGACCTAACTGTTAAGAATTTAAAAATCCCGCTGGACATTACACCAACACGGTACCTCTTACGTACAGAATTGGACAAGACACTGGACACCACATGCAGAAAGAGGATTATCATAATTTCCTATATAGCAAAGAAGTGCATCTTGCTCAATTGGAATCAAAAAAAAAAAAAAACATCATTCAATCTGTTTAAACAAATCCTAAATGAAACTTTAAGACTGGAACAACGTACATACGCCCTGAAAAATAAGGGGGATGCCTTCCGAAGGATATGGGAAACGCTTATGGACCTCTGACACTACCATGTCATGACAGGGTTTGGCATGTTTACATATCATTCATAAAGAATGAATTGTGATTTGTGACCATGGACTGACTTGATTTAATTTGCTGTATTTATATATATATATATATATATATATATATATATATATATATATATATATATATATATATATATATATATTATTATTATTTTTTATTTTTTTTAGTCTTTATTTTTCTTTTTGGTTGTTAACAAAATGTTAAAAACCAATAAAAAGATAATTGAAAAAAAATGTACTCATGATTCACTGTTAAAAGTTGAAAATAAAAACTGTGTATTATCAATAACAGAACAACACTTTTGGTAGATTTTCAAACTTGCAAAAGGGTGAATAAAAACACAATTAATGTGCAATGCTAATCATCTTAAAGTGGTCCAATACTTGCCTAGCCGCTATCACTAGAATTAAATTAAATTAAATGTTTGCAAACATCAATTATTGAATTCGTTTTATTTGTACAGCACAAACCATTCCAACATATCTTACAAAGAACAGTGGCCTTATAAACCCCTCTGAGATCAAGCCAGAGGCGGCGGTGGCGAGGAAAACCTCCCAATCAATCAATCAATCTCCTAAGAGGGAATTTCTAATCAGTTCCCGCTATAATTGCTCTTTTCCCCTCTAAATCTCAGCTCTCAGTCGTGTCTCCGGAAGCAGTGCTAACCTTTGAAAAGCAGCAGTCTCTGAACTCACTGCACTGACATTTTCCACAACAAACTGCTCTGCGGAGGCCTATAGCCGCTCTGACATTCAGTGTGTGTGTGGGTTATGTGGGCCATATGGTGCTCTATAGCACTCTGAAGAAGGGGACTAGCTGTTTAAATGCTGTCAGACACACTCACACACCCCTGAGCCCTTCCAGCGGGAGTGCGACTGCAACACGCCGAGTGCACACGTGTGGAGTATTGGACCGGTACACAAGAAGGTGACACACCTGGGAGAATCACACAGTAAAGGCTTTTTCATCAAAGTCGTAACATTTGACCTCTGACCCTTTTAATGCTCCTGTGAGATAAACCCGCCACGCCACCTCTGTGAACATTTAATCTCTGAGCTCTCCCCTTGCTCTAACAGGGGTAACGCCAGACTATTCTTAGCATCGGAATGCCATGGTGAAGACACATCGGACAACTTTCAAGTCATGACACCTTTGCAAAAAATAAAATACTTTTTTATAACTATTGCGGCATATTGTGCCATTAGCCTATTTTATGGCTCAGTTTCTCGCCCGTCATATTTGAGATATACTGCCCTAAAGAAAGCCATCTTTAATTATTCCATACTCTCATTTTTCTTCATAGTAAAATGGTAGTGAAGACACAAAGGAAATCCCAATTTTTTTGCGTGCTCATGCATTACAGTTGAACCACTTTACTTTTTATGTTTATCGATCAATTTTCTTTTACTAAAGAGGCTATAGAGGCTATACGCGCAAGTCTGTTACAGTTCACAAAAGTTTTTAAACTAAAAGAAAACGTAAAAATATTTTTTATAAAAAATTAAGCTGAAATAAAATATAAACGAAAAACGTAAACATGTAAATGTAAATTAGAAATGTCACTTACCTTGAAAGCTAAGGTAACACTATTTTGAGGTGACTTAGTTACACGTTACTACATGTACTTACTATAGTAATAACAGTAAATTATCCATAATTACAAGTAACTAACCCTAAACAAAACCATAACCGTAATTCTATAGTAAGTACATGTAGTTAATTAATATGACTCAGTACTAATATGAGTAAGTACAATGTAACTACGTCACCTTAAAATAAAGTGTAACCAAAGCCTATAAAAAAAGACAAAATAACAAAACAAAATTACTAAAAAATAAAAACTGTAACCATAAAAATAAAAGCGAACTCAAAATATGAATAAATACCTGGCCTGCTGTTGCTTTGATATAGTTACAGTATCTCACAAAAGTGAGTACACCTCTCACATTTCAGCAAACATTTTGGTATATCTTCTCAAGGGACAATACTATAGAAATTAAACTTGGATATATTTTAGAGTAGTCAATGTGCTACTTGTATAGCCATATATATTTACTGTCCTCTGAAAATAACTCAACATACAGCCATTACGGTCAAAATAGCTGGCAACAAAAGTGAGTACAACCTAAGTGAATATGTCAAAACTCTGTCCAAAGTGTCAATATTTTGGGTGAGCACCGTCGTTATCTAGCACTGCCATAATCCTCTTAGGCAACCAGAGCTGCACAGGTTGTTGCTGGGATCCTCTTTCCACTCCTCCATAATGACATCTTGGAGCTGCTGAATGTCAGACACATGGGGCTTCTCCACCTTCCGCTTAAGGACGCCCCACAGGTGCTCAATACGGTTCAGGTCTGGAGACATACTTGGCCACTCCATCACCTTCAACTTCAGCTTCCTCTGTCATCTTGGCGATGTGTTTTGGGGGTAGGGCTGGGGCGGTATGGATTTTTTCTAACCGCGGTTGAAAAGCAAGATATTATTGCGGTATAGCGGTAAACTGCTTTAAATATACACACACCAAATCCCCCTCCCCCGGACAGACTTTCGCGCACCCACCAGAAATAGTTTTTGCTATACAGACTTTGTTAAATAATGTCACCTACATCCGATAAAAAACGAACACAATTTGAAATAGTACAATTTTCATCAAGCAGTAATTTGGCATGAACCAATTCTTGAATAGATTTCCTTATTTAAGAATATTCTCAGATACATTCGCATTGAATTCATAATTTTCAGGAGAATAAATGATGATGTTCACATTGGAAATGAAAGATGAACACCTTTTCCAACATGTCTTAATTACAAAAATGATATTCCATATTTATGTTTGTATAATATAATGTTATTTTTTATATAATCTATGTCGCTTATATGAAAAGTGAACAGCATGAGTAAGATAGGATCATAAGATGGGTCAGACATGATTTTGACCACTTTATTAAGTTTTGTTTTGTAGAAAGCCTTTCTTTAAATTAAATTTCGTTTTGTATAAATTGTATCTTAATTTTAATCACTGTTTCATTAACTAATTGCCTGGAATTAATAAATAAGAAGCAAATATAGCAGAACTATAATCAGGAAGACGTGGAAGCGCCGGTGTGATCTCTTGCACGTGAACTGGAGCTCGTCTCATAAATGAACTGAAAATCGGCGTATAGGCTAGGCCTACTTGCCTCACAGACATGAGAAATAGTTTAAAATGTCTACTTTTAAACAAAATTCAAAATGAAATTATACAATTTTAGGCTACAGTAGCCTAGTCAGGTAAGGTCAGGTTTGCTGATGTGCGTTATAGGCTATTTATTTATTTATTTTTATCCCTGTGCGCCGATCGGAAGGAGTTCACTGCTGATATTCTGGTGATACAACATAGCCAATAGGCTATACTAGGGACTTTAGCCTTTAAATATCTTTGCTGCATTGGATCAGTCTCCTTTCTAGAACAGCCAAGATCTCTATCCTCGCGGCAGCAGCGCCTTTCATCGCTCATGGACCTTAAAGCAGTCGGCGTAACGGATGCGGTCGAAAATTGATCAAAAAATTTGGGTGCGGACAAATGATGAGTTTTGTGATGCGGTTGCGGATGAAATAATGACGCATCCGCGCATCTCTAATACAAATCGAATGTTATTATGTGTCATGGAACATTGCGCTCCCCAACTCACGAAAGATCGGACTTGCTCCATCTTTTGATGATAAGTTTTGTTTAGAAAACCTTGAATCCATGTAAGACACAATATCATTAGACATAGCCTAATCCATGTTAATAGATCAATGAATCCATGTCATTAGACACAACGTGCACACATGTGCAGGCCAATGTTTTTTGTTTTTTTTTGCGGTGATGACGGTGACGAGCTCAGACCCGTGGTTGGAGTCACGTGACCGCGGTATTGCGGTAATGCGGTAACCGTCACAGCCCTAGTTTGGGGTCGTTATCATGCCGTTCGGCACAGTTTCTGAAGGGAGGGCATCATGTTCTGCTTCAGAATGTCACAGTACATGTTGGAATCCATGTTTTCCTCAATGAAGCGCAGCTCCCCAGTACCAGCAGCACTCATGCAACCCAGACCATGATGCTACCACCACCATGCTTTACTTGTAGGCAAGACACAATTTTCTTGGTACTCCTCACCCGGGCATCACCACACATTCTGGAAACCATCTGAGCCAAACAAGTTCATCTTAGTCTCATTTTTTGAAGCCAGCTTCTGCACCTGACGCACAGCACAAGGACTTAACATCTTTGTGGAGAGCAACAATTCTAATTCTCAAATCCTTAGAGAGTTATTTGCCATTGGGTGCCATGTTGATCATCCAGTGGTCAGTATGAGAGAATTGTTCTCATGGCACAAATTTTAACTGCTCTAATATAAGATGCAACAATTTGTATGGTCCTGTCAAGCAGATAAAATCATGAACATGATGAATAGGACATGTCGCTTTGCATGGTTAAACGACGTACAGCTATTATCACTTAGGGTGTACTCACTTTTGTTGCCAGCTATTTTGGCAATAATGGCTGTATGTTGAGTTATTTTCAGAGGCCAGTAAATATATACTGCTATACAAGCAGCACATTGACTACTCAAAAATATATCCAAGTTTCATTTCTATAGTATTGTCTCTTGAGTAGATATACTCATTTTTGCTGAGATGTGAGGGGTGTACTCACTTTTGTGAGATACTGTACATAGTATACACAGGGTAAACCACCTCTGGATCACTGTATATTCTATGATTAAAAGAAATTCTGGTTTACATATCCCTGGATTACATATTACAAGATCAAAGATGCACCAGGATGAGGTATGAGGGAATCTACCACAGCTCAGTAACGCACAGACGATGTTTTATGAATCAAAGAACAAAGAAACCTGCCGTATGATGAAGTACATGTAGGCTTGTCGAAAGACTCCTCATTAATTAGTCAATGTCTTTTGAGCTCTTAAAAAAGCATTTGAGCTCAGGAAGAAGCCTCAACTGACATTAATCTTAAATGAGTATGTTCCAAATACTGATCTGAGACCAGGCCTGTGTGTCTTTGATACAGTTTTAAGTATACACATGGGTAAACAACCTCTGGAGACAGAAACCTCTGGAGACAAAAACCTCCGGAGACAGAACAGTAGTGGTCAGAGTGTGATGAAGTCCACCTGAAGATTACTGTGACATGTCATCACTGCCATAAATCCAGCATCATGTCTTTTTCGGTCTGTTCACACCGTAAGTCAAGTGTCAAGTGCCAATGCTCATTTTCTGCTCAAATTCTATTAAATAGTTTTTGTGAGATTCTTCATGTGTTTTTTTTTTAATGAGACCCATATCAAAAACAGTGGTCAAAACTAAAGACACTAAAAAAATTCTAAATTTGCAGAATTTAAATCGTACTTTAAATCATATAGTTCAATATTTGCAATATACAAAAATAAACCAGAAAGATGATTAAAATGTATTGTATTGCAATTAAATTATATATATGTATATATATATATACTGTATATATATATATATATATATCGTTTTGGTTTATTTTTTATTTATTTTAGCATATACTACCATTGTTTTATTATAGCATATATTACAAATAATAAAAATATATTATATCTTTGAAATTAAACCTAGTATAAAGAATTATTAGTTATTATTAGTCCAATTTGAGACTGTTTTAACATGAACATGTTTTATGTTAACACCCACTAATTATGAGTCAAAATGTCCTTCAGGAAACTATGGTGTTCATAAGACCTTTTCTGGTACACAGTGACAACTGACCCTGTCATACAACATGAAATGTTTCCTTGCAGAGAATATTGCGAGATAAAGGAGTGATTCATTAGCGATAAGCCCGCTTCTCTCTTTTGAGCTTTCAAAGCTGCCCCCTACATTAGCCTGAATGATTTCCAATGCAGCAAACCTCCAAGTCCAGCTCTGTGCGGACTACACAAACTCTTTGGTTCGATACAGAGAGGTGAGCACTGACCTACATTGTGAATAAGCTCTCTCGTTCAGATAGACACACAAAGGCACTCTGAGTGATGCCCTTTACACTAACAGCAGACAAAACACACACAAACTTACTTCAGCGCCTGATTGCTGTAGTTGTTGTCATACGAGTCATATCCCTGGTCATCGTAGGCCGTTCCATATCCATCATCGTATTCCTACGGGCAAGAACATATATGCTGTGAATATCCAGATGATTTTATTTATTTTTTGCTATATAAAGCTTTTTTAAGGCAACAGAACACAAATTGAGGTGTTTTTTCCAGAAAAAAAACTTTTTTTTTTTTTATTGGTTGTGAATGATTCTGTTTTAGTTTTAGCTGAATAAATTATAACATGATTCATTCAGAAACACAGTAACTCGTTTTGGTCTTGAATTAATCTCATTTTTTAAATGAATTGGTTGACTGAATTATTCAAATACTCAATCATAAAGACAGCCACTTGCTTTGTTCGTGAATTAATCAGTGTTTTAAACAAATTGGTTGATAAATAAATTTTGAAGAAACTGGTTGACTAAAAGATTCTATGACTCACTCATAAAGACAGTAAATAGCTTCATTTAATTTAATTCTCTTTTATTACAATTGCATAAAACACAATGAAATTGGTTAATTTTCTGAATGAATCAGTGTTTTGAATCAATCACTTAACTTACTCACTCATAAAGAGAGTCACTTGTTTTGTTCATGAATGAATCAGTGTTTTGAACAAATTGGTTGATTGAAAGATTTTATGACTTACTCATAAAGACAGTGAATAGTTTAATTCCTGAATGAATCAGTGCCTTGAACGAATTGGTTAAATGAATGATTCAAAGACTTTTATAAAGACACTACAGTAAATAGTTTCATAATAGTTTTTAGTATTTTCTCAACAATTTTTAGTCCAGTGAGACATTGTACAGTGTTTATTTCAGTACAGTGTTTTGAACAAATCGGTTGACTGAATGATTCAATGACTCACTCTTAAAGACTGTCACTTTCTGTAATTTCTTTTAATTTCTGTGGAGTTTTAGAGAAGAAATGGTCTGGGGAGAGAGCTTTTTATTTCGACCATTAGTGTGTCTAAGTAGTACATTAAACTCTTTTTTTAAAAGAGCAAGAAAAATACTGTTTTCCTCGATATGAACCCTTGAAGAGATAAATGCATGTATAATGCAGCACTGCAGGCCGGAGTCTGGAGCGGCGAACAGTCTCCACAGGACATACTGCATTTCATGAGGGTCAAGAGATCTGCTCTAATGATGAAGCATTTCGAGCCGTCCTGGATCCACACACACTCACTCACGCACTCCCAAACTCTACTTAGAGGTTAATCTACTCTGCTGAACCCCAGTCGACATTAATACTCAATATATCTAGAGCAGAAATAGCAGAGAGCCACGCATTAAAACTGAAAAGCAGCTCTTCACTTAAATGAAAGGTTGTGGAAGTGCTTCATTAAGTCGAGGGGCTGATATGATTTTGACACTGTAATCAACATCGCATAATAACCATTTAAGAGTGGATAATGAAACTTCATGGGGGTTAATATCTGATGTAGCTATTATTGTGACATTTCGCAGATTGCTTTATGACACACGTGGCTTTGTGGCCTGTTGTCAGATGTCGCAAAGCCCCGTTTGATATGTCTATGAAAACTAATGAAGTGTGTGAAGTCTCAGGAGAGGTCATAAGAACAAGCTGGAACTTTTTAGAAATGTTATTTCTGTTAAAACACAGACTTTGCACCTTTCCCCCACATTTACCATGCCGATTGTGGGGGGAAACTTGCTAAATAGATTTAAATATTGTTAAATGTGTTAAAGAGAGCTGAGAGAACCCCATTATTAAGTGTTTACATAAACAATCATACACAATTAAGCTTAAAGTCATGTAAATGCATGCAACCATTATCAGATCAATCAACATGAAATAAGTTCCCTTTCAAGGGAACTCAAGCTGCGTTGAGACGCGGTGGGAACGCTCTGCGTGATTGCGTCGTGAAGCACGTGTATAATCAGTCTAATGGAAGAGCGAGACGTAGGCGGGTGACGTCATAAAAAGCTATAAAGCACACCAGAAAACAGACCACGACAGCTTCTGTGCCTTCAGCAAGCGATCTGTGTATTCTGTCTTTGTCATATTTATTGTTGTCTGTCAAGTTGCAATATATATATATATATATATATATATATATATATATATATATATATTATTGCAAAAGAGAGCAAGCAGCTATGTGTTGTTCCCTGCCCACGTTATATCACGGGTGGGGACACACACATCAGCTTTTTGTTACTATTTGGGAGTGGAGCATGCCTCAGTCAGTTCTCGAGTGGGCTGACTGTGAGCTTTGCGAGAAGCTGTCCGTGAGGACGCTCCGCTCCCGCCGGGCGTTCTTCGAGGAGGACGGTTCGGTTCACGCTCCCCGCGCGGGTCCCGCGGTTGCCGAGGCACGGCGGCGACTCGCATTTTGGGACGGATCTGACAGCGGGGGTTGGGACGGGCTCCGCCCTATCTCAGCTTTCACCTGTCAGATCCAGTGCTGGCGATTTCCAGTTCCGAGGAATTGGTATCGTTAGTGTTTTGTTTAGAAAAAAGAGAACAAAAAAATAAAAATATTAAGAAAAAGGCAGTTGTTTGAGTTTTCAATAAATAAATAAATAAATAAGTCAGCTCATAACTCTGTTGAATAAAGAGGAGCTTTACAAGGAGGTTTATCTAGTGCTGTTGCTAGTTAAATATTTACTGGCCAGCTGAACATTATGAGAGTGAAAATAAAAAGAGTTTATTAGATGAAATATATCTAAAAACAGAAAAACTCTGTATCTCAGACTCCTCGTCGGGGACTGCTGTTTTTCCCTATCTCCACACTGAGGTGTCGAGATAGTGGAATAAGCCGGTTTCTATTTTATGTGTTTAATGCCCAAACGTCTAACTATAGTAATGCTTTGGGTATTAAGTATCATGGTATGACAGTGCCTCGGGTTAAAGAGACGCTTGCGAGTCGGCGTCATCGTTTTTAACCCCGACGTTACCCACCAGCCATCTTAAATAAATCAATTTTATTAGGCAGCGCTGGTGGGTAAAGTATAAGGACATGGATGAATGTGAGGATGTCAGCACTGATGCTATTCGAGAATTGCGTCGTGCAAGAACAGATAAACTATACTGGGGAGGGATGGTTTCGAGAAATCGTTTCTCCTCTGCGTCCTCTCAAGGAGGGTCGCAGCACGGCCAGTTCGGTTGTTTTCCTGCTGGTGGCCACGGAGTGATATTTATATATATATATATATACGTTTTTCTGATTTAAAAATAAAGAAAAATAAGATAAATTATGTCTGTTCTTCTAGACGCTCCGCTTTCAAAAAAACTAAGAAATAAACCATTCAGCGGCGTTCCAGAGGTTTCTACCTCACCAAACTAATGTTCCCGAGATGTTTCACTCTCATAATGGCTGGGCGGAGCAGTCTCGGTCTACTAAGCTCCTCGCAGCACAGAGTGCAAAACGAAAATTACCATTTGGCCTCCTCCACAATCGAGGGGGACCTGGGTGGCGGTAGCAGTCTAGCTAGTTAGAGATATGCAAGATCTGAGGACTGTTTTATCTCTAAAATAGCTTGGACAAAGAGGAAGCCCTGACACCGAGTTTATCAGGCTTCTAAGGGTGGTCCCCTCCGGGGTAGGGATGGTTTTGAGAAATCGTTTCTCCTCGGCGCCCTCTGGGGTGTGACTCTCTGAGGAGGGTCGCAGTGCTGCCAGTTTGGTTTTCCTGCCAGTTCGCCGTTCAGGGCACCAAGGTGTCAGTGTCCCCAAACGATCCTCCGATGGGCGCCGTAGAGCAGTCAGTTCGGTTTCCCTGCCGGTTCGCTGTTTCAGGGTGCCGAGGTGCCTGCTTTTTCCAATGATCCTCCGAGGAGGGTCGTAGGAACTAAGCTATTTAGAGGTAGGCAAGATTTGAGGATTATCGTCATCTCTAATAA
Source organism: Siphateles boraxobius (assembly GCF_051911475.1). NCBI lineage: Eukaryota > Metazoa > Chordata > Actinopteri > Cypriniformes > Leuciscidae > Siphateles > Siphateles boraxobius. The sequence continues at coordinate 3,013,328 of NW_027508953.1, forward strand.
AGCTTAGACAGGAAGTCCTGTCGCAAAAAACGAGGCTATCAGGCTTCTGAGGGCTCCTCCGGGGTAGGGACGGTTTTGAGAAATCATTTCTCCTCGGCGCCCTCTGGGGTGCGACTCTCTGAGGAGGGTCGCAGCGCTGCCAGTTCGGTTGTTCCCTGCCGGTTCACCGTTCAGGGCACCGAGGTGTCAGCGTCTCCATACGATCCTCCGAGGAGGGTCGTAGAACGGTCAGTTCGGTTGTTCCCTGCCGGTATGCCGCTTCAGGGCACCGTAGTGTCTGTTCAACCAAATCCAGAGGTCAGTCTGAGAGATTGGTTCCCCTAGTAGAATTTCTGGCAGCGTGGAAACTACTGCCACATATTTCTCAGTGGGTCCTGCACACTATAGGAAAGGGTTCAGAATTCGGTTCTTGTCCGCCCAGATTTCTAGGGGTCCTCCCCACTGTGGTGGACCCGGAGCAGGCTTTGGTTATGGAGCAGGAAGTACTGACACTTCTGCAAAAGGAGCTGTAGAAGGGGTTCCTCCTCCCGGCAGACAGTCAGGGTTTTACAGCCATTACTTCATTGTTCCGAAAGAGGATGAGGGGTTGTGTCCTACTCTAGACCTGCGTCATTTAAACAGCAGGTTTCAGAATCTTAAGTTCAAATTATGCTCAAAGTATGTCACAATAGACTTAAGGACACTTATCTATCCATCCAAATCACAGGAGGTTCTTGAGGTTTGCTTTCAGGGGCGAAGCATACCAGTCTCGGGTTCTTCCATTCGGCCTAGGTTATCACCCCGCACCTTTACAATATGCGTGGATGCAGCTCTGGCTCCTCTGAGATTCCAGGGCATTCGCGTATTAAATTATATCGATTATTGGTTGATTTTAGCTCAGTCCGAGCTTTTGGCAGTTCAACATCGAGATTTCGTTCTGTCCCACATAAGGAGGTTGGGGTTGCGGCTCAACACCAAAAAGTGTACTCCTCCCAACTCAGAGGACCACTTTTCTAGGTGTAATATGGGATTCGACAACATGCAAGCACGTCTGTCTCTTGCACGTATTTCTGCGATTCTCAGCCGTAAAGAATGTAAACTAGGTCAGTCATTCACTGCAAAGAAGTCTCTGAGACTGTTGGGGCTCATGGTAGTTGCGTCCAACGTAGTTACTTTGGGCCTTCTGTACATGAGACCCCTGCAGTGGTGGCTCGGGACCAAGGGGTTTTCTCCGAGGGGAAATCCGTTTTCGCATGATCAAGGTCACGCGGCTATGCCTTCGTGCCTCGGTCATGTGGAAGAAACCTTGGTTCCTCGCCCAGGGCCCAGTGCTGGGGGCTTCTTGTCGACGCGTCACGCTATCGACGGATGCTTCCCTTACAGGATGGGGGGCGGTCATGAGTGGCCGCTCTGTGAAAGGTCTTTGGTTGGGGCTCATGGCAGTTGCGTCCAACGTAGTTACTTTTGGCCTTCTGTACATGAGACCCCTGCAGTAGTGGCTCAGGACCAAGGGGTTTCCTCCGAGGGGAAATCCATTTTCGCATGATCAAGGTCACGCAGCTATGCCTTCGTGCCTCGGTCATGTGGAAGAACCTTGGTTCCTCGCCCAGGCCCAGTGTTGGGGGCTTCTTGTCGACGCATAATGCTTTCGATGGATGCTTCCCTCACAAGTCGGGGGCAATCATGAGTGGTCGCTCAGCGAAAGAACCGGACAACACACTGATGATCTCGTATATCAGAGCAGATATCCTGTTGGGGCAGGGGCTGTGGCCCGGTGGATTGAGACTTCACCCCGAGGTGGTGGAGCTTCTTAGGGAGAACTTCGGTCAACTCAAGTCGACCTTTCGCATCGTTTGTACAATGCATTGCCCTTTGTGGTTCTCCCTCACGCATCCAGCTCCGCTTGGACTGGACGTGATGTATTAGGTGTGGTTGACGCTACACCTGTACGTATTCCCGATATCTTTGCTCCTGGGAGCTCTGGAGTTATGGATACTGTGGGCTTGGCCTCTGAGGGGGCCCAGCTCATAGATTCAGGTCTCTCGACCGAGGTCGTGGAGACCATACTCCAGTCCAGAGCTCCCTCGACGAGAAGACTAAATATGCACTGACATGGAAACTCTTCTCTGCCTGGTGCAGAGAACGCCTTCTGAATCTTGTTTCTGCCCTGTTGGTACAGTACTTGATTTCTGTAATGAATGTTTCTTTGCTGGGTTATCTCTGAGGAGAGATCCTTAATTTCGTTTTCTCTGTGGTACATGAGGCTGAGGCCTGCACGTACTTGGATTTGCACCTGGTTTGGTTGTAGTATTTCTTCACCCCAGGTCGAGTTGTATTTCTTAGTTCCCTACTAAATGTGCGGGTCATTTGTGCTCCAGGCCTTCTGTCCTCCACCTTTAATACCCCAGATCAGGAAAAACTTAATCTGTTATGCCCTGTCTGGGCTTTGGATGCGTATGTCCACAGAGCTGCTCAGTGGCGTATATCAGAACAATTATTTGTCTGCTTCGGGTAACTTAAGATAGGTTGCCCTGCATCTAAACAGATAATGAGCAAGTGGGTAGTTGAGGCTCACTTGCTCACAGCCTTCACCTATGCCTGTTCAGGTCTATTCTACAAGGAGTATGGCTGCCTCTAGGCTTTAATTTCGGGGGGTTTCCCTTCAGGACATTTGTAATGCGGCAGGCTGGTCCTCACCACATACATTTGTCAGATTTTATGACCTAGACCTCTCCACTCCCGGGGCTAGGCTGCTTGCTTCTTGGTGTGCACAAGGACTTCACACAGAACGGGCATTTCTCATTATGGCGTAGTGGGTATAGGGTTCCCACCGCGTCTCAACGCAGCTCGAGTTCCCTTGAAAGGGAACATCTCAGGTTACGTATGTAACCCTGGTTCCCTGAGAGGGAACGAGACGCTGCGCTCTCCTGCCATACTTCCTGCATGCCCTGATCGACTTGCTTCAGGCTTTTTCAGAAGCTGTCGCGGTCTGTTTTCTGGTGTGCTTTATAGCTTCCTGGTCTATGACGTCACCCGCCTATGATGTCTCGCTCTTCCATTGGACTGATTATACACGTGCTTCACGACGCAATCACGCAGAGCGTTCCCACCGCGTCTCAACGCAGCGTCTCGTTCCCTCTCAGGGAACCAGGGTTACATACGTAACCTGAGACGCTTTCACCATCCAATCAATTCCTGATGCCTAAAATCAAATCCGCATTAAATTTCTTTTGAGTATTATGTTTCATTCATAAATATGCCACATAGCAGATTACAAATGTTGATTTCAAGCAAATCTCAATGCACCTACATTGTCAAATTCTCTAAAATATTCTCACAGAAGTCAAACATCAAAGCCTAGTATTGCTTTTCTCCTGCTAATTTAGGATAAACGTCCTCCACAAAAAGGCTCCAACCCCTTGTGACTGGTCCAACATATCCGGGCCCAGCTCAGTTCCAAATCCATCTGCCCTCAATTCACATTCGTAAAATCCTCCTCAACTATGAAAACAAAGACAAAACCGCTCTCATCACACACCCCGCAGTCTTAGAGCGGCATTACTGTCCGATCAGAGGCCCGCTGCTGCCAAAGCACACTATTCACAGTTTCATCTTTAATCCACAAGCAAAGTCACATTTAAAATGAGTTTTATAATGAAGTTTACTTGCAAAAAATAAAGAGAGAAGGTTTGCCGCTGATGGCATTAGCATTGGCAAACAGACTGCATTATAATAATAATTTAGATGTATTATTTAGGGAGACTAATTTAATGCAGAGTACATTTAAGACGGGGGTTCTCAACTATTTTGAGCATGGGACCCACATTTTCTGTGACCTAATTTATTTTAAGGAATTTAAATATGTAATATATATATATATATATATATATATATATATATATACAAATATATATATATATATATAATATGTAATATAACTGTTTGCAGTTAATGTAATTAACTGCTTGTAATTTACTACTAAGTCCCAAACTAGTTTTTGTTTATCAATAAAGTTGGTAAGTTGGTATGAGCCACCATAGTCATTTAATGCTCCTAATTTCTTTTGTGCATTATTTATAATGAGTATTATATGAGTATATAAGTGATATACAGCGAGAAATAACATTAGAAAAATTACTCTGACATATAGCTTGACAAAATCTCATCTGACCGCAGACACTGAATCCTTGCATTACGATTGCAGGCAGTATCAAGTCAAAAATAGTCACATTTGTATGCTTTTTAAACAAGTGTTCTCACCGATACGGTTGTTTTACTTTGTGGAGTTTTGACGTCTTTTATAGACCAAATATCGTTTCCTATTCAAATGTGGTGACCCCCGCTTACAACATAATGTTATCGCAGGACCAAGAAAAGAGGCAAACTAAGGGCTTAAATAGATACACAAGGGAGATCATTAACAGAACAGGGAACAGGTGTAACATTAACAACCATGGAGACTAATTAGCAAAGGAAAAACAGGCTAACGGAAACAGAATAGAACACAATGACACTAAACACAACCCGAACACACCCTAATCCTTCCACTAATCATTTCTTGTCTATCAATAAAAAACGTCCTCAACCCATACATCAAATGAGGTCAAAATGGAAACTGTAAAATGAATTTGGAGAAAGGATATGAGAATTGATCCCCCTGGAAAACCTGGAGCTCCACAATGTTTCACAGGGATTTCAGTGCCTCTCCAGTAGGTCACCTCTGCCAGGCTGAAGTCTAGAGACCTACTACTCTATGCTGGTTACTGGCAAATAACAGCAGCTCAGATATTTGATGAGAAGCCAAACACTTTAATTCCCTTCTTTATCCAAAAGGAAAAGGGTCAAAATCAATGCAAAATGGCATTAGAACCTTTAAATAAAAATGCTCAACGGTGAGCAACTCATCTTCCTTCCAAGCTGAAACAAGACTAGACTCCCTCAGCTATTTATAACTGAAGATATTTCCATTGTGCCATCTCGGCTGACAGTGATCTCTATCTGCAGCAATATGAATATATCATAAGGTAAAAACCTCTCGTATTCTGAAGAGCGAAACTCTGTTACCTTTGCAGATTAGTTATGCACGGCTTTGCGCACTGATCAAATAAATTAGTCTGGTTGAACGTGAGAACAAAACCAGGTCATGTGTGAGAGAGAAAGAGAGACAGAAAATGAGACTTTCCTTGAAGAACGAAAAAAATCTCATTTCCAAGTTGCTGTAAAGAAGTTGAAAGCTGCTGACAGTCACTGTGCCATTAGGATCGGCTCACGTTTGATCAAGTCTGTCAACGTTGCACAAGCCGCTGAAATTAGACATGTACACATCACACGCCAAGCAAGGAGAAACTGAAATCTCTGTTCGCAAGGCATGTCAAATCTTTTCAAATTTGGTTGTACTTACAATGTCTCAGCTTTGTATGAAAGAGGATAGCAGATCTCTGGTGTTGCAGTCGCGATGAGCGCTCTGAGATGAGAGACTGATCGCAGATTGTTTGGTAAACTTCTCGCTAAGATGAAGCTGTCGTTAGCGAGCAGCGAGCATTTGATGACGTTCACAGCATCTCTTTCACGCTGGATCAAACTCATACCGCATGTGAAGCGAGGACTCTTTCAGGTTTGTGGTTTATTAGAAAATAAAATTCCTACAATGCCGTTGACAGTGAAGAATGGCTGATTTATCCTTTGTTACCAATTCAACCAGCATAAAAGCAACACGAAACACTATTTGCAATGTCCTTAACTTAACTAATGTGATATATTTCCAAGTGAAATATTTATTTAGCAGTTATAAGCAAATAAGTATATTGCATATGCATGGGCGTAATTTCCTATGGGGACAGATGACATGTCCCCCCCACTTTTCAAAATCCCGTTTGTGTCCCCCCCCCACTTTCAAATTCGTTTGTTATGATTTTAAACCGCACGCCGTCATCGCAACGGAGGAGCAGGACCGAGCCTGTGTCGACGCGCGCGTCCACGTCCAGGAACTTCGCGTGCACTCTAAAAATAGCTCACTGAAAGTTCTAATGAGCAGGAATAACGTTAGCGGTTGCGGCGCAACGCCAGAAACAACAACAGGTGACTTTAATGTCATCATGGATGAAAAGAAAGAAAGGAGATGTGAATTGGTTGATTCAGTAAATTTGCTCAGGTCAGGATAATCATATTTTCTGTCTAACGTTACACCTGTTGATGTTAGCCTTACGTTGACTGAGGCGAGCTACACTGCTGCTAAATAACTTCAGACTGTGTTAGCTAAATATATTAATGTAGAACATTCTGTGTAGCTTACTAAAAAATAAACATTCTGTAGGCCTACCATAAAAAAGAGTCCACTTTAAACCGCTGCATTTTCTGTCAGCAACGAAGTAGTCAAGACAGAACCTAACAATAACACACATACATTTATGCCAAAATGTCCGTTTTGTCGAGTATCCCACAAGAACAGTAGTTAAATAGAATCTTAAATGGAAGTAAAGAGTTGTGAGAGAATGAGACGCGTGAGATCCTGTCAGCAGCGGCAAAGTGACAGGAGCCACTCATTCTCTCTGTCAGTAAAGTTAACCAAAGAACAAAAGGAAAAGAGAAATTACTAACTGCTCTTGACTAAAGAACGGATTAATCAAATAAAATATTTTAAATTAATTAATTTAAATTAATATTTAATTTATAATTTATGCCGTTTTATAAACTTTCTGAAATGTCTGTATATTTCATACATGTCAGACAACTGGCACAGCTGTTAGACAGAAAGTCAACATAATATGACATCTATTATGGTTTTATGTGAGGTTTGTTTTAAGTTCACTTTTTTCACTATTTTTTGAAGCCTAATAAAATGAAGCCTAATTTCATCGAGACATTATTCTGTCTTTATGTTGTTTCTACATTACAGTGGAAATTGAGTCTCACATTATTTAAATTTCATTTACACACAAAACATTAATAGCTAACATTTTTTACTTTATACAATTATTCTCTTTCTTATATACATAGATAGCCTACTATTATTTTTGGCAAATCAAATGATTTCCTGGATTTTGCATCACCATTGTCCCTAAATGTCTGTAAATGCAGGAAATGGGATTCAAATCGAAAATATTTTCCCCCACTTTGTGTCCCCGCCACTTCTCAAACCAAAGTTACACCCTTGTGCATATGTCTAAGTGAATAAGAAGATCTATATGGAATCAAAAACTGTTTCAAATAAAAAGGACAATCAAAACAAGAGACTTTTTTGTAGGTATTGGGTAATTACATGTATGTACCAAATTTCGTACACGTACGTGAAACGTAGCTGGAAGCGCACTCCGTTGAACTTTTATAGGTGGCGCTATCGAGCTATTTTGCCCCACCCAATTCTGAAACACATATCAGATGTAAATTTTCGCCAGTTCTGACAAAGTTTTGCAAGTTTTCAAGCAAAGTGAAGTGAGCTAAAGTTTTAAGAGTTCTTTAAAGTGAAGCTCTTGAGTTGGTTAATATATGTTTACCCCGTTGTTAAATCAGCAGAAGAGGTTTCAAAGTTTCTGTAACAGCAGCGGATGACCTGTTTTCAATCTCACCTGCGCACACTCTAATTTTGAGTATGCGATTGACATTGCGGCTGCGATCCGTGGCCTGTGAGAGTATGGATCTTTATTCAAGCTGCCAGCTGGGGTCTCAGTTGTGAGTCTATCAGAGCACTGTTGGCCGGAGTTCAGGTAAGCGGTGTTCTGGAGAGAGCTCTATTAGAGCGGAGTAAAGCCATGTAATCACATTACATTTGCCTCCTTCAGACCGGTGCCAGAAACGCAAAGCCACATTAGAGACACAGAGAGACCCAGACAAACTCAATCATGTTTAGCCTCTCTCTTGCGCACACACAGACATGTTTTTACTTATATCAATGAGGGTACAGACTTATATATTTTTTAAAGATATTAAAGATAATTGTTATAACTATAGACTAACCCAAAATAATGTTTTTTTTTCTCAATAAAAAAAACACATTGTTAGTGGTGCGCGACTTTTACTTGCATACATACATACATACATGCATAGGGCTTGACATTAACAGGGTGGATTTCAGTAGTTGCGTGTAACGCAGTCACTACTACTATCCACTGTGGCAGGTTGAATTTTGTATATAATATATTCATTTTTAAATTGTAGTCTTTTAAAAAGGCATCTGAAATAATAAACTAAGTGCAATCTAGTGATGTTTCAAAACATATATATACTAAAATGTCTGATACATTTCCAATACTCATTTCCCGCAAAATAGATACCAGCTGCACTTTCTCCCTTTTTCATCTTTCCAACAGCGAGTTAACACACAAACCCACCTCCCCTCACTCACTCGTTTCATTTGCTCTGGATGAATATTGCTAGTGTTACAGGGCTTGAATTTCAGAGTGGGATTGAGCGTATTGCACATATTTTTACTCTTTCCCTCGGATTTTGTGCTCACACCCAAAGTGTGCGTACATCAAGCCGCCTCTCAGTACTAAATTGAGGTCTTTTTCACTGCTTATTGCACTTGAACAGTCAAACACACACAAAATAATGTCAAAATGCCACTCTTAGTGAGAATTCACGTAACAGTTATGTTTTAGGTGAACGTAAACAGATGAGAAAGAAAACGAATGTGTAGCAGTAATGGGTCCGTGCTTCGCGTGTTAAAGTGACAGCAGCCTAATATATCTGCTGCCAAATGAGATAATATTAAAAATATCTATATGGCAGTTGTTCCCATGGTATCAATGTCAAAATTGTGGCCAGTGAAAATTCTGAGTGGCTAGTAACTTTGGAAAACCACTAGCCACAGTGGCCGATGAGCAAACATACACTAAATAAATATCTAAAGGCCAGACTTGAGGATGGACTCATTTGACTTGGTCCAGTAAGCAAACATACAGAACAGCCTGTGACCAGCTTGAAACCACCTAGTAATGACCTAGCAAACACACAGAACACCCTAGCAACCACCAAAAACATGACGTTACTTGCCTCCAAACACAATGTCCTTCAGGCAGAAGCATGTTGGCAAAAGCCATTTGTTCTGGAATAGACATTGCTGTGATAACTCACCATCTTCTGTGTCTGAATCTTTGATCTTTCATTATCTTCAGAGATTTGCAACAGTGTTTGAGGGTCACAAGGAACACACACGTTACATCAGACATAATGAGAACGTCGACGCGCTTAAAAGACACACAAATGCACTACAGCCTGAATGAGAGACAGCCACATCCCTAGGTGAGTGTTCTGGTAGAACAGACACAGTCGGCTGAAAGACAGGTTGTTAGAAGATAAGATCTGCCCGTAGAGGCCGCGAGACCTCAGCACACACTTTAACAAGTTAACTACATGAGGACATACTACAGACCTTTACTGCTTAAAATACAGTTAAACTAACAAAAAAAGTGACAAAATGAAACGCTTTGAGTGTTTTTGTAGACACACAAACATACCATAACACATTACCTGAGAAAGATCTAAAAACACACACAAACACACAAACGCATGGCTTGTCTGACTAACTCCATCATAGTTGCTCATCTCTGCTCCAGTCACTGAGTTTTCTGGAATATTTCATAGTTTCACAGATCAGAACAAGAGCTTCGTGTCTGCCAAGATGTCTTGAGCGGCTTCACTCTCTCGGAATACTGAACACCTAACAAATATGAGCATGCAATTTACAGTGCAACAACATTATGAAGGTATATTTTTTTGTATTGTTGCCATTTTTATCCATAGTATTGACAGAGAGATGTAAATCACTGGGAGGGGAAAAGAGAATGGATTAGGGAAGTGACATGAGCCGAATTTGAACTTACACAGCCTACATGAGAAAGTGAGACATGTCCGTAGGCCAGCATATTTTGATATAACATTCCCGTCTGAAAATTTAGTCCAAACCAACAGTGGAACTAAAATATCAAATAAAGAATAAAAACTTTATTCTTTCACTATATGTATGGTGAAACATATCCTTTAGACTGAAAAAAGGGCTTGTTTTGTAGCAACAACAGCACTAATGTACTCAAAGATTGATGAACGCTCTTTACTCTATCCGTCTCACTTTTAAAACCATTCATAAAAACCAAACTATTCAGGTGGTTTAAAGCAGCTCATGAAGTAGACATATTCTGAAGAACTCAAGAACATCCTCTGCCTGACTAATAAACTTGCGTTGGTCACACAGAACTAAACTACACTACTGTCAACTGCAATTAACACAAGGCTTCTGCCATGGTGATCAAACTGAGAGAGGATGGAAGTCATAAACGCTGAGCTATCATGGGGCTCTGGCAATATTTGCATAAATATAACTGATTTATGGGTTTTCGGGTAGTCAGACTGAAACTATGAGGCGGAAGTATGCATGACATTATCCGTTTAATGGAATTTCATGCTCTGTCTCTCGCTTGTTATATGATAAGAAATGTTGCTCTCATTAGATATAATACTCACTATGAACATTCTAAAAGTTTATTGCAAAAGTGCCAATCACACCAAACTGCACAAAAGTTCGGCGCAAATGCACAAATAAATGTGAGCCATTTACACGTCTCAAAAGTATCGACACGCAACATGGCACTTACAACTTATACAGTACACACATAATTTCAAGGAAAACAGTTTGGAATTTATTTGCACACCTAATTAAAAGATACAAAATGACCTTTGTGATTCACAATTATCCTAATTCACTGTTTCTGATGAAAATATTGTATAAAGAAAGCATTAAACTCCAATAATTTTTTGAAAAAGGGGTGTTTTAACCACACGAACAGCCCTTCAGCTCAATTTAACAAAGCACCCATAGAATACAGTTCCTTCAGGAGTGCAAACCGAATCTGTTCCCACCCCAAGTGTCAAACAAAACATGATCGCTTGTAGCGAGAACGTGCTACGATCGGTAGCAATGTGGCCCTTATCTGATTGGCTTGAGTAAACGGTGGGTGGAGTCAAGTTATTTGTGGATTTGTCTGCACGTCTTGACTGTTTCAGAATGTTTCGTGTGTGCGGGGATCTACAAATGCACAAGAAGTGATTCTTCAATGTATGCAGCGATTCACAAATGAATGCCAGGCAGAGTTGTGTTTGTGACATAAAACCCATTTGTACAGTATATATATATATATTTTTATATATATTATTTGCAAATCACATTTTATTTATTTGTGAATTTTATTAATTTTTGTGAAACTCTTATTTATTTGTGGATCTTAATCTATTCATTGGTGAATTTGATAATTTTTTTGTAAATCTCAACATTTATTTGTGAATCTCAATCTATTTATTTGGAATAACGCAACAATTCTAACCCAAAGTCCTCATCTCGTATTACCTTGTCAAAGAAGATTTGTTTCTACACTGCAGCTTAAAAAATTTAGATGCATCAAGAATCAGATTGTCACTTTGATTCAAAACCTAATCGGATCTTGACTTCCTTTGACATTCCCTTCACACTACCACACTTTCAACAAAAAGTGTCAAACTACACCTACTAAAAACAGAGACTTTTAAAGTTGAAGACCTGAGGCTCAGGATGTTTTGAAGTGTCGTCACTTACTCAATAACAACTCCTACACTAGTCTGCATGTCACAAAAGTACTACAGCATGATAAAAACCGGCGTGGACAGAATGAAACCGCCCAACAGAGGAACCCGAGGAGCCCAGAGGCGAACCCATATGTCTCGCCATGTTATTGGGAAACAAACCCGTGATTTGTGTTGGTTCGAGAAACATCATGCTGGACACAGGCATTCATAACACAGCACTGGTGACAATGGAAATAATTTCAGCACTCGACCAAAGGAGAGATGGTATCGCAACTGGCTCAGTAATTATGAGGCTAAACCAAAGTGACAAGCGGTTTTGATTGTGGAAACAGAGGTTCTGAGATACAGACTGGGATAATACATGCCATAATGCAACCCTCCGCAGAGAGTGACTCAGGTATCAGAGCGGCCCCTGAGAGGGAACGAACAGCTGATGAAATTACTTCATATTAATGACTCACACAGGGGCGAGCAGATCCACCTTTGCGGTAATCTGATCAAAATGTTTTCAAATTGCATAAGAGACGTGTTCATGCTGACCTCAGTTCATTCTCAGAGCTTGATAAAGATAAATATATGTGACCACGTTTGGGTCAGATGTATTAATCACGCAGACGTTTCATATGATGTATCTTTTCTTTCCAGACTTTGGAAAGCGAATGTGATTAGTTGATTCATGTAAACCCAGATCCTGAGAGCAGATATAACTCGGTAATCCATGTAAATATGAATGGTAAGATTAGATGTGATTGGCTGACGGGATGCCACATGGGGTGGAGATGAAACTGCAAGGTAAGAAGTAAAAATGTAAAAGTAAAAAAATTGCAAATTTGGGGAAAATGAAAGGAAAAGAGATTAAGTATATGGAGACCCAAATGTGTCACTCAATAATCAATCAATAAATAAATAAATCAGTTGAGATATTAAAAATGTATCAAATAATCAATTAATAAACAATAACATTTGGTTAAGCGTTTAGTATTAGTAAGAATTAAAAATTAAGAATTTAGTAATTTATAAATTAGTTCATAAAAATACTGAAAATAAAATATTCGGTTTAGCCATTTATAGTATTACAATAAAGAACAAAAAAAAAGTTTTGAAATAGTCTTTCAAAAGTTTGGGGTTCAGAAAGATTTTTGAGATTTTGCATTGTAAATACAAGATCTTGACCAAAAATTGATGCACCTTGATTGAAATAAATGTTGTGATGTTACTTCCATCAAGATGTGCAAACATGTTTGGTCAAGATCTTGTATTGGCAATGCAAGAGTCCAGCACTCTGTAAAGTCTCTTCCAGCATATCCCAAAGACTTTCAGTGAATGCCTGGACTGATGTGTGCCTATTCATGTGTGAAAATTATTCTTCATGCTCCCTTCCAACCATTCTTTCACAGTTTGAGCCTGATGAATCATGGAATATGGTCATGATGTCTTCCTAAATGGTTGTTTAAGAAATTAAAAGCTACACTTCATCAATTAGGGTTAGAAGAACTGTTGCCAAACATATAACATGCTAGAAATATAATAAATATGGTAATAATCATCCATAGACTCTTAAGCATTTGCCTATTTAAATCCAAACAGTGGCTTTTTTTGGCCAGGCAGTGTAGGCCTGTATATTTTATTATATATTGAATAAACTTAATATATTTCCTTATCAAATTATTATTAAGTGGCATAAATAGGCCTGAATTTGGAAATGCAAGAGATGAAGAATGAAAGTTGAAGAATAAATAGTAAGTGGCATTTTCAAAGCCAGCAAAAATTTGATCATATTGTAAATCTTCAAGACACACTCTTCTGTTCAACCCTGAAACACTGATGTCATTTCCAACAATATGGGTGCAAAAAGACACTCTTGAGTCTAAAGCTGTCTCAATAGATACATGAAAACCAATGACAACACAATGAGCACAACGTGATCAACACAGCCAAAGCTTAGCCCTGCATAAAAACATGGAGGCTTCTCAATGCAAGATCAACAGATTAAGACATCTTCTTAAAGGGATGGTTATTTTGTTCCAAACCCCATTCCCATGGAACACATTTTGCATTTACTTTACATACAATGACAGTTCATCCTAAACACGTCTATCAAGCAACAAAAAGGACAAACACGCACTATAAACATAGTCCATACAACTACATTCGATTCATATATGATTCTTGTTAAATCTGATTTCTGTCATTGTACAAATATACTTGCCTCCAAATCCTTCGACTTCTCTTTTTGTGTTCCACTTAAAAAATAGGACCATAATTGTTTGGAATGGCATTGTTGTAATGTCTGTCTGTGTTCCCCCGGTCTTTGTGCTTTTGGTTCAGTCCTGTTCAGTTTTCCCGCTCCTCGTTTGTGTTCATGTATACCACGCCCCCTTGTTATCTTGTTTAGCTTGTTTGGCCTTGTATTTAAGCCCTGTGTTTCAGTCCAGTCTTTGTGAGTTCTTAATAATGTTGTTGTTGTACCTTGATGTTGGTGGTTCTGTTCCTTAGTCTTGTGCCCTAGCCAGTGTCTTTATGTAGTTTGAGTTTATTAAATAAAGTGTGCTGCAATTGGATCCTGCTTCCTCCTTGCTTCCACCTCATCGTGACAGAAGAACTCACCGCCAATGGATCCAGCAGTTGTTAGCAACCAGGTACTAAGAAGATTTCTAGCCTCTATGTTTCAGGATGGCCAGCGGATCGAGAAGTATGTGAGGGACTTTTTGAACTGCTGCCATCTGGGATCGCTGTATGACATTGAGCTCATGGACCTGTTCTGGAGCGGGCTGGATGCGGATATCGCGCAACTGATGCCGGATGATTATACCGGTTGGACCCTAGAGGGATATATTGACCTGGCCCTTTACTTGGGGGGTTCGGCATCTACGGTGGGCTTGGCTGATGAAGCACCCTGCCAGTTCACAGTATCCCTGGAGCCTATCCACGTCCCGCCTGTCCAGCCAGAGACCGTCCAGCCAGAGACCGTTCTCGTCACGTCTTCCCAGTCAGAGACTGATCACGCCACGCATGCGCCGCCTGAGCCCTCAGTGACCGCAACACTGGCCATTATGGCCACAGCCATGTGGTGTGTGTGGGCTACGCACACACTTGAGCCGGTGTCCGCTGATCCTGCGCCAGAGCCCGCTGATCCTGCGCCAGAGCCCGCTGATCCTGCGCCAGAGCCCGCTGATCCTGCGCCAGAGCCCGCTGATCCTGCGCCAGAGCCCGCTGATCCTGCGCCAGAGCCCGCTGATCCTGCGCCAGAGCCCGCTGATCCTGCGCCAGAGCCCGCTGATCCTGCGCCAGAGCCCGCTGATCCTGCGCCAGAGCCCGCTGATCCTGCGCCAGAGCCCGCTGATCCTGCGCCAGAGCCCGCTGATCCTGCGCCAGAGCCCGCTGATCCTGCGCCAGAGCCCGCTGATCCTGCGCCAGAGCCCGCAGATCCTGCGCCAAAGCCCGCTGATCCTGCACCAGAGCCCGCTGATCCTGCGCCAGTCCTGTTCAGCCCAGAGTTTCCTTCACCGCTGGTCCTGCCCAGCCTAAAGCCCTCTTCACCGCTGGTTCTGCCTCTTTCTCCTGAGCCGGTGCCTTCTCCAGGCTACGACCCCGTAGCTACCCCCAAGAATTTTTTGGGGGGGGGCAGTAGGCCACCACCATGGCCACCCGAAGGGTCCTCTCCAGCATGGCCGCCCGAAGGGTCTTCACCGCCGTGGCCGCCCGAAGGGTCTTCACCGCCGTGGCCGCCCGAAAGGTCTTCACCGCCGTGGCCGCCCGAAGGGTCTTCACCGCCGTGGCCGCCCGAGGGGTCTTCACCGCCGTGGCCGCCCGAAGGGTCTTCACCGCCGTGGCCGCCCGAGGGGTCTTCACCGCCGTGGCCGCCCGAAGGGTCTTCACCGCCGTGGCCGCCCGAGGGGTCTTCACCGCCGTGGCCGCCCGAGGGGTCTTCACCGCCCTGGACGCCCGAGGGTCCGACAGCTCCGCCCTGGACGCCCGAAGGGTCTGCTCCGCCCAGGACGCCCGAGGGTCCGACAGCTCCGCCCTGGACGCCCGAGGGTCCGACAGCTCCGCCCTGGACGCCCGAGGGTCCGACAGCTCCGCCCTGGACGCCCGAGGGTCCGACAGCTTCGCCCTGGATGCCCGAGGGTCCACAGCCTGCTCCGCCCTGGTCACGCCCTCAGCCTGCTCCGCCGTGGCCTCGCCCTCAGCCTGCTCCGTCGTGGACACGCCCACAGCCTGCTCCGCCCTGGTCACGCCCTCAGCCCGCTCCGCCGTGGCCTCGCCCTCAGCCTGCTCCGTCGTGGACACGCCCACAGCCTGCTCCGCCCTGGCAGTCTGTTCGTCCAGCTCCGCCCATGTTCCATGGCCCAGGTCCGCCATCGCAAGACCCCGGTCCCGTTCCCTGCACGGACCTGGCCCGCCATCCCTCCCCCGGGACCGCCTCCGCTCCACCACCCTCCCGAACTATGTCTCTAGTTTTGATGGGCGTCGGGAGCCGCCCGTAGAGGGGGGGCTATGTTGTAATGTCTGTCTGTGTTCCCCCGGTCTTTGTGCTTTTGGTTCAGTCCTGTTCAGTTTTCCCGCTCCTCGTTTGTGTTCATGTATACCACGCCCCCTTGTTATCTTGTTTAGCTTGTTTGGCCTTGTATTTAAGCCCTGTGTTTCAGTCCAGTCTTTGTGAGTTCTTAATAATGTTGTTGTTGTACCTTGATGTTGGTGGTTCTGTTCCTTAGTCTTGTGCCCTAGCCAGTGTCTTTATGTAGTTTGAGTTTATTAAATAAAGTGTGCTGCAATTGGATCCTGCTTCCTCCTTGCTTCCACCTCATCGTGACAGGCATGAAGGTGAGAGAACAATGACAGCCTTTTCATTAATCCATTACTATTCCTCTAAAAAGATGTCTTGTTAATTTCTCATGACTTGTCAAAACTCTCAAGATAGTCAAAAGATCTTTTTCCAGTTCACTCCTGACGAGGAACATCTAAACACTGATTCAGAGTGACAGCTTCAGATTTATCATCCCACAGATGTTTGAATCATTCCCGGTGTTTCAGGCTCCTGCACAGACGCGTGATTCGAGGCCGTTGAAACGATAGAGAACAGCTGGCGACTGAGTCGTTTCCTCTGACCCCAGTGCATTCGAACGGCGCCCCCTAAATAAACCTGTCAGATGCGGTTTGATACGGGCACTGCGGGGCGTTGTGCCAACTCCACCCACCTCTCCGGGCCCACCATCTGTTAAATATGCCACACGCGAGCCAGGAGACCTCTGAGACGTGCAACATCAAGAGGGGCTGGCGAACATTCAAATAAGCTCCAATGTATTTGAACTGGTTATTTTGCAACTCTCTCTGATAAATTAAAACTCAAAGCAGAGGAAATCTAAATTGGTGTCAGAAGCAGATGAACAAATAAGATTTTTTCCCACATAATCGCAAACAAAAACAAGTAAATCAAGCAGATGAAATGATTTAGGATGTCTCCGGTAGACAGCCGCATCATGAACTGTTCTATTACGACTGACAAATGAGATCTGTGTCGGAAAACATTAATTTCTGTGAGAGCTTTGGCAAGCTATTGAGTTTGTTTTATATATTTATCGATATGAGAAATGTCAACAATAAAAAACAAGCTATTGTAGGCATATATCATAGATAACACTTTCTGTCTAGAGAGAGGAATAAGAATTATTTTCACAAAAACAATTCCATATACAAGTTTACATACCGGTATATAAAATTCCATATAGCATTGCAGTTATTGTTCATAAAAACTAAAACTATTAAAAAATCCCTTTTGTTAATTTAAATAAATCAAAAATAAAATAAATTATAGATACCAGATGACAAACTTAAAAATTAAAAACTTTAAATGTTACATTGACAACCAACCTTAAATAAAATGTTAAATATAAAGTACTAAAATTACATAAATGAAACTGAAATAAAAATAAATTAAACCTATACATATATATATATATATATATATATATATATATATATATATATATATATATATATATATATGACAAAGCCACATAACAAAATTAGTAAAACTTACAATTGAAATGATAATGCTCAAAAGTATTAATAAATACAATAATACTATCAAATAATGATAATAAAATAGCACTGGCAAAAGACTATGGTAGAATCTTAAAGTGCGCAGATCTGCACAGTTGATGGTAAAGTACGCAATTACGTATGAATTACACTGTAAAAAAATATATGATCAATAAGTTATGACAACATGTTTTTACATAGCTTATCAAAACTCATCAAAATAAATTATACAAGATTCAACTCATTTTTTAAGTCAGTTTAATCTAATTTAAGTTGAAATGAAACAAAACAAGTTGATTGTACTTAAAAATTTAAGGCAGCAACTTTTTTACAGTGTAATGAAAATCCGAAATTCAATTGCATGGTAAAAGGTGTAGCTTTAAAAGCATACATCAATATTTCAAAAGTCCAGCAGAAATAGCACCTCATCTGGCCACCATTCTGAGCTTGCATACTATATACGCTTTGTTAGAGTCCCTGAGGAGAGTGACTTCTGTAGTGTAGTAATGGATGTTACAGTTACTTACGTATTCACCGTAGGCATCCTGCACGGTTGGAGGAGGAGGTCTGTACCCAGGTGGGGGCGGAGCTCCTCGTGCTCTCTGTGAGGGAACCCCCCTCCCTCTGCTGGACGGGACCCTGCTGGGCGGAGCTCCTCTGGGCGCCACCCCCCGGGGGACTGCAGCCTGAGGCGGAGGAACACCCCCTCTACTCCTGCAGGACAAACACTTCAGCTCAATATACATCAACGAAATTTCATATGTCAATCAATTCAATTTTTTGAAAGAATCATAGGCCTATGTGAAACATTACAATAGGAACAATAATGAACAAAATAGTGTAAAAAAAGCCCAAAACAATGTATATACATTTGACATTTTTTTACAAAAATTGCCTGAAATTGGTGGTTTAAAAAAACATTTCAACTACAATATGTGCTTAAATGTTTGAATTATTTTTATACAGGGGCACAACTACCCAGTGTCAGAGGAGTATGCAGCTACAGTTGTCAGCATCCACTTATTTAGCTGCTGTCGAATCCCTTGACTTGCCATCTCCTTTTCCCTCTTTCTTTTTCTATTTTTAGCTCCCAACAGCTTTTTTGCTTTATCCGTTTTTTCGACGACAATTCAATACTCGTACCAGCTCGCTCAGCGCTCACGGCGACCCCGATCGCTCGCGATATTTTTTACCATTGCTTTGGCAGCTCTATGCGTCGCATATAGTGCATTCCCACTTTTTGCGCCACTGGTTTTATAGATAAAACTAAGTAGAAGCTAAAGTATAAGTCATAATATATTTAACATTTTGCTTGTCCCTATGTAATTCCCATAATTCCACAGTTTTGATGACTTTCCTTTAATCGACTATAGTGCACACTACCGTTCAATAGTTTTGGGACTATTTTGTTGATTTTTAAAAAAAGGAATTCATACTTTTATTCAATAAGGAGGTGTTAAATTGATCAAAATTGACAATAAAGCATTTGGCAGTGTTATCATGTATTATCCCAAAAAATTAAATTTCAAATAAATGCTGAGTTGAACTTTCAGTGACTCTGAAGACTGGAGCTTTGCCATCACAGGAGTAAATTAAATTTTAAAATAATATTAAAATGTTATATAGAAATCACTGGATTTTCAATGAATCTTTCAGCTAGATCAGACAGATCTAGTCTATATTCTGGCTATTATTTACAAAATAAAACTATATTTTATCCTCTGATGCAGTGGTTCCCAAAATGGGGTACGTGAGGTGACCAAGGGGGTGCGCAAACAAAATGCTGAGTTTTGCGTTTATTTGATTCTGTCCCACCTTAAAATAACATTAAAACTAAACATGTATTTCTAACAGGCAAAATTTGTAAAAACAGGAAAATTGGAGTACTGTAAAAGGTAAAATACATGACATCCAATGCAATTACAAAACTGACTGCATCCACACAAGCAGTGTGCATATAATAGGTTGTGTGCAGATTATTATTATTTTTTTGCTACATTACTGCTGTTCTCGACAATATACATTTGTAAAAGTGGGGATTTAGCACTTGCATGAAGAACACATTTACACACAGACTGTGCATAGGGATCGATTATAGACTCAAACTCTCTTTGGTACAAAAACATACCCTATGTGAGTTTTTGTTTTTAATGTCCATATTATACGAGCAAGAATACAATTTTCCCCCGAATATCCTCACAATTGCATATGTGACACTAAATAAATCCAACAGTTCAAAATGCAAAAAAGTCATAAAAAATGGTGTGGATTTTAAACACAGTATTGTCAATATTGTTAGCTCTATTTTGCAACAAAGTAATGATTCTAACAGATGAGCTAAAGGACTGTGAAGCATTAGGGGTGTTGATGGACTCGATCTACTCCATCTGTGTTTTGATCATATACTTCTGGAATATGATCCAGAAGTAGTCTTTGACAAAAACTCGATTTTCTTAGCGTTTTGCTCAAAATGTTGCTTTTTTCTGAAACTTACCCGTATTCAAGTGTTAATAAAAAAAAAAAAGAATGCATGAAGTTTGAATAAAACATGTTTTTTGTTTAAAAGCAGTGGCTAGGTCCTTTATTTTGATGTATTGCATGTTCAGATATTCACGCAACAAAATATTGTGGAGGCCATGAAACTTTTGTGAAAATGATAAAAAATGCTGGCGTCAGCTGGCAACTTTTTAAAAATACACTGGAGGGGAAAGAGATAAAAAAACGCACCTGAAAATCAATTTAAAGGGACAAATATAGTCCCTTAATGAAAAAGGTGTGAGTGAAGTGTAAGAAGAAAAAAGGAGGTGCGCAGAAGGATGTTAACGCCTCAGGAGGTTTGGAAAGTTTGGAAACCACTGCTCTAATGGAAGATTGCTTTAATGGTTTTATTGAATTTTTCTCTCCAACTATGATGAAAATGAGAATGATTTGAGGTAATGACATTAGTGTCAGTCCGTGTGAGCATAAATCTGCCAGTTATGCCGCATTAAACTCTCAGTGGAGTTTAAAATTCTTTGCTCAATAAACAGCAGACAAAATTCGAATGAACAGAAAAGGTGATATTAAGGAGTTAATTTGCCTTATTTACATGTTTTTCTGGTGTTTCACAGTTCCCTATCAGGGAACTCGAGCTGCGTGACAACGCTTTGGGAACGCCCCTGCGTGAGTGCGTCATGAAGCACGTATGAACGTCATAGGCGGGTGACGTCATCGACCAGGAAACTATATAAGCACCCCAAAACACAAGCGCGTCAGCTTCTGAGTCTTCAGCAAGCGCTCTGTGTGTGAATATATCAGTCTGTGTCTCAAGTGTTTTCGTCTGTCCTTAGAAATTGCTAGGCAGGAGTTTTTCACATGTAAAAAAACTATAAGGAGACGATATATATATATAATATGGCGAGCGAACAGCAGTTCAGAAAGTGTGTTCATCCCTGCCCACGTTATATCACGGGTGGGGACACTCACGATCTGTGTGTTGTTTGTATGGGAGTGCAGCATGCCCAGTCAGCTCTCGAGGGAGCTGGTTGCGAGCATTGCGAGCATTCGTCGAAGAAGAAGCCCTGACGCCAGAAATGTCAGGGTACTGAGGGTGGTCCCCACCAAGAGAGAAAGGTGTTCGCTGCAGTACACAGCGCCCGTTCTCTCTCGGTGCCCTCAGGGGCCCGTTCTGCCAACCCCGCCTGCGTGCCGGGGCGTAGACGGTCCTAGCGAGCGCTTTCCCGAGGGACGCTCGCCCGCTCTGAGGAGCGGTTTAGAGTGGTCAGACCAGTTGTTCCCTGCCGGTGCGCCGTTACAGGGCACTGTGTCTGCCACTCAAAATATTCCAGAGGCCAGTCTCGAGAGACTGGTACCCTTAGTAGAATTTTTGGCAGAGT
Source organism: Siphateles boraxobius (assembly GCF_051911475.1). Lineage (NCBI taxonomy): Eukaryota > Metazoa > Chordata > Actinopteri > Cypriniformes > Leuciscidae > Siphateles > Siphateles boraxobius. Next base: position 3,034,777 of record NW_027508953.1, read on the forward strand.
GGAAAAGCCTTCCAAATGTATCTCATTGGGTCCTGCAGACTATCGAGAAGGGGTACGCGATTCAGTTCAGATCACGCCCGCCTCGCTTCAGAGGGGTTCTGCCCACAGTGGTGGGCCCCGAGCAGGCTCTGGTTATGGAACAGGAGGTGAAAACTCTCCTGCTGAAGGAGGCTATAGAACGAGTTCTTCCTCCCAGCAGAGAGTTGGGTTATTACAGCCGATATTTCATCGTTCCAAAGAAGGATGGGGGGTTGCATCCAATTTAATACAACCTGCGCCTGTTAAATCGCTCAGTAGAGAAGCTCAAATTCAAGATTCTTACTCTCAAGCAGATCGTGTCACAGATCAGGTCCGAGGACTGGTTTGTCACGATAGATCTAAAGGACGCGTACTTCCACATTTCCATCCTTCCACAACACAGGAAGTTCCTGAGGTTCGCTTTCGGGGGGCGAAGCGTACCAGTATCGGGTTCTTCCGTTCGGCCTAGCACTGTCTCCCCGAACTTTCACGAAATGTATGGATGCAGCTCTGGCTCCGCTGCGACTCCAGGCGACGGTGTCTCCGTGCTCTGGCTATGTGAAAAGAACCTTGGTTCCTGTCCCTAGGGCCTGTGTTGGGGGCTCCGTGTCGTCGTGTAACACTAACGACGGACGCCTCTCTCACAGGCTGGGGGGCGATCATGAGTGGTCGCTCGGCCCAGGGTCTGTGGCAGGACCATCATCTTCATTGGCACATACATTGTCTAGGCTCTGAAACACTTCCTCCCAGACCTGAGAGGTCACCATGTTCTTGTCCGGTCAGACAACACATCGGTGGTCTCTTATATAAACCATCAGGGGGGTCTGAGTTCCTGCCCGTTATACAAGCTGGCTCGGCAGATCCTTCTATTGTCCCAGGGGATCCCTGGGACAATATCGACATGAAGGCTTTCCTCCTCCCTAGGCCGGGATACGTTCCCAATGTACCAACCAATGTGGTCAGGCCTATTGTACTGCAGGCTTTCTGTCCTCCTCCATTTCTGACATCGGACCAAGAGAAACTAAATCTGCTGTGCCCTGTTAGGGCCCTAGATGCTTAGGTCCACAGAGCTGACGCGCTTGTGTTTTGGGGTGCTTATATAGTTTCCTGGTCGATGACGTCACCCGCCTATGACGTTCCGTCTCGCCATTGGACTGATTTCATACGTGCTTCATGACGCACTCACGCAGGGGCGTTCCCAAAGCGTTGTCACGCAGCGTCTCGTTCCCTTCAGGGAACTAGGGTTACATACGTAACCAGAGACGTTTTGTAGTCTAAGCGGTAAATGTTCTCAGTAGCTATGTTTTCATCCAAACTTGCGAATTTAACTTATGAGCAGAATTGGAATATTGCATAAAACATTTGCAAATAAAGCACCATTTCCTTCCAATGTGTTCAAGAGAACAGAATGGGAACTGGCACAAAATATCTGTAATAAAAAGGATGTTGCTGCCATTATCTTTCTTCCTATATCATACATGACATAAATGATCATTGCACAGATGAAACGCAATAAACGCAGTCATGTTTTCTTGCGTTCGGACGCCTGGTGTTTGGGAATGCAATCAGGTGACGCTTCTGGGAGGGAATTAAACCAAGTCATTCTGATGACAAACTTTGGAAACATAGCAAGTACAATCAAATCTGATCGTACCTGTGCGGTCCTGGCGCTGGTGTTCCTCTGGCTCGTGTGCTGGCTTTGCCTCTCGCAGCCGGGACTTTGGCGTCCTCCGACCCGCCGTTCAGATACGTCAGCTCCTGTAGTTGAGCCTGTCTGATCTCATCATTATAGTCCTGTACACACACACACATATGGGCACTAGTTAATGAGCTGGAACGTGCAATAATGGTCCACTTGATTTTCAAGGGGAAATATATGCCCCCTGCAACCCCAAACATGCACCAACACGTGTTTTTCCCCAAGAGGAAGAATTCTGCATATAAATAGTAACATTTAATATAGCTTTCCATTAGCATAACAGATGCGCCTGTGAGATGTTAAATACATAAAGCCAATACTGTGCACAGACATGTACATATGCATAGTGTTTGTTGGTCTAACTAAAATAGGATTTTCAAAAAAAAAAAAAAAACTGTCCTCTGGGCACCAGGCCTTCTTCGGCAAAATGTGCCTGGTAAAAATTAAATTTAAAATTTTTGGTCTCAAGGTAATAAACACTGCAATTAGGTAACAGCAAACATGCTGATGCTCAACTTTTGTTCCGCAGATCGCACTCACACCTGTGTGCAAACGTACCGGGATAAGGAATTTTTTGATCTCCTCCAGAGCGTGACCCATTCTCGCATACGCTTCGGCGGGGGGAGCGAACACCTCGATCAGCACGTGAAGATCTTCGTTGAGGTGATTATACTTGGCCTCTCCACTCTTTCGCAGTTCTTCTTCCTGTTAACGCAAAACCAAACATTTATGCATTTGCACACTTTCGCCAGCACCGTCCTCTGCTTCAGTAACTAAAAATGTGTAAATTAACTGTCAACTTTTTTTTTCCATCAGTTTTACTTATTAAAAAAGTTAAATATATATATATATATATATTTTTTTTTTTTAAAGTACAGTAGCAAAAACAGCCTGTTTATGTTCAAAATTTTTACAGTTTATGTAAAAAAAATGTATTAAAAGAAATTCATAATTTTATTCAGCAAAGACATATTAAATAGATCAAAAGTGACAGTAAAGACATATTATGTTAAAAAATATTTCTATTTCAAATAAATTCATCAAAGAATCCATAATTTTTTTAAATAATAATCTAAAAATAGAAGATGCAGGAAGGAAAGACCCCTTTTCCACCTTTGAAATGCCACACCCTGGATACTAAGGGATGTAAATAAATAAACAAGCAAAATTAATAAACTACAGTAATTATGCCATGCATATTCAATTCAATTAAAATGGAAATTCCATATGCAAATCCATTAACACTGGGCAGGGAGTGTGTGTGTGTGTGTGTGTGTGTGTGTGTGTGTGTGTGTGTGTGTGTGTGTGTGTGTGTGTGTGTGTGTGTTGGTGGTGGTGGTGGTGGGATCCAGAACTGTGAGCTGACGCAAAGCAAAAGAGCAATTTAACAGGAACACAAAACAAAAACATGGCAAAGAATTACATCAGCCAACCCGTCAAATGCACAGATGAAGCAGGGTGAGATTCCTTCATCCAACATGTTTTTTCACTGGAGAGCAAAACGTGCTGTTAAGTGTGTGTGTGTGTGTGTGTGTGTGTGTGTGTGTGTGTGTGTGTGTTTGTGTGTGTGTGTGTGTGTGTGTGTATGTCTCCTGTGCTTCCTCTGATGTAATGCAGTTAATCTGATCTCTTTAAAACAGTCGCTGTTATGCAAATGAGGTGCTAATTTCATCGGCTGTTTACTGAAAGAGGTGAGCTTAGAGCAGATATGGTGAGGTAACAGAGTGTGTGCGTGCAATGGCAGTATGAATGGAACATTGTTTTTGCTGTTTCACAGAACCAAGATATGCTGTTATTGTAATGTTAGCTATAGTACAGTTCTGAGTGTCATTGTTTGTCTGGAGTTTCTGACGAATAACGACAATAAATGCTTGTATTTACACTTGTGGCTCTTTTTTTTGTTCTTCCTTGTCGTTCATTCGTCATCTTTGCTTTCGCGAAGCATTATTTTGATATGATAAAGAGACATCCACTCTTGCGTTGTGTGTTTGCGCATTTTGGGGGAGGAGCAACTAAGGGAGGGGTGTGTTTGTGTGGGTTGATTTTCCTGAAATCACTTACTGCACCTTTAAGGACGTAAAAGTTTTCATTATAAAAATACTTATGTTATATTTGTATGGTCTACAGCTTTGAGAAAAGTGCTTTCAAGAGCATATTTTCATATTTATCGGTGAACACACATATACATATTAAGTTTTCTAAACTGCTTCCAAAAAACAACCTCTTGTAGGGTTTGGAGCGTGTATGTTTACTATGAAAATCGTTTGGTAAATTCTGTGAAATTCGTTTCTGCAAATTCTAGAACATCAAAGAGAATTATGAGCTTTAAGCAAATCTCTCCTCTCTGCTGTGGGACGGCACTGCAGGAGAATCTCCAAACGGCTTAAAATCGCGCAGGTGAGCTTTCCAGATCCAAACCGTCCAATTTGCACCACACAATTCTCCCTCTCTCACTTTTCTCCATGGAGAGCTTGTTCACCTAAATCTGACAGGACCGGAGGAGAGCAGCAGTCAATAACAACACGCCCAATTAGTAGATAAAACCTTCCAGAACACCCTGAGCTCTGTAACAGCTGTCTGAAGGGAGAAGATTGCTTGTGCGAACAGGGGATGTAATTGCGAGCACGCTTATACATGCACACATCAAAATCATCTGCAGTCGAGCTATTCAGAAGGGGCCCAAAATCAACATCACACACACACACACACACACACACACACACACACACACACACACACACACACACACACACACACACACACACACACACACACACACACACACACACACACACACACACACACACACACACACACACACACACAAATCTGTGAGAAATATGCTGGGGGGAAATGTCAATCACTTAAAGGATACATGTCATGGAATTTCCTGACTCTTTTGAAATACATTTCGCACAAAAAAAAAAAAAAAGTTAACGAATTAGAGCATAGGTCATTTAGAACAGTCTTAAAAGTACAGCCTTTTCTAAATGTTTATGGTGCGAAAGATTTACAAAAAATAATGCTTTCTTGAGCAGCAAATCATCATATTAGAATGATATCTGAGGGATCATGTGACTCTGAAGACTGGATTAATGATGCTGAAAATGCAGCTTTGCATCACAGGAATACATTACAACTTAAAATGTATTAATATAGAAAATAGTTATTATAAGTTATGATAACATTTCAAAACATTAATGTTTATTGTATTTTTGTCCTAATAAATGCAGCCGTGGTGAGCATGAAAGTCTTAAATACTTATGACAACATTCAAAAAAATCTTACCAACCATTTGAAAAGTAGTGTATGTTTTAACTGTATTCTCTATTGGAGCTGGGAGTGAGGGGATTGTGGGATTGAAAAACCTTTATGCAAATGAGAAGTGCAAAAATGCTGGACGGCAGCCAATCACTGTGGGGTGAAAGCTGTGATTTTCATTATCTGCCAACAGTTTCTGGTGCTTAAAGCACATCATTACGCATTATTTAATTGAATTCAGTTTTCAAATGCAGTTTACACCCTAAAGTGTTTTAAGCCATACAAATGTTATAAGTATTTGAAATAAGCACAAATGTTAGGGCATGTCAAAACACAACCACTGCCCAGAAAACACCTCAAACCCCACAGTGTTAAAATATATACTTTGGACATTGGAAAATCCAATTTGCCAACTGTATCTAGGTAGTAGTATCCAGGTAGTTAGAGCTTGTATTGAAAACAATTATAGACCAGAACTGGGCTGTTTTTGGTCCAAGAAACCTTGGCTTGCATAAAATAATATGAGGGGAAAACCACTAAATCGAACAAAACGACCACTTTAAATAGAAGAATGCCTCTGAATTGCTTGAACAGCCAAAGTCAGTTGCATGAAATGCTTTAAGAAATAATCTGTTGTTTTCCAATAACCCCAAACCTGTCAAGACAATATATCTCTGTCCCTTTGTCTCTTGTGTTCTTTCTCTCTCTGACAGGATGCTGAGCTTAGCATTTCTTTATGACATTGTATCCCTCTTTCCAGGTGAGGTGTGTGTGTTGGGGGGGCATCAGCAACTATCGATCGATTCAATCAGCGGTGCAGCACGTAGAAAAACGACAGACGCAGTCGAGATCGTTCAGAGCGCTTTTCACCCGTGACAGCGGAGACAATGAGACGATGCGGTGAAAGACGGGACAGGAACACCAGCTTTGCCTCGTACACTCTGATTAACGGCCCAAAGGAAAAACACTGATAATAAGGGGAAAAAGAATACCTTTTCTTTGTCTCTCATGGATCCCTTGCCGAGGATGGACATCTTGGTCAGCGTGTCCTCTTGTAGTCTCTTTAATGAGTTCCCTCGAGGGCCCAGGAGTTTACCCACAAAATTAAACTAATAAAGAGGGAAAAAACAAAGAGTTTTACTAACACTTCATTGTACTGTCTTCTAATTACTATTCCTTTCTATATCAGTTATGCAGAATTACATGCTAAATATTTCCTCTGCAAAAGTAGTTAAACATTTATCAAACACACACTGGTATGTTAAACATTGTATTTTTCTTGCCCACATCAACCAATTAAACAGCGCCACTTTCCTTTCCATTACCCATGATCCCCCTTTTTTTACTGGTTATGTATGCTTTAATGATCAAATATTTATGTAAGACACTGTACTAGCTTCTTTGTTCAAATTTTGTATTAATATTTTACAAATTATGATTTTTTTAAAATTAGCTAGTTAATATATATATATATATATATATATATATATATATATATATTAATTCTATAAATATTAGTTAATTATAAAAAAACTAAAAAACCACAGTTACATGATGTGCCGATTAATTAATCTAATTAATTGCACATCAAATTTGGCTGAGAAATTACCCTGAAAAGATCATTTAAAGTCATTATTGTGTTAAATAAGAAAATCATCAATAGACATTACAAAAAGTAGCTTTAGAAATAAATATTGTATCTGATTCAACTTAGAATTTATTACACATAAACTTTTAGACTACAAGGGCCATCATTTTTTTTAATTGGTATTTAGATATATTTACAGACCAAAAATAGCTTCAAAATAGCTTTTATGTTCTGCAAAAGAAAGAAAATCATACAGGTTTAAAACAACATTAGCGTGAGTAAATGTAAATAAACCTGATTTTCATTTTTGGACATGAACAAGCACTCCTGTAATATTGCAGTCGTTACTCATGTGATATTGCTTAAAGGGATAGTTCACCCAAAAAATTGAATTATGCTATTAATTACTAAATTAGTAATATTAACTAATAATAAACCCGTAAGACTTTCGTTCATCGGAACACAAATGAAGATCTTTTTGATGAAATAATGTGCATTTGAAAAAGCAACACGTTGACAGATTCAGACTTATTTGCTAAGCAAACATATTGACAAAGCAAACATATTTCCAAACATGAGAAACATATATGAACCTCTTGTCCAACAAAAGACAACATTTAATAACATGCTTTAACTCCAAACTCACTTCAAAATGACAGTTGAGCATCATTCTGAGAGATGATGTGGCTTCTTACACAGAATAAGACAGTTGTGTGTTTATTAGTCCTGTTTAATCAATCAAAGCGTTTCAATCTTCTGTTTATTCAGCTACGGATAGTATGTTGCCCATAGTAGGGATATCCTGGAATGATGTTCGTTATCGTACTTCTGCGACGGGGCATATTTGGAGTGTCTGCGTGAGAGCGCCCTCTGGTGTTCAGATGGAGCAGCATTTACTACCGATCAGCCGCAATGCACTGACAAGCTGCGCATAATCGTAAATTTAATCGAAATAATCGCAGCCCTTTGCCAAATCGCGTGTGGTTTCATTGCGATTAATTGTGCAGCCCTAATGAAATCTGAGAGATTTCTGTCCCTCCATTGACAGCTATGCAACTACCACTTTGACACTTCAAAAAGTTCATTAAGAGATCTTAAAACTAATCCATATGAATTGAGCGGTTTAGTAAAAATATTCTAAAGAGATACGATTGCTTTATATGCAGAACAGTTTTATTTCCATCTAACCGAATATAAACTAATCACTGAGGTCCCAAAAAAATTAAGATGAAACTTCAAATTGCTTCAATAAAAGAAAAATATTATGCAATATGTATAATATTCATTTCTTTTAATAAATAACAATTTTAAATTACCGTGCTACATCTCCAGTATTTAGTGCTTGCGAGGGGACAAAACCACAAAGTTACTCTTGACAGAACTGTATCTGTAAAAGACGCTTTACTGAATCAAAAGAGACTCAAGATCTAAAACACACACAGTTTTGTGTCACATTCAGATGGATACAGGTGGCGAGGATCAAAGAAACAAGAGAGAGAATAAAGAGAAAGAAAGGAAGAAGAAACACCCCAGAGAGATCAAAGGATGACAAAAGAAAGAGGAAGCGTATAGGCTGAGGAGGTGAGACGGTTTCTCGGATGTTCTTGTTAAACCGCTTCATCTGCGCCTGCTGTCTAGGCTTGTTAGCGGCCTCTGCGCTGAACCTGGAGTGGGAGATCAAATCCTGCCACCCATAAAGACCTTAGAGAAAGACTAGTGACATGTTCTGAAACTCACAGCAACACAAAGGCTTCACTGAATCTGCTGGTAAAATACGAATCCCAGAATTAGCAGAAAGTGCGGAATGGCTGTATCTCTACTACATACTAAAAGCATGAAAAAAAAAACACTTTTGAGTTCATAGTATGTCAGTACGCATGTGAACGTAAGCATTCAACTACTTTCATTAAAATGCATTGTTTCATGAACTTCGGTTAACTGCTGCAGAAGAATGGATGCATACTTTGACAGTTCCAACAGACAAACTTCTTCTATCTACAACGTTCAACTTTTACTGCTCAGAGTTTGAAGAGTTTATCTGAAGAGATATTGTTGACACACTGTACAGTACATAACTATACAATACATATATACAGAAGTTCAAATTTGTATTTGCATTTAGAAGAATTTAACCCTTTGGCTGTGTTGAAAACCCTGTAACACCTTTGATGTTTCCAGTCAAAATAACCGGCCTTTTAAAAATTGCTTGTAAATTTCTCATCATGCTGTATTATTATCAACAAATATTGAATTTGGATTGATTGTAGGCCTTATTGATATGAGCTTATGCACTGCAGTTTTTGAGTGAAAAAAAAACATTATTTTTCGATAATTTTGTCAATGTTCAACAAAATATGGGGGAAAAAATGCAATTTATCACACTAGTGTGCTTTAATATTTAACCAGGAAGTTTTTTTTTTAAATGCTTCTATTTTGTACAAGATGTCACACTTGTGGTGTTCCCGAAATGGTCAAAAATGACCAGCCTTTACAAAAAAAAAAAAAAAAAAAAAGGTTTTAAATCTCTCATTATGCTATATTATCACCAGATATTGGGTTCAATCTTTGTGTCAACTTGTTTTCTTTCAGTTAGGACAGGTTTTCTATTTATTTTTTAAACTGATTGATCGTAATTTTGGCAAGTAGTTATAACCATGTTCGAGTCAAAGTCAGTAAGTTTTTGTCCAATGAGATAAAATTAACTAACATTTTCGTGAAAAAGAAGATTTTCTCTGCATGGGTCAAAATCACCTGAAGACCACAAAAGTGTTAATGAGAAATGTTTGAGTTTTTCTCTGTCCTGTAAATGTAGACTTTGGTATCTTGCCAAGTCTTTGCATAAGACACAGTTGAGATCTCTTCTGAAACTCTAACGGAGAAACGTTCCATGAAACTTCCATTTGCTATAAATCTCATTGCTCTCTAGACGAAACAATTGAGATGTTAAAATATATATATATTTTTTAATTCCAATGGGAAAACACTTTGATTTGAGATGCACTAATCCTCATATTGTGGGACATAATAATCTCGCATACTTTGTAGTTCTGGAAGTATGCAAATTAGGATGGAGCTGATGACTATGATGTCACTATAAATGGACTATAATGGACACTGTAAAGATCTACTACTGAATCTATGATGCTAGCAAGATCTTTTGCATATGCCACATATCCATGTCATTTATAAGAAACATTAACCTATAAATGTAACCTATATAGTATAACGTATATTTCTGCTTTATACTCCCATTAAGTGTCAGTGAGTGGGTGTGGGATTTTAAGAGCGCGGTTTGTTCTGCTGCTGATGGCTGTTTTTTTCGATGCTTTCATTAGATGCCTGTTATTTACTGAGGTTTTTGTTTGGCTGCTCTTTAATGGTGTAATCTGATGATATTAAGGCTTTTAAATGACAGCGTGGGCCTTAATCTGGACATTAAACACAACACCGAGCTGAGTGAGGATTTACGGAAAGCTCTAAATCTTCTAAACGCACCCCAACACACACATTAAAACACACATCTCCTCAAAAAGCACACATATAAAATGCTTCAACTGACATGTCGTGTATGTTTGCCCCTGAGAAGTGCCATAAATTCCCATAATCGATTGCTGTTTAAATGAATAATCAATTAATCTATTAATCTTTTACCTTAATCTCATAAATCCTAAACGGGGGCAGTAGTAAGTTATCACGTTACGTAATAACCACTTGCTTAACCAACATAAAATAGATGTCGTTTTAAAGCGTAGAGGCTTTACAGTGAATATTGGGAATATGACAATTGCTTAACAAGTGGTAATAAATTTGCTGACATATGAGGGGCTATTTACACTACACCAAAAACGTAAAACTTTTAAAAACGTTTTGGACGTTCGTTTACACGCCAACTGCGTTTTGGGTGCCTGAAAACGCAAAGTTTTGAAAACGGGTTTCAAAGTGTAAGATTTTGAAAAACACGAATCTCTGAAGACTATGACGTCACGTACATGTGTATTACGAGTTCATCACCTATATGTCTATATTGTTTCATCGCCATCTAATGGCAGCAGAATACACAGGTTTTTATTCGTTTTCACGGATCCGTGCGAATAGGGATCGTTTTGACAATAGTTTGTCTGAATGTGAAAAATGAGGCTGCATCCGAAATCACAAACTTCCCTATATAGTAGGCGACAAAAAAGTATGTGACAAAATAAGTATGTCCAAAAATACACAGCACTCATAAAAGAGTAGGCAAAAAGTACAAGTTTTATTATTTTCAATCTGTAGAGCTTCCTTTAAATATTACCGCCTAACGACAAAAAAAAAAAAAAAAAAACTAGAGGAGGATAATAACTGTTATAACTGTGTGCGGCTTTAGGAAAATGTGTGTAGGCTTATAGGAAAGGCACAGGAAAAATGGGGTAATAGCTCACAGGCAAAATTTTGATATCCCACCATGTTATTCATTATGAATTAATTTTAATTGCAGATTACATCAGGTAATGAGGGCAATTTACAGATGGTTCAGCTGATATTGTCCTGGCGCAGATGCTAAATCACATAGAGTATTCACTCAAAAGCTTTCAAAAGAGATCCACGTGTCACTTAGGCTATTAAGCTTGGTTTACTTTTTATGGAAATTTCTGCCTCGCTAATAAAGCTCGGTTTGGAAAACAAAATGACGCAGCTGAAAAGAAAGCTGCATTCTCGGTTTCAGACGAAACAGCCGGCACACTTTGGGTCTGACTACACAGCCTTCACAATGAGACTGACCTCACAGACAAACAGCCAGAGACCAAGTTTTGATAAGACTTTAATTTGAAGGAATAATACATCTAAAAATGAAGATAATGTCCTTATTTACTCACCATCACGTCATTCTGAACCCGTATGCTGTTATTTTATCCATAGAGTAGAAAAAAAAATGATTTCTGAAGAAAAAATATGCAGGCCTTTTTATGCAAAGTTACATTAAATTACTATCTAAGTCTAAGTCTTAAGTCTTCTAAGTCTTCTGAAGCCATAAATTTATGTGAGAAATAAATCAACATTTAGCATGTTTTTCGCTGAAAATCTTAACTTTTTCTGTAGCTCTCAAAACTGGCACATTTCATCCTGAATCTGAACCGGACTAAAAAGAGATGGGATTGTCAGTAATTTAACCTGCTGTTCACAAAAATAGCTATACGACTTGGAATATGTGAATAAAAGACTAAATTAAATAAACTAAACCTCTCTAACATGGATTAGTTTTACAATCTCTATGAACTTTTCGAAGCGTCAAAGTGGTAGTTGCGTAGCTGTCAACGGAGGGACAGAAATCTCTCAGTTTTCATCAGAAAGACCTTCATTTGTGTTCCGAAGATGAACGAAAGTCTTATGGGTTTGGAACAACATGATGGGAAGTAATTAATGACAGAATTAAAAATTTTGAGTGAACTATCCCCTTTAGCATCCCAACCAGACTTGCATTGCAGCTCAACCAATAGCGTGAGTTTGGGGCAGGACTATTTGTTTGACTCACCAATGGCAGACAGATTGAGAAAACAACGGCAAATCTATGACTGGTGGCACAGAAAAGACATGCTTCACCTATAACAAACACTTAAAATGCATATTTCTTGCTCTCTAATATTAGATTCTTCTTTAATCCCAATAACCAGCTCCCCTGACCTCACGAGATGAAATTAGCCAAGAAAGTGTCCCTGTCTTGTAAACGTGCAGCATAAATGAGGCTAGAGGTGACGTCTGGAGGAAAACTGTTCCAATCAGATTCATCACACTCACCCTTCAAGCGCTCGCTCTTTCTCTACATCCACCTGTCAGACTGGACAAATTGAATTTGTCTTCCTCCAGTAGCTCTCTGAGGCTCTAAACAGCGCATTAGTGTCTGCAGTCATCAGAGCTGTCAAAGGCAATCTGTTTAGTGTGATGCGGGCGACGTGAATAGCCGCGCCGTATGACATTACACTGGCGCTCTCGCTCCGTCGCTGATAATTGCTTTATTTGAAGAGGCCTATCATTACTGCTGTAACGCTGAGGGCTCACGTACCCTGACATTCCTTTTAGCTCTGAGATGAAGTTTCATTTACAGAACCTGATGTCCAGATCTTTTTTCTTCCAAACACTCGTCCAATAATGCACCGCTATGACAAAGCTAACTGTTCAACATTGAACGGTGGAGCTCAGGTTTGAGTTTGGCCCATGGCCAAATTCATGTTCTATGGTTTTTATACGTTAGTTTCAAGAATACCATAGTTTTAAATGTCTGGAAACCATGGTTGTACAATACAAATGGTACTTTTTGATAAATGTACTAAATTATGATGAATATGTATACTTACATGGTATTTTGGACATGTATTATGGTAGTAGCATATAAAAACCATGGTGCGTGAATTTCAGTACCACAGTGTATCTAAAATTACTACATATTAACATATGATACCATGGTATTACCGCCACTGTACTTTTTGAAAAGGTTATCATATTCACATCCAGTACATGGTATTAATATGGTACTCCAAGGTACTTCCAGGAATACCATGGCACACGTCTAAACACCACGGTAAATGTACTGAACGATTACACTTACAAAAAGTTTAGTATAACCATGTTTTTTGGACATTGTACCATGGTGTTTAGGGAGGGTACCATAGTATTTTGGACATATGCCATGGTAGTAGCATATAAAAACCATGGTAAATGAATTTCGGAAATACTCTGAAATTGGGTATTTTGGACATCTACCACTATACAAAACTATGGCACATAATATAGTTTAATATATTTCAAATCAGCACAGTTTTACCATCTGATACCATGGTAAGTAATATGTTACTACCACAGGTCTTTTTTAAGGTTTATCATATTCAAATACCATGGTATTTATATGGTACCCTAAGGAAATTTAAAGAATAACATGGTCTTTACCATGGTACAGTACATATCTAAAAATAATTTGGTAATACTATGGTACTTTTGGGTAAATGTGCTGAAGAGTATGGTACTACTACAGTTTATTGGAGATGGTACCATGGTATTTTGGACATGTACCATGGTAGTACCATATAAAACCATGTATATAGTATAATTCAAAGTACCACGGTATTACCATCTGATACCTGTCACAGTCCTCGTCTGCACCTGTCTGTCCTTGTCTGCACTACACTTCCCAGAATCCTCCTTGTCTCCACACCTGAACTCACTCCCTCACTTACCAGCCTGTTCCTCGTTATCATCATCTGTGTCACCTGTCTTCACATCATTATGGTTCATTTGTCTCTGTATTTAGTTTCTTCGTTTCAGTCTGTCTTTGTCGGTTCTCGTCTATGTTAACTGGTGTTTGCATCCACTCTGTCTGCCTGTACCTGTTTGTTGTTTTGATTTATAGTAAAGTTTATTGTTTATTTGAATTCCTCGTCTCCTCGTGCTTCCTGCCATACACCACCCGTGACAGAAGAACCGACCAACCTTAAAGAAAGGAAAAAAGGAAGATGGAGATCTGGAAACAAGCCTTTGTGGGAACCCGCCAAGCTGTGTTCCGTGGGAACCGTTGAGGTCACAGGGGAGGATATGGGTCTAGACTTTTTCAGTATCAACATCTCTGCGTCCAGCCCAATCCTCATCTCATCCGCCCTGTCGAGCAAGAGCCAGAGCCAGTCTTCGAGCAAGAGCCAGAGCCAGTCTTCGAGCAAGAGCCAGAGCCAGTCTTCGAGCAAGAGCCAGAGCCAGTCTTCGAGCAAGAGCCAGAGCCAGTCTTCGAGCAAGAGCCAGAGCCAGTCTTCGAGCAAGAGCCAGAGCCAGTCTTCGAGCAAGAGCCAGAGCCAGTCTTCGAGCAAGAGCCAGAGCCAGTCTTCGAGCAAGAGCCAGAGCCAGTCTTCGAGCAAGAGCCAGAGCCAGTCTTCGAGCAAGAGCCAGAGCCAGTCTTCGAGCAAGAGCCAGAGCCAGTCTTCGAGCAAGAGCCAGAGCCAGTCTTCGAGCAAGAGCCAGAGCCAGTCTTCGAGCAAGAGCCAGAGCCAGTCTTCGAGCAAGAGCCTGAGCCCGTCGCCTGTTTGCCAGAACCGGAGCCAATCGCCTGCCCGCCAGAGACTGAATACGCCGCACTTGGATCTGCTCATGAGGACACGGTACTGATTGTGGCTGTTCTGTGTGTGTGGGCGGCACGCACATCAGCTCTGGCCCATGAGTCCAGTTCCGAGTCCCATGATGTGCTGGTCCCGTCCAGTTCCGAGTCCCATGATGTGCTGGCCCCGTCCAGTTCCGAGTCCCATGATGTGCTGACCCTGTCCAGTTCCGAGTCCCATGATGTGCTGGCCCCGTCCAGTTCCGAGTCCCATGATGTGCTGGTCCCGTCCAGCCCTGAGCTTCCTTCGCCGCTGGTCCCGTCCAGCCCTGAGCTTCCTTCGCCGCTGGTCCCGTCCAGCCCTGAGCTTCCTTCGCCGCTGGTCCCGTCCAGCCCTCAGCTTCCTTCGCCGCTGGTCCCGTCCAGCCCTGAGCTTCCTTCGCCGCTGGTCCCGTCCAGCCCTGAGCTTCCTTCGCCGCTGGTCCAGTCCAGCCCTGAGCTTCCTTTGCCGCTGGTCCAGTCCAGCCCTGAGCTTCCTTTGCCGCTGGTCCAGTCCAGCCCTGAGCTTCCTTCGCCGCTGGTCCCGTCCAGCCCAGAGACCTCTTCGCCGCTGGTCCCGTCCAGCCCAGAGACCCCTTTGCCGCTGGTCCCGTCCAGCCCAGAGACCCCTTTGCCGCTGGTCCCGTCCAGCCCAGAGACCCCTTTGCCGCTGGTCCCGTCCAGCCCAGAGACCCCTTTGCCGCTGGTCCCGTCCAGCCCAGAGACCCCTTTGCCGCTGGTCCCGTCCAGCCCAGAGACCCCTTTGCCACTGGTCCCGTCCAGCCCAGAGACCCCTTCACCGCTGGTCCCGTCCAGCCCAGAGACCCCTTCACCGCTGGTTCCGTCCAGCCCAGAGACTGGTAATGACTCTGTCACTCTCCCCTTTAATTTTTTTGGGGGGGGCCATAGGCCCTCGCCGTGGCCGCCCGAAGGGTCCTCACCGCCATGGCCGCCCGAAGGGTCCTCACCGCCATGGCCGCCCGAAGGGTCCTCAACGCCATGGCCGCCCGAAGGGTCCTCAACGCCATGGCCGCCCGAAGGGTCCTCACCGCCATGGCCGCCCGAAGGGTCCCCACCGCCCTGGATGCCCGAGGGTCCGACAGCTCCACCCTGGACGCCCGAGGTTTCGTCTGCTCAGCCACGCCCACGTCCTGCTCCGCCCTGGCCACGCCCAAGTCCTGCTCCGCCATGGCCACGCCCAAGTCCTGCTCCGCCATGGCCACGCCCACGTCCTGCTCCGCCATGGCCACGCCCACGTCCTGCTCCGCCATGGCCACGCCCACGTCCTGCTCCGCCATGGCCGCCTGGTCCATCCTGGAGTCCATCCTCCTGCACCCGGTCCGCCTTCCCGTTACAGACTCCAGGATGCCCACCCTCCCACCCCTGTTTTAAGGCGTGAGGTCACGCCTACCGGGAGGGGGGAGTAATGTCACAGTCCTCGTCTGCACCTGTCTGTCCTTGTCTGCACTACACTTCCCAGAATCCTCCTTGTCTCCACACCTGAACTCACTCCCTCACTTACCAGCCTGTTCCTCGTTATCATCATCTGTGTCACCTGTCTTCACATCATTATGGTTCATTTGTCTCTGTATTTAGTTTCTTCGTTTCAGTCTGTCTTTGTCGGTTGTCGTCTATGTTAACTGGTGTTTGCATCCACTCTGTCTGCCTGTACCTGTTTGTTGTTTTGATTTATAGTAAAGTTTATTGTTTATTTGAATTCCTCGTCTCCTCGTGCTTCCTGCCATACACCACCCGTGACAATACCATGTTGTTATGGGGGTTTTTTTTACGGGTAATCATATTCATACACCAAGGTATGTATGAGGTACTCTAAGATATTTGAATAACATGATATTACAATGGATCATGCAAATGTTTTTGTTAGCATAAAATGCAAACATAATTATGCTAAGGATGGAAATGTTGAGTTCTGAGTTCCATGTGAGCACCACAGCTCCAACGTGCTGACATAAAGATATCAAGACACTAGAAGATACTAGAAGTAAAGATACCAATGAATCACTCACAATCTAAAGCAGCAAACCGCTTCTGTGCACATGATGGACAGTGGGAAGAGTTTGTTTGAGTTTGGCAGGCACTCTACCATATACTGTGATTAAAGTAATCGGCTGATCATCCAGTGAAAGCGAGAGGCTCTGGAACAGAAGACAATTATATTCACGACACTGCAGCGTGGAAACGCATCATACAACTAGATCATTCGACTCACTGCACTGTGACAAATTTCATACTGAATAGATAATAATCTCATTATAAGGTCCAGCTATAACGGAACCACACAGCCAACATGCTTCATGATCCACAAACATCTCTGGGCGACTGGGGGCTCCTGTGGGTGGAGGAGTCACAAGAAAAGCTGGAGTTGTGTTTAATAACACAAGCTGACATTTGTGTTTGATTAACATTTGGACAGTGTAGAGGTCTGGATGGGAACTCAATTGAAGCACAATGCAGCAGTAAACGGAACCCTGTGACCTGACAAAATCCATGAGACCATGTGTGTGTGCGTGTGTGTGTGTGTGTGTGTGTGTGTGTGTGTGTGTGTGTGTGTGTGTGTGTGTTGTGTTTTCATGTCTTTTATTTTGTAGTCTGGTTCCTGTCTTCTGTCATGTATTGCTCTTGCCATGTGCTCTCCTTTTTATGTGTCATGTTCTGACCACCTGTCTGTGAGTCTCACGTAACCAAGTCAAGTTCATGTTTTTGTTTATGTTATGTTTCAAATCATGTTTGTTTCAAGTTTTTGTTTTGGTTCACTTTTGGATTTAAATAAACTGCACTTGGGATCTTCAACTTGACTTTAGCGGACTTTATTACAGTGTGTGCGTGTGTGTGTGTGTGTGTGTGTGTGTGTGTGTCTGTGTGTGTTACCCTTCACAGCACACTCCCTCTGGGATCCCAGAGCCCATTTACAAACCCTCTTCAAAAATAGCTCACACACACATTATCACTCTCTGAATGTGTGCGCACACACATGGCTGCTCGAATACCACGTGTTTAAATATGTGCACAAATGTATGTAGCTGCCAAAAGTCCCTCTGCTCTCATGTAAGAAGCATGAGTTGTTCATCTGTCCAGGGTCCATTTGTCATGAAAGAGGCCAATTCGTAATTTTGTCATGCCAATTCACTTGTTGAAGTAGGGTTTTATTGCCTGCATCAGCTACATATACAGTACTAGCCCGTCCAATCATTCTAAAACGTTTTTTTGCAAGGATGCATTAAGTTGATCAAAAGAGACAGACATTTAAAGTGTTACAAAAGATATCTATTTCAAGTAAATACTGTTCTTTTGAACTTTCTATTCATCAAAAGGAATAAAAAAATGTATTACGGTCTCCACACAAATACTAAGTAGCACAACTGTTTTCAACATTGATAATAATCAGAAATGTTTCTAGAGCAAGAATGATTTCTGAAGGATCATGTGACACTGAAGACTGGAGTTTAAATTAACACCCGCCAACCCGGATTTGGAAAGTTCGTGTAAGCTAAATCTGCGCAGATTTAGCGCAAATACTCAACTCGTGAGTCATCATGATATATTAAATACAGCGTATTGTGCAGAATCTGCGCATGTCTGACTTATTTGAACATACTCGTCACTACGCAACAAATAACGGCACGCATGTTCATTTGCATTGAAGAAATTGCGTAGATAAAAAATAATTTACCGGTAGTTAACAAAAATGTTATGTTATTTTCAACATCCTAAATTTTTTTGATGTTCTTTGTACTGTATTGATACATTTTTGGTGAAAAAGATGAGGGTAAAGTTGGACGAGAGGAGATGGCTAGATGATAGATTTTTTTTGAATAAGAAATGAATGTATGAAATCCAAAAGAAATTATATACACTACCAGTCAAAAGTTTTGGATCGGTAAGATTTTTAATGTTTTTAAAAGAATCTCACCAAGGCTGTATTTATTTGATTAAAAATAAAAATAAAACAGTAATATTGTGAAATACAATGTAAAACAGCTGTTTCTATGTGAATATACAGTAAGCTGTAATTTATTCCTGTGATCAAAGCTGAATTTTCGGTATATATATATAAAAGGCTGTGACGTAGTTGTGACGTAGTTAATTTATTTTCTTTTTTTTGGTTAGTAGAAGTTCTGAATGGCCGGTAACTTAAACATTTAGTAGCCAAATTGGCCGTAATTGGCCAATTTGGCTAATAAATGTTTAAGTTACCGGCCATTCAGAACTTCTACTAACCAAAAAAAAGAAAATAAATAAACTAAATCACAACTACGTCACGGCCTTATATCGGAAATTCAGCTTTGATCACAAGAATAAATTAAAGCTTACTGTAATTTATATATATATATATATATATATATATATATATATATATATATATATATATATTAGTTTGTAATAATTCATATTTTTTATTCATTTATTTATTGCTTATTCAGAAAATATCAATAGCTCAGTATAATAATAAAAGTGAGTGGAAAGTGATGACTATGATACTTAAAGAAATGTGAGCACATGCTATTCTCCTTCTACATGTCCTGTTCATTTATTCCTCTCTTTCTTCCCTAAAACGCCTCCTCAAACACTTACATAAACACGCTGTTTCACTGTAAACCCAGATTTTGTTTCTAATTAAACATACGGGTGATCATTACTTATTCTTTTATGTTTTGTAAAAACCTGCTATCATTACTAAACAACGTTAGTTGTTTGTACTATTTAGCTGAAAGATTCATCGCACTAATCAAGTTTAGCAGAGATTACTTGATATGTTTAGTTTCATAAGGAAGGGGAGGGGTTCAAACACCACATCACAAATCAAAAGGCAGAAAAAACCACTGGTATTCAAAAACCTGCCTGGTCACGTGAAAAGACCCGCATCTACCCCTGCTTCCAAGGGGCTCTACACCTGGCTGGACGAGCACAGGCCTCGGCAACAGACGGTATTGAGAATTAACAAAGGTTTAGATGTTGATGAATTATTGTTTAATTTAATTTAAAAATATTCACCATAATGGTGATAAGTGTTGGCTTTAGTTGGGCTCTTGCCCTTGACATTTGAAAATTAGTTATTACCTGACTGCTTTACCTATGTGTCTAAAAAGGCAAAATTGTTATAGCTAAAAAGCTATAGAAAAGTGATCCAGTGATGACTGCACATTGATGTTGTCATCAATAGAGATTAAAAGTCATGAAAAATGAAAAGCTTTATGTTGCAATGCATGCTGGGTACCTAATAGTACACCTAAACTCAAAAAGTTTTAGAATGTGAACCCTTTCACTGCCCTAAAAGAGACAGTCAGACATCTACACCTGCTGCTTCAATTTCTCCAGTTCTCTCTATTCTCCTTCTGTGTGTCACCTTTTCATCCTCTCAAGATTGGAACGGTGTGAATTAAAAACCAGGCAAACAAAGAAGCCCATTAAATTATGTTTGGAGAACTACGAAAGCACATACTAAATGATGTACAGAAAGGATTGGTCCTTGTGTGCGAATCATTTGGGAATACAGCGGGAATATATGCACACATCACATGAACACACACACACACACACACGCTGAGTAGTATGATGATGTGATAGTCAGCCGTCAAGGTCAAGTTCACCTCTATGTCTGGGAAAGAGGAAAAAAAATAATCAAATAACACACATTTAACAGCAAGAACATGGAAATTAGGACCATTTGCTGGAATCGCCCCATGCATGCTTCATTATCAAACTCATGTTCATTTTAACAAGTGCTTTTCATTCTTTGAAATGACTGTGGTCTGTATATCTAGTTAAGTGTTGCCATGCCGTGTGATAGATAACACGTTAAAGGGATAGTTCACCCAGAAATGAAAATGATGTCAGTATTTACTCACCCTCATGTTGTTCCAACCCCGTAAGACCTTAGTTCATCTTCGGAACAAGAATTAAGATATATTGATTAAATCTGAGAGCTGGATCACTCCTCCATCAGTTCACTAGTATAATAGCGTAAGCTTCTGTTGTTGTACGTCACATGCATCACACACATGACCAGCGTCGGCCAATATTGAGCCTACGTGTGACGTAGCTCTACGCAATCTCACTAAGTTAACTGACTAGAGGCCCATAGAGAAGGAAATGAAGAGTTGAAATAAAGTCGTTATTTTTGTGCACAAAAAGTATTCTCGTCGCTTGATAAACTTAAGATTGAGCCACTGTAGTCACTTGGACTATTTTAACAATATCTTTAATAACTTTTCCGGGCTGGCAAGTGTCAATCCCTGAAGAAGCCTATGGAGGAGTGATCCAGCTCTCAGATTTCATCAAAAATATCTTAATTCGTGTTCCGAAGATGAACGTCTTACGGGGTTGGAACAACATGAGGGCGAGTAAATACTGACATAATTTTCATTTTTGGGTGAACTATCCCTTTAAACAAATGAAAGGTTATCAGCTGCGAAAAACACAACGAACTTCAGGAATTTCTGCCACTGAAT
Organism: Siphateles boraxobius; assembly: GCF_051911475.1. Classification (NCBI taxonomy): domain Eukaryota; kingdom Metazoa; phylum Chordata; class Actinopteri; order Cypriniformes; family Leuciscidae; genus Siphateles; species Siphateles boraxobius. The sequence continues at coordinate 3,055,902 of NW_027508953.1, forward strand.
TTAAATACAACATCGAATTATTTTACACCATAACACTACATAGAATAATAACATTATTTTATAAAGTGCCTTTACAAAGTACAAAAAACATCAATAATAACCACTAATAAAATAAAGCATGCACAATGCCAAAGTCACCAAAGTCAATTAAAAGCCATCCTGAAATAAAAAGTTTTAAGATGGGATTTAACAATACCCTGGGATTTGGCTTCCCTAATGTCAGCTGGAAGAGAATTCCACAATTTTGGGCTATAAAACGCAAAAGCCCTGTAATCCACTGAGCGAAGTCGTGTTTAGGGACAGCCAAGAGACCACTCTGAGAAGAACGCAAATTACGCATGGGCATATAAGGAATTAAAAGGTCTGGTAAATACTGTGGAGCTAAATTGTGCAGTACTTCATAGGTTAACATGAGGATTTTAAAAATCGACTCGGTACATGACCAGGAGCCAGTTATGTATCACCTACCTTAGCTCCAGTTAGGAAACAAGCTGCCGAGTTTTGCATATACAGTACTGTAATTTATTGAGTTGATTTCAAAACGCAGACTAGTAGCGCATTACAAAAGACAACAACAGAAGTTAATTAATCTTGGAGCGGTAGTAAAGGACAAAACTGGACGTCATCATGCAATATTTCTGAGATGAAAGTAGGATGTCTTAATAACACTGAGGGTTTGAACATTAAACATGAGTCAAAAATGACTCCAAAATTCTTCAACTCATCTTGCGGCTCTAAAAAGGAACCATCAATAGATAAAGAGATGGGGCTGGTACTATGCAAATATATAAAATCATTTCGATTTTTTGAAAATCGTCAATGGATATTTATAAAATATTATGATAAATCAATAATTTAGCCATCACTGCAAAAATATCAAGTGCGAAATTTAGCTATATTTAACAGTCAAGTGAGCACAGGACCTGTTGTCAAATTGAACAACAAATCAGCTACAGCAATTCATTGGGTTATGGACTGGAATTTTGCCAGAAAACTTCTATATTGGTGCTATGTGTAAATGAAGAAACAATGTTAACATTTTGAGGACATATAATATTAGATAGCTACATAATAGCTATAATATACATAACACCTATAATATTACATTGGCATAAAATGCATTAGCATTCTGATTTAACGACTTGTAGATGACCCTGTATACTTCACTCCTCCTCTACTTCTTATGAATCAGTTTCTGGTTTATCAGCACGGACACATTTAATTGATCAAAAGGGACAGTACCAGTTATTTTAAATTGTAATACTTTTTCACAATATTACTGTTTTTCAGTATTTTTGATCACATAAATGCAGCCCTGGTGAGCAGAAGAGACTTCTTTCAAAAAATCTTACCGACCACAATCTTTTGACCTTTAGTGTATGTGACCAGTTGAGTGTAACCTCTTATATGATACGACACAATTTAAAAAAAAACTTTTTGTTGTACTCACTTTGGGAAACTGTTTTACAGGGATCAAAATCTTCTGTCCCAGTTTCATGTTCTTGTTGATGACCACATCAATGAACTTCTCATCCTCTTTGTCTTCATCTTTCTGAATCTTTTCAATTTCTGTTGAGAGAGAAAGACAGGGATAGTTAGTCAAATCTAGGTAAAATGATTTTTTATCGGAGTGAATCTCAGGTTCAGATAAGCCCAGATAACAGTCCTGCCATTTGCCCGATGTCATTCGTACCAAGTGTATTTTGACTGATCAGTGGACTGTGAAATAGCTTCCATTGGCCATGCTGTAATTCGATTGGATGTGCTTATAATCATATCTGATAGACATTTCTCTGTGATTGGAGGATATTTCTGTCTTTGTGGCAAGTGACGTCTGATTAGACATTAAAGTGTGTAAATGAGCTCTTCGAGGACGCACAGAAGTCTTTGTTGTTGTGGCACACAGTGGGGTGTTGAGATATTAGTCACATTAATGAGATATTGTATGTGAGGGTCGTAGTATCACTGTGGGTACTCGTAATACGTTGCATTGAGACAGAGTTGGTTCATTGAGGTACTTAAAAAACGATATGGAAAATGTTTTTATACGACAACAAGCAGATAGGTAAATCAAAAAGTCCATCACACAAAACATCAAACTTTAAATTTGAGTTCACATGATCTGGAGAGTACAATGATTAAATTGCTATATCAACAGCAAGATTTATCTTGTGCCAGCAAACAGCCAGAAACCTATTTTTAACCATGATTTCACATTGAATTTGACAGTACAGTTTTAATGTCTAAGTGAAAATACTCTACGGCTGACCTGATTTATGGATCAGAACATATTGATTTCAGTTAGAATTGCGTGTTCACAAATATTTATCCAAAAAGTAAAGGGCTGTGAAAAAATATTTAAGCAAACCTCAAGAAGGTCCTCTCAAGTTGGCACAATACAATTCTCTCATCCCATTGCAATACACCAGTTTTTCTATATCAAAAGCTTTGCTTATGAATATTAATAAGTTTCTGAAACAATTACTAATTAAAAATGAGATAAGTCATCAAAAGAATGCAACAGAGCCCATCCACTGTATCATCAGCCTTGGTTCTGGAAGTTTTTTAGTTTTTTTCATTTTCCCCAAAGGCAAAGTCTTCATTTAAGATTTATAAGCCATGAAACAAACCAACCGGTGAATTGTTATGTTACAAACTTTGATTTGAAGAAAATAGTATTTGAAAACTGTCCAAAAAGTCAAAGGTACCAAACGGTGTACTTAATCTGAGAATAAGGGAAAGAACTATGAAGCTTTGGGAATTACATAATCAAATTAAACAGTGGAGAATTTCAAAAATATTGATTTAAAGAAAATGTAGTCTAAAACCAAAAAGTAACATCAGTAGGCATGACGTAGAAGACTTGTGGTTGTTCTTTTTTGAGGCTTAGGCCATATTTACTAAACAGGGCAAATTAGCGTGCGAGCGCAATTCCAAAAAAACTTGGATTGGAGTGGAGAGTTCTGTACGTGATCTACTGACGACACACAAATGAAAGAACACAGATGCAGCCGGATCATTTCCACAATGACCAACGCAATCTACCAACAGCAGCGCAAATTAGCGTCTGGTTTAACACATGCTTTTTTTGGGTGGTAAATAATGCCACAAATACCAGTAAATTGCCCCACGTTGGGCGCAATGTTACCGGGTGAGTATTTTATGGTTTAGGCTAGATTTGACTATTCCTTACCCTACCTGAATAATTTTTTGGTTTAGATAAAAGGGTGTAAGATAAAAAAGACACACCAAGTAACAATATAGGGAGTCTATTTTTCCACTTTTAATGACTCACTCAATTGAATCAAAATCAGTTCCAGTTGAGGTTCCAAACTTCCAAAAACTTATCCAGTAAACCCTGACCATTAACTCTTAACTTTGGTATGGATAGTTTATGCAAAATTAAGACATCCTCCAATCCCTCGACTAATCTGCCATTTCTGTCATTTCTATTCAACCTGTTACGGAGTCATCAAAAATAAAGCCGAATACTATTCATTTTAGACCATGAATCTGAGGCCCAGATTTGGCCATTATTACAAAATAAACTTTACAGCGATAATATACTTTAGTATGTCATGACATTACAATTACTTAAAATTTAAATGACATGACTTAAACCAGATAAGACTTAATAAGATCACCCAATATGACCATGAACCATTTTGTTTTAATGTATTTCTTTAAATAAGCATGAATGATATTAATCTATATTTTTTCAAGATTAGTCTTTTCATATTTATGAATAAACTTTCATAAATATTAATCAGTGAATATTCATGCTAGCATTGCATAGCCTTTACAATTGGGTTTCTAGGAGACTTTGATGTCAATCAAAGAACTGCAAAGCTAATAGTTAACCGTTAAATTGGAACATTCTCTCTTTAAGTTAGGACAGAACAACTACTTGATGCTGGAAATTTGACGTCGCCTAGTTAGAGTATGTTATCATGTCTCATCTGGATCTGTGCTTCATAATTTTTCATAAAACATCAAATTAGCTTATATGTATAGCTACGCTCAGAGCTGGTAAGAGAGCAAATGCTGCCTTCTTCACTCTGCTTCCCAGGTCCACAGAGACAGAGGATTCAGAGGTTCATCTCCTTGTTTCATGTCATTATTACTTTAGTCGGGGGGCACAAAACAAACCCGAGAGAATACTTAAAAAATATAAATTTCCCTCCTTAAATAACCAGAAGCCTTTACAGCAGAATCATCTCCATTCAGAAGATTGTGACCTACCAACAAATCTAAGCTCTGGAACAATAGCATGGGATCATAGACCATAACATGCACTTTATATTAGTATATTGGAAAATTATTGAACTCATACATATATATATAAATAAAAAAGTTTAGTGCATTTTGCACCTGTTTGAACTAGATTGCGGGTGGTTGGTGAATACGATTCTGGGGTTTGCGCTGAAATACGGAGTTATGAAGTGGCGCAGCTGTTTATTGCTTTGAGAAGATGGGGTCTCACCTTTTGTCTTTAACATGTCTGGATAATCTAATTTCCATCCAAAGCTTCCAGTCATTTGTAATGCGTGTAGGCCAGTATCATAGTATCGGAGCTCAGGTGGGCCAAAATGAATAGTACAAAGGAAAGACATTTTGACATTTCAATTTAAAATTCATAAGCTGGTATGTTTTGTGGGATTATGGAGGACTCCCTCTTAAGACTCCAACAGAGGAGAGCCACAAAACGCTCCATTGACTCCTCAAATTACACTTCCTGCTTACAAAAAGGGGCAGAAAGAGAAGCTCTTTGAGATTTGAAAATGCTCAGGAATCCATGATTCTAAGCAAAATGAATTAAGACTTTATTTTTCATATACAAATAAATATAATGAAGACAAGAAATGAGTATACTCTTCTAAAGGTAGCATGTGTTACATGTAAATGACAAAAATGTATATTTAAAAAAACATTTTTTACACATGTGGAAATTCATTTGCTGTCCTATCACTTATTGAAACTAAAGCTGATTTTAAAAATGGTCTGTGCACAGGTCCAAAAACAACCTCACTGGTTACTGAGAAAAAAGCTTGAACAAAAAAAAACAAAAACAAAAACAACAACATATGTGTTTAGGAAAAAACAACAAAAGCATTTTCAGATGTTTGGAATACAAAGCTATACTTCTCATGATGAAAGATGTGTCAAACATCCAAACTAATGCTGGTCACACTTGACAGAACAGCTGACAAATGTTGAACATTACACGCTCAAGTACAAACATTTCTCCACCTTTCTCTTTTCTCTGTGTTTTTTTTCCATTTAATTTTTGTACTCTTGCCCTGTAGAAAAGCAAACAGAGCACGATCACAATCAAATGTGAACCTTTGTGATGGCAAACAATGTCAAAGTGCATAGAATTTGGTGTCAAACTGCGGCATTCAGCTGCTGAATTCAGCCCGTGTTGCATTATAGCTCACAAACAATGTCTTGTGCTTCTTGAAATAGACACCAACCACAGAGTGTTTTCGAATTTAACTAGGCGGAACAAAAAAGTCTGCTTCCTTAAGAGTTATAATCCATGAGGTGCTTCAACCTACTCAGGTGAGGACTATTCTGGTTTCTAAAAAGAGACGTGGGCTCAAATCCCATTTCTAAAAATTGGCACAGATTGGCGGTTAAAGAGCATGGCTTGTAACAAAAACTTTAGGTTTACACCCTGCAAGGGGCAAGCTATAGACTCATTTCATTATATTAATTAATTTAGCAATTGTTTTTATTCAAAGAGACTTACAAATGAGAATAATCTCTAAATATTCTAAAATCTAATTCAAAACAAAAAAATCACGATATATTTATATGATAAATGTAAGTAAAAAGACTTAAAAAAAATCTTGTAAAATGGTGACAAACAAGTAGTTTTGACACCAACAGCACCATATACAAGATGAGGCAGTCAAACAGAGATAGACGGAGTCATAAAGTTTTGGTGGCAAGAATATTGCACATGGTGCCACCACATGGAGTTCTCAAAGAAAAACAAAAAACTATAGGCATCCAAGATAAATAGTACATTTTCCCATGAGACGAAAATTGGTAAAACACAAATTTTTTATCAACACTTGAATGTGGGTAAGTTTCATAAAAATAAAACATTTTGAGCAACAAGTTTAGTAAATCGCATTTTTGTCAAAGACTACATCCAGATCGCATTCAGAACGATGATCAAAACATAGATGGAGTAGATCGAGTCCATCAACACCGCAAAAGCTTGGACAGTCCTACAGCTCGCCCTGAGTAGACATTTCATTCAGTAACATTAAGCAGTTTCAATTTATATGCTGTTTAATGTTGATGTTCGAGTTATTTTACATATAGCCTACTTATATATGCTATCACTTGTTTCAGCTTGTTCTTCACATGTCTTTTGATCAGGAGATTCAGCAGATGCCTAATAACGCCCCCCCTACCGTATAACAGTGACAACACGGAAAGCCGTAAATTTCCATCAATGGAAGGGAAGCATTGACAGAAATTTCCGGCAATGGCCGGGAAAGAGTTAAAACCAACTGGTGAGTAATGCCAGCCATTTTTATGTGCATTTGGTGCTTGGCGACAATGCCAGTATCTCATGCCGGTGACCAGGATCTAAAGACAATATTCAAGCCACAACTCAGCTCTGAGAGGAGCAGAAGGCACATTTAAAAGGGCAAAATGTACCTCTAAATCAAAGAGACAAAGCTTCCATGTTGATATTTATCGGCTGAAAGAAGCATGCAAAACATTGTTGGTGTAGTTATTGATTTCCATATATTTCTGAAGTCTCCAGTTCCTCTGTTTTTACGGTTGCATGCAGTCAAATTCTTAGCCAGGCCCGTGGAGCGCCCGCGTAACAGAATAGTGGCTGAAAATGAAAAATAAGATACGTGTTGTGAAACACTTTAGTGCGCTTTTTTAAGAGTGGGCTGCCGTGACAGATCACAGATCAATACCAGCGGCTGCCCGCTGTCATCGCCCCGTGTCACCCTGCCCACATCTCATTCCTGCAACCCTCCCTCTGGACTAAGACCCGCTCAATGCTGAGAGAGAAAGAAAAATGGCTATAGATTTCCATGACAACCAACACATTTCTTTTTTTCCCCCACGGGAAAAGCATGTTGAGATGTGATGTGTTAAAGCTGCAGACTGGAGTGACAGAGAGTGTGCCCTCAGAGGCACACACACACGCTTTCTCAGTGCGGTTTTCCTGTGCCACTATTTCAGTGGGGCCCGACGAACATGAATATCTATCTGTATGCATTTTTAACTAACTCGGAGCAATCGTCAGGGCGTTTTTTTTGTCATAATCTCTGGTGTCTCTCTCACACCACACCGTGTTCCCACAACGCGCTCGGATTGTAAAGCAAATGAACATGAGGCAGAGGGAAAATATATTTCTTCATTATGAAACAATTCTGTCTACAAGCAAAGCTGTAATGAAAAGGAGATAAGTCACAGGGAGATGGTGACGGCGGCACGGCGGGAGGTCTCACTCACCAGCGCGTACGCTGATCTGCTTTCCATGAATTTGTGATATTTCTACAGCTGCTTTCTAATAAATCATGAATCATTTTGCACAAAAACAATCCATCCTAAATAATAAGACAATGGATGGATGGCACAACCAGATTATTTTATCACAGCAATACTGAATCTAAATGTACATATAACAACGTGATTTTTTTTCTGAAGATTCAATCTAAGAAATAGCTTTTACATTAAACATACAGTACATGTGATAATACTTTTTTTTTTGGGGGGGGGGGGGGGGGGGGCAATGAACTAAATATAATGGTAAATGAGATGTACTTACTTTCATTTGATTATTTACACAAACAAAACCCTAATGATTATTAGCAATTACAAAACTTGAGAAAAATTTGAATAGTTAAGATTTTGTTAATGTTTTTAAAAGAAGTCTCTTATGCTCACCAGTGCTCGATTTATTTGATTAAAAAATAAAATAAAAACAGCAATGTTGGGGGAAATTATCAGAGATTAAAATAACTGTTTTTATTTCAAATATATTTAAAAATGTAATTTATTCATGTGATGCAAAGCTGAATATTCAGCATTTCCAGTCTTTAATGTCACATGTTCGGTCAGAAGTCCAAATCAAAAATGTTTTAATACGCTCCCAAGAAACTAAAGAAACTGTTTTGGGTTTAAACAGGTTAAATCTTCAAGAAAGACAAGACAAGACAAGAAAGATATATTTAAAAAAAAGAACATGGTCCCTTTAAGACCAACACCATCAAATATATACACATCCACTGCCATTCAAACACCAATCCATAAAATGTTTAATTGCTTACACAGTGGAACCATCATGGTTTACAGAGACACACATAAACATTAGGGGTGAAATGGTACTCAGAAGTCACGGTTCGGTACGTACCTGGTTTTGGGGTCAAGGTTTGATTCGAGTTTGGTACATTTACGTTTACAAAGTTCAATATTACGCTTTTTTTTCAAGAAATCCCCGAAAGATGAGCGAGAAGGAGAAAAAGAGCCTACTTCACCTTCCCACAAGGAGACATCAAGTGAAGCTGCTCCTGAGGCTTCCCATTTCCAGGACACGCACATTTCATCACAGGACTGTAGAGAGACTTCCACGACACAAATCGGCACAAGGCCAAATTATTTTGTGTCATTACAACGGCAGAAACAACTTAAAATTGTTCGTCATTTATGGTCTTACAAATATTCGAAACTGTAAAGTGTCTATTTTTATTCGTGTAAACTTTTTAAAAATAAAGAAAACAAACAGGATGCCACATTCTGCCGTCCTGGTTTCCTTTCCGTGAAGTTTGTGGAGCATGTCACAAAAATGAATCTACTACCAAGCTTGTGGATCGCCTGTGACTGACTGTATTTGTCGTCTGACTGTATGCACCGAACCGTGACGTCTGTGCCATGACGGTTTGGGATAAATACATGTACCGTTACACCTATAATAAACATACAACAGATCCATGTGATAGCATGCATTTGTGTTCCCATCATCTCTGTATTAAACAGACAAACTTGATCCTCAAGCTATCATCATAAGCTATTTAGTTGATATACTGTACGGTAGATCATATTACTCTTTTTAAAGGCATTGAAAGAAACTTCAATAACTCTGATTAGTGAAAGTTCTTCAGCAAAGTCTCATTTTCATAAGAATCCTTCAGCGTGCTGTGCAACCACATTAAAATTCCCATCTCGTGCGGACCACTGGGATGTCATTAAGTGGGGTCAGGCTGCCCTTTTATACTAACCACTTAATGGGTTGGTACAGTAGTGTACTCTACATGATAAATTAACTCAACTGTAGAGATTACTAAGGAATGTTTAGGGAAATCCTGGAGCCGTGAACACAGTTCAAGAACAGCTGTTCTGTATGTTCGCGCTTCTAGAATTATTTAGCATTAGCATCTTAATGATAAAGAGTTTGACAATTCTTCATTATTAACATTAAGTAGGGATGTCGAAAAATGTAATATTTTTTTTAATTAACTGCCTTTAATTGCCCATTAATTAATTATATCGTTAGTGTACCAGACAAGAAAATCACTGAGTAGACTTTACGTTCACTATACATATGCTCATCACTGCCTGTTTTAAATAGCATCTTAATGATAAAGAGTTCGACAATTCTTCATTATTAACATTAAGTAGGGATGTCGAAAAATGTAATATTTTTTTTTTAACTGCCTTTAATTGCCCATTAATTAATTATATCGTTAGTGTACCAGACAAGAAAATCACTGAGTAGACTTTACGTTCACTATACATATGCTCATCACTGCCTGATATTCAATGGCCATTTATTTAGACTGTTGATCTGTCCGATGTAGACACAGGAGGTGCCCTTGTGTTTTCGAAAAAACACATGCAATAATATGAATATAATTAATATTGATTATATTAATAAATCAATATGTAAATAATATTTGGTAACACTTTTTTCAAAATTCCACCTATAGTCAGTAAATGAATCCCTTAAAACTCATCTTTGATCACCGAAGTTACACATTTAAATGTTTTTAAAACATTATTTTATTATGAACTGACAAGATATTAGCAGTAAACATGATAACGCATCATCCAGAGGAGCCCAACTGATCCTTGTGGCAGGATGAAAAGGTTTGTAGATCTCTCTCAAATCCTGGCAAAAACGGCTCATTTCAAGTACGGGTAGGTTGGTACACTTTCCATGTCAGGTGGTAAAACTACACTATATACTCATACAACTATTTGGTTGTACCGCCAGACATAAAAAGAGTCAAAAAAGCGTGTTTAAACACATTGTTCACGACTAAAAATATACATTACATCAGTTTTGAAAAGATTTTACAAAAAAAAAAAAAAATTTTTGAAGCTTTATTTGTCAATGACCCAACTTTTTGTGAAATGTACTAAAATCATACACCGGAGTATTAATTAATTATTACAATTTAATAATCAATACCTCCTAATCCTTATCATTGTGATGTCAAAAGGTTGAGAGTCTGTCACATTAACCAAAATAACAAAGAGAAAATGTAGTTGAAAAAGACAACTGACCTGTTTATCCAATGAAAACCTTCTCTTTTGACATCGTGATTGACCTAGATCAATGTCAATGTCAATGTCACTTTTATTTGTATAGCACTATTAAAACAACACATGTTGAGCAATGTGCTTTACATCATCACAGTAAGATAGACAAAGAGTACAATAGAAATAGAATAAAAAGAATAAAAATGATCATCAAAAGGATGAATAGGCCATGGCAAACAAATGTGTCTTAAGTTGTACTTTAAAGACATGTACAGAGTCAGCGTCCCTAACATGTAATGGTAATCTATTCCAAAGTATTGGCGCTACAACCCCACATGCACAATCCCCTTTCTGGCTTACCTTGGTGCTTGGAATTTTCAGCAGATTTTGAGTTGATGATCTCAAATATCTTCCTGACTGATACTCCATTAAAAGATCTGATAAATAAGTCGGTGCAAGGCCATGAAGAGATTTATACACCAATAAAAGAAGTTTAAAATCAATCCTATATTGTACAGGGAGCCCATTTAAAGATACCAAGGACGGAGTGATGTGTTCATTAATAATAATAATAATATAATTAAATGAATAATAATGAATAAATGTCAACATTAATAATAATCATTATTAATGAATAATATCCATTAATAATCTTGGTGAACTCTTAATGGTGTATGTCTCTGTCAACAAATACATATTTTCTTAATAGTCCATATAATGGTAGCATTAACGTAACTGCAACGAATACTTTTCATACCGGTTATTTAGATCTAATTTCTCTTCAAGCTATCATGTCCTTCTCTCCATGTACGATTAGAGTGCAACATATTTGCTTTGACCTTGTGCAACTTGCATTTCTAGTCTGATCTTCAGCCTTGGCAAGATTAAGCCCCACGTCTTTAGCGTCTGACAGACGTCCCATTCAGAGCCCGAAAAAAGAGGCCAAGGGAGAAGTCTGAGATGTGCGGGCCGTAATCTCGCCTTCCCACCGCTTCCCGGATCAGCACAGCTCATCAGAACAGAACTGAGAGAAAAACTCAAAAGCTTGTCTGTTTTTTGAAGGTTATTTACGCCACGGAATAATCTGCGAACAATTCCACCCGTGAATCTTAAAAGATGACGGGAATCGAACGTGTTAATAAGATGGAATGTGAGACAATGTCCTCTGTAGGAATATGAGAAATGCTAATTATTTGGAACACAAACATTAACACGCCATTCGCTCATGAATATTATAATGCCGTAGGCATTCAGTTGCAAAAAAATTATCCGGAATTATAATAGATTTCAGGAGGGAAACGTTCACTTCTTTATGCTGTGGGGGGAAAAAACTCTTATTATTTGATGCTTTCTGGTTTATCATTAAGGGCTTAAGTTCTTTCAAAGACTGCTGAAATATATAATATGCTTCTCAACAAAACAACAGGGGACCCCAACTTTTATGGCTAATAATATTCTTTTATCCCTTCTTTGAAGTGATTCATGAAATGTTAATAAAAAAGAATGTGCGGAAACACACATTTAATCACAGTAATTGCATTCGGTGTAATACAGAAACACACTGCAGAAAAAATGATTTTCTTATTTTTCAGTAAATATATATATATATATATATGTGTGTGTGTGTGTGTGTGTGTGTGTGTGTGTACGCACATGAGACGTTATATAAGCAAAAGAGAATTCCCTATGTATTATTAAAGTCTTACTCTTCGTCATATATTCCCTTTTCTGCAACAAAACATAACATGAGCAAAGACAGACACACAATCCCACAGGTGTACACACTATATGCACACTTTAGTACTTCATTACTGACCTGGGCTTTATGTATATATGTGTGTTTAAATGTTAAACTGGGGTTTAACATCTATCCTGGTTACTTCTCATTTCCATTTGACCTGCTTGTTAAGAATGCAGGTGGAGAGACAGACGAAGAGATCGTGAGAGAGAGAGAGAGAGAGAGAGAGAGAGAGAGAGAGAGAGAGAGAGAGAGAGAGAGAGAGAGAGAGAGAGAGAGAGAGAGATCCAGATGAGATAGGGCATCTGTTCTGCTCTCCACCAGAAGTCGGCCTCTTCTGTCTGTCATATCATATTTTATAACTCTTATCTTGTGGGGGGGCTTGCAAAAAAAACCACATTTTGTATCAGTCTCTTTTTCTAATTATCTTTAGAGGTGGATTGTGTATAACAGACATGAGCAAACAAACAGCCCAATCAAATTGAAGGACTGTTGTATAATGTAGCTTGGATGTCATTGTCAATTTTGAATGACCGACATGATGACGTGACCCATTATGATACAGTTATTGTATATGCCAGCAAGAACTAACCAGTCAAACCTTGACCCTCTGTCACCTACCCACAACAGCCTTTCAGCAAATCAGTTAGGGCAAACCTCGCATTACGTAATTAATATTCATGACCTACAGAGCGCCTGGCACAGTTTGAGTTGACAGAAAGTAAACATCCTGAAGAGAGACTAGAAAAACAGTGAAAAGAGAAGTCAGCTTAGAAATAGATTGTGCCTTTTATATTCATATAGTTGTCAACAATTTTTCAGGCCCAATTATTATTATTATTACCATTTATGGTCGCCATTTCTGAAAGTTACGTTTGTAAGCTTACAAAAGGTCTGTCATATTAGATTGTCAGTGGCAATTAGGCATTGAAAACCATGTTTGTGAGGAGAAGCTGATGAGATTTATAATGCATCTACCTACTTTTCGAATCATTCCTATGCACCTCAAAACATTTATCTGGTTTCTGAGCGCACAAAATTTCCAAAAATCGTTTTATGCTAATCAAAGTGTTGCAAACTCGTGGAAGTCTTTACATGAATATAAAGTTTATCGCCTGAAGTGACCCCTAAAAGTATTTGGAAATAGAAAATGTTTAACCAAATTGCATCTTCAAACAAATGCTTTGTGACCTTTTCTGAAAACTAACTTCATTTTAAACAGTATATACACCACTGTTCAAAATAAGGGGGTCAGTAAGATTTTTTTAATTTTAAGAGTTAATGCTTTTATTCAATAAGGATGCACTAAATTGATCAAAAATGACAGCAAAGACATTTATAATGTTACAAAATATTTCTATTTCAAATAAATGCAGCTAAAAAAAAATTCATGAAAAAATTGATCCCGGTTGCAACAAAAACATTAAGCAGCACAACAGTTTTCAACGTCGATAAGTAATGTTTCTCAAGCAGAAAATCAGCATATGAAAGAGCTTTCGCTTCGAGTAGTTATAGGAACTCGCCACCAGGGCCGTCCCCCGAGAACAAAATGTTCCCATAGGCCATTTTCCTGGTTGCATTCACACAGCCAGCTGGAAATCTGAAGTGACGTGAGCCGGTCGACAGCGACACTGGAGGATGCCGTGATCGGAGCAGTGTTTTTGTTGTGTGTCGAGGGTTTCGTGATAACAGATATGGAATGTAGATCTACAAGTTATGTGATTGAAAGATCAAAAAGGAGTGCTAAGAGACAAAATATCCTACGACTTGCAGTGTCATCGAGGCTGAGAAAAGAACTCAATGCCGCAGAAAAAGGCAACAGGTAAAAGCTAACTATCGCTGTTTTCCTTATTCGTGGAGTAGTATATGTAAACTGTGTGTTTACACGGCTTTTTAAAAATGGCGGGTGGCTGACTTTTTAAAACCTTTTAAATCCGGTGAGGATCTGTGAAGGAGAAATGAAGGAGGAAAATGAGACAGCAGAAAATTCTGGCTGAGCGGCAGCAGTCCAAATGTTCATAATCATTTGTTATGAATGAAATTTCATACTCTCCAGTTTATCAGGGCTGAGCTCTCCAGCCTGGAGCTCTGACTCACAATACAAGAAGAAGCGCGGAGAAGGAAATATGAAGTTTGAACTTATGTGAGATGAAAAATCTGCAATATTTTCATGACCCAAACATCTGAAATATGCTGAGTAACAAAAATTTTATACCATTCATTATGAGAAAGATTAGCATATTAACCCCATTAATGCTCACTTAATGCAGTTATTGTTAGAATAAATTAATTTGAAATGAACATTATCATTCAAATGTAAGGAGATTTCGGAATATTTATTTATTAATATATTTATTTTAAATACATATTATTTATTTATTTATTTAAAGTGGTGGCTAATACCAAATTAGCAGTTTTATTACAGTAACTTTTATTGCAACAACTATTGCAATTTGGCAGAAACAATGGTTATCACTGTAATTTTTGTTAGCATTGGAAGGAAATACTTCATCCAAAAAAAAATTTAATTAAAGAAAAAGACGTCTCAGGTTACGTACGTAACCCTGGTTCCCTGAGAGGGAACGAGACGCTGCGTTAAGACGCGGTGGGAACGCTCTGCGTGATAGCGTCGTGAAGCACGTGTTTACTAAGTCCAATGGAAGAGCGAGACGTCATAGGCGGGTGACGTCATAGACCAAGAAGCTATGAAGCACCCCTGCATACAGACCGCGACAGCTTCTGATAAGCCTGAAGCAAGTCGATCAGGGCATGCAGGAAGTATGGCAGGAGAACGCAGCGTCTCGTTCCCTCTCAGGGAACCAGGGTTACATACCTTTCAAGGGAACTCGAGCTGCGTTGAGACGCGGTGGGAACCCCATACCCACTACGCCATAATGAGAAATGCCCGTTCTGTGTGAAGTCCTTGCGCACACTAAGAAGCAAGCAACCTAGCCCCGAGAGTGGAGAGGTCTAAGTCGTAGAATCGGACAAATGTATGTGGTGAGGACCAGCCTGCCGCATTACAAATATCCTGAAGGGAAACACCCGAAATTAAAGCCTTAGAGGCAGCCATTCTCCTTGTAGAATGGGCCCGAACAGCCATAGGTGAAGGCTGTCCGGCCGCTTCATAAGCAAGTGAGATAGCCTCAACTACCCACTTGCTCATTACCTGCCTCGATGCAGGGCAACCTTTCTTGGTTGAACCGAAGCAGACAAATAACTGCTCTGATCTACGCCACAGGGCAGCTCTGTGAACGTAGGCATCCAAAGCCCTAACGGGACATATCAGATTGAGACTTTCCTGATCTGGGGTATTAAAAGGTGGAGGGCAAAAAGCCTACCGCACAATAGGGCCCGCCACATTAGTGGGGACCTTAGGAATGTAACCCGGTCTAGGGTGTAAAAATGCTATCACCATTCCAGGTGCAAATTCCAAACATGAAGGAGCCACCGACAGGGCTTGCAGATCTCCAATTTCCTTGATGAAAGAAATAGCAAGTAAAAATAAAGTTTTTAGTGTAAGGAACTTCTCTGAAACCTCTTCAATCGGCTCGAAGGGGGCCAAGGCCAGACCCTCAAGTGCAATGGCCAAATCCCAAGCCGGTGCTCTAGAGTGCAGTGCAGGCCTCAGCCTCAATGTACCACGGAGAAAACGAATAATAGAGGATCTCTACCAAGAGAAGAAGCCCCCAGAGGGGTGCAATAAGCAGATATAGCCGCTACGTACACCTTTAAGGTGAAGGGAGATAATCCAGCAGAGAAACGGTCTTGTAGGAAATCGAGAACTGTACCAACCGGGCAGTTAACAGGATGTAAAAAAACGTTCTCCACGCCATGTAGAGAACAGTTTCCATTTCAATGTATTTAGTTTTCTCGTGGAAGGAGCTCTGGATTGAAGGATGGTCTCAACGACCTCAGTCGAGAGACCAGATTCTTTGAGCTGGGCGCCCTCAGAGGCCAGTCCCATAGTTTCCACAACTCCGGGTGAGGGTGAAATATTGGGATAGCAAGTCCCTTCTGATAGGAATCTCCATAGGAGAGCCTTCCAGAAGGGACACTAGGTCCGAGAACCACACTCGGGCCGGCCAGTGCGGGGCTACTAATAATAGATGAGCCCCTTCCTGGCGAACCCTCTCCAGAATTCCCGGGAGCATTGATATCGGGGGGAATGCGTACAGGTGCAGCCTCGGCCACACCTGCACCATAGCGTCCAGTCCGAGAGGAGCTGGATATGTGACGGAGAACCATAGCAGACAATGGGTTGTATCGTATGATGCGAAAAGATCGACCTGAGCTTGACCAAAGTTCTCCCATAGGAGCTCCACCACCACAGGGTGAAGTCCTCATTCCCCGGGCCACAGCCCCTGCCTCAACAGGATATCTGCTCTGATATACGAGACCATCAGTGTGTTGTCCGGACCCTCCGCCGAGCGACCACTCATGATCACTCCCGGCTTGTGAGGGAAGCATCCGTCGATAGCATTATGCGTCGACAAGAAGCCCCCAACACTGGGCCTGGGCGAGGAACCAAGGTTCTTCCACATGACCGAGGCACGTAGGCATAGCCGCGTGACCTTGATCATGCGAAAATGGATTTCCCCTCTGAGAAAATCCCTTGGTCCTGAGCCACCACTGCAGGGGTCTCATATACAGAAGGCCAAAAGTAATTACGTTGGACGCAGCTGCCATGAGACCCACCAGTCTGAAGTTGTTTCACAGTGAGTGACTGGCCTAGATAAACCCATATTACACCTAGAAAAGTGGTCCTCTGAGCTAGGAGGAGCACACTCTTCTTGGCGTTGAGTGGCAACCCCAACATCTTTAAATGAGAAAGAACGACATCTCGATGCCGAACTGCCATATGCTCAGATTGAGCTAGGATCAACCAATCGTCGATATAATATAATACGCGAATGCCCTGGAGTCTCAGAGGAGCCAGAGCTGCATCCACGCATATTGTAAAGGTGCGGGGTGATAACCTAGGCCGAATGGAAGAACCCGATACTGGTATGATTTGCCCCCAAAAGCAAACCTCAGGAACCTCCTGTGATGAG
Source organism: Siphateles boraxobius (assembly GCF_051911475.1). NCBI lineage: Eukaryota > Metazoa > Chordata > Actinopteri > Cypriniformes > Leuciscidae > Siphateles > Siphateles boraxobius. Next base: position 3,073,218 of record NW_027508953.1, read on the forward strand.
GATGGATAGATAGCTAAGCGTCCTTTAAGTCTATTGTGACAAACCAGTCCTCGGAATGAATCTGTGACACAATCATATTTAGCATAAGCATACTTTGAACTTGTGATTCTGAAACCTGCTGTTTAATTGACGCAGGTCTAGAGTAGGACGCAACCCCTAATCCTCTTTCGGAAACAATGAAGTAATGGCTGTAAAACCCTGGCTGTCTCCTGGGAGGAGGAACCCCTTCTACAGCTCCTTTTGCAGAAGTGTCAGTACTTCCTGCTCCATAACCAAAGCCTGCCCGGGTACACCACAGTGGGGAGGACCCCTAGAAATCTGGGTGGACGAGAACCGAACTGAATTCTGAACCCTTTTCTATAGTGTGCAGGCCTTACTGAAAAATTTGTGGCAGTAGTTTCCATGCTGCCAGAAATTCTACAGGGGAACCAGTTTCTCAAGACTGGCCTCTGGATTTGGTTGAACAGTCACTACGGTGCCCTAAAGCGGCGAACCGGCAGGGAACAACCGAACTGACCGTTCTACGACCCTCCTTGGAGGATCGTATGGGAACCGGCAGGGAACAACCGAACTGGCAGCGTTGCGACCCTCCTCAGAGAGTCGCACCCCAGAGGGCAACGAGGAGAAACGATTTCTCAAAACCGTCCCTACCCCGGAATGGACCACCCTTAGAAGCCTGATAGCCTTGGCATCAGGTCTTCTTCTTTGCACTCTGTGCTGCGAGGAGCTTAGTAGGCCGAGACTGCTCCCGCCCAGCAGTCTCAGGAACATTAGATTGGTGAGTAGGGAAACGTCTGGAACGCCGCTGAAAGGTTTATTTCTTAGTTTTCTTGAAAGCGGAACGTCAGAAGAAAAGACATATTTTTATCTTTAATTTTATATCAGAAAAACGTATATATATATATATATATATATATATATATATATATATATATATATATATATATATCACTCCATGGCCACCAGCAGGAAAACAACCAAACTGGCAGCGCTGCGACCCTCGTCAGGGAGTCGCCTCCCAGAGGACGCAGAGGAGAAACGATTTCTCGAAACCGTCCCTCCCCGGTATAGTTTATCCGTATTTGCACGACGCAATTCTCGAATAGCGTCAGTGCTGACATCCTCACATTCATCCATGTCCTTATATACTTTACCCACTAGCGCTGCCTAATAAAATTCATTTATTATTAAAGATGGCTGGTGGGTAACGTCGGGGTTAGAAATTATGACGTCGACTCGGGAGAGAGAAAGCTCGCAAGCGTCTCTTTAAACCAAGGCACTGTCATACCATGATACTTAATACCCATAACAAAACTATATTTAGACATTTGGGTATTAAACATATAAAATAGAAACCGGTTTATTGCACGATCTCGACACCTCAGTGTGGAGATAGGGAAAAAACAGTAGTCCCCGACAAGGAGGCTGAGATACAGAGTTTTCCTGCTTTTTTTTAGATATATTTAATCTAATAAACTCGTTTTATTTCCACTCTCATAATGTTCAGCTGACCAGTAAATATTTAACTAACAGCACTAGATAAAACCTCCTTTTAAAAGCTCCGCTTTAATCAAAAGAGTTATGAGCTGACTTATTTATTGAAAACTCAAACATCTGCCTTTTTCTTAATATTTTTTTTTTGTTTTGTTCACTTTTTCTCAACAAAACACTAACGATACCAATTCCTCGGAACTGGAAATCGCAGCACACTGGATCTGGCAGGTGATAGCTGAGATAGGGCGGAGCCCGTCCCAACCCCCGCTGTCAGATCCATTTGCGAACCCCAAAATGTGAGTCACCGCCGTGCCTCGGCAACAGCGGGACCCGCGCGGGGAGCACGAACCGAACCGTCCTCCTCGAAGAACGCCCGGCGGGAGCGGAGTGTCCTCATGGACAGCTTCTCGCAATGCTCACAGTCAGCTCCCTCGAGAACTGACTGTGGCATGCTCCACTCCCACAAAAAGCTGATGTGTGTGTCTCCACCCGTGATATAACGTGGGCAGGGAACAACACAAAGCTGCTTGCTCTCTTTTGCCAAAAAATATATATATATATATATATATATATATATATATATATATATATATATATATATATATATATTGAAACTTGACAGACAACAATAAATATGACAAGGACAGAATACACAGATCGCTTGCTGAAGGCGCAGAAGCTGTCGCGGACTGTTTTCAGGGGTGCTTTATAGCTTCCTGGTCTATGACGTCACCCGCCTATGACGTCTCGCTCTTCCATTGGACTGATTATACACGTGCTTCACGACGCAATCACGCAGAGCGTTCCCACCGCGTCTTAACGCACCTCGAGTTCCCTTGAAAGGGAACTGAGAATTTTTAAAAAGCAAAAGTAAAAAAACATGAAGCAAATGGAGGGTAAAAAAGGAGAAAAATCTGCCATAATTTTGCAAAAATATCTACTCTTTTCCACACAATGAAAATAGATGTGGACAAAAAATAATGACAAAAAAGAACCATACAACTAGTTATGTCCTAGTGCTGTTACTGTTAATTGCGACTAAAATTAAGGCTGTTAAAAATTAATTGGTTTCCTAATTTGAAAGAAGGCTGAAAAAAATGTTAATGTTAGCTGAAATCTCGTTTGCAAATGTTAGCGGAAAAAAATTAACTTAAATGGCAACTAACTGAAATAATTTAAGTTGAAACTTTGTACTAAATAACAAAGTTAAACTGAAATAAAAATATATATATTTAAAAAAAAAAAAAATGATAAAAGCATACACAATTACTGAAATTTAAAGGAAATTTAAAAATATAAAAATAACTGCTAATTCAAAATATTAATACATAAATTCTAAAATCACATGGGTTTGGAACAACCAGCTGTTGGGTTGACAACAGAGTTTTACTTTTTGGATAAACTATTCCTTTTAGAAGTTTTTCAGGGCTTTTACAAAACGGTTTGTGTGGGCCGAAACTCGCAGTCAAACGATGCTGTGTTCTCCAAACATCTGTCATTCTCTCGTCTTCTCAGTGTTTCACGCTTTACTTCGAGCACTACAGCCGATCTTCCCCACATACTGTTCTAAGTGAAGACAGAAATCTGTCAACTAACGTGGCACAGTAAACACCCTGAGCACTAAAGACTATCTAAAACATCTCCGTGCTTGTACAAGCTTCATCTTTTAAGCACTGGAATGAAAGTTAAAAGTGATGCTCCAAGATTGTGGTTTTAAAAACGAGGTCGAGGAGCCAGGCTAGCTCACTGTGCAGGCTTGAGTTTCTCAGGGACACCGTCCTGCTCCTACCTCTCCATTATTTAGTGCTACGGGACCTTTGAGGGGAGTGAACCCTGGAGAGAAAGAGAGAGGAGATAAAACACGGGGACAGAGGTGCAGTACCCTTCCTAGGTACGTGTCAAGTGAGCAAGGTATTGTCGTCCTGTCAGGGCAAAGCTGCCATTCCAGACAGAGAGACAGAAAGAGGCAGACTTTTCACGTCAAGGTCAGACCTCAATGGAGCTCGCATGGAGCAAAGCTGCAGCAGACGCAGACTGTCAGTTCTCCTCACTAATTATTAAAGGTAAAGCCAGAAATATAGAACATTTACAAAGGGGATCTCTTTAGTAGCTCAGCTATTTCTTCTATACAACCAGTTTAAATGAAAATCAAACACAATTTTTCTAAAGTCTGATATGTTTCTCCTGGGAACAAGACTTTAGTAACCTCACACATCGCCCTTAGTTTCAGAAGCAATCTCTACAACATTATAAACCTTTTTAAGAAACCAAAAACAATGCACAGAGATCTCAATATGAACTCGAACATTACTCATCAGTTCCTTCTGAGACTAAATGATCTAATTTTAAAGAGGCCATATTATGCCCTTTTGTAAAGTCTTTTTGTTTTGGGGGTTTTGCGGTTTTCATGCTTGAATGTTCAATTTGACATTGTTGCAGCACCTCTCATCCCAGTCTGTCAGTCACGCTCTGTTAAGTTCCTGTCTCTATGAATCCCTTGGTCAGCTGGACCAGTGTGCTGTGATTGGTCAACGGCTTTGAGCGCATTTCGGAAATGTCACGTCCCTTCCCATAACCGTGGGTTTTCAGCACACTACTAACACAACTCAATCAGGCCTCGTCCCTTTTTTTTAATATGCACTGGGCTGGAATCATTCAAATTAGGAATATTGTGATGTGCTGGTTCCCGGAAGAGAATTCAAGACTTCAATGGAGGCATTTCAGAGAGTTCAGAAGCAGTTCTTACGAGATATAGAGAACAACACCCTTTGGAGTAACTTAGTGCTTTGTAACTTTGCAGACCTTTTCCATGCTCAAACAGAAACATTAACACCATAAGAAAGTTGAAAATGTAATTTTTCATTTACATTAAACTTTAATTTTACAGCTCTATACTCTTACCATTGGCTTGCTTAGTTGGGGTTTAAAAAACACTGAAGATCAGATTCACTAAATAGGGCAAATTGGCGTAACAATTCCAAAAAAAGCACCAATGCGAGTGGAGAGTTCTGCACATGATCTACTGACGACGTGCAAATGAAGGAACACAGACGTGGCTGGATCGTTTCCATAATGACCAACGCAATCTACCAAGAGCAGCGCAAGTTAGTGTCTGGTTTAAGACATGCTGTTTTTGGGTGGTAAATAATTGCGCAAATACCAGTTCTATCATGACAACTCTCAGAGAGATTGGGATGGTAATGGTAATGGATATGGCAATGTTAATGTATTTAGACTTGGCGGATTAGATCTGCTATGCTGCTGCTGCTGCAGGGCAAGTTCAGAGACTTGCTTCTGCCAATACATTCACAGACCTTGCTGTGAGTATGTAAGGGTGTACTCACACTAGGCACGGTTGCCATGAACCGGGCCCGAGTACGATTGTCCCTCCTCCCCACTCCCCCTCTGGCCTGCACTCACATAGGGTTTCAGGATTCGTGCCGGAGCACGCTTACGTCATTATGGTGCGACGGTTTCGGAATAAACAAGACGAGCGGCGCTCTCTGAACACAATGGAGTCCATCGGTCTGTTTTCTTTGTGGATAATTTTGTGTCGTTTGGTCCACAGCCCTCTCACAGCCTCTTGTTAAACAGATGTGTCGCCTTAGTGGCGCGAAAATTTTCACGTAATCGTGCTGCTCGTATGAGGAGCTTTGCAAGGTACCAGCTGAAGTGCAGCAAGGACTTTGCAGCTTTGATTACGGACTACAGTTCCCGTACATCACGCGTCCTGTTCCGTGCTCCAGCACGGTTAGCGCTCACACTGCATGCGAACCGCGCCCGAGTCCAACTGAACCGTGCTCTGGCCCACCTCTTCCAAGCGGGCCAGGGCCGGCCAATCGAGCTGCGCCCGGGCACGGTTCGGAGCACTCACACTAGTCAAACGAACCGCGCTTTGGTGGTCAAACGCACTCGGGCACGGTTCAAACTGGCTAGTGTGAGTACACCCTTAGACACACTGCTGCTGCACATATAACAGACATGAAATAACCCCCGCAGCAGATCTATACAGGTGGAGCTGGGGGAGGTGGAGGGTTTCTGAAAGCGCTGCAGACCGCTAACAGCAACACTATCTATCGGTATTTGTATGTTGAGCCGCAGCTCATTGGCCACTGATGCAACAGCAACAAATCAGTTGCGCTACAGATGATGGTGATGCGATCGGCGATGCTATCAGCTTGAACCATCAGTTTCATACCAGAACTTCGCATTAAATTGATTAGCGCAAACATTAGTAAACTATCTTGCATGATTACTTTAAACACTCTCCTCCCATAAATGTTGGCTCTGAAGGGGAAACTCTTATAAATGCATATGCAATAAGGTCAACCACAAGAATCTTCGTGTCTTTAGTAAATCCTGACGGTAGTTATTTTTTAACCACAAAAAGAGGGTTTGTGCTGGTGCAAGCTATTAGTAAATCTGGCCCTGAATGTTATCGATATAATACTATATAAAATATTATCAATTTGACTGCACTATCGGATAAGAACAAAACTTGAACTGAATTCAGCTGGATGATGAAATCTGAATCGCTTTTGTTTTATAATTGATTAATTTTGCAACATCGACAGTTATTGAACAGAACTAAATAAACACTAAACCGACTTGAGCTGAATAAAGAGACTATTGTTTTATGTAGAGCTGCTTATAGCTCAATTTTCATAATTGATGAAATTTGCATCATTGATTCTTTCGTTTCCCTGTTTATTACTGTGAAGAAGCTTTGAAACAATCTGTATTGTTTAAAGCACTATATAAATAACTGACTTTATTGACTGTATTTGATTATTGTAAGTCGATGTCTATTTGTATTTCTCCTAAGAGATTTAAAGCATGACAAAGTTGATATTTAAAAAAAAAACATATCTGAGAAATCAAGTCTCCTGAGTGATGAAAGTGAAGCCAATAAAAATTTCCTCTGGGATCCTGAATCGCTGAGCCACTGGCATCAGAGCTTCCAAAATCACCTTGTGTTTGGAGACAACATGAAGGATACGACAGCATTGTTATTCATTAAAAGCCTTTGCTGTTGACATGCTGTAATGGCCTGCCAGTTGTCGTGATTACAGCAGGCAATTTTAAGGTCTGGTGTAGGGTGAAGTGAGGCCTGTGTAAACTATATCACACAAATACAGAGCCTTTTTATTCACTGTCTTTGTGCAAAGTGTTTATGCACAAAATGTGTGCTGAAATTCCTTTACCTTTATAAATGAAAGATTAATCTATAAGTGTAAAGTAGCTTATAGCTATAAAAAAAACTGTATTTTTCTTGCTCTTTTCAAATAAAAGAGTTCATAGCACAAAGCTTCCTCACCCATTAACATTCAACTGCCTACTACATTTATATATCAATACATATACAGTATATAATATAAATATCAAATATTCTATTTGGACTTTTAATAGTTTTTGCTAGAAAAAAAAATCAGAAATCACATATGTAAACTTTAGATATTGAAATTTCTACCTACATTTTCATATCAACAATAAATATTCAGCAACTTGACCCAGGAATTAACAGGATTAAAGAGTACTATTTTACAATAAATTACTGTAGTCAGAAATGTACAGTGAAATGAATGCATGCTGGGTCGATTTCTTACGAAGCAAAATGATGCTGACATCACAGTAATTCACTGCTCTTGTTTTACAGTGAATTCACATTAAAAAGTTGTATTTAACCATGGCACAAAAAAATTATATTATTTAGTAGTGTAAGAGTATTTTCTGATCTAGCTAAGGCATAAGTGTGACAAATGAAAACATGTGTTAAAACAATGACAAGCTAGAATAAAAAATAAGCTAAATGGCTGATTTTAAATTATACTATTATTATAAAGTATACTATTATTACTAGCGTTACTTCAGGATAAAGATTTACCAATATCTTATTTCAAATTCATAATTGTTTGCAGACGGATATTCAAGCAGCTGCTGAGATTTATCTTTGAAAGGTGTGAATGGTGACACTCAACAAATCATAATAATAGAAAAGATATATTCTGAACATTACAAAATAATCAAACAACACAAACTGCTAAAAGTGAACCATAAGTTCAGGAGCACAGATACAGCATAATCTATGCATGCCGCAATGCTGGGTACCTTCATACTGTAATAATACAGTATGATATTCCAAGAGTGCAGTTATATACAAGAGTCCTACAGTGGATTTACTGTGAAAGTCGTGCAATTATTAACCTGGAATATACTGTAATTTCACACTAACAATCAGCAAATACTACCAATTAATTTCAACTTTAACTATGTCAAAGTTAATGGCAAATGCTGGTCAGAACATACATTCATGATGTCAATATTTCATTATAACAATGCACTTTGTAGATTCCCCAATGTCTCCATAATTAATCTGCTACTTGTTCAAAATGCAGCCATCAGAGCTATAACTGGAAAATATGATTGTATCAATCCTATCCTATTATGCTATATGATTGTCCAGTCCTATCATCACTGGTTATCTGTCTGTATGAATTATAAAATGCTTCTACTTAAAAAGCTCTTAATAGTCTGCAGATCACCATATTACCTCTGATGCCAGTTCAGGTTCCTTTAAAACATATCATCTGAGTGCCAAGAATGTCTTCTACATGTGGAGAGGAGGAAGAGCATTTTTATCCGTGGCTCCTAAGACTCAGACAGTCTTGTTGTTTAAGTCTAGACTGAACATTCAAAAGTTTAGTCAGGCATATAGTTAAATTCCCATAGCGAATTAAATTCCCAGTGCTATAGCCATAAACAGTGTGTCATACGCTTACTGCATCACTATATGCATACCGAATTGATTCGTGTTGAAAGTCCTTAAAATCGTTATATTTGATTAAAAATCAAATTAGTCTTTCCATTAATATTATGTCGCAGGATTACATTTGCTCAAAATGTGTGTATGCATAGCATAAATTGCTAACTGGGGATTGATTTAACGGTTCACATCAATTGTTTAAAGGCATATATTGTTCATTCACAATAACTGCTAGACACTACCAAATTTCTTTTTTAAATCACAAAATATTGCAAATGTAAACTGTAGATATTTAAATTTTGTTTGAATTTTCCTTGTTTCGAGTATTACTTGACAATTATATCATTCTATTAAAAAAATAAGGTTGACAATTAGCATTAACGTTGCCAGTTAAATAGCTCATCGACCCTAATTTGTACCCCATTCATGAAAAGAATTTAATCAGCTGTATTGTCGTTTATATCCCCGAGGTTCATTCCCTCCTGTCCCTTTGTGTCAAGTAATCATTCTATCGATGCATAACATCATTTCACCTAAGGATACACAGCGAAACTTCAAAATGTGCACTTATAGGAATGATGTCCTAGCCGTCTTCGCTGCGATACGCTGACACAATACATCATAATTAATATGGATTCTGTATGCGCGTATCCTTTTCCAATCTAGCTATACCTGATTAATTATTCATATTCGCTAATAGACTGCGACTGCTCGACGCTGGTCCTGTAAGCTGGTGTTGGATCTATTCCATTACACAAAGCGCTGAGAATGAGAAAAAACAAGGATCGATAGCCTAAGTGAAGGGAAGAGTGGTGGCTGGCTGGGTGATGATGCACTTGAATGAGACGCAGAACGCAGCGGGGGAGAGACAGAGGAACTTTAGGGGGTCTTTCAACAAAACGGGCACCTTTTTGAGTCCCTCCAAAAGTTTGTGAAATGCTGTAGGCAAAGTAGGCTGTAGGAACTTGAAAATCACTATTGCTGGTCTTCAAAAAGAAATGCAAGTTACTAGATGCATTTAAGAGAAGAGTCGTGCAAAAAAACCTGCGTTATTCAAAAGGCAAATTCAAACTTATAGATCTGCACTTGTATATAGTAAAGTATTAAATGTTTTTGAAAGAAGTCTCTTATGCTCACCAAGGCTGATTTATTTGATCAAAATACCGTAAAAAATTTGATATATTATTACCATTTAAAATAACTGTTTTCTATTGTAATATATACTATAATTCATTTTATTTCTGTGATGCAAAGCTGAATTTTCAGCACCAGTCTTCAGTGTCACATGATCCTTCAGAAATCATTCTAATATGCTGATTTGCTGCTCAAGAAACATTTTTTATAATTATTTTCAGGACTCTTTGATGAATAGAACGTTTATTTGAAATGTAAATCTTTTGTAACATTATATATGTCCTTACTGTGACTTTTGGATCAATTTAAGGCATCCTTTCTGAATAAAATTAGTAATTTATTTTGAAAAAATCCTACTTACTCCAAACTTTTAAATGGTAGTGTGTGTTAAAGTTAAGTTAACAATGAATTGCTGATGCTAATTTTGTGTTAATATAGATTTGCTTTATATAATCTGTGAATACAGATGTAATACAACCCGTTGAACCCCTAGTTGAAATGTCAGCACAATATTTTTACACTTATTTTCATGAGAGAAAGGAAAATCATGTTTTTTCATGAAAAGGCCCCTTTGAAAACAGCAGCGTTTCTGAGCATCATTCTGTTTCTCTAAAATAACAGCTTGACCTTGAGTATATGAACAGGCAATATGTTTCTCTCATAAGTGTAAACGAAAACCACATACTGTATGTGAAGGTTAATCTTTTTTTATCTCTCTCTACACTGAAAACAACTCGACTCAAAATGAACACTACACCTTCGACAGACCTCACACATGGAATAAAGAACAAAAACAAATGTCCAACACTGACTTTAAAGTGCATTTGCCCATAATTACCGAAGCACGTACGACCGTCCGTTCTGCACAAAAAGCTGCGGTTTTAAGAGACACGAGCAAAATGAGAAATCTGATTTTCTCAGCGTACATCGCTGTCTTGATCTGAAGACGTGCTGGTATCAGGTGAAACCACGGCAAAGATGCTCTGTTGACTATATACTGACACTGACTGGGGATATGAGGCAGAAAATATCTTGTGTATATGCAGCCTCAGCGCATTTTCTCTCTCAAATACACTCATGCCTACATAAAGGTCCAGCATAGCAATTGCCTTCTAGTCGATTTCCACCGTAAAGGCTTACGGAGAAAAACACTAAAATACTGTATCAGGTTATTTGATTTAGAGCGACTGGACTGAACTAAGGCTGCAAGGTATTTCCATCTTCCTAAAAGAGACTCCATGTGACAATTAGAGGAGAGATGGCAGGGAAAATATTACAATACGGATGATTGCTGAGCCGAACAGATGAACTTTTGATGAGGAAAAGCTCATTAGGTCTTTCCGGTTATACAAACGCATGAAGGCGGTTGAACCGGGCTAATGAACAAAAGGAATCGCTGTTAAGGACAGCACGTCCTCCATATCGACAGGATTCAATATTAAATTTAATTATGGTACAGCTGTGGTTTCCATTTTTAAAAACTGAATTCTAAGTAAAGATGCTGAAAATGTGTTTTATTTATAGCTTGGCTATTTGTTTCTGGATATGCTTATTATATTTATGAGTAATCATTTCCTGTATCCACTGATTCACCAATTAGAAGGCTGAAAGAAATGATGTTCACATCGAATTTCTATGGAACTCTGTTTCCGCTTCAGAGCAAAACATAAAAAACTCTCAAATAAGAAATAAGAGTCACACTGTGAGATATAAAGCCACAATTATGAGAAACAAAGTTACTTTTGTGCAATATAAAGTCAAATTGTAAGATATAAAGTCACAATTAAGGGACTATATACTGTTAGTCACAATTACCTTTTTTAATGTTCAACTCTAGGGCGAAAACAGGCTTCAAAACATTTTACTCAAAAAACTAAAGGAAGTGCACTACAGAAAACATTCACAGTTGAGCTGCACTATTCTGAATAAACCGAGAATCACAATCTTTGTTTCAAATACAGTGTAAACAAAATTGCTGCCTTAAATTTTTAAGTACAATCAACTTGGATGTTTAAGTCACTTCAACTTAAATTGTTAAAGTCCCCCTGTAGTCAATAATTTTATCACTTAAAACTCACCTTTGATCACCAAAATGACATTTCCTTAAAAAATAAAATTCCTCATGCTTTAAAATAGCTTGAATGTAACTCTAAACTCTTGCCTCATTTATTATACGCAGTCCTATGAATATGTAAATTAGCCCCACCTCCACTCACTCACACCAGCTCAGAGATCCACTTGTTGATGATCACGTTGACGTGATTGGTAACAAGGTAGTTTGTGACATCAGAAACACCAGCGATTTTCAAACCGCGTTTTTGAGACTCTTTTTTTCACTGCAGTTATAAAAAGAAAATACTCAGCAATGGTCTGATGGTTGACTTATGAATTTGCACATGGTTTGTCTTATGTGCATGTTAATTGTATACAATTAATAATTAATACAATTTATTGTAAGCATATTAAAAACACCACATAGACATATACACAACATAAAAAAATGATTGATTGATCATTTGAATGAATTTTTTTTTTTATCGATTGGAGTGAATGATTCAATGACTCACTCATAAATACTACTTGATGAATCAGTGTTTTTGAACAAATCTCTTGAATGAATGATTCAATGACAAATACATTTTTTTACACCACCGGGTGGCACAACTGATACAATCGTTATTTGAAATGGTCAGCGGCAGTGCAAACACAGATTTGAATGTCAAAAAAATAAAGGAAAGTATTGTTTGTATTTCCTCATTTTTACATATTCATATAAAAGACAAAATGGAAGTGAGTAAATTAAAACTATATCCGTATCAATCTGTGCAAATGATTAAAATGTAGAAAATGGCATTTCAATACAATTCTCATATGATAATAAATGTCACTTAAGGTGTTACAATTAGTGATAGATTTATATAAAAATATAGGCCAATTAATTTGCCTATTTTGAGATTTTTTGCCTATTTTCAGTATTTTTTTAGATTATGCCACCCTTGTTTGAATAACCAAAATATCAGTTCTAAGATTTGGAATTTTCTCTTTTAAATATTTTAAATTGATTTTTAATACAGTTTCTGCAAGTGATACATTTCAAAGATAAATAGATCATGATTTATTGACCTGCACTTTACTTTTTAGTTTTTAGCAATATATTCTCCATGGGGTTTCAGAGTAAAAACAAAACAAATGTGACACTAAATAAGGAATAAGAGTTACATTGTGAGAGATAAAAAAGTACAATTTCAAGAAACAAATCACAATTGTGGTATATAACATCGCAATTAAAGGATTAAAACATACAATTACCTTTTTATAGTTTTACTCAAAAAAAAAAAAAAAAAAGCTTCTGAATCTTGAATCCAAAAAAGCTTAAAAAAGAAAAGCAGGCATACATAAAACAAAGTATATTTCTAGGACCATTATCAACTAGTTTTAATTGTGATGTTATTCTCACTATGCTGATGCATTCAGAAGTTTTACTTTTGGGTTGTTTTTGCAATTCAAGATATTTAAAAGTACACTCCTAGTCTCAAATCTAATGAAATTAATATAGAAAAGTGTTGGGAAGAACTAATGACTTGTCTGAAGGTTCAAATAGAGCAAAAAGAGAATGAGAGAAATGAAAAAGAGAAGGAGAGAAATAACTTATTGGGAGCACAATGGCATATGTTCAGATATTTAAACAGAAGCGCAGAGCTACAACAAGACATCTTGATTAAGTGGGGGTCAGACATCTGAAATGTAGCCTGAGACATCCGGGCGTTTTGCTTGGGGAGCGGAGCTCGACCGACACAACGTGTGCAGCGTTAGAAATAGAAGCGAGAGGCAAGAGAGCTCTTCTGTTCCTACAGTCTCACTAATGCAATTAGCTCAACAGATGCTGCTTCAACCCACAGCTTGTATTCAAGAGATGAAAAATATGATGTGTAATACAGCATCAAAGGCTAGAACACATCACAAATGAGACCTCTTGAATATCACAATGGCTTCTCCAATACACCAATTAAAGGAATAGTTCATCCAAAATGAATATACTGTCAGCATTTACTCACCCTCGTGTGATTTCAAACCTGTATGAGTTACTTTCTTTCTTCTAGTGTTATTATCTTTTTTCCATACATTGAATGTAAATGGTGATCAGTGTTGGGGAAAGTTCCTTTTAAAGGTAATGTTTTACAATATTACATTACTCGGTTACACTTTATTTTAAGGGGACGTAGTTGCATTGTACTTACTCACATTAGTACTGAGTAATATTAATTAACTACATGTACTTATAGAGTTACGGTTAGAGTTTGGTTTAGGGTTAGTTACTTTTAATTATGCATCATTTACTGTTATTACTATAGTAGGCCTACATAGTACAGTGTCACCTTAAAATAATGTGTTACACATTACTCCCTAAAAAATAAAATTGTATTAATATTCTGAGTTTTTGTTTCAGTGATTTTATTAATTTTGAGGAATACTAAATCTGTTTCTGTGCAGGTGAGTTGAGTAAATGCATGCTCACATTTAGTCTAGATCTACAATATCCATCATGTTCACACACAACACCTCTGCACTTACGATTTCTCTCAATATGAGGACAGGAGTGCTGTCAGTCAATACATGGGAAAACAAAAGTAACTTGTGGTACTTGTTTGAAAAAGTAACTCAGATATTTTTTGTGTAAATTTAAAAGTAATACTTGAAAAAAGTAATCTGATTACATAACTCGCGTTACTTGTAATGCGTTACCCCAACACTGATGGCGAACACAAGATTTTTAAGACAAATTCACTGTTCCTCACACAAAACTACTCTATGACTTTATTTATATAGCATATGAGTCATATGGACAATGTTTGATGGTGTCTTTTGTCATATTTTGGGTCTATGCAGCCGGAAGTCACCATTCACTTTCATTGAATAAAAGTGATCAAAATGAATATTCTTCAATTTCATTCTCCTAAATTTTTGGGGATAACTATTCACTTAAATAGAAAACAAAAAACTTTTCCTAGAGATTCTTCTCCTATAAAGGTTTTGAAGGGGCTTCTTAAAAGTTCTTCATCTGAAAGATAAAAGCTACTCGAAGTGCACTATGAAATATTCAGAGTATGCAAGAAAAACTCAATGGAGAATTTCCATCTTTATCAATCTGTGCAGATGAGCAAAATTAGGAAAGTGGAATTTCCAAAATAAGTCTATTATTTATAAATGTCACAAAATATAATTAAATGTCAATTGATGCATAAAAATGTGTAATGATAGACCTAAAAATAATCAGGCCAATTCATTTGGCTGTTTTAGATTATCGTGGCCCCTTTGGTTGATTAACGGAAATGTCAGTTCTAAAGTTTGGTTAATGCACATATTCTGTTATAAATATTTTAAATAAATTTTTAATACAGTCTGAGCAAGTGATGATTTTCTGAGATAAATAGACCATACGATATTGACTTGCACTTTTTAAACATGAAATGCAGAAAATACAAACAACATATTCTCTATGGGGTTTAGAGCATACTTTGAATTTATTCTGTAGTGCACTTATAGCGGCTGCAATATTTTCAAACGAAAAACTTTCGACAAGCAACTTCAAAACATTTCAAAGGAATCAATAACCACTTCAAGATATTTTAAAAGAATTTATATACATACAAACCCAGAATGTAAGAGCATACAAGACATCTTTAAAACAGAAAACTTTTCACACAAAAAAATGATTCAGGACAGCTAATGCATATACTTAACGGTATACTGACGCTGATTAATTTTATCATTAAAGAAATATTAAAATAAATGTTAATCAGAAAACCAAAGACTTGCTAAAAGTACCTATGGACTATCTTCAGATCTCTATTCTAGGATGTCTCTAATGAGCTGTCCGAAATGTAATTAGTATACGAGATGAATATGATCAAATATTTATGGGAGGAGGAAGATATCATAGGCTTCATGTCTCTCTGAAAGTTTGGTTGTCATGGAGATTGGTCCCAGGTTCCTCCAATCTAAAGACACTTGACCCCTTTAAAATCCAGTTTGGCTGCCAGAGCAGGACTTTTCATTAGTGGTCAAAATCAGATTGAGGGTGCGTGTCGCCATGTTCTCTATAAGATATACTATCTATGCTGAAATAGAATAACAAGTGCTCTTCAAGAACAGCAGAGGCAGAACAATCATATCTGCAGTATTTGGTTTGGAAAAAGAATTTGATCTATGTACGAGGGGAGTCTGTGTGGAACAGACTACAAAATCCAAGAATCCTCTTATTCCTGAGAGCAGCTGCATTGAGTGTTCACTGTCAGAGATTTGTTTTCATGATTAAATCAAGTCTAGGATTAAAGGACTAAAGTATAGTATAGCACAAATTGCATTCTTGACAGCAACCTTGATCAATTCTAGTGAGGAACAAGGCACATATATTCTGAAGATATTCTGCACCGGCATCCAAAACTAAACTGGACTTGAAATATATACAATCTTCCCAAACAGACCATTATTTTTCACAAATAAAACACCAATGAGATTGAGCCCACTTTTACGACCTTTGTAATCTCGCAGGTCTCCTCTAGGATTTCAGAAGAATCCCGATGAAGTCTCGTACTGTGCCAAGGCAACAAAGTCTGCTACCTAAAGTCAGAGATCACTAAAGCTCACACTGCCAAAGACACGATCTCATTCATTTTTAATGAGAGCTGGCGACATCCAGTGACACAAATGACAGCGACAAGACAAAGTTGAGAAAAGTTGAACTTTATGCAAATGAGCAGTAACTTTGGGGATTGACTACCAATGGAAATGAGTGCACATGCGCTGTCGTCTGGTTGATATTGCAGTGCATTGTCGGCATGTTGGGGAAGTAAATCCTATCAGGTAAAGGTAAAAAATAAGCTTTTTATATTAAATCAAGACTACTCTCACTACAAACAAATTGTCAGCCGTTTGTAAAGAGATATGGCTTTGTGTTTGAATTGTCCTTTTTCTCGAGCATTGAGTACAGCTGGAACCGGACCTCATCCCAGTCAGTGTCACTTGTCATACTGGCTATACAAGCCTGAATGGTCTCAGGAACCCAGATACTGTAGCTTTTTTTACTGCATATATAGCCGCAATAACAAAGAGCATGTGTTGTTTCTCTGATATTGTGCACTGATTCAATTTATCTACCATAGTTTCCCTTCAGAATGTTTATTTGTATTGGCAAAAAAATGATTTGATAACAATAACATGAGAAGACATCCCCTTATGTCATTCATGAACATTAGTAGCAACGGCAATAGGAACGATATAATAGCAACTCATCTTTCAGAAGCTTAATTGGGTTTAAAGGGATAGTTCAGCCAACAATAAAAATTAGGCCATGTCATCATTTACTCACCCTCAAGTTGTTCCAAACCTGTATGAGTTTCTTTCTACCGTTGAACACAAAAAGAAAGTGTTTTGAAGAATGTGTGTAACCAAACAGTTTCTGCTCCCCATTGACTTCCATAGTATTTTTTTTTCTCCATACAATGGAAGTCAACAGGGAGCAGCAACTGTTTGGTTTCAGACATTCTTTAAAATAGCTTCTTTTTTGTTCCCTATCCAATTAATACTGCATTTTTTAAATATGTACGTATATCTACTGGAAAACCTTTTAAATAGTACACTACTAAATAAACTACCGTTCAAAAGTTTGAATACAATAATTAAAAAAAAAAACTTTGATTTTTGATTTATAACAAATGGTTTCATAGAAAAGTTTGTATTTTAAATAAATACTGCTCTCTTGAATGTTCTATTCAGATATAAAAATATATATCATGTTTCCACAAAAACTTCACAATTGTTTTCAACATTGATAATAGTAAGAAAAGTTTCTTGAGGAGCAAATCATCATATTAGAATGATTTCTGGAGAGTCATGTGACTGAAGACTGGAGTAATGATACTGAAAATTCAGCTTTGACATTAAACGAATAAATTACATTTTAATATATTCCCAGAGAAACCAGTTAAATTAAATTGTTATAGTGTTTCACAGTAATACTGTTTTTACTGTATAATTTATCAAATAAATGCAACCTTGGTGAGATTAAGAGACTACTTTCAAAAACAAAAAAACCTACTTTCAAAAACAAAAAAACCTACTAACCCAAAATGTTTGAACAATACTGTAGATGACTGCAAACGGATTTGGATGAAAGTATTTAAGCATAAGACAGTGACAGGAAAAAATACAAAAGAGCATTTGCAGTGAAACTCATAACATACGTAAATATTTCAGCAAACAAGTTTTTTTTTTTTCCTTTAGACAGAGCCACCACATCATGGCCTGGATTCCTCACTCATGTCATTACAGCTGAACGTTTGACTGATGTGGGTGTTCTCCAACAGAATGATGAATAGTAGACTGATGAGGTGAACATTTCCTCTGATAAGCCGGCTCAGGGGCCACTCACCGCAGATCCTCTTACAGAAACTGATCAGTCTCAGGAATCAGATCCACTAATAGCGATCTGACTCACTCTCTCGCTCACTCGCTCGCTCTCTTTTCACTCTCTAATGAGAAACGGGACAAATGATTCTAAATATAGAGCCGAATGCATGGGAACAGGACACAGCTCATGTTTAATGAGGCACAGACTGTAAATGCCCTCGTGTCCAGGAAACTGATCCAATATAGACATTTAGCAAACTGACTCTCGCTGATTATGCATTCACAAGCACGGGATGTGGCTCATTTATCTCCTGACTAACCGTTTGTCAGGTGAAAGACAAAAATTGTCTCCAATATAATTCTGGCCCTCGATCTACAAGGATTTTTTTAATTTGCTATTTTCCTCTACAAGTTACTCTGTAGGAAAGGAACAAATCAACTTGTTAATCTCTTAACTATTAGTCCTATAGACAGCAAAAAGTTTGGTAGGACTTTGCTTTACAGTCCTGTTCCCCACATACTATGTACTTATTTTAGTAACTGCAATAACTGGGTAATAACTAAGCCTGAACCTGCACCTAAATCTAACATTAATCAATGTAGTTACCTTATATTACAATACCCAGTACATTCTTACATAAGTACACTGTGCACAGGCTGTAAAACAAAGTGCAACCAAAAGTATCATTAAGGGCTAATCTCACATATCTCTTCTAGAGTTTCAGAATCTTAACAATGTGTCAAACTGTCATCAACTTAGAGTAGCGTCTTGAATATTCTCTGTATGAGTGTACAACAGGAGTCAAGCCCGTATTATCTTAAAGTCCCCCTGTAGTCAATAATTTCATCCCATAAAACTCATCTTTGATCGACAGAATGACATTTAAATGTTTTTTCCTTGGAAAAAAAATTCTTCATGCCTTAAAATAGCTTGAATGTAACTCTACACCCTTGCCTCATTGAGTGTACGCGGTTCACTCACTCACTCACACCAGCTCAGAGCTCCACTCGTTGACGATCACAAGTTGACATGATTGGTTACAAGGTAGTTTGTGACGTCAGAAAAACCAGCGAGTATGAAGCACGTATGTCAACTAGTCCAATGGAAAGAAAACGGGCAGGTGACATCATGACCAGGAAAGGATAAAGGCACATCCGGTGCAACCGACGCTAGCTTCGAGAGCCGAAGCAAAGTCGATCACAGGGATGCAGGAAGTATGGCAGGGAGATGCAGCGTTTCGTTCCCTTCTCAGGGTTACAGATGTAACCTGAGGCGTTCCCTTTCAAGGGAACTCACGCTGCGTCCATGACGCTTTGGGAATCAACCTTGAATCAAAGACGCCATACTTACAATAGCCTGTAAGAAAACTGTCAGCAATCTAAGTATAAAGCACCTGAGATCCTGGGGCAGCGTCCAGGTCCAGGCTATAAAACCTCACGAATGTGAGTGGTGAGGACCAACCTGCCGCATCACAAACCTCTTGAAGGGAAACCCCTGATAACAAGGCTTTAGAGGGCTCCATAGCCCTAGTAGAATGAGAGAACACAAAACTGATGGGAGAGGCTCTGGTGGAGAACAGACTGGATGTAAAACCTTCAGATGACACAGCTCATACTGTATCTCCATCACTGTAAGTTACCAAAACCAAAAGGTCGCAACTGCAACACACTGTAGACACGTTTTTGCAGCGCAGAGCAGCTCTCTCGCACTGTGTGACGTGACAGACAACTAGTTGTCCACTCTTTCGAGAATGCGGATGTGACTGTGACTGTGAGTGATGAAAAACTCAAATACAGGACTAACAACCGTATTCTGCTGCTGTGTGAAAGTGGCCTGAACTCAAATATTTTGATAATATTACGCTCAGATCCACCCGACTTATGTAGTTCTGGCTTCATCCAAATAAAACAAAAGAAAAAATATGTACGAGATCTCGTTTATATCTGAACTTACTCCAGAAGAACAATGAGATTAAATTGAGACTTCAGGCTCATGCTTCTCAGATTTTTCTACATCATTTCTCATCAATATAGAAATCCATGTTGAGACATGTTGTTTTTAAATCTTACTTTGTCACAAAGCTGATACTTCAACTGAACACTCAATTATGTCTCCTCATTGGTGAAAGATCAACTAAAAAGACACTGTAAAATTGCAAGTATTGCAAGAAGCAAAGTATAGAATGAAAATAGAGCGATCAGCTGATATTACAGTCTTTCTTAAGCTCCTGCCTGATTTTCTGTACTAAAAATTTTCAGAAAATCTTAATAGACATATTAAAAGAAATAATGAAGTCATCAGTGATTACTCAATTATATCATTTTATCTCAGGGACATTCTTTGCTCATGTTTTACCAACTAGAGTATGTGAGCGGACTTCATTTCTACTCAGCCAGTAATGCAATTGCACTTAAAAAAATAAAGCTTGTTAAATGCAGTGTTCATAGGAAAGGAAAAGAAAGGATAAGAAAAGAGAAAAAGAGGGATGCAAGCTGTTATAAAAGTGAACCTGACACTCCACCTGTGTCTCAGCTCACCTTTGCTTCTGCTGGGGTTTTGATGAATAGCTAAACATGAAGGTTACTGACACCAGCGGGGGAGGATTAGAAAGAGGACTAATGAATGGATGGATGAAGAATGAGGAAATATGAGACAAAAGGATGAGAGTAAAAGAGTGAAGGTGAAATCTGAGAGAAGGCTTAATGAAATGTTCTTATACATGTAGCAGCCACGGATGGCGATATCTTTTTTTTAATCATATGAGCTCTGCTCCAATCCTATTGAGATGCCTTGCTGTCTGCCTACAGAGGATGTGTCCTAAATGGCACACTAAGCCCTTCCAGTCATCCTCCATGTCCAACGGAAACCTAAAACAACAAATGGAACGCTGTAAAGTCTTATAGTCAAGTCATGTCATATTTATTTATATAGCGCTTTGATCAAAATACAGATTGTTTCAAAGCAGCTTCACAGTAATAAGAAAATTCTCCTATTATGAAATGAACAGTTTCAGCTGTAAAGCAGCTCTAAAAAGGAAATGGGTCTCATCCACTAAGCATGCGTATACACACGTATGTATGGAAGCTTGTTTCTGCCACTGAATTAAAAAACATTTTAAAAAGGTAAATTGCGACATTTCATCTCACAACTTTTTTTTCTTGCAATTGCGAGTTTAAAGTAAGAATTGTGTGATAAAAACTCTCAATTGCGTTATAATGTCATAATTGCAAGATATAAACTCGCAATTCCGACTTTATAACGAGCAATTGCAAGATAACTTGCTTATAACTTGCAATTGCGAGTTTGTATCTCACTTTTCAGAGAAAATAATTTATATCTCACAATTATGACATTATAATTTGCAATTGCAAGTTTACATCTTGCATTTTTGAGAAAAAAAAGTCCGAATTGTGCGATAAAAAGTCACAATTATCTTTATAAAAGAAAATTTCGTGGCAGAAACAAGTCTCAATAAATTTGTGCATGAAATCTGCATACAAACATATTCATGAACAAATTATTCACCAAAAGGCTTTTATCCCAAAGAAAAAAAAAAAAACAGGAACAACTGAAACCACACATACACAAAAAGCACTTACTCTGTGCAGCCTTATAATTGTGTTAAGAAGTTATATTTCATCTTATCACATCATCACATACATGTCTCTAACTTCTGTCCGATTCATGCTTAAAACTAGAAAAAAAGCAATTTGCTAATG
This sequence comes from Siphateles boraxobius, assembly GCF_051911475.1. Taxonomy (NCBI): domain Eukaryota; kingdom Metazoa; phylum Chordata; class Actinopteri; order Cypriniformes; family Leuciscidae; genus Siphateles; species Siphateles boraxobius. Next base: position 3,094,738 of record NW_027508953.1, read on the forward strand.
GGGCGAAAATAGTTTATATTGTTATTTATATTGTTTATTTGTTATATAATGTTATGTTATGCAATGTCAACTTAAAAATAAATCTGGTTTTAAAATATTTTTACATATTTGTACTGGAAAACAGTATAAGTACAAAAGTGCTCATTGGGAAATCCTGTTTTGCAGTGCATATTTTGGAAAAGAACCATGGAGTCTCATCTTCCTGCTCAAGGATGGCCATCTCTAATGCATCTATACCACTAACAAATGCAGCAGAAATCATTTTGTAGGCCAGACCATCCTATCAGCCATTGATCGGCTGCCCACTAATTATGAGGAGCGATGGCCGTATTGTTTTCATATATTTTTATTTTTGTTTCCCCCTCTGCCGCCCTGCCTACATGGGCCATTACTCTGCGAAACCGCAGAGGGGGGCGGGACGTTCGTCAAGATGAGATTTGACATCTGGTCAACGCAAGGGTGGCTAGAGATCAGGGGATCAAATCGATGAGGGTATCAAACTAATACTAGTCCGTGACATAGTATTGTGACATCTATATAATCAATAAGCTGAATCCCTGAATCATTTTGGCTCAAGACCTCAAACTTACACGTCATATGTGTGTAAGTAATAACTGCTTACATCCATATACTCTAGATTTCTCTTGCTCCTTGGCACCTGACAGATTTAGAAGATCTTTAGACATTCTATTCTTTACCAAATAATGAGATTCACATATGTAAGTGGTGTGTGACCTGTATAAACACTCATAGTGAGGATGGATGGTGTTTGTGTTACCAAAACTCAGTGTAAGACCACGTCTCAAACAGGACCCAGGTGACCTCTCCATAAATCTAGAAACCGTCCTGTTATGATGCTTGTTACACACAAACATATCGAAAAATTTGGCCATGATTGCAAGCCACAGCTCACAAAGGAAGCCATGCAACACCTGTGCAATCACAGTTCACATCTATGTCATATTCATATTTTAAATACAGTAGACGAAAATAGAGCAAAAAAGGTTTCTTTTTCAAGATATATATGTTTTTATATATATATATATATATATATATATATATATATATATACATTTGATCTATAGATTTTCTAACAGAAAAAGGAAAATCCATTACTGAGCTTGTGTTTTAAGCTAACAGACTTTAAGCAATCTTACTAGGTTTACAAAAAGCTTCTGAAGCCCTATGAAAATAAGATAAAATACAATACATTTGAACACATACAAAGTTACAACAATCATTTGAATTCTGACACTCCGCCTAGAAAACAAGGTAGAGAAGTGTACCGCTCCATTGGAAAAGCGAAGAGTTTAGTTCAGAAAGCTGCTGCCAAAAAACAAATTAACAAAAGAGGATGTTTTAGAAATTGGATCCTTTCCAATCGTACAGTCGTCTGTCCGTATACAGTGCTTTTAGTGTATAGCTTATCTTTAGTAAAAATGCAGTACCCATAAAATCAAAAGGCAAGGACATCCGATATGCCAAAGCGAGCCAGAGTCACAGTGCCTTTCGAAGAACGCTCAAATTCCTCTTGGGTTCATCTTGTCTAATCTATTAGAGGGAGGAAAGAAACTACAGATTTTTTTTTTTAATGAACAGGGCTCACATGTGGGTCCCTGTTCCCCCGCTCTGCATCTGTGAGTGGTTAAATTAGCACAGAGGTGCTGAGACATGGAGACTGTCAAGACTGCTGCATTGGAACATGGACACACACACACACACACACACACTCAGCGTGCATTCAATTCCCTGGAAGCCACCACTAACCAGGGACACCAGTGAGACACGAGCAGGAAACCTGCCAAAGACAAAATCAACAGGGATAAAAGGAAAGAGACTGTAGCTCTGTTCCAAACCCTAGTGAGCAGCCTGGCACGTTACATGAAAATGGTACACTTTAGTGTCTTATTACTTGTTTCTACAGTATTACAGACACAAATTGCATGATTTTTGAAAAAAAAAAAAACATTTAAGTATGGTATTATCTAGGATTAAATTAGTCTAGCATGAAAAGATGCATCAAATGCCCTTAAAATTGAGATTTAGCCAGTCTGATCTCCCACAATGCAATCATTAACAATGCAATCATTTTGTCAATCTATTGTTTTAATATTCAGTTGCAATTAAACATAAATGTGCTCATTAAAATGTGCCTCAAATTTTTTGCATTCAAATTTTGTAGCGTCCCATTTCTAAAGCCCAATTTATACTTCTGCGTCGAACTTACGCCGTAGCTACGCCGTAGGCTGTGCGTAGCGCGCGTTCCCTCCGGCGTACCCTGACGTGCACCTCTCCAAAAATGTAACAACGCGTCTATTCTACGCGGACACAAGCGCTGTGATTGGTCTGCTCAAAATGCTTCCTCGGGTTTTCACATGCTCCCTCTGCGTGCGTCAACGCGGACAACGACGCAGAAGTATAAATTAAAACCAAAGCGTAGGCTACGGCGTAGAGGCTCCGGCGTAGGTCCGAGGCAGAAGTATAAATCAGCCATAAGGCAGCATTGCTTTCTCTATGAAGGAAACATTCAATCCCAGAATGCTCTACAATGATCTAAGAGGGGGAAAAATATCACCCAATTTGGCAAACAATGAAAAGTGTTGATTTAAAATATGATTATAATTCATTCGATACTGAAAAGTATAAAATAATAAATATAATAAATATAATATAATATAATATAATTTCATATAATATAATAATATGATATAAACTCTGTTGATATCAGTTGAGTCAAAGTCTTCGTCATGTACCTTTCAAGGTTTAGTTCACCTAAAAATGAATATTCTGTCATTAATTACTCACCCTCATTTCGTTCCAAACCCATAAACATTTCATTCATCTTCGGAACACAAATGAAGATCTTTTTGATCAAATCTAAGAGATTTCTGTCCTTTCATTGACAGCTACGCAGCTGACACTTTTGACGCTTCAAAAAGTTCATAAAAAGCTCATAAAACTAATCAATAAGAATTGAGCGGTTTAGTCCGAATTTTCTGATGAGACTTGATCGCTTTATATGATGAACAGATTGAATTTAGGCTTTTATTCACATTCAAACATTTATCAGCAAATATAAAAAATATAATAAAAACAGAAGCTCAAGTGAACCTGCTTGGTGTGCGAGAACAAACCTCATTGGTGAAGCTCAAACGTGCTGCGCAACACAAGAATGAACCTAATTGGTTCTTGCAGAAGCTCAATCATGCTGCGTAACATGAGAATGAACCTCATTGGTTCTTGCTGAAGGTCAAACGTGCTGCGTAACACGAGAATAAACATCATTGGTTCTTGCACTCAAGCAAACATGCTTGAGCTTCCGTTTACCACAACTGATGTGTGAGCTGATGAATGTTTATATGTGAATAAAAGCCTAAATTTATAAATAAAGCGAACACATCTTCATTTGTGTTCAGAAGATGAACGAAAGTCTTACGGATTTGGATGAGGGTGAGTAATTACTCACAGAATTTAAATTTGTGAAGTCAGTTCACTCGGCGGCCATCTAGATAACAACCCAGGGCAGCTTTTCTATGTGGGATACATGCATGTAGTATAGCAGATAATTACTTGAGAAGTGAAATACCAAAATCTCCGTTTTATGTCAATAATACACTTTTTAATCAACAACAAAATCAGGAAAAATATTGTATCATAAATTGGGCTTCTTTAGCTAGAAATCATTGAGTGTTTTATACAATCTATGGCTTTGCTTGAGGATAAAGTTACTGCCCATTTAGAGCATTCCAAATTGGTTACTTTTATGAGTTTGCAGTTCAGTTAGGATGCTGCCTTTGAAGTGTGTGTGTGTGTGTGTGTGTGTGTGTGTGTGTGTGTGTGTGTGTGTGTGTGTGTGTGTGTGTGTGTGTGTGTGTGTGTGTGTGTGTGTGTGTGTGTGTGTGTGTCTGGAACAAAGACGGACGTGGACAATATGCCTCTGTGTGCCGGCATTGTGCCACGCTGTAAAAAGCCTAACCTGAGGCTCTATCGGTCTCTCTTTCTGTCTGCTGCGGGGGCCTCCAATTACACAGGCTTAAGATTTGCCATATCACAAAGTAATTAACTGATTTCAGCCCAAATCCTGTGGAAGCTGCTTAGCTCTGCATCTTTTATTGGAGATCTTACATTACGGGAGCCATGTTTAATTTGGAGAGGGAGATCTCCTTTCCTAACCCTGACTGGAGCTGGTGAGAGGCGACATGTACCCAGGCAGCGGATGATCTCTCTCCGGATAATGAGGCATTGTGCTGAGATCCCTCGAGGAGCCAGAGGAGAGCAGGATATTGAGATGAAAGCTGGATCATCCAGCCAGCTGGGCTGATGTAGAGACGTCCTTATTGACCACATGCTGGTGACTGAAGAGGTTCAGAAACACACACACACACACTCACGGATGTACTCAACAACCCCTAAGTGTGGAGACAAAGTCAACATTCAATCAAAACTGACCGTATTTACTTGAATGCACGTTCCTGATCTTACAATAAATGATTCACCAATCAAATAGCTATTTAGACACAATAGGCCCTATTTTAACGGTCTAAGCGCATGGTTTAAAGCTCAAGGTGTAAGTGCACTTAAGGCTTGTCCGAATCCCTTTTGCTACTGTAACGTCGGGAAAAAGAATCAAAGGGTTGTTCCAATTCTCTTAATGAGTAATGGGTGTGTTTTGGGCGTAACGTGAAATAAACCAACCATTTCTCATTCCCTTTAAAAGCCAGTTGCGCTCCCACCATGGCGGATTCGCTATTTACATGACGGAATTTGATAATGGAAAGACTGAACATGTCCCCAGAAAGGAAACGGATCTACTCGTGCGCGAGGTTAAAGCACGCAAGCAGACCATCTACGGGACAAGCCGGATTCCACCATATCTTTATGTACACAATATTAATCTTTACATTGTAATCCTTTTTATTTTTAATATTTGGCATGTTTGCGTGCTGCTGGGCGTCCCTGTGTGTGTAATAAGCGTTGTGTGTGTACACGCGTTGTGCACCCACCTAGGAGCATATTACAAATGCGCCCTTTAAATAACCAAAAAGTGCACCTAAGACTTTTTTTGTTGGTCAATGGCGCAGTCTATTTCAGTCTGAAAACGAGGTGTGTTCGGGCGCATTGTTGGCGCGTTGCTATTTTGAGGCAACTGAAATAGACTGCGTGGACGAACAAACATGGACGATCAAACGGGCGCAAATGCATTTGCTATTTAAACAACGTAACGCAGGACGTGAAAATCATAACTGCGTCAGGCTGAAACTAGAAAAAAAACACTTGCGTCGCGCTTTGCGCTGTATTCCGCTGATGAGACTGTTTTCATCTGCAGTGTTCTAAAAATTACCTTTGAAGGCACACTGAAATTCAAAGCAAGTCTGTGATTGCTTGTTTGTGTCATTGTCATGATACACACAGACTGGTAGATTGAAGTGTCATATTAATGGTGTAAACCCATCTCGTCATATAGGAGTGTTTGCTCATTAACTCAGTCGCTTACGCACAGCGGGATGTTTTATGAGCCTCGCGCGCATTCGTAGTTGATGAAAATCTACGGCTCTGTTCCAAATCCTAGTGACAAAGGTAACGTTTTGTGGCAACAAATTTGCTCCTGTTGCTGTTCTAAAATGTAGACAACATATTTTTGCTTCTAAGCAACCTTATTTTGGCTAAATACTTGGCTAAATGATATGCATAACTGATAAAAAGTGACAGTTAAGGCTTCCATGTCAAACAAATGCTGTTCTTTTGAACTTTGTATTTGTCAAAGAATCCTGAACAAAATATTAATTTCCACAAAAATTTTAAGCAGCACAACTGTTTTCAACAGTGATGATAAGAAATCTCTCTTAAGCAGCAAATCAGCATTAGAATGATTTCTGAAGGATCATGTGACACTGAAGACTGGAGTAATGATGCTGAAGTTTATTACTTTATTACTTTATGAACAAGTTATTTTAAATTGTAATAATATTTCACATTAATACTGTTTTTACTGTATTTTTGATCAAATAAATGATGCCTTGGTGAGCATAAGAGAGTTTTTTTTTTAAAAACTTTAATAAATCTTAGCAACCCAAAACTTTTTAATGATAGTGGGGTGGCAGTGGTTGTCTACAAACCGAAAGGTTGGTGGTTCGATCCCCGTTTCCACATGACCAAGTGTCGAGGTGTCCATGAGCAAGACACCTAACCCCAGCTGCTCCCGACAAGCTGACACTGCCGTCGGTGTATGAATGAGTGAGTGAATGGGTGAATGTGAGGCAAAATTAATGAATGTGCGAAGCGCTTTGGTGGCCATTGGGTCTGTGAAAGCGCTATATAAATGCAGTCCATTTACCATTTAATATTAGATTATACATATGCTTCATTTAAATTGTTTATTTGTATATAATTCAAGAAATGGCAGTTTAAAATAGATAAATATGATTTTAAATGGCCTATTTTTTTCTTCATTTTTATGCACAAATGTTGTGTATGTAGGAAGTAGCCAGCAAGGTAGCACACTAAGTTTCAAAAAAGAGCAAAACAATTGTACTCTAACAATATTCTCAAACAAACAAACAAACAGAGATATTTATTCTGCATGATATTAGGAAGCCCACTGAGATTATGTCTTCAGGAGATTGGATCCAAAAGATTGGACTTTTTAATATTTTTTATCATCAGATCTGTCAATACACATGAGCTGACAGTTATTTCTCCTGCTGGATTTCCTGACATGTCTCCTGTGTGGAACTGGCAGTCAAAATCAGCAAAAACTGCTATAAACAGACATGTGGTTAATACCCACTGACAGTACACTGCTTAATCTGCCAAAAGCCAAATTCAACTTAACTAAAAGGTACCACAAATTGTGCTGTAGACAACCTGAGAAAACACAAGAAAGTTCTCTTAACATCTCTATCATACCCCAAATCTTGCTAAAATCTTTGTTTGTATTACCGATAGAAAACTGTAAACTCACTCAGTCTCCAAACCGTGGGGTAAATGTTTTATCCGGCTCAGACGTGTCTCAATCCTGTTATTACCGGAGTCTGTTGAAGAAACTAGCCGACACAACAGAGCTGTCACTGCTAATCTGAACCATCAAACTGGCACTAATCTTCCAGTGAAATCGCCTGGATTTATTTCTGACAAAGAACACAAAAAAAGAGATTCTCAATCTTTCAATTTCATTACACGGGTCTATAGTAGCGTTGACATGAATTAGATCACTGAGGGGAAGTTGTCAAGCTAAGCCATGTTAGCACTGTTGATACAAGTCTCTCACTTTGGACACGACGCAATAAAGCCTTCAATTGCTACATTCATTTGGTCAATCTGTCTAAACATATTTGTGAGTGAGTCATGATGAAAACTCTGAGACAGTCACTGATTTATTTGAAAAGAGAGTGTGTGGCTGTTAAGATACACACATGCACATTGCTTTCATCAATAAAAAAACAGCCAGTTCCCTAATTTTTTTCACTAGAATAACAACAAATGACTAAATTAACTATATTGAAATACTATATTTTAGACATGGTACCATATAAACCAATGTGGTTTTAGACATGTACCAAGGCATGTACCTTGGAGAACCATGTAAATACCATGGTAAATTAATATGGTAATCATTTTTATGCTCAAACAGCAACGTTACAGACTAACTAAAGTTGAAAAAGTGAAAAAGCATAATGGGACCCTTTAAGTGCTATGCTATATCAAGGTAGTTCAGGTATCAGCAGTTATATGATATCATCAAAGTGCATTTTTGGTAAAGCATATACGTTTTAAGTGTTTGGCCAGAGACTTGAGTGGCTGTAAATATCTCATGTGAAATTTAATGAATAACGGATTGATAGAATTATTTCTTTGAGACTGTGTAAGAGGCTCCAATTCTATATTTAGATCCATTTAGATGTGTCTGAGATGAGTCTGCATGTGTGTTACAAGGGTTAATCTAAAGGCTAAAAACAACCGAGACATTCATGTCAATCACTAAAAAGCTTTAATATACAAATTTCTTCAGTGTGTAGGCTTTAAAAAAAAGCACACAAATGCTAAAGGTCTGTGATGAGAAAACATAGGTAAGATTCAACCAAACTCATCAGCAGTCATAGGGACACTGTGATTTTGCCAAGTCAGATATGTTCCTGGGCCAAAAAATTTAGTCCTAACCCTATCCCTACGCCTAAACCTAACTCAACCATAACTTATTCCTACTATCAGAGGTAAATTATTGTGAATAACACTGATGTAGAAGTACTTAAATCAGGTTGTAAGCTTAAATTTGACATCAACTATAAATTTGTCCCTCAAATCTGATTGGTTGATTGCAAAATTGTGCAGTCATGATGAGAGAAAATCCTTATAGCAGTAGAACGATCCCATTCATATCTTGTACCCTTTCATATTGCACGTTTACATGCATAAATCTTACTTTTGAAGTGTGAATGGTCAGGTTTTAAGTAACCGTGGTAGCCAGGTAGCTCAATCATAGTAGGATGGCTCAAACCTGCCTGATTCCCTCTCGCTGTTTTTTTGTTTTTTTCTGCCAATCTGGGGAGTTAAACCCACAGGCCGCTGGGCACTGGAACAGCTTTCTAACTGTGAGGCAAAGCGCCTGCCAAGTGAGTAATGTGTTTAAAGAACAGCACTTGAACATCGCAGGTTTTATGTCCCATTTATCTCTCTGGCCCTCTGTTTTATATCCTCTTATTTTAACACACAGTATCTGTAAAACATAAGCCATGTGGTTCACAACTGTTGGGCTGTGGCCCAAACATACTGTAGTTCCCGGGTTCTGATAAGAGTCATTGACAATGGGGGAAAAGGATGCTAAATGCAAATAATAAAATTATAATCATGCAAAGTTAGGACAGAAAAAGCAGATCAGCCAATTAACTTTTGGAAACAAAAATTGCCTTTTTGTTTGTCATGCTCATAGTTTATTATTATAAAACAACACTTCATCATCTGGTTTTAAGGATTTGTTTTATCCTTTTTGTGGAGTAAGAAATTTTGGTGCCTTGTTAGATTACTTGTTTTTTAATGTAAAATCTGGATCTTGAAGTTAAACTAGTTGAGAATCACCAAACTCTAGGGATATGAAATTGGAATATCTTTTCTGCTTTGAACAATCATATAAAAATTATTCCGAAGATTTGTTTTACAATCCCAGTACCAATGATGAAAACACTGATAGAATAAATAAATAAATAAATAAATAAACACCAGTTATTACCAATCAGACTACCAATCAAACAATGACAGAAGTAATAATGAAATTGACTTAAAAATCTTTTAAAAAAAATGAATTTTCCTTGCTCTTTTGTGCACAAAGTTCAGAATACAAAGCTCCCTGAAAAGCCTGAAAAGCCAGACCATGTACGATTAAACTAAAAAAAAAACAAGCAGAAAATCAGCATATTAGAATGATTCCTGAAGGATCATGTGACACTGAAGACTGGAGCAATGATGCTGCAGCTTTGCCCTCCACTTTACTGTATTGTATTATACTTTAATATATGTGGAAAAACGATTATTTTAACCCTCATTCTGACCCTCTGACTGAAATGATCAGTTTTTAAGGCATCCATTTTTTTCTAACGTCATTCCATAGGAAACAGTTTTTAGAGCTTGATTAAATAAATGCTTTGTTTATAATGAAGAGGATGTTTAAGCTACGAAACTTGCAGGATGTTTTAATGATACAAAGACCTCTTTTATGTCAAAAGATCAAGGCAAATTTTATTTCTCATGTTACAACCCCTTTAAATTATAATAATGCTTCCGAATACTAGCTGTGTTTACTGTATTATTTCCAACAAATGAAGCCTTGGTAAACAAGCCTTGGAATTCTTTTAAATAAAAATAGAGCGTTTCTCTGATAAAGGAATGACAAAAGATTCAGGTGGCGACGGAATCTCATGAGTTGATAATAGCTGCTGTTCTAATAAAAGAAGTGGAATTTCTCGACTGCAGACGACACAAATGTGTCATGCCAACCACGGCACACTCTCTTCTACAAAAGTAAACCATCACATCCCAGGGACGTCAACAACTCAAACCACACACCATCTGACAAAATCTGTTCAGGAGAATTAAAATAATTAGGGCTTGAATAATGATGCTGCAAAAAATGCATCTAAAAACATGTTGCACTACTTTCATTAAAAAATACCTTTATGGTCCCGGAATCCCGGAATGTCCTTATTGTTCTGGGGAGACAAAAGATATTCACTTTTATTCATTACACGTGTACCGGAGACTATGGGAAGCAATGTAATAGTTTTAACCTAAAAGCTCAAACACAAGGGAAATCCAAGCCACTCATCAATATCATGCTTTTAGTGGAATACAGCACATGAGCAAAGCTGCAGCGTTTGATCCACTTTAAAATCCACTAGAATGGCACAGCAGCATTCCTGCGACAGATGTTGGTTCTAGTGACTACAACGGTTGTGTGAGAGTCTGAAAGCAATTTGAATTAATTTTGACATATATGACATACATGAACACTAGAAGTGAACTGAACTGAAAAGCGATTCAGACTCAAACCATCTTGGGATGCCTTCTCTGTACAGTTCATTTTAAATCTGCGCAGGGTTCGCTGACAACATGCATTCTGAATGCAAAGCGTTCCAAGTTCACTTTACTTTACCCTATAAAGGCAAATGTTAAATCAAAGGTAATGATGACATGCACAGAAAGAGATTAGACATTTATATCTAAAATAGATAAAAATAAATAAATATAAATAATACAAGAAATAATATAAATTAAATGTAAGTAATAGTAAAAACATAATAATAGAAATAATAGTAATTCATTAATTAATAAATACAAATAAATATAAATAGATTAAATCAGTGGTTTTCAAACCCTGGGTATTGAAATAAAAAAATGGAATTAAGAATTCTTTAATTCTAATTAAAGAATTAAAAAATGGGTCGCCAGTGATTTTAATTTTTCAGTGTTTTCTAATAATATTAATATTATTAATAATAGCTTTGATTAGAAGTACACTAAAAAAACATTAAAATTCATGCAAAATAAATAATCCACATGTCACCTGACCGGCTGACCGACCTTACAGTTACGTAGCCCTAGGCAACACCAAAACAAAAACCTTGTGCACAGTTTTCTTGATATGCAGCCATTTTATTTTTTTCCCATGAGATGATGAACATATTCAGTGACATTAGTAGCCCGTAATGAATTTATTTTATGCTGAATAAGCAGGCCAACCCTTCTCATTAATATATAAACATGCACTTGTTCGCTCCATCCGCAACACACACACGTTCGCTCCATCCGCAGCAACAAACACCCGTCGTTCCTTCCGCAACACACTCTCGTTCGCTTCATTGGCAGCAACGCACACATTTAAACAAGGTTCAAAACGCGGCAGCGAGATTATTATTGAATATTAAAAAACGTGAACACATCACTCCATCTTTGATCTCTCTATTGGCTCCCTGTACAATATAGGATTGATTTTAAACTTATTTTATTGGTGTATAAATCACTCCATGACGTTACACCGACTTATTTATCAGCTCTGTTAATGGAGTATCAGTCAGGAAGAACTTTGAGATCATCAACTCAAAATCTGCTGAAAATTCCAAGGACCAAGTTAAGCCAGAAAGGGGATTGTGCATTCGGGGACGAGCGCCACGACTTTGGAATAGATTACCATTACATGTTAGGGACGCTGACTCTGTAGATGTTTTTAAAGTACAACTTAAGACATATTTGTTTGCCATGGCCTATTCATCCTTTTGATGGATTTTTTTTTAAATGATTTTATTTTGTTTTATTCTATTACTATTGTAGTATTTTTTTCTACTTTTCGGTGATGATGTAAAGCATATTGGTCAACTTATGTTGTTTTAATAGTGCTATGTAAATAAAGGTGACACTGACATTGACATTAAATAGTAACAATACAATAATATAAATGATAATAAATAAATAAATATATATATATATATATATATATATATATATATATATATTTATTTATTTATTTATTACCTGCTTGCAAGTTAATGTAGAGTACAGTACGAGTGTAAAGTGTAAAGACCGGCCCTGTCCCAAATGGAACCCTAACCCCTCAGTGTCTTCCTCTTAGTCCACACTTTCGTGAAATAACAGCACTTTGACTGTCAATTAGAAATCTGCCGCGGAGCTCACCCTCGTGAAGGCTCAGCAAAAGTGTGCATTCCTAGGGCGCATATTGGTCATAAAGGGGGCGCTCACAAGCTCCCTTCTGAAACCTAAACTGACAAATGGGACATCCCACGGTCTCATGGACTGCGCAATCATGCGCACACTGCGCCCATTTAAGCCCACAAGACCGTAAGTGCATATAAAGTGTGCCATTTGGGACAGGGCCACTTAGACCTTTTTCACTCACTTCTTTTTTCCCCTTCACTCAGTTGAGTAGTCCACTGAAACTGATCTGAGAGTATAGTTCTTTTTAAAGCATGTCTGTGTGTACACTTTAAAACTTTTGACATCCTCAAATCCAAGCCAAACAGGTCACTCTTGCCTATTGACGAGCTGTTCAGTTTGGTGATTGATTTCCACAAAGACAACAATGCTTTTCCCTTTGTGCAAACTACAGGAATGTCACCATAAATTCACCTGAGGCGAATCAATAGCTCAGACGAGGAAGGAGAGAATCCCATCCAACTGTGCTTTCACTCAATACTGCCTCACAAAGACAGAATGCTTTTCCGCTGATGGATCGTCCTTCCTATCACAGCTGGGTGGCGGCCATATCGGAAATGCTCTAGACGGTGACACACTGTCAGTTGTGTTGGAAATGTGACTGTTTAATAGCATGTCTTGCTCAAAGCCCAGCGCTACTTTCCTGCTACTGGGAAAACAATCAGCCTTAGTTAAACGTAGTAATGACTATAATACGGGAGAGATTATGGCTCTCCTAGTATGATTTAATGCTACCCAACTAAAAACAATATGTTTTTTTTTTTGGGAAACATGCTTTTACGTATGCGTTTTTTCGTATTCATCAATTGTCAAAACACCTCCCAAATGCTTGCTACAGATGCGAAAAACGGAAAACTTTTTTTTATGACGGACGAAAGTTTCGGAGACAGTGTGTAAACGTGATTGACACAACGTGAGGTCATATATATTTTTTAACGTGCGAAAATTTCGGGACTCTTTTGCAAGGACCTTAAGAACGTTTCCCTAACGTATACGTTATGTTAATTATTTAAATGTTTTCAAAACATTCTTTCTTGGTTATGCGAACATTAAGGGAACAATCCATTTGATCATTTTGCAAACATGGGAATGTTACTTTTGAATGTTCTCTGAACATTCTGAAACAAGTAGTAACATTTAAAAAGAATTTAACTGAAATGGTTTCAGAAAAACGTTCCATGAACGATAAAGAATGTTTTTGAGCTAAATATAATCTACTTTCCCCACCAGCGTTTTTCTTTTCTTTTTTAAGTTGCCAGCAACCACCAGCATTTTTGATCATTTTCACAAAACTTTCCTGGCCCCCAGAATATTTTGTATGAATATATCTGAACATGCAATATATCAAAAGAAATAACAGGGCTTCATTAAAAAAGCTCATACACGCTCATTCTTTTTCATCTGTGTTTTGATCCAGAGATTCTGTACTCATTCAGGAGATGCGTAATAGTATGGAGCCCCCAAAGGGACATGGTGAAGGAAAAAAATATGAGATGGAAGAAAAAGTTTTTGTCAATGCTTTTGCGTTCTCTCGCAAATGTTTTGTGTTCCCCCAAGAAAGGTCAAACCTCAAAAGGTTTTGCGAGACAACGCAAAGTTTCTCAGGGGAACACAAAACATTTGTGAGAGAGTGCAGAGACAACGCAAAGTTTGTCAGGGGGAACGCACATTTTTGCGAAGGAACGGAAAACATTTGCGAGAAAGCGCAAAAGCATTGACTTATTATTTTTCCTCCCATCTCATTTTTATGTCCCTTTAGGGGCTGCATGCGTATAATAGCGCCCCTACCGTATAACAGTGAAACATGGATTTCTGGAAAATTGTCAATGGTGTATCGTAAATGGCACTGTATCATAAATGACGGAAAAATTCTGTCAGTGACGGGGAAAGAGTTAAAGACCAGATAACTTTGAACGAACATTCAAGTAACATTACTGGAAGAACGTTTGTTATATATACATAACTTTGGGAGAACCTTGCCAGAACGTTAACCAAATGTTTGAGAGAATATCATAAGAGAAAATATCTTTAATCTATCAGAGAGACAAGTGCAAGATGCACATCAATATGCTTCTTTCTTGGAGCGGCGCAATGCATACAAACACATACAAGGATGCAAATTCACAACCCCCATGTGTTTTCTTTTCTCCTCAATCTCCACACACTTAGACTCACATCATCTGTGCATCAAATACCCATCCGATCAGAATCAGGGCTCTTTATTACAGAGCTCACGGGGTCACAAGACACCATAAATATGATAATTCATCCATCTATGGGCTGGGTGTTTGTTATTTGTGTGTGGTTGACAGAGCTGTACCCAGCTGTTTCAAAGTATGCCAATTTAAATAAGACCGAGACAGGAGTGCAGCACGCTGATCTAAACTACACAAGAGCAAGAGCACGTCTGTTCATTCTGTGGATATTCATTTGTGTTTGTTTGCATCTCATCTCTGTGTGTGTTTGTCATTAATTAATCAGTGCTTGTTTATTCTAGGCGGGGAAAGCCTGGATAAACAGCTTGGGTAATATTTGGCGAACGACAGCGAGGTTTGTTTGATGGACGCCGCTGGGATTCCGGTTGAACGTCTTCTTGCTACACGCAAGGAAATAGTAGTCCTGCTAGAGCTGCAGTTGTGTGCGTTCTGGAGGTGCCTGAACTCCCCTGCTGCGAATGCACAAATGAATGTGGGAAATCTTAAGAAAGTCAACAGCCTGAAAACGCTTTCCGGATGACGTTGGGAGTTAGGTGGAGAATCTGGAGTTTGGGATGCGGTCAGTCTTTATTTAGTCAGCGTGGCAGATCAAGAAAACATTTCACACTTTCACGAGTTTGATTGCATGATCCAAACCAGATTTGAATTCCAACTATGCACATATTTTTTCTTGTCATAAAATTGTGCTTTAAAACGCAGCACTTTTGCACCACTGATATAAGCACAAAGAATGGAAACTGTGGCTCAACCACATCATCACATGATCCTTCAGAAATAATTCGAATGTGCTGTTTTGATGCTTAATTATTAATAATGGTTCTTATTAATGTTGAAAACAGTTTTTGCTTCTCAATATTTTTGTGGGAACCATGTGACATTTTGTCCAGGATTCTTTCATTGTTTTGTAACATTATACATGTCTTTACTATAATTTTTGAACAATTTAATTCATCCTTGCTGAATAAAAGTATTAAAGAGTTAGTTCACCCAAAAATGTGTCAAATTATGCCATAATTTAGGCTACTCACCCTCAAGCCATCCTAGGTTTATATAACTTTCTTCTTTCAGCCAAACACAATCGGAGTTATATCAAAAAATATCCTGGCTCTTCCAAGCTTTATAATGGGTAAATAGTGCCATTTTTTTGAAGCCCAAAAAAGCATATCCATTAATCATAAAAGTAATCCATACGGCTCCAGTGGGTTAATAAAGGCCTTCTGAAGTGAAGTGAAGTGAAGCATTTCGTTTTTGTAAGAAAAAATATCCATATTTACAACTTTATAGTCTAAAATCTCTGGCTTCCGGTAACCGCTGTCCACGCGTTCACAAAAGAGTCAAATTCCAGTGTATGACTTAGGCGTATGACGTTTGTTACTTCTCACCAGACCTTAAAGGGCACCTATTATGCAAAATTCACTTTGAACATAAATCTGTGTTGGCAGTGTGTGAGCAAAACCACCCTAGAATGATAAAAATCCACCCAGTGGTTTTTTTACAATCTCAATAAATCATAAGCACTGTCTCAGAACGAGCTGATTCGGCTCAGTGTGACGTAGAATTGAGCAAGCCCCACCGACGTGGTTTGATTGACACTGTGGTTTTGGCATAGACCCCGCCCTCGGTGATCTGTTCACCATCCTCCATTGTCTCAACGACAGCCGGTGTTCTGACGATTTGTGCTGCCTTGTCGAAAATGTCTCCTAAGAAACATAACTGTTCTGTTGTGGGATGTAGTAATGTTCATAGTAGTTTTCACTTACTTCCGACATCAGACCCACTGAAAACGCAGTGGATGGATTTTATTTAGGAAGTAAAGGCGCCACTTAAACTTCCAAAATACATTTATGTTTGCGCAAATCATTTTCTGACAGACTGTTTTGTGAACGAGGGTCAATTCATAGCAGGTCTTGCTTCAAAGTTAATCCTCAAGTGTTGATCGTTGCCTACTGTTCGCGATCCAACGTCACCTCCGGTAGAAGTAAGTGTATTTTATGATTTTTGAGCAAATAGTCATTTCAGTCGATGTCAGCCAATTCAACAACAAATGCGGCTAAAGTTGTTGTCGTCGTCGTAGGATGTCTGTGTAATAATTTAAACCTTGTTTGTATAGTGTGTAACCACACATTTATAAATATATTTTTTAAAGATATTGTATTAAAAACTGTGCATGTTTTCTGTAAAGACAAGACATCAAAATTGCTGTTTCATCCATCTTGTAACCTTTCATACAACAAATAGCGTCAGACAGTTTTGTCACGTATTATTTTTTGCAACAATTACAAATGTAAATAATATAATATTATGTTCTATCTCCCTGCAGCATATATTTTCTTGTAGCCATCTTCTCACATTTAGCACATAAGCTCCTGTACGACAAGTAATGTAAACATGACGCAAAATGTCCCTCGCATAAATGTAATTTCGTTTGTACGTAGCAAACGTTATCACAGTATTTGTGTTTGTAGTTTCAAAAAATTGCCCCAACGTTATCTCAGTTTGTGTGTGTCTGTGTGTGTGTTGCACATCCATAATTGCAAAGATGACGTGATTACAACTCTATAAGTACATACATGTATCAAATAACCATTCCGAGACGTCCTGGTCCATTCTCATTTGTGTTTCTTCTGCCGGAGTCTCTTCATCTTCTGGGTCTGATTCCGGTTCAAACATGTACGGCTGAATTCCATACGAAACTGCGGGTCTCTCAATGTCAGCCATTCTGCTTCTACCGACATTTAAGGTGGTACACACCAAAACAGCTCTTTTTAAAACAGGCAACAAAAATTACATTTTCAAATGGTTATAATAAATTAATTGTGGGGTATTTTGTGCTGAAACTTCACAAATACATTCTGGGGACACCCGAGACCAATATTACATCTTGTAAAAAGGGGCATAATAGGTGCCCTTTAAGCTACACCTACGTCATACGCCCCGAACTCGACTCTCACTTTTTTGGGCTTCATAAAATGACAACATTCAGTCCCATTATAAAGCTTGGAAGAGCCAGGATATTTTTTAATATAACTCCAATTGTGTTTGGCTGAAAGTAGAAAGTAATATACAACCAGGATGGCTTGAGGGTCAATAAATTATGGAATTTTATTTTTATTTTTGGGTGATCTAACTCTTTAATCTTTTTAAAATAATAATAATCTTACTGACCCCACACTTTTGAATGGTAGTGTATATCAATACAACATATAAGGCAAATCATATAGTACATAAAAAAACTGTATACCAGACCCTTGTTTTCAAGCATTCTCAGGCATGTTTTCTTAATGCATATACAAGTTCGTAAAACAGCTTTCAACACAACAAATTCATCAAAAGTTCTATTGTTTAAACTCCCTAAAACATTCAGTGAAAAATCAGTGATGTGTTTTCAGACCTGCTGCATTACACAAATCTTCTAATTTTAAGAGCAAAATAGCACAAGCAATCTAATTTTACAAAGAATAAATCTTATGCGATGTGTTTGGATCCATGTCTGAATAAATAAGCTAAATCAATTAGACAGATTACTTTACTCAGAAATGCCTTTACAACTGTAATCAGTGACTGACCCCGTCTCAAAAGAGCTTTTCATCTACACTGCATTGAAAGCAGTGACTAATAATCCATACAACTAAAAACGTGAAAGATGCATTCATTCTTTAAAGCAATAGCCTACATTGTGTTTAGAAGGGACTGTGGCAACCGTTGGTGGACTCTAAGTGTTATTTTTCAAAGAACAGACTATTAGGGTGCAACATAAACACTCTCTCACTCGCACACACCTCTCATTACAGCATTATCCCAGTGGGTTGTTGTCCTGTTTATAGGCGTCAGAGTTTGATAAAAGAGCATTTCTGTGCCTCGTTGATTTCTCATAATGAGTTCACCCGTGGAGCTGATTTGTCACCCCCCCCCCCCCCCCCCCCCCTTTTTTGTCCTTCCTTTTCCTTCAATTTCTCGCAGCTACAAAACTACGTTCATGCTCATCCGTCTGGCCCTTGTTTCTTTCTATCTGTCTGAGATGCGGGACTGATTCTTTGATCCATTCTTCGGCTGAGGCCGGACACTCAATCTTCCTGAGTGTTTGTGTCTCGCTGCGGATTGGGCTTATGTCTCTGGATGTGTAAAATGAGCTCGAATGGCTTTTGTATCGCCTCTCTGAAACCCTTATCTGATTCTACTGAAAGGAGAACAAAGACAACACACACACACACACACACACACACTTTCTCCATTTCCTATCGCAGCCATCTCCTGTTTCTATCAGCAACTAACACAGAGAACATTTGATACAACTACCATCTTGCAAACTAAACAAGTAACTATACACACAACCAACACTCAATATTTTCCCCACCGCAGCAGAGTTGCTGTACAGCATTTGGCGTTACATTTAAATATTTATACGTTTTCTGGCCATATCAATATTTGTGCATTTACTCAATTCAGAAAGTTTGTCCATCATTTCCACCTCTGTTGCCAATTAGAATCAAACAGACTCATGAAAAAATCGAATTAAAAATAAGGCACATTTTCCACACCTTTGCTCCTACGATATTGAATAAATATAACAATAAAAGTAAAAAATAAACAGCAGTTATATAATTTTAGACCATAGACACAGAATTTGTAAACTTTTCTCGGAAGCAATTGAATCGTTGAATCAGTGGTTTGAATCAGTTCACTGAAATAAACCGTTTGAACAGTTTGAAATTAGCTTACTATGTCTAATGCAGAGTTTGCTACTGAAGTTAAAAGACCCCCTGTTGTGAAAATCAAGTTTTTTATGTGGTGTTTTTAATAGGCTTTAAGACAAACCATGTGCAAATTCAGATTCAACACCATTACTGAGTATTTTCTCCTAAAAAGTCCAGTGAAACAAGGACAGTCTCAAAAACACGGTTTGAAATCATCGGTGACTCTTACGGCACAAACTACCGTGTAACCAATCACATCAAGAGGGGGGCGGGCTTTAGCATATAATTAAATGCTCAAGTCTCAAGAGACGCCAGGTTATCCCTGTATATTTTCTGTTGACATGAAAAATCAGGTAGATTTAGCAATATAGCGTGTGAATTATGTATGATGTATATTACGATGTTATGATGAACTGTATGGCTGTATGGAGGATGCTGACTTGTGCAACATTAGCAACACATTATTAGCTGTTTGATAACATAGTCAAGCAAAAGGCTAATCATATTAATTACCGTTATGTGTCTCACGTTGTGCAGCGTGTTGCATCTGGACCAATTAGACACACACAAATTATTCATTATATTTAATAATCCAGCAAACTCACTCTCCCAACAAAGGTCTATGAAACTTCTCCCAAAACTAATATGAAGCTAACACACTGGCAGAACCCAGTCTCCTGTTACAGGAAACATTAAGACTGATAAGAATTTTACAACCCCAAAAGGAATTTGCAGAGAGTTGTGAATCTCACTTAATTCTTGCTGAGAAGGAGAAATAAACCCTTTTAATCCTATGTATTCTATGTATAACCACTTGAGAAATGTAAAATGAAATAATGTATCTAATTTTCCCATCTCATGATTTTCCTTTTAGGTGGTTTGGCCTATGTACTTTTTTAAACTCTTTTGGATTAATGTTTCAGACTTGCACACTATGGTTAACCAAAATCATATGAGTGGCATGTTTAGTCTCTATAAACTCCAATCTTCACCCGCCATTTGTTAATTTTCATTACATTTTGCTAACTTTGTGACACATTAGTATTATAAGAATCTTGAAGATTCTTTTGTTTAACATCCAATCAAATTACATGTTCAAAGGCCTGCTTGAACAAAGGGTCGTAAAGAAATTCCCTCCAAAGGGAACAACTTCTTATTGGCTCACAACCATCCAGAGGGTGTGACCTCTTCACGCTTTAAAAATCATTGATCACAAGATCACGCCTTTTAGCCTCTAACTCTCTTAGTCCCCTTCTGAAATCCTGATGTGAAAAGATGATGCTGAACTAGAAGTTTTCTAAGGACCCCCAAACGTGTGCCAGGCTGCGGCCTTGTCTTTCCATTCACCAAAGATCCTCTGACTCCCACTGGTTCTCTCTCATCAAGACAACATCAGCAAAGATCAACTGGAGCCTCAACAAATTGCATCAGGACAGTTTAATTCAAATGGGTGAGACATGCACGTGTCAAACTTAGTCTCATCATTTGATAGATTAAGTATCGTTACCCCCTTTAAAAGAAGGGCGTGTTAGAACTAAACTGATGGTTTGCTCAAGGCTGTTGATCTGCTGAATTTCAAACAATGCTATAACTTCTTGCTTTACTGTACTCTGCTTCAGCTTTCCCTTGGTAAACTGTATGCATGTCTGTATGTGTATGTAATGGTGCGTTCACACCAGACGCGAATAGAGCATCTGGCGAAAGTGATTTCAATGTTAAGTCAATGCAAAGACGCGTTGCACGCGTAAAAAATTCCTGTGGCGTGAATGAGGCGAAGAGCGCAACTGGGTAGAATGATTTTATTTAGTGCTTTTTGTGCATTCACGCATTTGACGCGAATTCGCGTCTGCCGCCCGAGTTGAAAAATCTGAACTTCTGCGTCAATCCGCGCCGCGCTAACCAATCAGGAGCCTGCTTGCTGCTGTCACGTGGTGAAGTAAATATTTTATCACATAAAAACCTGATTTTAATATATGAGACATTAATTTTGTATTGAATGCTATTTATTCCATATCTAATCTAGATTATATGAAGCATTATTGTTCTAATATAAAGACAACCAACATACTTTAGTGCAAGAACCTAGTTCGTGTCTGGACAGTGTTGTGTGGGAGAAAAATAAATAGCAGGACAGTTTAATCACTTTTGTAGTAGGCTGGCTCCATTTATCATCAAAACAAAAATAAATTACAGATTAGGTGAGTGAGGGCGAGGGTGATCCTCGCTCCTATGCGGGACAACAGGTCATCAAACTGGGCGCGGGCCAGGTGGAAGTAACCGCTGAAAGCGGCCGTCAACCAGGCGCAGCTCCTGGAGCAAATGGTGAAACTCGCCAAACTGGGTTCGCCTCTGGAGGGTCTGGTGGACCCAAATATGGCGACGATGATCCCTATGCCGCTGTTCTGCTCTCCAGAGCAAATACGGAGAACATGATTTCACCAAGTACCACATGTTCCTGGATCAACATCTTTGTTGATCCTGGAACAACTTTCAGATCAACCAATCAGATTTGAGGGACAAGTTTAACCCTCTGAGGTCGACTATCACGCGGGCGTGATAGTCTCGCTTTTTTTCTTATCAGTGCAAAAGAAACTCAAAATACTCTGTTGATTTTGATCTTACATATTAAGTGTTGTACATCATTAGATCCTGATAAGTGTCTATTTTTTTTTGTGGATACTCACAATAAAAACAAAGTGTTGTGCTCTTCGCCAAATAAAGAAAAACAAACATGATGCGCGTTCTGCCTTCTCTCTGTCAGTTAAGTCCATTCTGAAATGCGTCCGAAAATTAACTGTAATTCCGCAAATACTTGTCATACAGGCATGAGTGTTTTTCCATAATGAAGCTTGAACTCTCTTCTTTTAAATTAATTAATTTATATAAAAAAACAAATATTCTCAGTTTATGTAATCTGTATGAATAGAGAGAGATGTCAGTCTTTTTCTTTCCAGCTCATTATACCTGATCACGCGTTAATGTGCCACGCCCACGGAGAGCGCACCGTATTCAAACGCAAATTATCTAAGGCAAGCCATTCAAACATGCCAACGCCCACCAGCTGGATTATAAAACACATCGTGTTTAGTAAGTATCTCACTACAGCCGTGTACACAGCGTATATCTACGCTGTGAGCAATAATACTATCTAATAACCCTGGAAAATGTACCAGAAGTGCTGGTAGTTTCATTTCGAGGAGCAACGGATCCAGCTGACGTAGTAAGTCATTTATTCTTAAGTGCTTTGTTGTAATCACGATATTGAATAGTGTCTGACTGTAAACCGCAAAAAGACTGTTTAAATATGAATTGCGTGTCTGTGTGTAGGCTAAATGATGAATGAACGGCACAGGCGTGCGTGCGCTTTGTTTACTACAGTTATACAGCGCGTCTGTGCCGTTCATTCACTCTCGCACCTACATTAGTAAACGTTATGTTTACATGAACACATCCAAACTGTATTGCTATAGCCTACTAAGATGAGTAAAAATAGACTGAAATATGTTGAAATAAAATGTCTTTATAAGCAACGAACTGAAAATTCACATGTATATGCTAATATATCATACACAATATGTTACAGACTAAATATGAATGTTTAGACAAGATTTTGTGATTAGTTTTGGATAGATTATAAAGTTTTGACTGTAAAAAAAGACTACTGTCACATTAAATAGGTAAGCTTTTTTTCACCAATTTCTGCTCATAGTTAAATATACTATAGCAGGGCTTGACATTAACTTTTTGAGGCACTTGTCCTTCGGACAAGTAAATTTATGTTTCACTTGTCCATGCACAAAACTCACTTGTCCGGGTAAAGATTTATAATTTTATCTAGGGCTGCACGATTTGGGGAAAATGTCATATTCCTATTATTGAGATCAATATTGCGGTTGTGATATGCTATTGCGATATAATAAACAAATGGTTTCATGAGTCAACTTGTTTGGTTCTAAACCAAATGCACACACAGATTAGTGATAATTCTGAAATTAGCAATAACAACTAAATGATTGATAACACCTATAATGATCAATAAGCCATTGATGTTTGGATAAAAATGAACTGTCTAACAGGTAGGACATATACAGAAATTGAATAAAGTTATCAAACAGTCTGCGCAGCATAAATTATAAATTATATATAGACTACTCCTTATTAAAGCTACACAAGTTCTTTAGTCAAGAGCAGTGAGTAATTTTCTCTGTTCCCTTTGTTCTTTCATTAACTTTACTGACAGAACACTTTATTGGTAGCTGGCCCTTTAAGAGCAGCCGCTGTGGACAGAGACGCGGATCTCACACGCGCCTCATTCTCTCACGAGTCACAACTCTTTATGTCCATCATAAGACTGCTCTTGTGTTATGAAGATACTCGACAAATGACATTTTGGCTTAATTGTGTGTGTTGATGTTCGTTCAAGCGCGAAAGAGAACTGTATTCTGGCGCGCGGTCTGTGCATGCGCATCATACTGGTGCGCGTCTTTCTGCGAGTCACATTCAGGACATTCACAGGCCATTCACATTCAGGACATGTCTTCGTTTCAAATCTGTAAAATTAAATCTGTAAAATAGACGTAACGAGTGGCACATAACGTGAAGTAACATGGCATTTTATTTTGTTTGAAATTTAACTTGTCCGGTCGGACAACTAATTTTCTCTTCTACTTGTCCTACAAAAAATCCACTTGTCCCGGACAAGCGGACAAGCCTTAATGTCGAGCCCTGCTATAGTATGATGTTTTGTCAAAAATAAAGTAGGTATATTGAATTATTAACTAAGATGTTATTATAGTGTTTGTTCCAATATTCAAACTAATGAATCCTTACCTTTTTTAATACGTATGATAAAATGTATACTTTTTACAAAGCAATACACTTGAAATATTGTTAAAATTGTAATTGTTGTTGTAATTGTAACCTATTTGTAATTGGCTACAATTTCTAATTGTAAAATATGTATATATAGATCATTTCTTTTGTCCTTGCGTTCTTTGGGATTCTATGACACACCTGTGTGAAAGGCTAATTAATATGCATCTCATTATATATGTGGCACATTATCCGGCCTTTGTCTTCTCAGGTGTGAACACGCCTCCACGCATATTGCCTTTCCAAACAAAAGGTGTCTTATAAAATTTAAATCAATGCATTGTTTTGTGTAAATGATTAGGCAGGATGATTTTCAGATCATTTTGAAGCAAAAATTCTAGGCAACAACACTCATTAGTCAAAAGTCTTGTGAACATATATTTAGTATGTGTTTTGTGGCCTTATTTAAGACACTTTAAGTTTTAGTTTTTTCAATAACCACGCATAAACATTATTCTCTAAGAAATACAAACATGTACATACATGTTGCTCACATATTACGGTAGCCACGTTTGTGTTATATAGAGTGAATTTACACCTTTGCCATTAACATGTTTATAAATAACTGAAAAAAGCACAAATGTCAGAGCATGTCAGAACACTTCAAGGACCCCAAAAACCCCTTTGAGGGTTAATCATAGATTTTGACTACTTGCTCTTAGTAATACTGTAAAGTAAGAAAGACATTTCCCATGTACATTTCTTAGAATTAATAAACAATTAACACTGAGTGTTCACAGGACAAACATTGATGAAGTTAATTCAATTAACTGATACAAATATTCATAATCAATTATAACAAGTTATTATTTATTATTAATATTTCTTAGAGCTAATTTTCTACAAGCGTTTACTACAGTAACTTAAGTAAAGTTGGTCGAGTGAATCTTTGAGCTGGTGTGAGTGAGTGGAGGCGGGGCTAATTTGCATATTCATGAATCTGCATATACTAAATGAAGCAAGGGTGTAGAGTTACATTCAAACTATTTTAAGGCATGAAAAAAAAATTTCACAGGACAAAAAGGTTTAAATATTTCATTTTGGTGATCAAAGATGAGTTTTAAAGGGACACTCCACCCATTTGCATTAAGAGGTCCATTGTTAGACAACCAGTCATACTATTGAATGGTCGTCGACATTCTTTCATTTTCCCCTGAGACGAGAGAAATCTACTATTTACCTTTTTCACTTCCTCCTACAATGACGCAAAAATCGTCATTTGACGTCATTGTAGGAGGAAGTGTAAAAAGGGGAGATTTCTGTATAGACTACAAGCACAAATTCCCACCCTTTCAAACCCGCCCATAGGGGGTTGTGCCTAATGCGCTAACAGAGCTATCACAGATCAGTGGGTGGGACTTCACTTGCAGATACTGAAAGCAATATCAGCCATCTTGTTTATAAGCTAAGCTAACAAGCGCTGTGGATATAGGAAGTTACGACAATGACGGAAGAAACTAAACATGATATGGAATAGAGGATTTTGAAATTCTGCTGCTCGAATCCGCTGTTCGTGGCTATCTTTACGAGCCGCAATATAGTGAAGAGCAGCTGAGGCTGATGGAGGATCAGGAGGCGGCTGCCTGTCGCGGACGAGGAGCCCGGACTGGGTCGAGCTGAGGCGGGCTGCTGGTGCGTGTGCTCTCGCTGTGCGCTACGGACACAGATAGAGTCTGTCTGCTGCAGAGAATTTCAACGATCGCAATTTCTCCTGGACGAAATCTCTGAATCAGACGACCACACGGACGTTTGTGTTGTGATGTGAACCATCCTAGTTTCGCCTGACTGAACATCCAGGTATCATGCAATAATTCACCATATAGAAAGAAATACAAACGAGTAATTCACTAATGAGTTTGCCAATGTAACGGGGTTCGTTGTTGTGGGAAGAAGGAGGCTGGAACCGGCGAACATTTGAACGTTTTAATAGTAAAATAAACAAATACAAAACAAAAGTATAAGCCAGCTGGCCACACACAACAGAAACAAAACATAAAATCAGGCCTGTTCCTTTTGTGCTTCCGCTCCTCCGTGAGAGATATGAGACCGCTGCACAGGTGTCATTCATTATCACTCGCGTCGTCCTCTCACGTCCCTCGCCCTCGTCCTGCTCGCCACAGCCAACTAACTAGACATTTTTTGTGAAATGAATTTCAAACTCATTTGGCAGCTAGCTTTCTTGTAGACGGAAGAGTGATTTCTCTGATGTTTGCGCTGTTCTGGATTAGTGGGAGTGGCTTGCGGAGCTGCATTGTGGGAGTTGTTGTCTTACATACAAATGCGCCCCAAAGTTATTTTCTGTCTTTTCTCGGTCAAGAGGGCACCAAATTCAAAATTTCTTTTACATTTCGACTACATATATAACCCACTTTCAATAAAGATTAATGTTGAAATGGGTGGAGTGACCCTTTAAGGGATAAAATTATTGTCTGCAGGGGACTTTAATTCTAACAAGACGCTGAAACATCTGTCTAAAAAATCTCATATTTGCAAGTTGTGAGACAAGAAAGGACCATGAAATTACTCTAATGAAATGTTCCAAGGAAACAAAAATCGTCAATTGAATGCTTCATTTTATATATAGCCCTCGCAATGGGTGGGATGGTGGTTGGTCACTTACTTTTCCTGCATTTTTATGTGTTAGTACAATAAAGTGACATCTTTTTTCTACTGTCCAAAATACATCCTCTTCTCTCCTCTACCTCAGCAAAGTAAAATCACACCTCGGCTGCAATTAGACCCAGTGTCTCAACACCTCTCAACCGCAGATCTATAACCAGGACGGCATCTATCTCCCTTATCTCAGCAAGCTCTCACTTACATCGCTCTCACAGGAGCTTTGGGCTGCGTGTATGTACTGCAGCATCTGCAGGATAATCATAATCATGTCTCCAGAGAAAGAGATGCGACACTTCAAGCCGAAATCAATGGAAATGTTCAGTTCTTTTCTAATCACAGCTTGAAAAGCTTGGTGCGAACACAACGGATGTCATAAAGAAATGATCATTTCAGCTATGATGTCTTCATTTACTTGAGTAAATCACAGTTTGAGACGGTTGTTAACTAAGACTTGTTAAAAATTGGTTTTATTCATTCAAATTAAGCTGAAATAAAATAAATTATCGATGAAAAAGTTAAAGGTGAAAACCGTAAATAAAAAGTAAAAAAAACAACGAATTAATTTTAGGATGAAATACTACAATTACTAAAACTAAATCTGAAATAAAAAAATAAAGCTAAAAAGTATTTATAATTTTTTGTTAACAAAAAAATACAAATGTTCATCATTAGTTCATGTTCACTCAGCTCCATTAAATCAAATTAACAGATAGCCTGTGCTGGACCAACAAGTTTGGTCAACAAATCCACGGTGGCTCTACCTCGCAAACTACAATACTTGAAGGATCTCCTGCTAAACAGCATTTTAGGCAGGTGGTCAAATGGTATTAATTGGTCTTATTGGTTTTGGCTCATCAGTGTGTATATACGGTATATACAGTATGTATATTTTAATTGCATGTCTGCTAATTTTTCAGGTAGTTCTAATTCCCCTTTACTCAGCAACTGGTCTGAAAACCCTCGCTGGCTTCAGCACCACCAAGACATCTTAGCTAATGAGCTTTCAGACAAAAGCAGGAGAGAAAGAGCGAGCAAAAGAACAGACTGCCTGCCGTTAAAAGTTTCCAGACAAGGAAAGCAAACCGACGAGGAGAGGAGGGGTGAGCGCGTACTGCTGTCTTTAATGAGCTACACCGACCAAACCTGCTTAGGGGTCATAGAGGTAACGAGCCAAAAGACCCAAAGCGTGTGCCAACCTTAACGAGAACCAAGCCCAACAGCAGGTCAGGACTCAAATGGCTTGAATGGAGAACAATAGTAAACAGCATGAGGAACAAGAAGACTTTCATTAAAAAGAGAGAAAGAAGGTGAGAGAGAGAAAGGAAGAGAAAATGAAGAGTCAGGCAGGGCGGTAAAATAAAACAACCTCGCTAAATGGAAGACAGCTACATGCCATAAAATACAGCTGAAGACCCAGTGGGCGAATACGAATAAAATACAATCGGCTGCTCCGATAATACTGGAGCTGCTGTTTAGTATGTTCTGTGACCTTTAAGACAAAATGATCATCTGCCTGCTGGTTATGTCAACTGATATAAGAGACCTTTCTCTCGGTCTCTCCCACTGCGAAAAACACTGGTGAGCTTTCACTGCCAAGTTGTATGTGGTATTACAGAAAAAGAGTAGAGCAGAATACAGTAGTAGGTTTGGATCAATAGCAAAAATTCTGTATGATATACAGGCCTCTGCTACCTTGGTATTGACACTAAATGTATACCTTAGTCCAAAGGCTTTCAAAATAATATTTCAGAAGTAAAGACAAGAAACTGTTTTACTGTTTCATTCAGGTTTCTAAAAAACAATTGGCAATCATAAGATTGATTATAATTATTTTATTTATTTTAGGGTTAGGGTTAGGCTATCTATTTCTAAGTTATCTTCCTTGCAACCTACTTTCATGTCCTTACATACCTTTATTTGTGATCCTTTTACTCACCACTGTCACCTTTAGCTCGCTCTGGGGGGTTGTGAGGCACAATCGACTGTAAAGCTGCTTTAAAACAATATTTATGGTGGAAATCTGAATTGAAATGAAAAGGTTTCTTTGCAGGCTTATATATCTAACATTAATCTAATAATGGTTGGTAAAAGACACACTGTCAATTTAATAAAAAAGAATGAAGCATTAAATAAATCTCACATTCCTATTAGCATAAAGCCTGCTCCACTTTCTAGCATTTTGCAGCTATTCCAGCATGAATGAACAGAATGAATGAGGCGTTTCATTCTAGAAACATCTTAATATGTATAGCATCGTTAAAACCATTTTGAAGAGTTTTCATAAAATTCTTATAAATAATAAAGGTTCAAACAAAGGTGCGATACAATAGTGTACAATACAAAGTTGACAAAAAAAGATATTTCAACACAAACCTACTCATTGAAAAAAGTGGTACTTGGAAAAGCTGCACAATTATGAGGAAAAAGAACAGGATTTCTCTTACTCTTTTGAAATAAGAGACTACCGGTATGCTTATTTAACTTTTTATTTAACACGCTGACTGACCATAGACTGTAAAAAAAGAGTGACTGACATGTATGCACATAAATCACTGTCACACACACACCCTCAGAGTAATATTGTAAGTTACTGCATAATACATTTTCAACTAGCAGAATAGTACAGAATCACGATACATAGTCTCACTTGTAGCTATGTCTTTTAACTATTAAAATATTTCGGAGCGCAAAAACAGGAACTTTTAACTATTGGCTTTACATCATCAACAAAGATGACAAAGGCCGGCTCCGCCCACTTTAGGCTTCAAAAATGCTCTTCAGAATCCTACGGGTGACGTCACGGACACTATGTCCATACATTTTTACAGTCTATCTATGATTGCAACACAAACCTACTCATT
The DNA here is from genome assembly GCF_051911475.1 of Siphateles boraxobius. Lineage (NCBI taxonomy): Eukaryota > Metazoa > Chordata > Actinopteri > Cypriniformes > Leuciscidae > Siphateles > Siphateles boraxobius. Next base: position 3,124,216 of record NW_027508953.1, read on the forward strand.
GAAAAAAGTGGTACTTGGAAAAGCTGCACAATTATGGGGAAAAAGAACAGGATTTCTCTTCCTCTTTTGAAATAAGAGTCTGATGTACTATGTAGAAATAGTGTGAATTACAATCGGAAGTGAGCATCCCTATGCCCTACTCAATCCGAAGGGCAGAGCCCTTGAAGTGTGACTTTGGAGGGAGCAGGGCACTTGTGTGTCATAATGTAGCCGTTTGGACCCGCAATTGACAATGGGAGCAATTAAAGACAATCACTGCCTCCGAAATCTGTCTGAGTACTATATTAGAATTAGAATTTACTTGGTGACCTTCAAAAAGTACGCTCTATACCAAGGGTGGGGAACGTTGGTCCTGGAGGGCCGCTGTCCTGCAGACTTTAGCTTCCACCCTAATCGAACACACCTGAACAAGCTAATCAATGTCTTCAGGATCACTAAGGCTACAATCAGGTGAGTATTCATCCTCTTGAACCAATGTTCTCCGTCTCTGCTCTATACAGTATGAATGGATAGTGTGAATACAATTCGGACGCACTACATCCGCCATGTTGTTACTGTCACGTGACCTACCAGAGTCAGTTGCGTCGCTTCACTTCCATTCATAAACCCTCTTCCATGGCCTCATGGGATAGTAAAGTGTCCATCGTATGCACATTTCAGAATCTCGGCAGAAGTATTCAGTCATCTGAGGACTTTTCGCCTATTGTTTTGTGAATACTATGTAACAGATATTTTTAAGTCGACATTTAATGCCGGGGACACTTAACGACTAGCTAAAACATTCTAAGACTGAACTGAACACACTTACAGACTGTTTCCACTGACTGGAACAGATATTAAACACCGACTGTCAACACCGACTGAACGCAACTGTCTCTGACTCGCTGCGTTTGGGCATGATCAGTCGTAAGTATCAAGTTACATTCATAATCGGCCTTACAGTTGTTAAGTGTGTCCCCTGCTTAAGTGATTAAAGTCGAGTCGACGCCGACTAGTCGCTGATGATATAATTAATAAACAAATAAGCCTGAACCTCGAGCTGAGACGTGAACGCAAGTTGCCAATGGCAAATGGCATCCCTTTCCCAAAGTGCCCTTCAAGGTCGCAAAAACGCAGTTTGGAATTCACCTTCGCTCTAAAATGCACAATGTAAAGATCTACTGAAACCATGGAAACTAAAGTGCAAAACTGACTCATTCAAAAATCTTTATATTTATGATATCACAACCATGAGCTCATTAAGACACATCAACACATGCAGTATACCTATTTAACCTGCCCTATTTTAAGGTTATCCATAAAAACAAAACTCTTAAAGGTACAGCATCAAAAAGAGCCTGTTTAATATACAGGGTCAGAGAGCTGGTGGAGAATGGTCACAAAAAAGCATTATACGTGGACTTCTGGGGAAAACAGGAGCAGAATAATGGCCCCCATTAAAGACTGTGAGAAAATGCATACACACAAGATGGTCTGTATCTGGATTACCCATGATTCATTAGCATTCAAAAGTGTTGTATCAGCACCAAGGCCAACAATTCAAGTGTATAATTGTTGCAATAATTATTTTGGATTTTACTGACCATGTTATAAAGAGGAAAAATGCCCTGTAATCATGTTTTTAGAGCAGAGCAAACCAGACCCCCAGGAGCCATTTGAAATTGACAGAGGAAGCTCCTCTTCTCTTTGCAAGCCTGTATAAAAAAATAAAAATAAAAAAATAACAGCATAAAGCTTCTCTTGCAGAGCTTTTAGACTCTCATCCACAAGAGGAACGACATCACACACACACCGTTATAGGGTATAATGGGGAAAAGTGAGGATCTCGCCGGGTTATGGAGGGGCATAAATCTTTAATAGCACAGAGGCGAAGAAACAGGATATCAGTAAATGAAACTTAAGTGGATTTTCAGGCTTTTGTAGAAAGAGAAGTTATTCGGTAATGTGCAGAGTGTAGCGTAGGAAACAGACAGAGAGAGAGGTTTGACTTTTCAAGGCCCTTCCTTGACCATTACAAGCGTTATCTCATCCTCACATGCTCTTTCTTCATCTGATTAGACAGACACAAGTTTAAAAACAGTTCATTATTAAAATATATTAGATTCGTTGAGCAGAAAATCATATTGCACTTTCACTGACAAAAGAAAAAATGCTATTAATCAGTATTTGTCTTGTTTAGCAGTAAAACCATTTTTTAAACAAAAAACATAAAACATTTTTTAAAAAGTCAATCTACTTGGCTTCAGAGAATATCTTGATAAAGTTATAAATCAATGTTTGTTCTTTCTGTATTAAATCCATACTTTACATTTTATTAGATTTGTGCTTAAAACAATAAAACACTCTGTTGTGTATGACTTGAAAAACTGCATTTATAACATATATATATATATACACACACTTCATATCTCTTTCACTTTTAGTTCAAATTAATTTTAAATTCAAAATGAATATCATGAATAGACATTCTCTATATTCAGGGATGAATCATCATTAATGCAGCCGCTGATTTTCACAATTTTGCTATATAAAGATGGCTTAAATATATTTGTGCGGTTGCATTAGTGATGATTCATCCCTGAATGAAGTGCAACAAATCTATCAAGAAATCGATTGATTGATTGATTGATTGATTGATTGATTGATTGATTGATTGATTGATTGATTGAATGAATCAATGACTTATTTAAAGTCACTAGTTTCGTTCATGGATGAATCAGCATTTAAACAAATAATTTCAAATGATTGAATGATTCAGTGACTCACTAAAGACAGTCACCTACTAGTGTAACAATATAACCTACAGAGTCACTGATCTCTACAACTAATACACAGACTGACGTCTGGAATAAATACTAACAAGTGATAAACATTAATAGTTCCAGTGCTGTTGGACTGCATATTGTACACATGAAATGAACTGTTGTGTAAACATGCATAGCATATTGTGGTGGAACAGACTTTTTTTTTTAACCTAAACTAAACTACGATTATAAAAAATGAATATGTCAACACAAGTGAGGGAAAAAAATACAGCAAATCTGTTTTTTAATCCTTTTTGCCACTTTTATTAATAGCTACAGTGGAGAGATGACAGGAAATAATGGGAAACAAGGGAAAGGAAATGGCAATTTGACAATTGTTATGATCCAGATTCAAACTCAACTCAGACAAACATTTTAAAGGTGAACTATTAATTTCACATTCAGTAGACTTCCAATGTATTTTTGATCACAACTCAAACTTTCAGACGTGGTTCAAGATCTTCCTTCTGTTGTTCTTCTTCAGAATAAAGAAAAAACGTCTTAACAGGAATTAACGTCAGCCACTGTGTCAATGTAACGCACACACTATAAACATCAACACACAAATACACTAACAAATCACACCCATACTGTGAGTACTGTCAGAGATTTTAGCTTGGAAGCATCTGCATTTGAGAAACACCCTGCATGGGGAAAAGAGACAAAAACACCTTTGGATCTGTGAAGATCACAGAACTCTCTGAAATCACACTCAAGCGTGTCCCGCCTTCCGGTGATACCCAGCGAGTCCGACGAATCTGGACCCATTGCCAGCTATAAGAGTCTCCGCCACATTGTCTGTCTCCGAGAGCCATCTTCAGTCACACAGCAATCACAAGCACCAAGAAGAGCCTTCTTATTTACATACTATCATATTCTATTTCTCATCTTACTTTCATTCTAGCTTTATTGGTTTCCTATCTTTCCTGCTTGTTTTCCCTCCTCCTATTTCTTTCACCCATTACAATTCCAATTTCATCCTGTATTTCGTGCTCCTATTGCCTTTTCCCTGTCTTTTGAAATTTAATTTGGTGGCAGTCCTTCATAAATAACTTTGTCCCTGCGGAGAAGTGCGGCCTTATTCAAACTGTAGCCCGGAGCACAAAGACATACTGATTAACGGAGTCTCTCTCTCTCTCTCTCACTCAGTGTCTCTCTAATCCTCTGTTATCCAGGGCTGCTGTTGTACTGTCCCTTGCTCTTCTGAGCGATGCATTAACATCCTGCAGCAGTAAAAGATTAATACCGTATAAATGAGGAGGGGAGCACCACAGGGGTGGATTGGTGGCCTAGATTAACATTAGAGTGCCGCGGTTTGAAGGTTTGCCAGACAGCCTCACCGCGAGCTCCCTAATGTAAGTACCGAACAATCCTGAGCACAGATTGGGATTGATTAGCTGTGTCGAACCCATGTCATGTTCATCCTAAAGCAAAGCAAGCATGTGTGATTCGAAGGAACAGTTCACCAAAAAATGACAATTGTATCATCACTTGACAGAATTAAGACTTCTGAAGTCAACCCAGACGGAATCTACAGACTGGTTAAATATGCAGAATGGATTTAAACTTAGTACAATTAGAGCTGAAAGTACTAAATCACCAAATGTCACTGTTTTTCACGTTTCAGAATTGACACTGACATGCTAAATTCTTCTCGTGCATATGAAATTTGAGAAATAAAGTATTTTAATGAATTTAGATTTTAAATAAATCAAATGTAATATTATAAAAAAATGATTATGCAGATACTACAAAACAATTGGGGTCAGTACGATTGTGAAATATATTATTACAATTTCACATCTACATATAATTATTATGGTAAAGGTTATGCGTACTTGGCGTGCTGTCAGGGTGGATGGCTCCAAGCTCGGAATTTCTGCCCGAACCCAGAGTACTCCCCCCGTTGGTAAGAGTAGATGGAACTAGAGATGGAACTAAAAGTGAGGAGATGGGGTGGAGGTGGGATGCTGATAAACCGTCAAAAAACACAGGTGGGTTCTGCTGTTATTTATCTTGTCCTGAGTTGATTACTGATTGATCTCCACTTGTGCTGATTGGATTAATTATCTGCACCCGCTCCTCCCGAACCTTGTTAATAAAACATCATTTAAAATCACTATTTTCTAAAGTAATATATTTTAAAATATAATTTATTCTGTGAAAGCAAAGCTGAATTTTTAGCATCCTTACTCCAGTTTTCAGTGTCACATGATCCTTCAGAAATCATTCTAATATGCCGAATTGCTGCTCAAGAATAATTTCTTATCATCAATGTTGGAAACAGTTGTGCTGCTTAATGTTGTTAAGGGAACTGTGATGTTTTTTTTGTTTTTTTTAAGGATTCTCTGATTAATAGAAAGTTCAAAAGAACAGCATTTATTTGAAATATAAATATTTTGTAACTAGGGGTGTAACAATATAACGTGTCACAATATATTGCAATACAAAAATGCTACAATATCGTGGATAGTGACAATATGTATCGTGGATAGTTCACCCAAAATAAAATTTCATTTTAAAAAGTTTTAGTGTCAGTACATTAAACTCTATATGTTTAATATAATGTATAATAATACAATTTGGGAATATTTGTGGGTCCTGATAATGCCAAATGTCTTATACCAGTAAAAAGAATATTCGTCTAAAATAATTCTGTATTTTCAGCTTCAGAATCATAAATATTTTTATTCTGGTGTCACCATGGTCCTGTGCATTGGGATATCAACACCAAGTCCAAGCCTATTCATTTACACACCCAATGTAATACCAAATTTACCATTTTAATCAACAGTATATTTTTTGTTAACCTTTTACCATTGGAGTATCGCAATAATATCATATCGTGAGTTCAGTATCGTGATATGTATCGAAACGTCATGAGGGTATCGTTACACCCCTATTTGTAACATATAAAATTCTTTACTGCCCTAAAAAATCTTACTGACCCCCTTTTAAACATTGATGTATGTAGCCAAAATAAGGGGTTGTCTTAGAAAAGTTTCAAACTACATGAGAGTTTGTAAATGAAGACAAGATTTTCATTTTTGGGTGAATTGTACAAAGACTCAGTTTCTCTCACAGCAGCCTATGGAAATATTGCAGTCGAGGGGGTTTATTGGTCACCGCAGGTTGTTCGGTAAGACCGCTACATATTACGTTACAGATTTCCAGTTCTCAAGGGCAAGGTGGAGAGGAAGGGAGGGGGAACAGAGTGCCTCTCGTCCTCAAACTCACAGAGACAGTATTTCACAGCTACACGCTCCGGCTCATTATCCCTGACCCGTCGTGTCGAATCAAAGCTCGGCGTCTGAGAATCCAGGCTCATTTGTTTTTCGAGCTGACCTGAGAAAGCCCCCCACATAGAAACTGCTGAGACTGACAAACGCAGACACAAAAACGCCGCTTTTTTCTGTACCGTCAAACAGAAAATGAGAAGCGTGGCACGTTTTCCACATCGCTGCGTTTTATGGGGGATGAGAATGCTTTAAAATCACCCATCCCATCACGCAAGGGCCGCTGGAGATGATTATACCTGTAGACGAGCCGCGAAACGACTGCGTCTTGAGACCGGGAAGGAGTAATCTGAGGTGACGCACAAACATCTATTGCATTTTAGTAAATACGAACGTAAAAATAGATTCTGAAAACAATGTCACATCTGACACGCACGGACTACTCCCTCTCATAAAAGTCCTGTAAACCTGATTCATGATACTTGAATTGATTTATTTGATTGTTAAAGGTGAAACCCCGCCATTTCTGCACGACTAGCAGCACCTGCAATCTGTTTGTTTGAGGAAATAGTAACATCGGCTCAGCCAACGCCATGAGTTTAAGGGTGGGACTCAGTAAAGGAAAACAAGCTTGTCATTATTTGTGTAAACCTGTTTGGTGCTGCTAATGGTGCAAGAAATGACATACCCAGCACAACGTGAAGACATAAACCAGTAAATTACACTGGCGTCTAGTCATTTATTTGACATAACGTGGAACCTTAATCAGATGTTAAGGGTAAAATCAATATGTGTTGACTGCAGTTAACGAGCAGTCATTAGATTTTATGAGGAACAATTCAAGTCTCTAAGGAAACAGTTCTCAATTCACACAGAGGTAAAGCAAGTGCATTGCTGCGTGTCTAAAATCCTCTCGGTAAAATACATCCTGCAATAATAACTTGTCATTAGCTGCCTAAGCAGGATCAAGAAGTTACAGAGCAAAAGCAGATTTTAAAAAAAATAGCATGAGATTATAAAAAGTAAGGTATTTTTAATGCGAACTTCTGGCAATTCGTTACAAGGATATGAATAATTAAAGGGCCCCTATTATGGATTTTTGAAAATGACCTTTCATGTAGTGTGCAACATAGCTCTAAGTGAATGAAAACATCCTGCAAAGTTTTAAATCTGAAAGTGCACCGTATATAAAGTTATTGTCTTTCAAAAGTAAGAGTCGACTCTGAGTCAATGAAATGAATCATTTTCCAAATGAGTCATTAGCCGTTTCGTTGTGATGTCAAGACGAAACATTAGTATATGGGCCGCCCGTATATTGCCCGCCCATGTATTGCACGCGCAGACACCAGGGAAACTTAAACCTCAAGCACTTCAGCTGATTCCTGTACTGGACAGCATCATGTCGAGAAGACGCTGTGCTCCATAATGTGAAGGTACACGGTACAGACAGTTATTTTTCACTCCCTAAGGATGAGCATGTGAAGAATCAGTGGTTAAAATTCATCTTTACCACGATATCACAGCAGTATAATCCTAAACTTTTGCTGTGTTCCCTTTATTTTACTGATGACAGCTTCTCAAATCTCGGAGTTCAATGCAGGATTCGCAAACCGCTTGCTCTTGAAAGATGGTGTTCAAAAACATTAGTTTTGAGCTTTATATTGTGTAGGTCTCCAGCTAACTGGCTAACTCTCATTATTACTGTATTACTGAAATACTTCTGCTGATCAGCTGTGGGCCACTTTTACCTAAAACTCTGTCTATTAATGCAGATTATCTGTCGTTCTCACTACTTTGAGGAATTATTTGTTTTACCAACGTTTATGTTACATCAGATCATTCACTCTAGAGCTCGGCTAATGTACATTGCATACATGCACTGTTATTGATACAGTTTCCACGTATTCACTGCAATATATTAGAAAAATACTCGGTAAATAAATTAGTATACAAGTAAAAAACATGCACTTGTTAATGCTGATGGTGAGGAATTACAGTTGCAACATCTTATAATGTACCTCAAACTGAGTAGTGTATCACTATGAAACGTCAAGTCGTCCTTGCGATGGAGGTTCGGGTTGAATAACAGTGTTTCATCATCGGACTCGCGCTCACATTAATATGGTCAAATCAAGGTCATTGTTCGTTACTGTGTTTAGTTTACAGTGTAGGAAGCCTCAGGACATGCAGAGCTGACGTTGTTATGGCAATGGGCGTTTTTGTTCTCGACGCGCTGTACACGGTAGGCCAATCACAACAGACTGAGCTGTCTGGCCAATCAGAGCAGAGTAGCTAGCGCAAAGGTGGGATTTAGAGGGATTGATTCATTTGACGAGTCATTTGAAAATTCAGTGAAAATGTGATCATGTCCAAATGTATATTATGAGGAAATTATACATTTTTTTACCTTTGATGCATGTAAACATGTTGTAGGAGACTCCACAACAACATTAGGAAACTTTAAAATAGCATAATAGGGGCCCTTTAAAAAAACTGAGTCATACACAGAAAACACACCATCCTACTGTCGTGTTGCATTTGGTTTACATTCATTTGTAGTGAAAGCACTATTGTTGTATCCCTCTGATGCATGCAAATCTAATAAATCACAATCTTTAAATTTAAAAATCACTCCCAAACTATAAAAAACATTAATTTCAAGATAGCAGCACATCTGTTCACTGCAATAAAAGAGAGCAATACATATTCAAGAGATACTTGATGCATCGTCCATATTGAAGATATGTTGTCATTCTTTTTTTTAAGGTCACTCATTGTCATAACATGTCCCGTAGAGACCAAGGGGAGGTGGTAGATAGGCTCAGGACTCACACATCATCCAAAGAAGATTTTTATTGAATGCCAGTAAAGAAGTAGGGGTGCACATAGTCACAATGATATGCCAATGAGGAATATGAAATTAAACCAAAAATAAATATATTTACAAAATAAACAAACACTGGAATCAGTGCTAACTTTGAGGTATCAACAAACCAAAGGAAAACAAATTGCTACATTCAGCCATATGACCCCATCTTTTACCTCCCAAAGTGCAGTTTAGACTGTCTTATATAGCCTAGGACAGGCTCATTACACCCAAGACCGTACCAACTGCAGGGGCATCAATATCAAAAAGTTTGTAGCCTAAATATAGGACCATTTAATTTCCAAAAATAAACAAAATAAACTCATTCGGCAACTTAAACTAAATGTAAACACCATAAGACATCTATGATACTACATCACCAAGGGTTAAGTTCCCTATCCTATTAATAAGAATGGTTTAAGCCAACACAAGAAAAAGGGAAGCTGTGATCCCAGCCCCTCCTTTGAGGAGTCACAGGAACAGGATATGGTGAGTAGACAGCATGTGAGGTAACTGTTTGCCATGTGGGGATAAATACAGATTTGAAATAATAAATAACAAAAATACATCACTAACTTGTCTCTGTGTGGTTAATGGGAAAAAATACATAAAAGGGCAACTATATAGAATACATAACATGTTGTATGACCGCTGATATGTACACCTATCTGCAATCAACTCAAACAGCATATCTTAAACTTATTATAAATGCATGTTATAAAATAATAAACCAGATTAAGCAATTATATCATAGACCTAATAAACCGTACCATAGTCAACAGACACACAAAACCATAAATAACAAATGTAAAGAAACATAAGCCCACAAACAGTTAATAAAGATTTCACATGCTGTCATTATCGCGGTAGTGATGACATCATCTTAGCACCCGTCATCACACTCATTAAAATGGAAAAGAGATTGTAAAGATCTGTTCACTCTGCCTGTGAGCATCTATACTCATGAGATCTGACCCTAGATCAGTTATCCTAATCCTATGCTCTCCAGTACTGTGATATTAACAAAATCCGACCTGATCTCAGGTCAGAAACTCACATTGACAGCTATCCACGTACACTGATAAGATATTAATGCGATTATCTCAATCAAGTGCCATTCTACTTGCAATTTGTCTCTCTAACTGTCTCTATCTATCTTTGTTCACAAGGCATTTGATGCACTGCCAGGCGCTGTTTCTGTTTGCTAGTGGGTGGTTTTGTAAGCCGGCATATAGCCACAGACCAGAGCCACGGACCAAAGGGCAAAGAGAGAGAAAATAACACATTTTTTACAGAACTCTCTATCATAGCAGGAATCAATGTCCCTTCCTGAATCTTAAATGTATCTTATAGACCATCTTACACAGCACATGCTGTGTTTTGGGGATTTTGCACAAGCATTTGTTTATTCTTCAACCAGGGATGCAGCATGCATGAGCTAAAGGATTCCTCTTCTCCTTCCTCTGGGTAAACGGTGGCTGGGATATGATATAAACATGGCAAAACCAAGATGGTCTATAATACCTGGAGAAAGTGATCCATTGGATTTCAGCTGGTAAATGAGACTAGGGCTGCAACAACTAATCGATTATGAAAATCGTAGTCAACGAAAGTCATTATAGATTAGTTGGTCTGCTCACGTCACGGGGAGCGTTTACTGATGGCGTCACTTTCATGACAACACAGTCACACGCGAAATGGCAGAGAGTACAGATCAATCGGCAGCAGAAAAAAGTCTGCCATTTAAGGCATTTTACATTGAATGCAGCAAAGAAGATTGTAACCTGCAAGTTATGCAAAGCTGAGTTTGTGTGGCATGGAAGTACCACAGATGCACGAACACATGAAGAGGGAACATGTTGGTGTCGCGGATGAAGGTGACACATCAGCACGATAAGCAAAAACTGTATATCCTCAATATATGAAGATGTGAAAATGGTATAGTATAGTTTAATTCAGTAATACTGTGTAAACAGCTTTGTTTGCTAACTTCGGGACAGTCACACTAGATCTGTTTTGTCTCGAGCATCAGGTTGGGCAATCAGTTCGCTTGCAACATAAGTGATGGATTAAAATAGCGCTACCGCAGAAATAGGTTAAATTAAAACGGTGTTTACAAAGTGAAGCGCTAAATATAAAGGCAGTTAATAACAGCAGCAGTAAAAGATTGTTTTGTAGTCACTGTAGCCAGTTGTTTTCAGTGAATGCTTGTGCACTAATGCATCATTTTTCCTGTCCTTTTAATCAAGCCTGTTAGCTTGCTGCGTACCTCCATTCCGTTCTCTTTTACTAAGTTTTAATTGTTTTTCAAACGCAACCTACTGCGGCTCTACTACATTCACGCTTGTTTTCGGTCTTTATATTTAACTTATCAATATATTAAGGTTTAAAATGTCAAAATTAAAGATTATATTAGTAAAACTCAATGTGTGGCTTTTGCATTTTTAAAAGTACACTTTTCACACATAAATACCCTGATTAAGGGTTTTATTTAGTTATAATAAACAAAATATCAAATTGAATTTTGTAAAAACTTTTTATAATAATCGTCCGATTAATCGATTATCAAAATAATCGTTACCTGCAGCCCTACATGAGACCATCACATATAATCTGTCACTGCTAAAACATCTACTATAATATAATGAAATACTTTCAATGTATATGCTTGCAGAATAAACCATCAGAAGTTAATTTATGCTAACCAGCTAAATATTGACCGCTGGGTAAAGCACAGCTATCTGCCCATGCAAAATTACTGCTGACTGTTTTTCTCACAAAATTGCATCAATCGTTGCATTGATATTTTGAGTTCAATAATGTAGAAGCAAGTTGTCTAATGTGGAAGTTCTAAAAACTAACCTTTTTTTTAAGTGTCGCACTCAAGTACTGTAAAGTCCAAAAGTGTAGAAAGTGTGCAACATTGAATCATCCTCATGCATTTGGTGATGTCACTTGAAATACGTAAATTTGGCATAATTTACTATGCATTTATTCATGATGTATATCAAGTGACACCCAAACTTGCAAAACTGTACATACACAACCATCTTCAGAAAAACATTTGCTTACTAAATTCAAATAATTCAAGTAATCACAGGTATGTGGTCTAAGTCTTTACTGGTACATTCAATTTTACTTTTCTGAGACCCAATTATGGATCCGTTGTTCATTTAATGCAGTGTAATTACACTAAATACCTAATTAGCACCTCACATTCTCTTAAGAAAGGCCTTTCTAAAGCATTTAAGTAAAAAGATTGTGTGGGATTTATGGAGTTTGGTGGCTGTTTGTGTGCGCTGGTTTAATAAAACTCCCACTGCATCTGTTTCTAGCCAGTTAAGAATTGTTTAGCGGCCTGTGTAGCATTGCAAACTGTGTGAATGCATGTGTGAATGTGTATTTGTAAGTTGCTTCTCTTTGTGTTCCTCTTCTCCTGCCAATTACATAATTTAGTTAAGGATTCTAAGATGAGAGCTACTCGACATGACATCATGAGCCATCTGTAGTATACTGGAGATAAGAGCGCAAGTTTTTCTCAAGATTTGGCAGCCACGCAAACATCTCCAAACCCCAGGACGCCTATGCTGATTTCTGCCAATAAAACATTGAGAGATGTTAGCTAATTACTTGCAAATTGCATCTTTCTTAATAAACAAGCAAATACACTTATGAAGCAGTCTCTTTCTTCCTGGCTTGCTCAATTTCTCTCTCTCTCTCTCTCTCTCTCTCTCTCTCTCTCTCTCTCTCTCTCTCTCTCTCTCTCTCTCTCTCTCTCTCTCTCTCTCTCTCGCTCCCACTCTCATTTTCATTTTTGTAAGCGAAACTGTTCAAGAACTGAAAAGAGGTTAAAACTCTGTCCTTCTGTCATCATGCCTCTAACTTCAAAATATCCTGCTAAAAGGGCTTGCAATTTAAAGTGAAAGGAAGCAAGATGGAGTGATAAGTAAGAAAAGTGCTGAGTGTGAAAGTGTGAAAAATGTTATCCGCTACGCTGGTCATACCCCACGGTTCTTCACTCTGACAGAAGCACCGTCCTCACGGCAAACCCTAGCGGTCTGTGCAGAAATCTCGGTTACTGTCGACAGAACTCATCTGAATATCTTCCACGCTGGCATCTTGATGTGGCTTTGAGAAAGAGATAGAGAGACCACACCGTTTTTGCTGAGAAATGAGCCAGGTTTGATGTTTAATGACATCTGCATTTGGCAGCTTTAAGCTGCAAAGCTAGACTGGAATGACCCTTATTAGACATATTGTTTTGGATATCGAATACAGGAAAAATCATCAAAAAGTATCACTACATTTATGAAAAAGTGAAACTTTGTTCTCTCTTTAATTTAAATCTCTTAAATGTTTTATTTGATTTTACACAATTCCCTGCACATATTCATCAGCCCTGTGATCTTAAAGAAATTGTTCACCCAAAATTTACCACCCAGTTACAATTTTATTTTTTTCTGTGCAACAAAGCGGATGAGTTATAGTGATCTATTTATTTATTGTTGTTGTTTTGTGTTTTTTGGAGCTTGACGTGTTCACTATTCAATGCCGTAAAGAATAAAACAGCATACAAATAAAATAAAAACTTCTATATTTCTGGTTTAAAAAATACCATGCAGGTTTGGAACAACATGAGTAAAATGGCTTCATTTTGGTTGTACTACTACTTTAACACTCAAACAACAGTCACAATGCCATACCCCATTTATATATGAACAGTTGCACAGAAAGAGCATGTTCCACAATATGCTGATTCTGCAACTTATTATCAAACCTCATATGCCTTAGTGTTAGAGCTCCTAAACCTTCAGTCACCCCCTTGGGCAAAGTGCAACCGAGAGTAACAGACAGGGAACACATTCTATTGCATAAGTGCAGCTTTAATTGAAGAATGGCTGCATCATGCCTAAAGCTGCAAACGGACTCTCTTACGCACTGGTTCACCAGATTTAAAGCTCTACGGTTTTAGTTGGAGACACTACAGCCCATTCTGCCCAGTGAATCGAGTGGAATTTTTCATTGGATCGCACGACGAGGAACACATCTCAAGCAACAGCATAAAAAATGTTCATGAGTAAATAACTTTGACTTATTACTTGTGCAACACTGCAACAGAGAGCATTCGGATGAGAGAAAGAGATGGAGCGCACATCTATGACAGCAATGTGCATTGCAAGTGAGCGCGCTATGGCATGCCAAACTTTTTTAACTGGTAGGATAAAGAAAGGTTTGGAATAAATCAATGACATTTTGCCTATATTGCCAGACTTACTTTCATGCAACATTCTCCATGCAACACCGACATTCTGAACATGTTCACGGACATGCGAGTCTTTGTTTGAATTATGAATGTTCCCACCAACTGGCAAACCATCCCTTTAACATTTTCTTTAAGCTGCTCATAAAGATAAGTAGAATGGACAGATGTTTATGTCTTTGCATTTGAATGCAAAGGCCAAAACAAAACTCTAAAACACAAATATCTGGATGGAACTCTCTGGTGCTTAAACACACTTTCCATTCAGCGCTTATTTGCCTGAGAGCCCCAAAAGTCTTGCATCCAATCCAGAGACGTGAATAACTGCACCTGCTACATTCGTTATCAATGATATTGGTTCTGTGCAGTGCTCTTAAAACGGATTATTTAATGAGTCTGCGCTCTCTCTCTAGAGTCAAGACTAAAATCTGCTCTGCTTGCTTGAGAGAAGCGCAAATGAGCTCATGCTCTTGAGGAATGAACATGCTTAAGAACAGAAAAATACACATATGAAAAAAAATTAAACCAGTATGTTTATGCTTCCTCTTTAGATTACTGCATTCTCCCTTACATTTAGTCATTAGCATATCCAGAGAGACTCTAACCCAAATATCACTAGTAACATTTCTTGTTACATTTTATTTCACTTGTCACGTAAAGGTTAGTTTGCAGTTCAATTGTAATTAAAAAAAAGGTAAAGGAAGATGCAATATATTACTATAGAAACAATATGAACACACACTAATACCTAAGGGGTATTAGTTTCTATGAGATTAGTACTACTAGCAAATAGTTAAAGAAAAATGCTATTTGTTACCACCAACACTATTTGTGACTAAAGCAAAGGAACAAGTACTAGTATGCAATAGAAAAGTAGTGGTTCAACAACAACAAATTCAACAGATAGATATCCACTACTGGAATAACTAGTGCCTAATGAATTGATAGTAAAACTGAAAAAAAGCCGCCATTAGGCTAGGCTACTCTAATTAAAAATTAGTTCGTGTTAAAACGGCTTGCCACAATGTACAAATGCATATATTTATAGTAGGTATGTTTGAATATGTTACAATAAGCGAATAGGACAACCAAATAAACAGTTCATCATAATCATCATCTCCTTAGTATTTCAATGAGTGATCGCGCAAAACGCACAGAACATCGCGTAGAGGAATTTAAGAGGTGTGACACGAATAGTTTGACAGGAGACAGCGGGACTTACCTTGATCAAGAAGACGCAATGAGTGCTGGAAGGACGGGTCCAGAGAATCCTTTTCCGCCATCAGTTCTGGCAAGTACTTTTCGTTATCCATCTTGCCCAGTGAGTTTGGTCCGACAAAAAGATTGTCAGTTGTAAGAGAATGTTAGATCCTGCTGTTGTCCTAAAGCAACCCAGGCAAAATGCGCACCAGTCGTACTATGAAAAGAACCCAGGGATTCTATTAGCTGTCGGTAAGCATCTGCAACATAACCTGGAGTTGGCTTTTTTTTTTTTTTTTTTTTTTTTAGTTGTGCTGAAGATAACTGTCCATGCGCTTCCCAAATGGTTTGTCTTTAGCCCATCTGCAGGAATATGTCGATGCCTCCGTCCAGTCAGACTGCCGCTCGCAACTGTAAACAACCGCTTTGAAGCTCCCCCTGTTGTATCCACGGGCAACGACTGCAAGTCCCAGATCTTCCGTTGATTGGATGTAGCTGGTGCCGCTCGTGAGATATCGGATACCCAGATGTCAATCATTCCCTGAGGGCGGGGCGGGTGAGGAATTGTCCGAGGTGCTGCAGTTTCTCGCGAAATGTGTTGAGAGATGGGAATCGAAAGGAATCTGACGTTTGTGATTTTGAATGATTTTTATGATTTTGAATCATAATAATCATCTTTAACATTCCGAGGACTTAACGGTTCCATTTACTATTTGTATTTGGTTTGAAAAAATATTTGTTGCATTTAATCTCCCTAGAATTTTTCCAAAAGGTGGGTTTACATTAGGCTATTTATAACCATTTTATAGGTAAACACAAACTAATGCTTGGTTTTCTTCCGTAGCCTATAAAAATAATCAGATTAATATTTAATTTATTTTATAGAATAGCCTAGCGATTACTAGGCTACAACAAAACCCTAATGTGTCCATACAATCTTTAACCACACGTTTCTATTATGATAATCACAGTCAACACGACATACAATAGCTTCACGGTCCTTAAGAGCAACATACGTTGATTACGTTGTCGGTTTGGAGATTACGAAACAAATCACTTTTAACGGTTCAGTTAGCGAGTCAACTCCAAGTTGTTTCAATAAGCTAAAAAGCACCGTCTCATCACTATTCTTTCGTGTCATGTTCGGAATTCGGACAATAGATGGCCATGCTGTGTGCTTTTAATTCACTGAAAAGAACCGGCTCATCAGTGATGGATTCAGGAAATCGGACTGTATGGGTTTGCTTCACTACAATAACTGACCCACAAGAGTCATTTTAGCACAGTGTTCTGAAGTAGTTGAACATCCTTAAATCATTCTATAATATTTTAAATGAAATTGGTTCTGAATAAAAATTATATTAAAAAAAATAAAATATCTAGCCTAATATAACCCGTTCTGAATAAGTGGTGATCTTTGCAATGTGGTGGGAAGATACCTTAATAAAAGACCTTGGGCTGATTTGGCAGATTTTAACATGATGTGTATCATGAGTTTCTATTGTTTTGTTTTTTTACTTACCCTAAGCCCTTAAATTGTGAGACAGTTCACAAAAGGGCTTATCAGAGCTGTTCAAGGCAGAATTTACTCTGGAACTACAAGTGCAAAACAGAATTTGGATATCCGTCCCAGAAGATAAACAGACCAAATAAACACTTATATAAAATATAACAAAATGCATATATTCAGAAAAACCTACACATCTGTGTAGCCCACAACATTCGTACCAAAGTAAGGTCAAAGTGGTCTCATGGCTGCAGGCTTAGCCTACCAACCGCAGAGTTACTCTGCCTCCATGTCAATATGCAGCAGCATTAGATGCCAGTCAAAACTGATGTGTGATGCCATGAGGGACATGGCACATGCATGGTCAGTAGCTGCAAGAGACATGCCCAAATTAAGATTTTTCAAATGAACAGCTAAAATGTCAAAAATAGGAATGTGAGCTATTTTACTGTAAAGCCTGATCTCTACAGATCTTCAGCCTGGGGAAGGCTAAACTTAACTCAAGAGTGAGTCATGTATCTGTAAAATACCAGCTCAGATCTTACTGATGAGGTCATGCATGTGTAATACTAGAGATTGAAAACGGGAAAGAGATGCTGCCAGTATTTCACAGGGGAGCTATCTGCCCACTTATTGAGTTATTGTGTTTGGTAGCACCATGTATGTGGTAGTTTACCATGTTTGCTCCTTTCATTGTCTCCCGGATCCAGTCATTGAAAAATTGATTATTTTGGCAAAAGCGCACTCAGATTACTTTCTCTAGAGAGACACAGCCAAATGAAGAGCAAAAATCCATTCCCCGCTGCACCTCTTTTCCTGTTTGGAGGAGAAGAGTGGGTGAAGAGGTTAAAGGTCGCTGTCAGACCATCGCATACAGCTAATCAAAAATCCACACTAAATTAAGTAGGATACATTTTTTTTTACCTTTTTTCAAATCCTGCATCTCATCCCATCACCAATCCAGAATATTTTTGCAGAAATGTATTACGGCACATCTGGACATGTTTCTTAAAGTAATGCAGGAATTGTATGCTGTCTTGACTGATTTGCATTGCATTAGATTAAGCACATGCTATCTATCTATCCATCTATCTATCTAGAGGAAATAAATACACCTCACTTTCATTTCTAAAAGACAGAATCACAATTCACTGGGCATATGATGTTTGGGCCAGGTCTCCACTAGACTCAGGTGAAATCGTCCGATCTTCTTGCACCATGGTGTGTGTGTGTGTGTGTGTGATTAATCAGATCTCATCTTCCGTTAATGGCTCAAACTCTCAGCAGGTTCTTTCACCTCACTGCTAATGACCGATCTCAAGAGTCACCACAAAGGAAACCCACGGAAGAGAATTCAGGTCACAATTTTGTTTAAGGCTATTTTCTGTTACCATCTGTGATGATTTACAGTATACGTTTGTCAACAGACACCCCCCAAACGAGAGGCTGAAGAGCCAAATGAGACAAAATCGTCCAGTAGTGAAGTGGGCTGTCTCATTATACCAGTCAGGGGCAGTTCTCCACTCTTCAGTTGTCAGAAATTGAAAAATAAAAAGGTGGAGGCTTAGGTGGGCGTATTGGACTCTAGGCTGCGGAAACAAGTTGCATAACTCAGAATGTCAGAGTTCTGATGAGCCAAACCCACTCTATCTTCGCAAACCCTGATCCATGGTTCTGAAACCGGAAGAAAAAAAACGTATATGTATATCAGCGCTTTTATGTTCATCCACATCAAACTTTGAGGTGACGCTCTGTATGTTTACTGTGTGGATGGGAAGCTTCAAGCAATCGATGAAATGTTTATTTATAGGTACCAGTGGGTTGAGTACATGGAGAGGTTAGCTCTGAGAACAGCTAAAGTTAGAGATAGGAGACAGTTAACTGCTATTGTATACACTATGCAAAATCAGGGATGCGAGAAGGTTAGGACTATCCATCCTTACCTTAAATAAGCCTTAGGCAGCAATCAAAGTTTTACAAAATCACTTCGAATGCCATAACTCTACAAACCATGCAGCTTTTAAATATGACAGCAAGGAGGTCAATCTGTGATATTTTTGTACATCCCCTGCTGGTCAAATTGACAAGTCAGAGTTTACCAGACTTACACTTCGGACTGCTTTCAAAGACAAAACTTATTCACTTGTGCTTGTGTTTCTGGTCTAGTGCTCACATGCATTCGAATGAAAGTATAGTCTTCCTGCACCTTTAAGAGAGAAAAAAACAGGAACATGTATGCTGGGTTGCAATCTTTAAATTCTTACATGATCATGGCAATCTTGGATTATGGTACCTGTTTACACATGTTTGCCTCTGAAAGAAAAAAGGTTATTGTAAAGCTTACGAGTCAATATTTTAATCTCTGAAAGAGACCATTAAAAACAAGCATAAAAGCACTAATCTCCTTCTCTGAAACATGACTTATTTATAGATATGGTTGCCATCTGGTGCTGTTCTTCTCCAACGTTTCGGCACAAGATAAATCTGCTCCATTAATGGGCTCTTGTCTTAGCATCCTGCTCCTAATTGCAATATATCACACCATAAAATGATAAATAAACTTTGCTGAGTGGTTTTGTTGGTTATGATACGCTGGTTGTTTCTAGACGCGCAGCGAAACAATTGCGTCCCAGTGGTCGTTATTGTGACAGAGAGTGGTTTTAATCATCGCAAAGGGAGGTTACCTGCTTGACAGCGCTGCCGGGAGAATCTCCATTTAATAGTTGTCTCATAAATACTACGTTAATTACACGGCCAAGGGGAAATGACTGACACCTTTGGGTGTTGTGATTCTTTTTGTCCTCACAAGAAGCTAAACATCTGCAGGCATTTGTTTTCACTATAAAACCATTAGAGTATGAATGTGTAGCTATGTTTTCTGAGGTAAAAAGTAAGACTATGAAAGAAAGTCACAATTTTAAATCCAACTGTATAGTCATTTCAGCTTTCCAAATTGTAAGCCTATATTTTAGTAATAATGTTAAGTTTAAATACATATACACATTTAATGAATAAAAACAGTTATTATAGACTAGGCTACACATGCCTTATAACGAATAAATGAATTCCTCTCATGACAACCTTCCGTCTCACCTTAGGAATGAAGAGTGCTGACATATAGGCATTTAGCGGTTCATTTGAAAGTTTCACGCCTGTCACTGGGAGGATCTTATAGCCTGCGTGACTTTCACTTGTATCCTGCCGCTCTCGAGGAGAAATCACACAATGCTCATTAAAATATAACACGTGCACGTCTTGTAGAGCCCATAAAAAAGGCGCGAATTCTGATGAGAGAAGTGCGCGCCTGAATTTGAAGTGGCAACACTGGCTCCATGTGGCCATAACAAGTAGTTCCGCTTGTTTTGGAATTACAAAGTGAGTCAAGCTCAGTTAAAGCTCATATTAAACCTAATTGTAACCACATTACGTAACTATTTGTTTTCCAAGCTGCCTTTAAGCCATAAAAGCCACAACAACAACAGCAACAAAAAAAATCTGTTTTAGAGTCAGTCTGTCATGACAGAAAAAATATAAACTAGTGTTGATTATAGGGGCTAAGTGTGAATGTTGAGTTCTGACAGTTTGAATTTTGAATTCGTTGTATTGTTATTGAAGAATAACCTTCAAGAAAATGCTCATTTATAAGGCAATTCCGACTAGGAGTTCACATTGTTTTCTGTGGTCCGGTTTCCATAGGCCTATAGATATTTATGCTATTATTTTCTGTAAGGAAAATGAGATATTTTGAATATATTTGAACATATTCTGCAAGAGAAACAATCCCAAAAGCGAACAGATTGAGATATGATTATTTGACTATTTATTGATGATTATTTCCCAAGAAGTGGTAACACGTTTTGATGGTCCACTTTAGACATTCTACTATCTTTCCAACTACATGTTCATTGGAGTATTAGGAGACTGTCTGCTTAATATTTGCTAACACTTCATTTTGATGGTCCACTTCTGACATTCTACTGTCTATAGGCCAAGTAACATGCAACTATATGTCAACTTATTCCACTAACCCCAATCATAACAACCTACAGTATAACAGTCTACAGTTTACAGTCTACTCTAATGAGAGTTAGTTGCAAAGTACTTAGGTATAGTCAGTTGAGTATCTATATAAGTGGACCATTGAAATAAAGTAAAACCCAGGGAGTAAATAATAATAATTATTAATCTTGATATAAAATGAATATAAACAATGATTAGAATGTCTTATTAATTATGGTTGCTACACCCAGTAAGTATTAGCACTAGTTACCAGTGACCAAACTGACTCATTTCACAAACTCAGCTCTATGAATAACTTAAAAAGGACCTTTGTGACCCACTCGTGACACACACACACACACACACCAACACACACACACACACACACACACACACACACACACACACACACACACACACACACACACACACACACACACACACACACACACACTCTATTCCCTTACACTAACCCTACCCCTAAACCTACCCATCACAGAAAACTTTCTGCATTTTTACATTTTCAAAAAACATCACTTAGTATGATTTATAAGCTGTTTTCCTCATGGGGACCAAAAAATGTCCCCACACGAACAAAGATTTCAAATATTGCCATCCTTAGGGTGGCAATATCTTGCATACCTTGCCATAAGGTAGGGTTTACCAGGCCACACACACACACACACACACACACACACACACACACACACACACACACACACACACACACACACACACACACACACACACACACACAACCCATCCTTTAAATGGCCATTCAAACAGAGTGATCTTGCACGCCCTGATCCTTCACAGGAATTGATCTCCCTTCCTCTCTTTCCCCCTTTTACTCTCTTTCTCTCTCTCTCATTCTCTAAAGGAAATCGTAATGAGGAGCTGTCAGCTCAATACAGGTAAACAAATCAATGGCACCCAGACTGGAAGCGCTCACAAGGTCAACAGTCTCTCTCACCCTTCCTCTGTGTTTATGATCTATTTCTTTCACACGTTCTCTCTACCTTTCCATTTTCCCCTTTCATAACCCTGACTGAGTTTGTGGTTTCACAGGGACTCAACCTGATCTCTCCTCTTCTCTGCATCTCAGACAGGAAGACCTGTCAGCTGTTTGTTAAATAATGTCTCCATTTGCCATTGCATATGATCATTTCAAATGCATTTGAAATTATCATTTTGCCGTGAAGGCCAATAATATTACTCTTGAAACTCGACATAATTTAATATTATTTATATGGACTGGGCAAACTCTTTAGATGCCAGGGCGTTACAAGAAAAATGACAATCCCATAATGCTCTGCATGGGTTTTTATTTTATTTTTATTGGCTTCTACTTCTGAATTGTTCTTGAGCTCTGAATTGGTTAAAAGGTAAGAAAGGTAAGGCCTAACCAAAAAGAATATTGTTTCACTGACTGACAAAGTTACTACTATTTGATATATTATAAAGTCAAACATTTTGATGCAAATTTTTTTGTTCTTTTTTTTTTTTTAGATGGCACAAAATGACACAAATCAGATCAGGCTTTGGCTCTCTCACTATAAAAAATTTAATATCATAATACCTATTTTAAAAAGAGGACATGCTGTATAATTAAATGCAAAAAAAAAAAGAAAGAAAAAAAAAACCTCTCCTCATAGATTCAGATGAGCTGAGAAACATTCGACTTAATTAAATTACACAAACCGAGGTCTCTTCCTGGAGCAGAAATGTCAAAAACTCAACCTTTCATAAGTCAACCTAACTAGAGCTGACTCAAAATGCAATTAACATATTTTTCTCATTGTAAGCATTGAATGGAAGCTAGAGGGGACACCTGCATGTCTTAGCCTGTCAGGATTTTAACGCAATAGAATAAAGTCTGTGAAATCCACACGTCCATCAAACCCGGTAGGAGGGGGGCATCAGGAAAAGAAAAGTGAGGGAAGAGTGTGAGGAGAGAAGTGGATATTGAGAAAAAGTAGAAGGAGAGTGAGATTTCGAGAGCGAATGGTGGCTGTCAAAAATCCCTGTCAGGCAGCAGAAGGTGAGATGGCTCTTTCCCATAAATTCCTGTGATTATGGAGAGAAATCTGTGAGGAGAATGCAGCCATTGGTAACGAATGAACATAAAAATAAAAGTAAAAATACCTCCCAGAATCAATGTTTTTCGGTTGTTGTGGTAAGCTCCCAGATTACTTGCAGAGAATGCAGACATGATGTTGTGAATTTTTTGTGGTTTAAATTCATCAGTGTAAAAGTTTCTTTCATTTTGAGGCATTTCAGCCGTGATTTTAGGTTGTCAGCGATGTGAAAACTGGTTAAAAACTCCAGCCAAATAGGACGGAACTAATATTAGTAATAACGGACCACTTGCGATGCAAGTAATTATATTTTGTGTCGTCAGAAATGAGAATTTGCCTCAGCATTTTGAGTCGAATCTACACTAATAGATTGCATCAATTTCAGCAAAGAAACAAAAATTGAGTGTGAAAATGACTGAAATAATTCAACTTCAAAGCCTTTTTGGGAGGGCGCACAGTAATTGATTAGATCAGAGTGGTTCAAAATTGGTTGAAAACTCTGCTTTTTGAAACAGCTACAAGGTATGAAGCAATTATACACACACAGAACATATTCAAAGTTGCTTTTGCTTTCAGTACAAAAGCACATGCAATTCTCCTTAAGAAAACATCAGCTCGTGGATTTTTTCTTTACATTCTACAATTTCTCAAAAAGCATATTGAATAACTGCATGACGCGGCCAGGAGTGGGATGTATACAAACTTAAAATAGTCATGATGGTCTGCTTGAGAGGGTTATTAGCAGACTTTAGAAAGAAGGAGAATTCAGGTTGGAGTGCTTCCTCCTCCAGATCTTCAGGAACCGCTCTCTGTGTGGGAAGCAGGTAGGAGGGAGGACCGGCTCCTCTGCCTCAACTCCTTCCTCTTTCTCTCTCTCACTGCTTCTTCTCTCCAAGGAGTCTTCCAGCTTGAGTATGGGGGCGTATTGATAGATACAGAGAGTAAGAAAAAATACTGCATTTTTACTCTGGCTTCTGTTTTTGCCTCTCTCTTAGGGCAGTACCTTCTTCAATCAAGTAAATTAAGTATTTCTGTAAAAGTATATGTCATACTTGTAGACCTGTTCTGGTCATGCTCCTGCACTTAAACATTTTTTAATTACAACTTTATTACACAATGGTAAGAAAATGAACAGAATTTAAATTTTAAAGGGATTGATAGTAATCTTACATATCACATTTTCATTTTTTTATTCATCTTCTGAAAATCATACTGATTTTTGTCATTTCATTAAACAAAATAGCTGTTTTACAATGACATACTAAATGCACCACAAAACATCACACAAATTGCCAATACTTACTGATGCTGGTATAGTTTTCTTCTAAAATATTGTCACTTCCTGGAAGAAGATGTTATTATGGAACTGCTTTTGTTTTTTTAATAGATTCTGCAAATTACTAAAATAACGAGTAATACCAAGGACATAGGAAAACCAATTAATTGATCACAAATTAAAGTCCCCTAGTAGTCAATAATTGAACCCCTTAAAACTCCTATTTGATCACCAAAACTACATATTTAAAAAAAAAATGGTAAAATTTTACTTTACGGTGTCCTTGTTACATTATGTTACATGTACTTACCATAGTAATAACAGTAAATTATGCATAATTACATGCAACTAACCCTCAACCAAATCCTAATCATACCTTAACCTTATACTAAGTACATGTAGTTACTTAATATTACTCAGTACTTAAATATAAATTACACTGTAACAATGACACCTTCAAATAAAGTGTAACCCATTTTTTCCTTGAAAAAAAAGTATTCATGCCTTAAAATAGCTTGAATGTAACTCTACACCCTTGCCTAATTTAGAATACGGTTCTATGAATATGCTAATTAGCCCCGCCTCCTCTCACTCACACCAGCTCAGAGATCCACTCGTTTACAATCACACGTTGACAAGATTGGTTGACAAGGTAGTTTGTGTTGTCAGAAACACCAGCGATTTCAAACCGCGTTTTTGAGACTGTCTTTGTTTCAATGCAGTTTTAGGTGTAAATACTCATAAACAGCATGTTTTGAAGCATTTTGATTAGACAAACTAAATTAAGCATTTTTCATGTGAGGCATTATTGGGGCACCTAGAGACATGTCAAAAATGAGCATCCACTCAAACCAAAGTAGTATAATGGTTTAAAACTAAACAATATGATTTTCCTAAATATTAGGATAAAAAAAAATGAAGACATAATGGGGATATTAGAATGGCCCAACAATGCATCACTTCAATTGAAGTCTGAAATGCTTGCTGTTGTAATTTTGGATTTGACTACATAATCAAACAAACAAAAGGTTGTTCATATCTCAAAGTCAAGTAAAAAAGTTAAATTAAGATGAGGGGTGCAAAGAGTTTGAGGGAGAGATGCAAATTACCACAAATTATCAGCCTATTCCCACTCATTATGCTCTCTCTCTCTCTCTCTCTCTCTCTCTCTCTCTCTCTCTCTCTCTCTCTCTCTCTCTCTCTCTCTCTCTCTCTCTCTCTCTCGGTTTTCATTCAGAGCCACCTCTACTTTGTCTAACTTTTCTTTTATGTCATATTTATCTTTTAAAAACCTGAAACATTGTGTACGCACCTTGTCCTGGGAGGTGTCACCCGATAACACAATCTTGTCTTCTTCTAAAGCGTCCTATCTGTAGAGACAGCACTTCAGCTCTTCAGAGAAGATAAAACAGGTTTACGTTAAACCCGCATCCTGAAAGACCTGATAAATGGAACATGCTTATCTGTATTCTGTGTGATGTTACACGTTTTTTCTTAATCTCTCACATTCTCTCTTTTACAGCCCCCCCAATCTACACTGAGAGCGAGCGACATATCGTGACAAAACTAGATTGTTCCCATTACAATCAACAAAAATGTCTACACTGCAAGTGTACTGTACTTAAGCATCATTCATTATAATGGGAGCAACCTCTGAAATCACCCCCTTACATTGAGTATATACTATATTATATAAAGGGGGTGTAGTATATACACGCCCTTTTGAGTATATACTATTCAATTTTGGGTGTCAGCCATTTTCTAGGGGTGTCCGAAAATATAGAGGAGAATATCACAGTCATTCAATCCCATAATGCACATAAATAAGAAGTACACAATTAGACCCTAGTCAGGGTATTTTCCATGCTGAAGTCAATGCAGATGAAAACAAGACTGTGAGGGATTTACAATGGCATGCACTAAAGGAACAAGGTGACATGCAATTTTCAAAATTTTTGTCTAATGTATGTTATTTGGAAAGTCGCCTCAACTGAACACATGTACTTCTGTTCCTCACAGCCTCGGTTTCATTCCTGTTAAAGATAAAATCGCACACTACCGTGAGGTCTACGACTAAGGAATACGACTAATAAATTATCCTTAATTTTGAATTGATGTAAAACGCATTGCAGCAGCATGCAGACATAGGCAAGACGGCTTGCTGCCTATTGGCTGACCTGCGGCAACAACAGCAGCCTATCGAGAGAGGCCCTACGTGACGCCATATCCAACATCACGTCCCGCCGAAATAGGCATGGCCTTGACCTATAAATACAGCTCGATAGGCTGATACAAACTGATTTTTCATCTCTTCAGCGAAGCACACGCATCGCTGGATCCAGAGTGAAGAAGCCGCGCCGTCTGAGAAAAGCCTTCTGCAGGACGAGCCTTTGCATCCGAAGCCGCTGGCCTTCATCTTGCCGCCTCCAGACGCCATACCTGCTACGCTTTCCGGCGTATATATCCTTTTACTCTGCCGAGTGTGTGTTCGCCGCCGCGGCTCACACTCTCTCTCTCTTATCTAAAAGAGCAAGCGTCTTTTTAAAGATGCCTCATTCCTGTGGCTCGTGCCGAGCCGCACTTGGCGACGAGGACCGCCATTTCATCTGCGTTTCCTGCCTGGGTGAGGATCACGCAGCTCTCGCGCTCGTGATGGCGGCTGCCATCATTGTGAGCTATTGCCATGGTGACTCTGAGGACTCGCCTGGCATTTTTTCTCAGTCTGCACTTCCACCCGCTATAGTGCCGCGCCATATAAATACAAAGCTCGCCGGTTCGCCCACCAGCTTCGCCAGCTTCACTCGAGTCGCTCACCGACGGACAGCGGCCGCCGTCCGCCGACGCTTCCGCCATTGGTGACGACGAGATAGCTGCTTCTGTGGAGGAGGATAGCTGCTCTATCCTGGCGTCGGACAGTGAGGATTGGGCGAGCTCTGTGGACCTCCCGCCCTGTCAGCAAGTCGTCCGGGAAACGGGCCAGCATCGAATCCGAGCTGATACATCTGCTCTCACAGGCAGCGGCGAGCCTCGGCCTTGAGTGGAAGGCGCCCGCGCAGCCCGTTCTTGCGCGCTTTCGCTCTTCCGGACGGCGCCCCCCTCCACGTGTGCCAATCTCGGCCGAAGATTGAGATAAAGCCTGAGGCCTCAAAGTCTTCCTAGCCCTCCTAGGTAAGCAACGGTGTTTAAGTCTCGCCGTGGCCAGACTCGCACCAAAAATGTGTTCGCTCGTTCAGTTCCAGAAAATGCGACTGTTCCAGTGTATTCTGCAGTAAACAAGCCGGTACCACGGCCCGCTTGTCTGCACGCAAAAGCCGTTTTTAGGGTGACCCAGATAAATCACATGAAGAATGTAATTTCTGGTATCCCGGCCACGGCCGATGGTGTTATGAGTGTAATAAAAAAATGCACCGAAAAATTGTAGCTCGTTCAGTTCCAGAAAACGCGACTGTTCCAGTCTATTCTGCAGTAAACAAGCTGGTACCACGGTCCGCTTGCCTGCACAGACAAGCCATTTTCACGGCGACCCAGACAAATAAAATCGACTCATGTCAATTGTGCATTACATGTAGTGAATGTGCCCACAACTCAGTGCCCACAAACACTACATAATGCATGTCCCACGGTTTCTGTAAAAACGAAACCAACACACACATTCAGTCAGCTCAGGCCGACGGTGTTTTCAGTGCAGTAAATGTGCCCGCTGTCCCGCGCCCACATTCACTCACAGATATGTTAAAACCCAAGGGTTTCACCCCGTTCATTTCCTTGTCGCAAATTGCCATAGAGAAATCGAGCGCGGCCAGACCGCCCGCTATGACAAGCGCGCTCCCCGCCTCAGGTGCTGCAAGCACAGTGTTCACTTTACAGCACACCGGGGCCTTGCGGCCGCCGTTCAGTTGCGGCCAGAGCCCAGATCTCATTTTACCCCTAGCCATTCATGCAAATGCGTGGGCAAAACTTCCCGGGGTATCAGAATGGGTGCTGAACACTATAGAGAGAGGCTATTTGCTGCAGTTCGCTCGACGCCCCTGCCGTTACACGGTGCGGGTCGAAACTACGGTAAAAAGCGAAGTAGCTCATCTACTTCGAGCCGAGATAGGGGGGTTTATACAGCAGATATTTTCTGGTACCGAAAAAAGACGGGGGTCTCAGACTCATTCTAAGTCTGAGACAGCTGAACAAAGTGCTTGTGAAACGCCAGTTCAGAATGCTCACGACCAGGAAAATCCTCTTGCAGATTTCTGGTTTCTGTCAATAGATCTGAAAGACGCGTATTTTCAAATTCAAATAGCGTCACGTCACAGGCGATTCTTGAGATTCGCCTTCGAGGGCCAGGCATATCAATACACAGTCCATCCGTTTAGGCCTGTCCCTGGCACCCTGTACATTTCCGATGTGCATGGACGCGGCTCTCGCACCCCTGAGACTTTGGGGCATGCGAGTTCTGAACTACTTGGACGATTGGCTGATTCTAGCTTGTTCACACTCAGAGCTCATAGAACACAGGACCATAGTACTCGAGCATCTCGAGAATCTGGGTCTCACAGTCAATTGGGCGAAAAGTTTGATGTCTCCCAGTCAGAAAATTTCTTTTCTGGGCACAGAACTGGACTCTCTGTCTATGACAGCGCGTCTGTCGCTGGGACGCGGACTGAACATGATGGAATGTCGACATGATGGCAGTCGAAAACGCGCTGAGGCGCTTTTGTCCCCAGATAAAAGGTCACCACGTCTTGGTCCGGTCGGACAACATGTCAGTGTTGGCATATATAAATCACCAGGGTGGCATCGGGTCCCGAAACCTTTACAGGCTGACGGAACGTCTCCTGGTCTGGGCTCAGCACAATCTGCTTTCATTGAAAGCAGCGCATGTGCCTGGTCACCTGAATCTGGGACCGGGACAGACTGTCCAGAAACAATGTTCCAGCAGGGGAATGGTCGCTGCACCCGCAGACGATCCGACTGCTGTGGGAGACATTAGGCAGAGCGCAGGTGGACCTGTTCGCGTCCCAAGAGAACGCTCACTGTCCGAAGTTTTTCTCCAAAAGCAGGGATGCGCTGGCCGACGTCTGGCCCCACTGCCCTCTCTATGTTTCCCCCCGTCTCTCTCCTGCCTCAGGTGTTGGAACGAATCAGGGAAAACGGATGCTCAGTGCTGCTTGTGGCTCCGGTCTGGACGAACCAGGCTTGGTTCCCACTCCTGATGCAGCTGACCAGCACTGCACCGTGGCCTATACCGATGAGGAAAGACCTCCTCTCTCAGGCCAAGGGCTCGATTTGGCATCCTCGCCCGGAACTATGGTCCCTACAGGCATGGGCCATCAACGGGTACCCGCTAACCTCCCGGAGGGAGTGTTAAACACGATCAGGCAGGCTAGAGCCCCGTCTACTAGATTGCTCTATTCCTCAAAATGGTCTGTGTTCTCTGGCTGGTGTCAAGCTCAGAGCTTTTCACCCGTAGACTGCGGGGTTATGGAAGTTCTCTCCTTCCTTCAAGAGCTACTGGATAAGGGCAGAACCACATCCACGCTCAAAGTTTATGTGGAGGCCATAGCAGCGTTTACTAAACCAGCGTCTGGCCAGTCACTGGGGAGGAACGATCTGGTCGTGCGCTTCCTCAAAGGAGCCAGGAGGCTGAATCCTCCCAGACCCCCTTCAATCCCCGTGTGGGACCTTTCTATGTTTTGGAAGCCATGAAAGGTGCACCATTCGACCCAATCCACTTGTCAGACATGAAACATTTGTCTTTCAAAACACTGTTTCTTATGGCTCTCGCTTCAGTGAAGCGCATTGGGGATTTACGGCGCTGAGAACATATGTGTCCCGCTTGTCTGTTTTTAGACAGACTGAGCAGCTCTTTGTTTTGTTTGGCGGACGTTCTAAAGGACGAGCCGCATCAAAACAGAGCCTATCCGAATGGATAGTTGATGCCATAGTGCTGGCTTACACTTCTAAGGGCCTTCAGTGCCCTTTGGGTGTAAGAGCGCACTCCACAAGAGGCGTGACCTCATAGTGGGCGTGGTCTAGTGGGATTACCTTGCAGGATATCTGTACGGCGGCAGGCTGGGCCTCGCCGTCTACATTTATAAGGTTTTATAACCTAGAGGTTCCCGCCTTACAGGCTAAGCTTCTGTCGGTCTAGAAATTAGCACTGTCTGCCCCGTTCCGGCTGAGAATGCTGAGTTTTGCTTGTGCATCGCTCACTGATCGATAGAACAACTCCATGGGTATTGAAAGACCCGTACTGCTACCCAGTTCAGGCTGAACGCCTTTCACCCTGACTGCGTGGTACAATGTTAATATGGTTAGCTCCAGTAGGATGCTATTTACAGGGAATGATGCTTCTAGCCTCTCTTCTATGACTCTCTGTGAGTCCGTGGTGATTATGCACTATATGAGCCCCGGGCTACTGCCCTTGGGCCTTTGGTGTCATTCCCAGTACGCATGGCGTTTTACACTGTGTTCCCCATAGCGTAAGATATTATGCAGTACGAGAGAACCTCTCGTAAGAGAACGTACTCAGAAGAGGGAATGAGTACTGAGTATCTTGCCATGCTTACAACATGCTCTGGTTCACTTCGGCGATGAAAAACCAGTTTGTATCAGCCTGTCGACCTATATTTATAGGTCAAGACCACACCTATTTCGGCGGGACGTGACGTAGTGGGCGCGAAGCGCCCCCATTAATTATGGCGTCACGCAGGGCCTCTCTCGATAGGCTGCTGCTGTTGCCGCAGGTCAGCCAATAGGCACCCAAGCCACCTTGCCTATGCTGTCTGCATGCTGCTGCAAAGCGTTTTACATTAATTCAAAATGAAGGATAATTTTTGGCTTCAATATCTCGTGGAAAATAGGTTTTCCCCATAGCGTAAGATATTACGCAGTACTCGTTCCCTCTTCTAGAGAGAACCGAGGTTACGTTAGTAACCGAGTACGTTACCCCTCAAGTGATTGTTTTCTTTTTTTTAAACGTGGTTCCCATGGGCAAAATGGCAGAATTTAATTCACATACTTTCCAATAGCGTTCTCTCGCTATTATAGAACTCGTTGGATACTGCAGTTCTCCTGTGAGTAGAAACGCCTACTAGCAAAATACAGAACAGAAAACTTCTAAAATTGAACCCTGGTCAGTGTGAATGTACCTTGACATGGTGTTACTCAGCAACAACTGCACTTTTACTTTGACAAAAAGAATCAGAAATGCTTACTTAGATTCTCTGTATCAAGAAAATAATATATAATTAAAGGTCTCTGGATCAGGACAGTTTCACTGTCTTACTCTTTCTTGCACCATGTCTTACTTCGACTGAAATGCCGTTGGCATTTTAAAGGAAAAAGAGAGAGAGAACATACTGTAATTTGGAGAACTCAATCCGACAGAAAATTATTTAGACACCACCAAAACACAATGGCTTACAAGTAAAGATTTCAACTTTTAGTATTGTATGTAGGAAAAAGGATGTACTAAACTTTACATTTACATCAATTTAGTGGAGGAGAAAAAACTGAATCATATTAAATGCAGATTATTTGTGTGAACTGTAACAGGGAAACAATATATGGCGGCCCTATATAAAATGCAGTTCTTGCCCCCTGTCAAATGTGTCATGAGTCAAAGTCACAATATCAACATTTATTATGGTTTTCTGGAATACTTAAGTCTGGCCGTTAATAACTTTGCATGATTTGAATGAAATAATTATTTCAAATCAGATTAAATCAAGAGCAAAGATGGTAGGATCCAGATTGCATACTTCTAGCTGTATGCACATAGGCAAGCATCTGGCATTGAGATGAATCGGAATATTGACGGACGGATGGGGCTGAAGTTTTTAAGTTCAGTTCCAATTCAGACACCTTCACATTCTAGGAGTCTTGAGTTAGTAACAGACAGGAGGACAGTAATGTGCTGTCCATTTCACTGTGTGTGTGTGTGTGTGTGTGTGTGTGTGTGTGTGTGTGTGTGTGTGTGTGTGTGTGTGTGTGTGTGTGCGTGCGTGCGTGCGTGCGTGCGTGCGTGCGTGCGTGCGTGCGTGCGTGCGTGCGTGCGTGCGTGCGTGCGTGCGTGTGTGTGTGCTCTCAGGTCAGATGAATGAAACAGGCACTACAGACCAAATATATCGATCTGACCTTTGACTTTTCTCTCTGTGCTGCTGAGTGAAGCTCATCAGTAATGAGAAGCTGTGATTTAAACTGCTGATCAGACCAGTGAGAGTAAGACAGACACAGAGAAAGATAGAGGGAGATGTTAGAACACTGTAAATGAAAAATTTTTCAACAAATAATTATAAGGAAACATCGAGAATTAAACATGACATTTTGAAGTAGAAAAACTAAAATGGTATTGTCTTGCTAAACATTCTCCATTGATCTGTTTTAGTTACAATTTCAAACCCCCCCCCCCTTTTTTTTTTTACAGTGATGATAAACACTAATTGTAAATAGAAAAGGAGGTGAACTGAATTGCCCATAGACCACAGGAAGTTGAAATGGAATCTGAATTAGAATTACAAGAGGAATTTACTGCAATTGTATTTAATCCATCCATCCATCCATCTATCTATAACAAATTTTCAAACTTTCTAACAAGGCTTTGTTTGAAGCCAACATTTACAGTTTATCTTGACAAACCTTGCATTTCTAGTTAAAATGTGAACAGTCATGTGAATTTCTTTGAAATTCAGTTCATTTTCATTCTACTTCCTCACAAAATGTAATTTTCAATTCTCCAACCTGTTCAAGTTCAGGAACTGAATAGGAATTTAGAAGGGATTCAAGTCAATGCTGAATATCACACAAGCCTAATAGCTTTACAGCTCTAGATTGCACTCCAGAGTTTTCTGAAAAAGTCTGATCAGTTATAAAAGTCAGAACAAGCTAAAGGTCTGTTCTGAATTTGTTGGATTTACAGTATTGTGGCTGAAAGATCTAAGAGGAGTTTAAGTCAGAAAAAAGTCATCGGTATAAAAAAAACAAATTTTGTTGGCTTAGTACTTGTGCAGTAGATTTGAATAGGCCAATGAGTGTTTATTGTGTCAAGAGTCAAGACTCTAAACATATCCAAACAGACAATGACAAATGGCGCTTTTCCACCACACAGTACCAGCTCGACTCGACTTGACTAGCCTTTGTTTGGTTTTCCACTGTGTAAAAGTTGTACCTGTACCTGCTTTAGGGTACTTTTTTTCGTATCACCTCCGGCGAGGTTCTAAGTGGGCTGAGGCGAGCTGAGGCGATACTAAAATGTGACGTGAAACACTGCAGACTGCTGATTGGTCAGAGAGAATCGTCACTATTCACACGCCATCGCGTGAATAGTGACGATCGTTACATCATTGCACGCACTACACGGAGCTATTTTTTCCAGCAGTGTTTCGTTTTGCTGCCCTCAGACTGTCCTGAAACAACGTTTGTCTTCTTGCTGTGAAAAATAGCCACATCCCGAGGATCAAAAACAGCATACACTCGATTTCCTCCATTGTCCTGTGTGTGTGTGGGTAGCGGGTGTGTGTCGCGTAGTTCCTGTGGCGTCGCTATGACAACCAGATACTATTTTGGAGGTACTGTCTGTAATTGAAAACGGAGTGAAAGGCGAGCCGAGGCGAGTCGAGTCGAGTCGAGTCGAGTCGAGTTAAGCTGATACTGGTAATGGAAAAGCGCCAAAAGACACAATTTCCCCTGAGCTCTGAATGACACTTACACAAAAGACTTACTCCAGGCAGACTTACACAGCTTATGGCAGTGCTACACTAACAAGAGAGAGAGAAACAAAGTTAAATGCAATAATAAATTTGAGAGCCATGTTTATTATCTCACAGGGTCAGTTACACAGTGGCCGTTTGATCACAGCGGATAATAGAAAGTGTCACATGTCGTAATTCCCATAATTCCTTCAATCTAGACCTTTTTTCTGTCCCCCGTGGCCCTCTTGCTCATTGATACTTGCTTGCTCTTAGGCCCCATCCACACTACTGCGTTTTAGTTTAGAAACTGAGAATTAAAACAAATACGATCTCCGTCCACACCGCGTTTTAGATGCGTATTAGAATTGATCTCCGTCCACATTAAAACGACTAAAAACGTGGATCACGTGACCATTCACCTACACTGGGCATGCGCGTGCCGGTGTAAACAGGAAACAGATCGACTATTCCTCAGATTTGACGAAAGAAGAAGAAAGAAGCTGAAGTCTGAAGTCTGTCTTTCGAATTGGCCATGGTCGAGTAGTTTTGCTCTATTTTGAGCTCTGCTAGTCGATTTGGGGAGGCTCTCCTGCAACCGTGGCGGTTGAGGCCCCGGAGGAGTTTTCCAGCCCAACTGGCGCTGTGTCATCTGCGGACCAGTTTCAAGAGAGTGCTGTGTCTGCCCGAGATGACGGAGAATCGACGCCAGAGACTCACCGCTACCCTTTGTGGCCACAGGAGAGAACGACTGAAGAGAAAACTCTCCGTAGATTCCGTTGCACAGGAAGACCAGGACATAAAGAGACAGCTCCTTAACAGACTACAGGCAACAGATGACGACTTTGTGCAGACAATGGGCCGGTGGTCATCTAAAATGGACCGACTGAACTCAAATATTGAACTGCTAGTGCAGCATATTGTGGGTTCAGGTAGCCCTACCCCTCATTATATGCTTCCACAGTCACCACACACCATTCACAATAACCCATAACCATGGACATATACCTTTAAGTAGGCCACTCCAGGAATACAATTCCCCTGGACATAGCCACTAGAGATGCGCGGATGGGCTATTATTTCATCCGCAACCGCATCACAAAACTCATCATCCGTCCGCCATCCATCCGCACCAACATTTTTGACCAATTTTCCCGCCCGCCATCCGCTGATACATGGCGCTGTTGATGACAGCCGCGAGACTAGAAACCGCCCGCCACCCGCCCGTATTTAACTAAAATATTTTTTTCCGTCACGTCATCCGCCCGATCCGCGGTTTATCCGCGGAGTCCGCGGCTATAACCACCAACCATGCATCTCTAATAGCCAACACAGCAGTCCACCTGCAAAGTACAGATACTACACACATTTGTAAATGTTTTTTAGTACAGGCAACTTAAAAAACAGTGCTCTTGTATTTTATATATATATATATATATATAAATATATATGTATTTTTTTTTAATGGTGTGTTTATTTGGGTGTTGTTGTTAATAATTTGTTATTTGCTCAGTAGAAATTATTTTAAAAAAGACATTTAAACAACTTATTCATTGTGTATTTGCTGTCTTTTTCATCTATCAATATATATATATATATATATATATATATATATATAGGTATATTGATATTTCTACAGAGATACTTAGATACATGTATACACACCAAAGAGAGAGGATGACAACATCTAGTAAATCAGTGTACAAACTCACATACTCAAGTCAAAAATTTTTCTTTTTATTCAATCACATCTTTTTTTAGGTTGCATTTAATAACAGTATACACATTTAAAAACACATGGCAGTCAGAGCAAAAGGCAAAGGAATACTTTCACTGTACTGGGAAACCTGTTTTTTTATAAACGTTAAAAATAAAAGTTTTAGTTAAGGGTCAAGAAATGTCTTCAACACACGTCTCACTCGTTTCCCTTCATATTCATTGTTATCTGCTCTCACATTACAATCTCTCATGTGTGGCTGGAAATCCCTGTCGTACTGGTGAGCAGCATTTATGCATTGCTCGTTTACAGGTTCATTGTTCATTTCACAATAATTGTGCAGAACAAAGCAAGCATAGATCACAAAAGGAAGGTCCTTCATGTTTATGTCCATCTGCCTTCTCAAAGCCGCAAACCATGCCTTCAAACATCCGAATGAACATTCGATCACCATCCGCGCCTTGCAAAGAGATAGGCCATAATACTGCTCCTGTGGAGTAACTCCGCCGTTGGGGTACTCCTTCATGGGGTGCGGCATAAGGGGATAAGCTGGATCCCCCAGAAGAAACACAGGGACAGCATCTTCACCTTACACTAACTCTCTAGGGCAGGAGGGTATTGTCCCATTGTTTAGGTCAGCACACAGTTTCGAGTTGGCAAATATGCGCGCATCGTGTACACTCCCCGGTCATTTTACAACAACATCCATGAAATGATATTGGTGGTCACACAAAGCTTGTACATTCAAATAATGTTTTCCCTTTCTGTTGATGTAGTCTGTTTGGTTGGCTAAGGGTTGTTTGATTTCGATGTGTGTACAGTCAATTGCCCCCAGGCATTGTGGCATCCCGTGTGTCCGATAGAAGTTCACAACAAGATCCTTCACCTCGGCCTCTGTGCTCAGTGTTTTAATGTAGTCTGGACACATGAAAATGGTGATGGCCTTACAGACCTGTCGGATGATTAGTGAAACAACTTGTCGGGATAGACCAAATGCATTTGCGGTTTTCCGAAGTCTCCCCTCATCACTCCTTTGTTCTTACATCCACGGGTCCCTCATTTTTGTTTTTGCTCCTTCCACGTGCAGACGTAGTTTTTCGCTGAGGTTGATTAGTGCCGATCTGTACATTCGAAAGTTTTCGCACCATTCCTCAGGAACCACAACTTCATTGATAAAATTAGCCCACCATGCGCTGGTTCTTCCCGGCTTAAGCCAAAACCGACGCTCCATGTACGGTCGATACCGCTGCTGCACACGGGAATTGTCATAGATCGCTCGAATAATAGCTTGCCTCCGGCGTATGTAGCAAGTTATAGCATTGTAAAATGCAGAATTTACTTCACACAACAGCAGCACAACAGCAGCTAGCAAAGACATCAAAGTCAGTAACGCTTGTAATTCGCTATCCATGTTGCAGTCACTAACATAACTGGTAGTCCAGGCTGTTGTTGTATGTTTTCTTCCGGGGGGCAGGTCATGTGATGGGTGGTTGACGAATCAGGGAAGGATACGCCATGACTGATGACACCCAACCAGAGAGCCGAGCGTGAGCCTCTGCGTCATCGTTTCTAAAGTCCTCCGTTTTGACCCGTCTACCAGTGTTGCCAACTTATCGACTTTGTCACTATATTTAGCAAGTATTTAGACCCCTCTAGCGACACATTTTCAAAAAAGCTACTAGCGACAAATCTAACGACTTTTTCTGCTGTTATTGGAGACTTTTGGAGACTCTCTGACGTGAAAGCACATATCGTTCTTACTCTTCTCAACGAGCAGCGGGTGCTGCCGTGGGTCCCACCCCTGTCCCAAGGCACTCACCGGTCGTCCCAGTCCTCGCGCAGCAGCCTCTCCCAGCTGCAGTCAGAGCAGGAGATGTTCACCCCTCCGCGTACAGAGTGCAAAAGAATCGCGCAAATGAGTCGCTATTTTTTAGCGACTTTTCAAACGTCACTCACTCTAGCTACGTCTACCCTGTTCAGTAAATGGCTGAGAGGAGCAGTAGCACATTCATCTGTTGAGTGCACGGCCGCTGAGAGACGTGAATGAGCAGTGTTTTTCAACGGATTTATCACTTATCTGCTTTTCTTTTTTATTTTATTTAAATAATTTAGTTTCCTTCCTTTTCTTGTGCTTACGGTATTACTTGTAATACTCACTATCACAGAGCTTTTGTTCATCCGGCTCCCGAACTCTCTCAATTCAGATAATTTTCCACATTGGCCTATACATTTTTTTGTCATTCACTAGGCCTATATCATAGCTACTCGTTCAATTGTCTGAGAAAACATATATAGGAAATGAGAACAGCTTTATATTACATTCGGCTATATTATATTATAATATGTTTAATACAGTATGTAAGCTGAGCATTTATTTATAGAGAAAAAACATTAGACAAGCAGAACGCAAGTACTACGCGATGGCGTCACAAATGTACTAATTGACGTATGATGTCATCTAGCAAAATTTAGCGACTTTTAGGGAAGGCGTTAGCTACTTTCCTTTGAAAATAGTTGGCAACACTGCCGTCTACACTAAAACGCCCTCCGGAGATTCAAAACGGGGTCGGCAGCGCTTCTAAACTTCTCTATTTTAGGTCTTCGTTTTTGCCGTTTTAGTGTGGACGGGAGGTGCAAACGTAGCAAAAGGTCTGCGTTTCTAAACTAGAACGTAGTAGTGTGGATGGGGGCCTTAGCCTTTTGTATCTTGGAAAATGACAGAACTTATTCTGCAATGTCCTCACCATTAACCGAGTGTTTTGACGTTTGCTCCAGTCGGTTGGTTCAAATGTGATGTTCACTGAAGGGGTTCAAATAAATGAAGAATATAATTAATCCAGTCCTTTTGAGACCTTTTATGGCGTTTTTGCCAGTTTTGTTTAGTAGAATAAAAATACAATCATAGGCCATCGACAGGAACCAACTTCATTCTGTAGTTTGTCTCACTGTCCAATAAAAAAAACATTCACATTTAGAAAAAACATAGAATTTACATACCAGATGTGAGCATCTCTCAATAACTGCTCAAGCACTAAAGCCATCGCCCACGATTAATTAAAAGCAAGAGAATTTGCATTTGATTTCGGCATTAAGTCTCACAGTACAAGTTGCCTGTCTTCTTCCTGACCATTGCCTTTTTCTGCAGGAAGCAGAAGACTTCTGACAAAACTGACAGCACACTTAGCATTAGCATTAAGAAGAAAAAAAGGAGAAGCCATTTACAAAGTGTTACTCAATTGCTTCCAGATGCATGCTGTGTAAGTAGCTGGTTTGATGAACAGAGGTCACAGGGTGGAATATGACGCATAGACGTGAGGCAGGTGGATTTATAAATTCCCACACTCATACACACACTTTCATACAATTTGGGCTCAGTTGGAGGTAACAAGTGTAATAGCAAACTCACAACACAAACTGCACACTTTAATGTACAATAATAATGCTCCACAAAGACTGATGTATTCAGCGATATTGAAGTATTCATGATTGAACATTTGAGAATGAATGAAGCAACACAAAGGAGCTACAATCAACATGCAACAGTGGAGAAAAAAATAGGGAAAAATAATCTATAAACTGCATGCCGCATTTGAGACTGAAGCTAAATAAAGAAATCCAGGAAGCAAGAGATGGTAAATATGCCTCCATATGTTCTTAAATATAGACAGACACTGTTTAATAGAAAATAATGTGAACTTGTCAAAGATTAACCAAACAAGTGATATTTCATCCTTAAAACAGTATTAGAAAATTATTTTCTGAGAATATCAGTCGGTTTCAATAAAGTAAGGTTGCAAAAGGGAATTTTCATAACAATGCAATTGTAGAACATTTTGAGTTCCCCAAAGAACCCATCTGGGAACCGTTCTTGAGAGAACCATTTTTTTTCTTAGGGGTGTGTTCAGACTTGGCATGTTTAGTTTGATTAAAATGAACCCTGGTGCGATTGCCATATTAGTGCGGTTAATTTGAATAAGTGTGAACACTGCCATCTGTACCCTGGTGTGCATCAAACAAGCGGACCGGGGCCACTGAAAAGACTTGACATTTTATAAACTCTTCATGAGTTCTAAGCTGGTCAAAATACCACCATATGTAGGCTACGCACACACAACGAGCGCATTTGGATCCACATCATGGAACCCGTAAAGAACCTTTATTTTTAAGAGTGAAGGTTGTTTTTTAGAAGAAATTTAACTGATCAAAGACGAACTGAAGAAATTAAATAAAAAGTTTGTGAAATATGACAAACAAAACATTTTTATCTAAATAGGTCTTGATATGTTGTCCTTGCAGACAAACCAATTAACTTAAAGTGTTGGTAAATCAAAAAGTTGGTAACATGACATTTAATGCAAAGGCAATTAACTGTCTTTTAGCATGATTATTTCATCAGTGTGCAATTCCATCGGGAAAAGGTGATCACATAGTTTGGCTCCAGGCTGAAAATATCTCATTAAACGTGTGCATCTGAAATGGAATCTGTCAAATCAATGTCATGTTATGACAGCAATAGAAAAATCATTACTGGTGATGGTCTGAACGTGATAAAAACTTCACTTGCAACCACACACCCTAGCTGAAAGACACACACATGCTTATTCTTGGCTTGAAACTATGTGTTGATGTGTTACTTCTTTGTACGGGAAGTTTGGGTCCAAAAAAAGTAGACACAAGTGGGAGAGAAATTCTTGCAGATAGCAGTATCTCATTCTTGTAACGGTGAATAACCAGAGGATGTGATTAAATTCAAACCGCAGGGCTCCAACAACCTGTCCATATACAAGGTTAAAGGGATCTCTACAACTGTTCCTGTCACGCACACACTCACTGCGAGTGTAGGTTGCTGAGAAGGAGTGCAGTAGATATTGATTGGTCATATGGATCATCTCTCTGCACTCCTGCGTGACTCCTGCTCTCTTTCTACCACTCAGTCTATCATAACTCAGCATGTCTCCGTCAGAATGTTGCTTTCTGTGTGCCAATGACATCCAGAGCGTGCAGAGCTTATCCAAACAGAAGCCAACCTTTTGCTCGGGACCTCCCTGAATCAAGCACACAAAATATTATTTTATTAATCAATATTTTTGTCCTGTTTTCCAATACATCTAAACATCCTTAAAACAAGACAGCTTTAGAAGCAAAGTTGTGTGGAACATTTTAGATTTTTTTTTAGATTATACAAGCAACAGAGATCTCTGACTTGGATGCTCTGTCTTCATATGTTTGCAGCAACTCAAATAGAGCACAATGCAGATATTCGACACACTGGTCGAAAAAGAAAAAAATTTTTTTTGTCGCGCCACGATTGATCGTGCCCGGTGTGAATAGCTCCATATATAGGGATCTATTGTTTCAATTCAAGAGCATCATCACGTCAAAGGGCCATAAGCCTATCAGGCACAAAGTGGGCCACCTTTCAGGAATTTCCATGATGTCCTAAAATAATTCAATGCAATTAAAAAGGAACTTTTGGTACTCAATATTTGTGAGCACTGTGTATTTGTATGCTTTTTTGGACAGTTCTAGTAAACATAAAAATACACAGCACACACAAATATTGAGTAAAATAAACTATAACCTAAAATAAACTATTTTATTCAGTAGAGAATGTATTAATGAATTATTATCTGAAGCTATTCAGTAATTACATTTATAATCAAAACTTATTTTGTCACAGTGCATTCTGGGAATTTTCTGCATATTAAATATAGTATTTGAATTTCATAATTACATAGAATGTTCATGTATTTTTTTTTACCATACTGGCAAATAGTTTTCTTTCTAAAATTCAAATAGAATTGAAGGTCTATGCTTAATTAAAAAAAGTTTTACTTGAATATCCAATGTAGTGAAACTATGTATGTATATAAAAAAAAACAGTAGCCAGATTCAAACATGGATACCCCACCTGTATGATGGTTTAACATATCTAGAGCATGTGTGCTAATCACTAAATCAATCATCTCATATTCTATATTTGAACATATTTTAAACTGTTTCGACATTGTACGGCAATATGTTTCGGGAAGCATCAACTTCATCATTACAATGATTTGAAGCAAACTGAGTTTGTGCGTGTGTGTATTCTGCACACTGCGGCTTGAAGTTGCAG
Source organism: Siphateles boraxobius (assembly GCF_051911475.1). NCBI lineage: Eukaryota > Metazoa > Chordata > Actinopteri > Cypriniformes > Leuciscidae > Siphateles > Siphateles boraxobius. Next base: position 3,165,954 of record NW_027508953.1, read on the forward strand.
GTTATAAATGCCAAGGCTTTCCTCACTGACAGATCCCACACAATGACCTTTAGCCAGACTTACACAACAACTCAAGAGCCTGTTATTCCTCATGTATACACAACCACACATATACACAGAGGCGGTTTGAATGCTAGAACAGCACTCCCAGTCGCTGAAGACTTTACTGGACGTAAGCGTCAACTCTAATAGAGGTCGTGGCTTCACTTTGGTGCTGACAGAAACGTGCAAACTCTCTTATTATTGAGGCCTTTCATCGCGGCCATGCTGTGCAATACTGAGAGTGAAAAGGCAGAGAACACTAACTTGCTCATTTTCCCCTGTGTCTTTTCTATCCTCCTAGTCTCGTGTAGCCAGACCTTCAGACTGACGGCAGAAGATCTGGAGTCCATAGCAACTTTCAAATAGAGTGGAGGATCGAATGTAATTTGGGCCTTATGAAAGTCGTTATAAAGTCATCCCTACAATAACAGACCGGCGTGTGTATTTTACAGAGTCTATGCAGTGGATCATTCTTTATAAAATCCAGTATTTAGTTGCTCCTGATAAGCGCTCATTGTCACAGTAGTAAACACCACAGCTTTCTTCTTCCATGAGGGGGTTTGCAGATCATTAAAGAACGCGACGCAGAAATTCTGTAGAATTCAACCAATCCAATGACGACTTCGAAACTTCTAAAGTGTTTTTAAATATGTGTTCCATATGCATCAGACGAGAGATATCGCATGGAAATCATAGGGCTTACATTGTGTGAGAGGAATAAAATGCCAAGCAGAGTACCTTACGAGCACCTTCCAAGCTCCCGATCATTTTTAAGATTTTGACCAGTGTATAGGCTGTCGCCTATAGCCAGATCATAAAAAACCACGTCATATATGCTAGATATATGAATATTATTATAGCCCAGTGGCTTCAACCCTACAGTGTGTGCATAAACTGACACACACACATATGGGCAACACTATCTAGTTGTTTTAGTTGAAGGGAACGGCTGAGCTGTTCTCTGATTTTCAACAAATCATTTGCAAAGTCTTTTATTTTCTTTCTTTTATCTATCTGAAGCTATAGCAGCAACATTGAAAGCTCCAGTCTCAGTATTTAGAATAGAATGTTCAAAAGAACTGCTTTTATTTGAAATAAAAGGTACACATTTTATTAGTTGTATTACATTGCATTCCTGGGAAATCGAACTGTAGCAACATGATTGTCATGGGCCATGGTGTTGCTACAGTAGCTCCATATTCTGGCGTATTAACAGGGATGTCAAATCCTCCTCCTGGAGGGCCACTGTCCTGCAGAGTTCAGCTCCAACCCCAGTTAATTAAACCTGAACAGATAAACAAGGTTTTACTACTAAACTTCCAGGCAGACATGTTGAGGAGCTGATCTCTACACCCCTGGCATGTAAGATGCAATATTGGCCAGACTTCACAAAAACCTGAAAATGCAAGTCTATGGAAGCAAAGTCTGTGAGCCTTCATCCTGATTCCTCTCCTACCGTCTCTGTACCTCCCCTCTATTCCCTCCCTCCATTCGATGGGCATCGATTACCCAGAGCCTGACGCCCGGGTCCCATCGAGGAGTAAGCAGATACAGCTCTTTACCTCCTACAAGCTTGCTTGCGCCCCTGCAGGGACAGGTCGAGGTAATGAATAGTGTTCTCGCACGTAGTAGATATCACTAATGTATCTACCATTGATAGAGTGAGACAACATGAGTAGCTTCGCATTTACTTTATACAAAACATAAATCTGGCAGGACAGTGCCAAGGAGCTCAGACAGAGGGCGGGATATCTCAAGCAACGTCGCTAGATTGTAGCAGCTTTCTTTTACAAAGATTTTTATCATTTTAATATTATATATATTTTATATAAAATTTTAATATTTTAACATTGTACTACTAAGGCTCAGAATGTTGTTAATCTACCTTAAAGTGGATTCGCTATTTACATGGCGGACTTTGATAGTGGAAAGACTGAACGCGTCTCCAGAGAGGAAACGGATCTGCTCGTGCGCGAGGTTAAAGCTCCTAAGCAGACCATCTACGGGACAAGCCGGATTCCACCATATCTTTATGTATACAATATTAATCTGTTACATTGTAATCCTTTTATTTTTAATATTTGGCATGTTTGTGTGCTGCCAACGCGTTCTCATCCCAATGCGTCATATACGACGCTTTTGCCAAAGCGTACATATCCTACGCACATGGCACCCTTTAGCGTAAATATAACACGCACAGAGTATGGGTAGGTTTAGGTCTGGGGTAGGGTTAGGGTTAGACCACTAGGAGGAGCCTTCTGCCCCATATATATCTGCGTCTCATATTTATGCTAAAAGGTGCCATATGCGTAAGATATGTACGCTTTGGCAAAAGCGTCGTATATGACGCATTGGGATGAGGACGGGCTCGTGCTGCTGGGCGTCCCTGTGTGTGTAGTAAGCAGAGTGTAAGTGTATGCGCGTTGTGGAACCACCTATAGGCACATATTACTAATGCGCCCTTTAAATTAAATTAAATACGCAGTCTATTTCAGTTGCCTCAAAATAGCAATGCGCCCAAACACACCTCGTTTTCAGAACAGCACACCTACGGGCGCACAAATAGGCGCAAATACATTTGCTATTTAAACAACGTGAAAAAGTCGTGAGCAGGACGTGAAAAGATAACTGCATCAGGCTGAAATTAACAAAACAAAAACCACATTGCACCAGATTTATGATAGGGCCCATTGAGTGTACTTGAATGACAACAGAATACGACAAAGAATTGATTTTGTGTTCCTGTAGCTCAACCGCTAGATCATGGCATTCATAATGCCAAGGTCATGAGCTTGATTCCCTGCACAAGGGCTGATAACCTTGAAGGCACTATAATACACAAAATAATGACAAAATGTTAATTTATGAGTGATCTGTTTCATTAAACACATTCACATCTGATATTCCATTTTGAAATGTTCTAGTATGCTCTCGGTTTACTTTTACAAAAATCCCTTGCAACGTTTGGACTAAGTCTTACAAAAGCCTATGAAATATAATAATTGCCTCAGTTTAGAGCAACTGTTCCAGTCGTTCATCCTGCTAATCAAGCAGGGAGCTGTATATTATGTATGTGTTCATACTGATTGTGTGCTGAAGCCATGCTGATTGGCTCATATCTCACCTGTAGCGACAAGACCAGCTTTTACTGAGACTAAAGGGGGCGTCACACACACACACACACACACACACACACACACACACACACACACACACACACACACACACACACACACACACACACACACACACACACACACACACACACACACACACACACACATACACACACACACACACACACACAACTGCTATCACTCAACGGCCAGGAAAATTACTGACCACCACAAAACGGCTATAAAATCAATCTCAAGGTTTCACTCCATTACATTTCAAATTGATCTCTCTTCAGATATTTTCTCTCTCCTCACCTTCCCTTCCCTCCCTCTCTTTTTCCTTTTTGATACAGGATATAATGACATAAATGGCCTCATACCAGATTGACAAATAACCAGGGGAAAGTAAAAATTATCGATTTTTACAATTATTTTCTCACTATTCTTCACACTCTTCGTAATTATTTTTTAATAAATATTTTACTAATGTTTTCAATATTATTAATATCATTTAATTTTCATCTCACCTTGACAAGCTTTGCACATGGCTGTTTGTAAAAAAAAACGTTGGAAAAAAATTAGACATGAAAAATCTGTTCCGGGCGAGCTGCATAATTGGCCATGTTTCCATATGGAAGCTATTGTTATTTCTAAATAACGCCCCTCAATTCAGGGGTCGGAACATATGAATGAGCACAGCAGGATAAGAAAGCATGTGATTACCGTCAATTTATGTGGCAGTTTTAGACTTCACAAAAATGTCTAAAGTGTTTATATCAAAGGAGACTTATTCGGTTACACATGTGGAGGCAGATAGATTGTATTATCGGAAACTCTCAACAAGATAGAAACTCAAATCCATGTTGAACGTTTCCTTTTCAATAATGCATGCGTTACCCCTCAGAGATGTCATATAAGGGTCATCTTTTTGCTGTCATGGTATTCTTCCTCCAATAGCGTCTGTCTGCAGTAATCAAAGAAGAGAAACATTATGTGAGCGGTTTTGGCAAGCGCAGGATCCCTGTCTTGTTTTGGCACCACATTGCCTTGTGCTTCACTAAGAAGAGACTGTCTTCTTCATTAGTTGGTTACCCTTTTTTTAAGCTGTAACTGCATTTGCAATTCACAATTTTAGCTCAAAATAACAAATTAACTACTAAACAATCAAATTGAAATTCAAATCAAAGTGACCACCCACTTGGCAAATAGCCATGAAGCAAAGCAACCAGAGATGAATCATAAAATTACAAACACTGATCTGATGCAAAAATATAAGAATAGGCCTATCTCGAAAAAAGCGTGCAGGAAAGTTAAGAGAGACTTTTTTTTTCTTTTTCGTTTTACTCAGATATACATAAGCTCTGTCTTAAAGACTCTCTGACGAATAGGATGTAAAATCCAGGAAAAACTTTATTTTAAATTCAAAACCAAGTAATATCCAGGCAGATCAGCATCAAACAGACAATGCAGCATTTAACTTAGACTGACAGCAAAAAAACAACTATACACCATTTTACCTTAACTGATACCAGAACAAGGACAGCAACTTTAAAGTTTCTGATGCTGAGTGACATGAGTAACCCCTGCTGAGATGAAGACACAAATCTCCATAAAGTATGTTCTCATCATCTTAAGAAGAGTGTGAACACCTGCATCCAAACAACAAGAAGACAGCAAACAGATAAAGAGTGTGATTTACATAGCAATTAAATACAGCTGTTGGCAGTTATGGATAAGTGTGGGCCTATATGTGCATTAAATCAAAACGCATGAATTTAAAGTTTGTATTTGCATGTGAGACCAAGATAACAGCTGTTGTTTTATGTCATCTTTGTTAAGTGATGGTAAAAATTCTCAATATAATATATATATATATAAATATCACAATAAAAAAAGTGTGAGACTAATTTATTCTCCCGTGCGTATTCCACTAGCCAACTCAAATTTTAGTTGGGGATGCCAAGCCTATACTGACTGTTTTTGCAAAACTCTTGCCCACGGAGCTCTGTCAGTCAGAATGACAGAGAAGTGACATATAATAAACATCTGCCTCTGACATTTTTCTCACATTCCCTGTCTCATGAGCTCATCAAAATAAGAATAGCAGCACAACTATAAACAAAAACTGTTGTAACAGGTCGAATTAAAATGCATTTCATGGTGAAACTTTACCCTGAATGTGTGTGATGTCTATTTGTTCCTTCAAGGTTGCTGTAGAAATCTGTCTTGCAATAGGCATCCTAAACATCATACAACCTTGTGAGTGATCGATTTAGAACACTCTATAGGAAGCAGCTCCATGTGTGAAACACAAATATGTTAACATGTTGCTAATACAATGCACAATGTTCATCGGAAATGTGCAATTATCATTTTTACACCAAACTATTATTCAACGCATTTCAGTATTGAATAAAAATTTGGGGTTCAATAAGATTTGGAAAGAAATCTCTTATGCTCGCCAAGGCTGCAATTATTTGATCAAAAATACAGTAAAAACAGTAATAATTTAAAATATTATTACAAATCAAAATACATGTTTTCTATTTTAATATATTATAAAATATAATTTATTCCTGTGATGCAAAGCTGAATTTTCAGCACCAGTCTTCAGTGTCACATGAACCTTCAGAAATCACTCTAATATGCTGATTTGCTGCTCAAGAAACATTTCATATTATCATCAATGTTGAAAACAGATGTGCTGCTTGATATTCTTGTGCAAATCCCGATAGCCTACATTTTCCCAAGGATTCTTTGATGAATAGAAAGCTCAAAAGAATAGCATGTAGGCTATTTGAAATAGAAAGCTTGTGTAACATTATAAACATCTTTGCTGTCACTTTTCATCAATCTAATGCATCCTTGCTAAAAAAAAAATATAAATAAAAATAAAATATATTTATTTAAAATCAATAGGCCTATTTCTTTCATCACCCATATTGGATGTATCTTTTACATTGCAATGAATTCTGGGATTGCCAAAATATCTTTCAATCTAAAATGCCAATGTTGGCATTTCGCTATATATTTTAGAACAAATAATTTATGTTCCTATGCAATAAGTGAGTATAAGATTACATTACAGTTTTTTTTTTCTCAATCGCTTTGGAACATTTGTAACCATCTTAACATTTTCTGAACTGTACGCTGAATTGTCACAGCTGTTTGAATGAATATCAAAACTTAAAAATGTAGTAACTCATAAAATATTCATGCTTTAAACCCTGGTTATTGTGTAATAATTTGGTCAATGACATCAAAATAAAAATGTTTTGTCATTGTGTGATCCACACTGGTCAAAACAAATGTCTTTTCACCATTGTAATATTAGTTATATATAAATTTCATGGGGTTTTTTTCTATTTTGATGGCGTTAAGAGTTGGACGTTTGACTGAGAATCAGCTCATCAGTTTTGATCAACAAGTCATTTGCATTTAGTTATTGTGCAAATTGTAGACTCTTTTGCACATGCACATGCAATTTGCTTAAATCAATAAGAAATTCAAATCTGATGTATAAACAAGAAATATATATATATTGTTCAGAGATTTAAACTAGTTTTGAAGAAAGAAAAAAAAAAATCGAGAATTGACCCAAAGCGATTGAGAAGACTTGCAGGACAGAAGAAAACACAACCATTATTAGACTTGATGTTTGCGTCCACGGGCTGATGCTGCTCTCTATAGGCACTGAATGGTATTTTCTACACCCTCCCATGAGCAAACCTTCTCTGATTATAAAAAATGTTAATCATCCGTTGGCCTGAACTTCTGTCACTCGCTGAGGAACTACATGCTGCGTTAGATAATTTAGGAGAATTACAATTAATATGCAAATATATATTTTTAAACAATGCCTTACCTATTCTTACCAAGAATAGAATTTGTACTTTAACTGGTCTTGGCCGCGTTTCCTAAAAGCATTGTAAGCCTAAATTAATCATTGAGACCATTGGTGGCATTGTTCAATTGTCAATTTCTTTAAACGAAACAATTCAAAACGAAAAGAAAAATGCTAGCCTATACCTTCTGATTATGTAATCCATGATTTGCATTTTTCTCTATATATGCGCGTCCACTAGGAGATGGCGATCGTCAACTTAATCTTTGCAGCACTGACAGAAAAGTTGTATTAATAAAAATCAATGGACGCGTGTCACCAGATTTACAAATGCACTTCTTGCTTGTTGCTTGTTAATTTAATTTAAATTAATTAATAAAATGCATACAATTGTCATAATTAAAATTATTAAATATTATTAAGTGTCCCATTTTTGCTCATTTATAAATAGTAGCCTATTTATATCTACAACCTCCTCAGCATATACCTGTAACTTTTACAGAAGTTGTAACCTCGGACAGATCAAATGAGTGGGTCACTGCAATGGATGAGGAGATGCAATCACTTAGAGAAAATTACACATTTACCTTAAGTAGTTTGCCTGAGGGTAAGAAAGCAGTGGGGGGCAGATGGGTTTATGCGATTAAGAATAACATAGATGGATCTGAAAAGTGCAAAGCACGTTATGTAGCCAAAGGATACAGTCAGAAGAGAGGTGTTGATTATGAAAGAGACTTTTTCCCCTACAGCTAACTTGACAAGTATCCGAGTGATAATACAAAAAGCAGTACAAGAAAACTTGATTTTGCACCACATGGATGTAAAAACTGCCTACCTGAACGCTCCAATAGATCACGAAATTTACATAGAACAACCAGAGGGTTATGAAGTAAAATCTGGCACAAATGAAAAATTGGTTTGTAAATTGGAAAGGTCATTGTATGGGTTAAAACAATCGGGCAGAAACTGGAACAACTACTACATGAGTACTTGACCAGAAACCACTTGTGCAGAATCAAGCTGACTATTGTGTGTATACATGGGAAACAGCTAATGAAAAAGTGATCATTGTAATATGGGTTGATGATTTGTTGATTGTGGCAAGTGATGAAAATGTTCTTAGATGTGTAAAGGACATGCTTACTGAAAGATTCCAAATGAAAGACTTTTTGAAAGACATTTTTTAGGCGTGGATTTTAACCACTGTGACAACTGTGTGAGAATGTCACAAGCAAAATATGTGACAAAAATATTGCAAAGGTTTAACATGCAGGATTGCAAACCTAGATCGACTCCTTGTGTACAAAAACTTGAGTATAATAATGATGCCGAAAAGATGATTGATGTGAAAAAATATGGAGAGGCAGTGGGAAGCCTCATCTATTTGACCATCTGTACTAGAGCTGATATAAGTTTTGTTGTATGCAAACTGTCACAATATTTCACAGAACCAACTGTTGAGCAATGGTCCACAGTTAAACAGGTACTGAGGTATCTTAAAGGTACAATTGACAAAGAACTGTGTTACAGAAAATGTAATGAGACACTGGGAATAAGAGCATTCAGTGATGCAGACTGGGCAGCTAGTAATGACAGACGTAGTACAACTGGCTATTGTGTAAGTTTAACTGAATGTGGTGCTTTGATTTCATGGAAAACAAAGAAACAGCCAACTGTCGCACTGTCCACCTGTGAGGCAGAGTATATAGCCCTAGCCACAACCATACAGGAGTGTCTCTATCTTAAACAACAGTTGAAAGATCTTGATACATGTCAATACTCGCAACCTAAAGTATATGAAGATAACCAAGGTACTATCGCCTTAGCAAAAAATCCTGTGAGCAGGCAAAGATGCAAACATGTAGATATCAAGTACCATTTTATTAGGTCTTCTGTAAATAATGGTGACATTACATTAGTGTATTGTCCCACTAATGAGATGGTAGCGGATGTGTTGACAAAGCCTGCAACCAAGTGTAAGATGATGAAGTTTGATGCAATTATTTTTGGAAAATGATGCGTTCTATGTTAACAATGTGAGAGCAAGTGGGGGTGTTAACCGTGGAGCTTAATGTTTTTTTTTTATTATTGATTGATATTTATGTATGAAATGAATGAAATGTCACGTGACGAATAATGGGGGTGTGTACATTTGTGATTTGTTGTTTAATTAATAAAATCACCTTGAGTGAGCATAGCTGTTGCTGTGTGTGTGTTGCAAGTCAGATACATTGTTGTGTTTACTGTGTGAACAGAACAAATTGTAAGATGTATATAAAAACTGATTAAAAAAATTTTTGTATAGACCGCTTTTGCGCCGACGTCACAATTACGTCACGGTGCTAGCTGGAGGCAAAACAAAGGGGAAACTGGAGGCGGCCAATACAAACCAGCACAGATTCGGCTACATAATAAGGAGCTTAAATTAGTATTATTATTATTAAATGTCATCTTGATGTGTTGTTGGATGCTAGAATCAATGAAAAATGAATATTCTGTATCTGGAATTTTTACTTCTAGAAAATATTCACATCATTAAAATTGCACCGTAATGTCTCTTTACATTGTCGTCTTCTTGGCGCTGGCTAGGCAGAACTGCAGATCGTACCACAGAAGTATTGTACATGACCATTCAGCACATAGTTATAGGCATCTAAAGATTCATATGCCCTCAGTTTCTCTTTACGCTCTGTTTCTCTATCGGATAGGTGTAGAAGTCAGGCCACTCAACCGGAGGTAGCCTAGCGTTAATGTTAATCCTGTCAGATCGTCCATCCATTGAGCGTGTATGGGGCGGCCGATCTGGTTCCGTCTGTTAAAATTAACTTTTGCAAATAACAGTCGCGGTCCTGGACAGTGAGTGACCTTGCACATTAAGATAAAATAGGATTTTCTCCAGCCATTGTTAAAAACAAGCTAACAAAATTTGCAAACTAACGTTAGTGAAGTGGCCAGAGGGATCTTTCGGTCTCCACCTAAGCTCCGCCCACATAAAAACATCATCATGTTTACCAACTGAAAAGGAGTCTATCCACATTATTCTTACGCCCCATGACGCTTTGCGCGAATTATGGGTGTAACTTCCGTTAGCTGTAAACAATCAGTGAAAGACTAGCTCTATGGACGCAATAATATATATTTTTTAAACTGTGTACAATGACATTATATTATTCTACTCACCCTTCAACCATTAAGGGCATTTAAAAGTGTAAAAGCATCTTTCCACAGCAAAATCGGACGGTTAAATATCACTGTGGTAATCTGTATAATGTAACATGCGTTCCTTAATAATAATAAAAAAATGACTTTGGCATTGCTTGATACTATTTCAAAGTGGTTTCAATTATTTTGACAGATAATAAATTGTATTTACCCGTGAAACCAAACCTGGAAAAAGATGTGAGGATTTGGGGAGGAAAAAAAAGGATTCTTTGTGCATTTCAGTGAGTTATTAATGGCATATATTGTAAATTAAATCGGGAGAACAGACCACAAATGTGCAGTATATGTTGACCTTTTTCATACTATTACAGCGGAATTCAAAAGGAAAAAAGAAAACTTTCATGAGGAAAAGAATGCAGTGACTGAAAAGAGCACTTGCCATAGATATTCTTGTTATAACATGTCACGTTAAAATACTAAGTGTTACGTTATTCTCATGTTATTCTTAAATAAAACATGAAAGAAAACTGATTGCTCATTGAGTCAAACTGACAGATAAGCTTTATTTGTAGGGCAAACTTATGATTTGAAATGATTCGTTTCAGTCTTTTTGAATGGAAGTTCCCCAAACCGGAAGTGCCACCCATAATTCAAAACGCAGTAAACTCATCAGGAATAAGGTGGATAGGTTAAAACAAGACATTTAATGTCACAGACTATAGTTTCTTTTTAAGTTTGTGATGAAAGTTGTTGTTCATTTGATCGATGACGCTGGCGTTGGCGGAAGTACCGCCCCACTCAACCGTGCGAAGGAGGATAGTTCAAATTGTATTGGTCGCTTTGTAAACAGTAGGGCCGTACTTCCGCCGACGCCATCGAGCCTGACCTTTCAACGTGATGGCGTAGTGAGTGTTCATAATAATAATAATACTTAATAATAAATATTGAAGATTTAAAATGATAATAAGAACAGTTTAAGGTTTAAAGGTAGACCATTCCACAAGACAGCTGCAGAGTATAGGAAAGAATACTTTCCCACACAGCTCTTAAAACGGGGGGGCTATAATCTGTGGAACTTTTATTTTTATATTTATTTATATATTTTATATTTATTTTATTTTTAGATTATTTCTTATCTTATAAGCTAAACACAGTTTAAGTTGAGAATCCCTCCCCTCCACTCTGAGCCACCCAAGACTGGAAAAATAGTCTGGAAGAAGATGAGTTCCAAGATGTAATTTAAGGATCACTCTGATTAGTTTATTTTGACAGATCTGTAACTTGTCTTTAAGGCCCTTTAGTAATGCCTGTGTAACAAGCTATACAGGCATAGTCAAGATGACATTGAACGAGTGCATCGGCCAGTATTTTTAAGGTTTTAATATCTAAGAGGCTAGATATTCTTGGCAGGAACTTTGAGAAACTTTTGAGATAATCTTTCGAGCCATAAGCTCCCCTGAAAGTTTGTTATCTAGTATACAGCCCAAGTAAGTAACTGCTTCCTTGGCTGTAATTTCAACATTACCTACGACTACCCTAAACCCCAAAGCCTTTTTCAGTTTATCTCTAGACCCAAACAAAATTTACAATGTTTTGCCAAGGTGGAGAGACAACTTGTTGTCTGTTAGCCAAACACTGAGATTAAGGAGTTCTGAACTAAGCAGCCTTTCCACCTTATGAGAGACAAGAATAGCTGAGTCATCTGCAAATAAAAACAAATTACAGTCTATAGCTGACCACATATCATTGACATGTAATAAAAAAAGAGGACCCGAGATACTCCCCTGGGGAACTCCACAGGTTAATTTAAGTGGTGAGGACAAGGTCCCTTCCACATCTACCATCTGTTCTCTGCCCACCAGATATGACCTCACCCACTGAAGAGATGCAGGAGAAAATCCTAGGGCTTTTAGTTTGTTCAAAAGGACTTCATACTGAACTGTATCAAAGGCCTTTTGAAGATCTATTAACACCATGCCACAAACATTCCCCTTTTCTACCTCTTTCCTAATAAAGTCTGTGAGATAAAGCAGACAGGTGTCAGTGGAATGGGCTTTTCTAAAAAACCTGATTGAAAGTCAAATAAAAGGTTATTGTAACCCTTTTCTCAACCCTAGTGGTTAATTTAAATGTTTTACAAACAAGAAAACCCTGGATTCCCGGCAGTTGAATGTTGAATTGGCCGGAGGTTAGTTTCTTCTTTTATCAAATTATTAATAAGCGCACAGTGCCTCCAAAGGGAATAAAAAAGCAAAATAATCTACTTATAATTTACTTCCCCAGAATTTTAGATTCTTGTTTTTTTCCAATTCATTTAAATAATAAATCAAGACAGCAATTCTAAATAAGGGAAAAAAGAATAACAAAGATTTATTAGACACAAATATGAAAAGATTAGAATAAAATAAAATAAAATAACAGCTGTTGTATCAAAGCGTGGAAAATGGAAAGATATCGTTTTGTTCAGTTGTATAACAGTTTGTTCACTCTTTAAACAATTAAGTATGGAATAGCCTCAATAATCTCTGAGTATTCTAAATTATCACCCTCAAAACAAAATTATATACACTCTCCCTTCTTATTTCAAGGGGGGGGGGGGGGAAATACACTGGATGATTATTGACAACTCACAATTACTCCTTTGGATCAATTTACACAATTCACAGAATGAACCCAGTAACAACACAATAGATGAGTTTGATCACAGTCTCATAAAAAAAACCACACACTCTTTTGGCTAGCCGTGGGGGCCCAATCGTTGGTGCACTTTCAAGGGAATGGATTCAAGTTAACTCAGTACATCAAGAGTATTTGTCGAGACGAATTCACTTACATTCCATCCAAGGAAATGACGAAGCAATGAAAAGTGATCACTTACGGCCCGAGCCACGAACAGAACAGTCATGCAGCCTCGCAGCGGGGTGAAAGTCCAGTCCAAACGCAACGACAATGCAGCTTGCGATGAATCTCGTCCCCGAAACACTGTTATGAGTCGTTTGGAAGTGCTTGTGACACCGATGATGCAGCTGTCGTCCTTGATGCGAATTTCTCCTTACAATATCTCACAGTTAAGGGAGCTGTATGTAAGAAATGTATTTCAATTAATCATAAAATGGCCCTGATATGTCACAAGACATTAAGAAATCATGTTCATTTCAAATACATTTCAAATCACTGACAACATTAGTCCGGCCAGGATATTGTCATTTAAAAAGCGAAGTTGCAGCCCTCAACTGATGTTGATGTTGTCATGTTGTGTTTTGGTCTGATGCACCACCCTCCACCTATCTACCAATCATGAAGTCAGTAGTGTTGCGGCATCCGGATTGCCAGCTCTGCTCTAGTTACCATAGCTGCAGCTACAAACGTGTCGGAATCGGATAAAACAAATGTCTAACGTTGCGAAACCAAAAAAATACTTGTTATGAATCCGAAATACTTCGTGACAAAGTCCGAAATAAAACAAGGATCTGTATAGGAGAGGCCTTTGAAAGATGGAGACGGCTGAAAACGGAGAAGAATTTGAAGACAGACGCCAACGTTGCTAATTTTCTCCTGGACAGGTAAGATTCATCTATGTTTGGCTAACTTGTACTTGATAGATGGTAAATGGACATTTTAAATATTCATGACAGTCGAAGTTGTGCATGTTCGTGCAAAGTAACATTACGTTAGCTCGGAGGAGGTGGGTCATCGACTTGAATAGGTAACCTAAGGAATTGTTTGGGTAATAAAAATGGCGAGTCATCATTGCTAGCATTAGCAATGCATTATCAGAGCCCGCTTCTCTGTCATTATGCTGAGACGCTGAGGAAAACAACATTAGCACGCCCATTATGGCAAAGTGAAACGTAATTGAGACAGTAGCCTAATGTTACCTCGGTAAAAATGATTTCTCATTCGTTCTTCGCGTATATTGTGGACTACACATGCTGCAAGTTGACCTGTATGAATAGCTATATCTTTGATATCGATTATACACAGTGACAGAGGCTTGTGCTTGTACTAATTACAGATACCTGCCTTCACAATTTAGACTAATGGTGTGTTCACACCGAACACAAATTTAATTATTTGCTTGAGTAGATTACATACAAAGTCAATGCAAAGACACGAATAGACGCATCATTCGCGCCGGGTGGCGCGAATGACGCGAATTGGGTGACGTGTTTGCCGTGAACGTCTTCCGCGCAAGTTGAAAAATTTGAACTCGAGCGAATGTTCAGGCGTCTAACTAGACGCGATAGACGCGTATTTGACGCTCTATTCGTGTTCGGTGTGAACACACAATAACAGCTACTGTTAACAATGTACTGTCACATACGAGCGTACATCTTTACGATTATATTTGGCTAATCGCCATTAGTACATTTTTGCAATGTATAATTACTTTGCAAAACATCTCTCATTTGAAGCATAAACATAATTAACAGAAAAAAAATTACAGGACTCGTCACTTGCCATTGGAAGCTTCTTGTAGCATCCTATCTGGCAACCTCGAGTCAGTGAAGAGGGGAAGGGGATACACCGCTCTACAGTAATTTGAAAGTGATTGCAGTACCAGTTTTGGCCACAATCTTACATACAGCTCCTTTAATGTACTAAACAGATGACACAACCCAATGGTAGAATGGGTTGAAATTATAATACAGTAAAATAAAAAAATAACACTTTTAAACAAACAAAATTGAGTGGATGAAAGTTCTATTTGTCACTTTGGGCCTGTACTAACACAAATAGCGAAGTCTCCAAGAATGACGCTCACTTTCACGAGGACATGTGCTGCACTCTTTTCGCCATGTGCGATCTCTTTCCATGTCGTCTCTATAACGTAACTCAACGCAACTTGCGTCCGTAAACTTTATACAATCTCAATGTTGATTGGTCAACATTTGTACACTTCAGTTCAACAGAACACCTTATTTGAGTAAAGGAAAACAGTATAAATAAAGAAACAAAGAATGTTGGTACATTTAGTTACATCACATAGTCAAATAAGCAACAACAAATAATCAAATGTAGCCTATATGTTTTAATACTCTGCAATTTTCAAAATAAGGCATATTTTAAGGGGTCCCTACATCATGTTGCACTAAATAACTGTCTATTTGCTCATAAATGATCCTTTCCACAATTTTTTATATCGAATACAAGATAGATACAGGAAGGAAATATCCAGGATCAGATTTGGACCCCTTTTTAAATAAAGGTATCACTCTTGCCACCTTAAATTTACTGGGAAAATTGTTATTTTCAATAGATAAATTAATAAGATAAGTTATGACAGGAGTGATTATTTCAGCAGCATCCTTAAGAAATCTGGCAGGGGTGTTATCAAAGCCAGTAGACTTGGAAGGTTTTAAGCCTTTGAGTTTTTCTAATACCAGCTCCTCTGTTACTAATTTGAAATAAAAATTATTTGTCTGGACTCCATTTTCTTCATAAAACTTATGCACCCTCTGTGAATCACTAAAAACACCTGATGCAGATGGAAGCTTCTGCAACAGATTCCTTGTAGCTGTTAAATGTATCTACCAACACTTTTTTATTATACTGGACCCATTAATATATAGGCCTATTTTACCTTGTTTTTTGCTTAGGGTTCTCTTTTGTCCCCAAAGGCCTAAGAGTTGCCCACATTTTTTTAGGATCCTTTTTATGCTCCTCAATTTTAGACATAACAAAAAATCTTTTTTCGCCTCATCCACCATTCGCTGAGCCTTATTTCTAAGCATTTTATATTCTTTAAAAAGAACAGGCAATTTGGTTCTTTTAAACTCACTTAAGATTTTATCCCTTAAGAGAATGGTGTCCAAAATATCATTATTTTTACAAGGCTGTGATCTTTGTTTAATCCTGGTCTCTTTTAATGGGGCTATCTTATCAAGTATTTCCGGGAAAATAGATTGAAAGCAATCCCATGCTAAATCAACATCACATTTGCTGGTAATTTCCATCCAGTTGATATTATTAAGTATGTCCTGAAAATGATTAACATTATACCCTTTTAAACTTCTGCTCTTCACAGATTTGTGAAATTTAATCTGAGCCCTTTTAACTTTCCTGGTACAATAGGTTAAAAAATGGTCACTAATTCCATACACAATTTAGCCTGGTCCCATCAGACTCTCGTACATTTCATTTCATTTGTACATAGAGTCTGGCACCGATCCATTGACAAGCGTTAACTTCCTTGTAGGCGGGTACTCTATTGAAGTCTAAAACAATTGGAGTCACTCTGGATCTGCCATAACCAATCGCTAACTGTGAGAGACCGTGTGCGTCTGCGGCTGGTTATGGATTGCTCGTCAACTGAGTCTTCCTCGGTCAGAAGGAATAGGCAAATCCGATGGTGCAGTTTTGAGTATTTATTAAGGAGGAGTCAGGTACATGAAGGTGATGCTGGTTCACAGGTATTAATATGACAAAATAAGTGTGTTTGTGAGGGTGTGTGTATATGTGTGTGGTTATCTGAAACAGATACAATAGAATGTATATTAATAAACATTTAGGCTATGGTTACATGTAGTTGCATAAAGAAATGACCCGCAGTACAACCAAAAATCCACTAGTGGGAGCTCTAACACTATAAATGAACTTGCATAAATGGTATAAATCTCCAAATGGTGAAAAGTGCCAAAACAGGCGAACTATACATTAAATATAATATGTGCGGTTATTTGCAAGGCAATAACTAAAGTATATACAGTAGATGGCTACTTTATGAGCGCATGTGGAGCGCCGTAGCGGCAACAGCAGTATAGCACTAGTAAATAACACGAGTATAGAGCTCGGGCAAAGCCCGTCTACGGAAAGCCTGGCCACTCCCTATTAGGCCCTATTGTACCGAATTTTGGTTGTAGTTCCACCAGAGTTCCACTGGGGGGCGATCGTCCGAGTGCAAAATGAATGGGAGTCTATGGAGCTAGACAGCTAAATTTGTCTCTTTCACCCGATTGCCGTTGAGAAATCTCAGATTTGAATGTAGGGTTTGCAAGTTCAACATGGGTTATAGGTCGAAGGTTGAATGAACGAGTACTTATGTCCTTTTGATTTCTTACAGGTTGAGTTGTTGTTGCCCATAACACGTGACGCTAGCATTCGGCTAATGGACAATGATTGGTCAGTGAAGGACTGATTATGACCAGAGATGCCGCTTGATGGCATCGTGGCATCCGAAGCGGGACCAGAATGTTAAGGTGGACTTAACTCTTCTAGCAAGTGTATTTACCTGTGTCAGCTGTGTTGTCGATGCCTCAAGCGAAAAGAAAGTGCAGATCGCGAAAGCACCAAAGTGACTGAAGGATTGGCGTAAAGTAGTTCTCTGGTCGTACGATGTGTATGACGTCATTAACATTTTAAAAGACTTTTTAAAGCAAATAAGTGACTCTAAAAAATCTAACACCCAGTAATCTGTAATTTCTTTGCATCTCCTTTCGAAAAACAACATTCAAAATACTAGACAAAAAATTATATCCTGAGAAAAGTGGATTTTTAGGGGTATATCTCCATAGACCTCCATTCATTCTGCACTCGTCCTGCGAGTGCCCTCATATGGAATGGAACCAGAGTGGAACTGCAACCAGTTCAGAACCCGGAAGTTTACTGTGAGTGATACTTTTCCCCATATTAGATATTCTCTGTCTCGGGCGTAGACGTCATGGAACGGTGCATTGTGGGTAACTGCGGCCATTTTAGAGATAACGCAAAGGCCGGTTTGGAATAAGGTATTAGCGTAACCCGCCGATCTCCGGATAAATAAAGGAGTTCATTGATTTAAAAAGGATTGTATTGCTCCAGAATAAACAGAACTGTGTCCATGGCAACACTCTGTTTTTCATGGCAAAGGTGTGTTATAAATAATAACTTACGCCTGGTCTTAAGGTAAGTAGGTCTTAACTCAGCATTCTAAGTCCGACCTAATAGTTACGACAGTTGCACCATCCAGGCTTAAGTCCTCTTCACGTTAAGACTGGGCGTAAATCTTACGCCTAGTCAGTAGCAGGCGTAAAGTCAAAATCTAGGCAAGTTTCTATAGTAACCACTTGATAACTCAGCAGTAAAGACTTATACACAGACTTTACAATGAGCGGGCTTTTAGACGGGAGAGAGTTATTAGGGACAGAGGCAATCCATTGGACATTTACAACGATGAGGAGCTTATTGAGAGGTTTCGATTCTGTCGGAGAGAAATATATGAACTTGTTGAACTAGTTGAAGAGCTGTCACCCGACTTACAGTTTGTGTCGAGCCACAACGCAGCATTGACACCGGCATTACAGCTGTTAATAGCGCTACGTTTTTATGCAAATGGTGC
This sequence comes from Siphateles boraxobius, assembly GCF_051911475.1. Taxonomy (NCBI): domain Eukaryota; kingdom Metazoa; phylum Chordata; class Actinopteri; order Cypriniformes; family Leuciscidae; genus Siphateles; species Siphateles boraxobius. Next base: position 3,184,435 of record NW_027508953.1, read on the forward strand.
GTTTCAGAACACTGTTGGAGACATGATTAATGTCCACAAATCCACCGCATCTCGGGACATCCGCAGAGTCTCACTGGCACCAGTTATGCCAGATGTACGATAATTATCGTATTTATACAAAAATTTTGACCTCTGTACGATGTACGATCAATAATGAAAAAAATCCCATAATGTACGATAATTTCAGAGTTTTCAGTCGTTCGTCCAAACACACATCCTACGGCTTCTCTCTCTGACCCCGAATCATTTCATAGGCTCGCCTGCCTGCACACAAGCACGTAAGTCTCTCGCATATTGATAGCGGCTCCCTGATGCCCGCAAATTAGTTCAAATCTCCCGGAATCTTGAGCTTGCGAGCTCCAAACCGTGTAGCGCGCGCTTGGCAGAGAGCGAGAGAGCGAGAGACCTTGCGTGTGTGTGCAAATGTGCGTGTGTGCCTCTTGATTCTTGAAGCGCATGTAACCCACTCCCCCGTCAACAAAACCGAACAATCCACCATGCAACCCCACCCCCCCCCCCCCCCCCCCCCCCGTCAACAAAAATAGACCATACATGTTGGTCTAGATGAATAGCTGTATTATGTACGTTTAACTCGTGTACGATAATTTTCTTCCAAATACGATAATTTAGAACTTCTAGTACGATACTTGGACATTTCCAATCTGGCAGCACTGACTGGCACTGAGCCGTCGCCTTCCGTGATCTGCTCACCTCCCCACTGAGGCCGAGTCTGCGGTGATGAAACACCGGAAGATAGTTTACAACGTAACCCCAGCAACGCACGTTGCTAGGCAACCGCTATATTTCTGTGGCCATTCACAGGAACGTGCATCGCTAAAACCAGGCGTAGTTAAGCCAAAGAATATAGAAGTATCAAGAGGCGAAACTCAATAGAACGTTCCATTGCAACAAACGCGCCCATGCGCATAGCAGCAGTTCCGCCATCTTGGCCTGAACGCAAAACAGCTGCCATAGAATTGAACGATACCGGTTCCAATTCAAAAGCGGTTAAGGGAACTAAATAGTAGTTTCTAGTTTTTAATATCTCTATAGCCTAAACTAAAATGGCGTGTTGAATAATGTACAAGAAAATAATGCTTATGGATCGGTTTATAATTAAACAATTTCGTCATAGAGCATGAAGCTGTCAAATAGGCTATTTATTTACCACAACACCAGTAACAGCCCATCCTCATGAAATGATTGACAAATTCATTGAAAAAGCCAAAACACAATGAACAGTGAGTAAGTTAGGTGAAAGCGAAAACACATTAGTCAAGAGAGAATATGTAATAGTAATAGAAGATCATCACAAAATGAACAGTAATAAAATTGGTGATGGTAAGTAGATCACAAGTCCTGCAGTGTTTTCGACTAGCATCTAAGTATTGTGCTTTATCTGGGAAGAGAGAAAACATCATCTCCACCACTACTGTGTAGTTGCTTTTGGTCTTATTTTTCTGAAGACCCTGGAATATAATGAAAAACAAACTTCATTGTAAGAGGTTTAGTATTTTGAGGTTCACAAGAAAAATAGTAATCAACAAATGTTGACACACTTGCACTGGACTTCTTTTCCAAAACCTAGTGAGCTGAAGAGCATGAGAAACTCGATTTAATTTAATTAAATAGAATTTCCCGTGAACATTTTGCCAAGTGAATGACATGATACTCAGAAGAATAAAAATACATAACACACGCAAATATGGGGTAAACAGTAAACTTAATGACTAAAAAAACGGATTAGTCCACCATCTTGGATGGATTTCTTTCATTGAGCTCATCATAATACCATTTTGGGACATCCAATGCAATAATTCGAGCAAAAACATAATCATGCTTCCCATGTTTTGGAACAACTTTGTTGTGAGCACAACTGTACTGTCTTAAAATGCTGTCTACATAGCGTCAGTTTTTGGAAAAGATTCAATGTTATTTTACAGTTATTTAATTCATCACTGCGCAAGGCTAAAAGAAATGTAAGATCAATACCTTCCAATACTTGTAGATATCTTCACTGAGCACGTAATTTTCCCGGCTGAGCAGTGGTTGAATAGAGAGATCATAGAGTTCATTGAACCAAGCACTGTGAGTGCAGAGGGGGTACCAGGATGTCATGTTTGGGGGGGCATTTGGCTTGTTTGGGGGGGCAACATAAACAATTGAAAAAATCTGCGCAAAATTAAGCTATACTACACACAATCTGTTTTAGTGCAGATCTTTTTCTAAGCCAGGAACCCAGAGATAGGCACAGGGCCCCTATTAGACTATAGGGCTATCACATAAAAGTTAATCAAACGAGGTCAACATTAATAATATGATGATGATATTATTATTATTGACAGATTCATATATATCAGATCACGGTGATTGCCTGTGTTTGCTTGTGAGAAGACGTGCTACACGAGTAGGCTACCGAGAAGGATGAGAGTTTTTTAAATGAATCTGAAGTCACGTTTGTAGACAAGAGGTAAATTAATTTGTTTCTTCTTCTAAACTGTCTCAGACGTAGGTGCTACTTTTAGGGCTTAAATGTTTCGTGAAGTTCTCTTAGTAAAACACATTAGGAGTCTAAAGTTATGAGTCACACGCCCATTATTTTTAGAAGTTTCGCCAGTTAGGAGCTACTTGTAGCCTCTTATAAGATTCTTTGTGAATGCGGCCCCAGGTAAACAATTTTGATATGCTCATTTGAACAGTATGAGAACAGTATTTGAATGTTATTCTCTGGTGGCTTTGGATAAAAGTGTCTGCTAAATAAATAAATGTAAAAATGTAGGGCTAGATAAAACCAAACATATTAGGCTACATGCAGGGGGTCAGGAGACCTAGAGAGTTGAAATAAAAGCTATTTTTTGTGAAACTATAAGAATTGAAATTATGATATGATTAGCAGAGGCAACATAACTTTTTTTTGTAAATATATATATATATATATATATATATATATATATATATATATATATATTTTTTTTTTTTTTTTTTTTTTTTTAATGGTACTTATTCATGGATTTAATCAGGTCCCTGATACATCCAGTGTATCCTATCTACAGGACCAGTCTGCGGCTAGTCTTGGCAAATTCAGAAACAAATCGATTAATGTCCAGACCTTTTGTGATTTTCTTTTCGTGTGCCAAAATGACCAAATCTCTCTTCCTTGAATGCAGCATTGATCTTCGGAGAGGGGTGAGAATGCGGCTCAAGGTAGAAAAAGAACTTTCACATGCAGCTGAGGACACACCTATGATGAGTGCTGTGACATACAGCTTATGCAAAATGGGGAAGGCCTCTTTGTACTGCTGAATGCACTTGCATACTTCAGAGAGGTTAGCATCAGTGGACAGTTTATTGAGCAACATTGCTTTTGCCACAGCAATTTCATTTTGCAAGGTCATACTATTTTGCTCTGTGCCTGCAAGCACTTGAAGTGGCTTCAGGAGAGAAGGGTCAAGGAAAGACGCTGATTTTGGTAGGAGAAATGATGTTGCCCTCATTAAATCAACATTTCTTTGAGAGAATCTCGTCTCCATCTCCACAATAGCCCTATCAAGGATGGTGAACATAGCCCTTTTAAAAGTCTGATTAGGAGCAGTTTGGTCATCAGAGTCACCACCATGCCCTATTGTAGACAAGATAACACTACTGACAAGTTGTGAATTAACTATCCGTCTTCTTTTAGGTGGGTTGGTAGGCCTACTTCCACACTGAGAGAAATGCTCCTCCCAGAATGAGTCACATCGCATCTCCTTCAGTGTGCCCAGGGAAGCTGTCACCACTTCCCCTGCAGTGCACAAATCCACAGTTTGGGACTGCAGAATTGAATTGGCTGGCTTCAGCGCACCAAGCACATGCAGAAGAAATTTGCCAGTGTCAAAGAAGTTCTGTCTGTTAAGCTGAGTCAAAAGACCACATGCCTCTGTGTTAATGTCAAATGGAGCACTGTCATCCTCTGCTATCTCAGACAGAAGCCTCCTGATGACATCCTCATTGTGAACAATAGACTTGGTCACATCATAATGACTGGTCCAGCGAATTTCTAATAGTCTTTTCAGTGTGGGTGTACTGTATCTATTTGCAACATAATGTCTGTGACAAAATGTGTTTAGTGAACTGGACCAGTAAAAGAACTTCTTTGCCACAGGTTCTGCATGCATTGCATGTACCACTGCCAAATGGAGTTGGTGGTTGTAGCAGTGCACATATGGGATATCTTTACCCACTTTGTTTTGCAGAAAAGCCTGCACACCGCCCCTCACTCCTGACATGACAGAAACACCATCATAACACTGAGACACTAAATTGTCACCATTGTAACCCAGGTTAGACAGATTAGACAGAATTTGGTCACACACATACTCAGCATCAAGCTGATTCAATTCAATGAGGCCGATTAGGTGTTCCTCTGGGATTGAGTTGCGGACAAATCTAATGATGACTGACAAATTCTCAATGTTACACCGATCCCTGGTACCATCACTTTTAATACAAAGGCCACGAGAGTCGGCCTCCTCATATTTGGTCTGGATGTCTTTTAGTACCATTTTGGCAAGAGTTTGAATTATCTCTTTCTGAATCAAATTGGACGTGTATTTCGCGTTTTCGGGAATGCTTTTTGCAATCTCTGCGAGTTCAGGGTCTTTTTGGAGGGTGTAATCAAATAGCCGAATTAAAAGACCTTCCTCATCCCCACCCCCGTGATGGTGCCCACGTAGAGCAAGTTCATTAACCGCCAGAAACTGAATAACTTCCCCAATACTTTTTACATAATATCTGTTTTTTTCTATGTGAGTTTGACCAAGCTGGTGAACAATGGTATTATCGGTCTCTGTCCGGCACTGGTATTCCTGCCACGCAGACATGGCTCTGACATGCGCAGTGCCGGAGGCATGTTTCTGAAAACCACTGTTTTTTATCAGCGCTTTTTTCCAATTGGTGTAGCCTACTTTTGTGAATGCGTCATCTCTTTCTGAATTGGAGACACTAAATTTACGGCAGGGAAAGCAAAAGCTGGCATCACGTAAGAGAGAATATTCGAGCCATGGTCGAGACTGATACCAGCCCGCATTGAAACACCTGAGAGCCTGTCCAAATGGGCGCTTAGGATAGCTACTTAGCTTGGGCTGGGATGGGCTATACAAATCTAAGTCAGGGGGAACAGACACGCTAGAGCTGGAGGAGGATTGTCTGTTTTGGGGAGGCTAGAATATTGCTGGCTCCGACACAGATGCAGAGCTGGAGGATGGTGCATGTGGATTTTGTGGAGGACATGCGTTTGGAGGATTTACCGTTGTGGATGCAACAAGGCTCTGCTCGGTGTCGGAAGCAGAGGTACTGGGCTTGTCAGAGGCAGCATGTTCACTGTTGCTAGCAGGAGAGCTGAGCTCAACAGAGACAGCTTGTATGGAGGGCGAAGGACAAGGTGCCTGTTTTTTAATGAGCCACTAATGCATTTTTTATGTTTAATAAAAACTGGTCTAATTATTAAATCCAAAAGCCTACTTCATTGACTTCAGTCAGTCAGTGCCAACTTCAGTGACTAGAGACTAGCAACTTAAGTGAGTGACTAGCAGCTAGCTAAGCAGCCTGAGCTACCCAACAAATTAATAGCCTGCTAAAATGACAAAAAAAGTGCACACAAAACTTAACTGTTCAACCACAAGAATTTCAGGAAAAGCTTATAAGTACACACTAGCATTAAATGAGAAAGGAACAAAGTTGTGATCAGTGAGACTTTTAACACGAGCTGCCAACAGATTCAAAATCTATATCGTCTGTGTGCAGAGTGACTGTGACTGCTGCGCACTCTGGTTGTTAAAGTGATCCGGCAGCAGACTGACACACCCCCAATAACGGCCAATAGAAAAGCAATAGGTTAAAAAAAATTTAATGAACGTTCTGGTTAGGACTGTTCGTTTTTTATTTAAGGGGCTACTGGAGGAGTTTTGAGATCTATAGTCAAAATAGACTTAGATAGATGTATTTAATTGCATACTTATATTTTTCACAGTCATCTTTTTACTTTATAGCGGGGTAAAGCAAGGAAGATTACAATTTACCTCAACAAGGCGACATAATGAACGATACTAGTCTCATTCGTGGAGGTGGAAAAACAAGTTCTTTGTGAAATGCAGGATTTATTGTATTAAAATTTAAATGCAAAAGAAAAGGTATGAGTCTGCTGTTTTTGTCAATTTTAAGTTTTAATTTAAAATGTTTGCGAATCAGATTTTAATATAAATACATGGTTAAATATTTTACCACTTGCTTTAGCAACTAGATATATTCTACATATAGCATACGCACTGCACACGGCTTTCTCTCATTCATCATTTGGCCATTTCAGTAGATTTACTCACTAACATTGTTGTGGAAACACATTAAGCGTATGGAAACTAAAATATGATATAGTATAATATGATAGTATCGTGCTACAGCGCACATTCTATCAGCTGCAGTCCCAATACTCGATGTACATTCACATGTTAATGCAGCGGTAGAGTTAAACTCACAGGACACTGCACTTATTCGCAATCACAAAAGTTCATTATTTGCTCGTGCTTTAAAGCTTTGACAGGTAAGCATTTCATTGGCGTTCTGTTCTCACATTATTATGCACTTTTTCTGAGTGCGTATACGTCCGAAGCACGCGCACACTGTCAAACAGCGCCTAACTGGATTTTTGTTGGGTCAGACCCTTCCGCTAGCGTTGGGAAAATATACACAAAACAATCCACTTTTATCTTAATTTATCATCAGATGGACAGATAATTTCTCTGGGGAGGCAGGGCTTATCCTAGGGGAGGCACTGCCTCCCCGGCCTCCCCCTAGACACGCCCCTGGTGTATAGCCTACACCCCACAGGCATCTCCCCTTTCATGAGTGTATACGCCATCAGGCATCCATGCACCTCCCCGCTCATTAAAGGTACAAAATGCAAGAGTTGTTTGCCACTAGAGGGCGCTACATTCCAAACAACAACAACGGCGTAGCTTGATGACGATGTGAAGGATCGTGGAATGATGGGAACTGTCGTATTAAACTCCACCGTGGATGTAAATCAGTCAGACGGGAATCGGAAAATCATATTCATGGATGAGGTTTTTTTTTTTATATATAATGAAATGCTTTTTGTGGCGAGGGTGGCGTGGTTCAGCGTGGTCTGTAATGGGAGAGAGAAGAGACGAGTGGGAAGTAGGTCAAGTGCAAATGACGAACACCTGTGTCTTATTGCAGTGATCGGGGTGGAGAGACCGCTGAGCCGCGTGCTGGAACGAGAGAGAGAGACTGGAGAGAAAATTTGACGCAGAGAAAGAAAACCGGTGGATCCGAGCTCTCATTTTTGAACTGTTTTGTGCCGTCGCGGTTGCCACGGTGAATGCGCGTTGTGTGCGACTTTTGTTTGTTTTGTTTTATTTTAATAAAGTAGGAGTCCCAGTCACGCAGACCCCTGTCTTCTTCCTTCATGACTCTTGAACCTCATCACACTTTAATTTCATTAAAATGAATTAACCGCAAGAAAAGTAAGGTTTAATACTAAATTGGTTATCATAGATGTTACTGTATGTCGAATTCATTATTGTGATAATGCTGTGCAGTTTTACGTGTTCTTAACAATTGTTGTAAAAGTACATTCGAACATACCCACATCATTTGCCAAAATACTGATTAATCATTATGTATAACACATGCTATATTTATTTACATGGCCATAAACATCAGACGTGATAAACAATGTAAATAAACTAAACACAAATCTAAAGCAATAATACTTCCCTTACATAAACATAACTATTAACGAATGCTACATTTGGAAAATATAAAATTAAGCATGCTTTGTCGACAGAACCAGCTGCAATCGGTAAAGAATAACGGTGTTCCGTAACGACTGCACGAAACAAGCTAACGTTTGTAGCTTGATAGACGCTACAACTACAACTTCTGCATTTGTCAAGGACTCCACGCAGTACGAGCGGAAACCGAGGGTAACTCGGATATGACGCAATTGACTGGCGACTCCCAGCTCCTCCCTGCTGTAACGTTTCCTTGGTTAAAATCGCAATTTTCTCATGATTTAAAAATAGTTGGAAACATTTGGTATATTGTAAGTAATCAACTTAACAAAATATATAACACTGGCCTTGAGATTATGGGATATTGTAATGCAAAATTCTTACATATTGTAGCTTTAAATAGCTCAGGTCTGAGTGGTTTGATAGATAATACTGAATGTGTTTCCCGACTGGAAGCTGTAATACAAAACTTCTGAACTTTCAGTCTGATGTTTGCTGCAGCTGGTGGTTCCCAGCGTCTAAACACACACACACACACACACACACACACACACACACACACACACACACACACACACACACACACACAAACACACACACACACACACACACACACACACACACACACACACACACACACACACACACACACACACACACACACACACACAGTTCACTCACTGTACAAAGTGATAAACTGAAGGCCATATTGTGACTAAATTGTATTGTATTTAGTTACCAATAGTTCTATGGCGGATTTGAACTCAGTTGTTCCTCTTTTAAAAAACCTTGATTCAAGTCAATTGCATAGACTGTAAGGTCAATAGTTGCGTTTTATTCATGATAAAACCTGACTGCTTCACCCAAAACACACCTAGCATCCACTCTTCTCATTCATATTGTTCATTGAAGCTTATAGAGTAGATTATCCACTTTATTCCTGACGACCTTGCTGCGTTTTGAATTATGGCTGGCACTTCCGGTTTGGGTAAATTCCATTCAAAAAGACTGAAACTAATTTCAAATCATAAGGTTGTCCTACAAATAAAGCACCTCTGTCAGTTTGACTGGATGAGCTGTCTATTTTCCTTCATGATTTATTTTCAGACATTATGAGAATAATGTTATTGTCACGGTTCATCAGTCCGGGTGTTCGTTCTGAGTTTCTGTTGGTGTGTTTGTAGGCGTGGGTTTGTGGGTGTGTACTACCTGTTTATTGTTTAGCACCAGCTGATCACTTATCAACCTTCAGCTGCAGCTTATCATTATGCTTGTTAGCTGTTTTTATATCGCTGGAGTTGTTTGTGCTTGGTGTCGGTTCGTCACTCTGGTTTGTGTCTCTCTCACAGTTCCTGTGTCCTAGTCTCCGTGCGGAGTTTATGTCTCTGTTTCCTGTGCATCCTGCCCTTTGGAAGATCGCCTAAGTCCATTCACCTGCCTTCGAGCTAGCCTTCATTGGGGATTCCCCTTCTCACGTCTCCAGTAGGAGTGTTGTCTTCCAGGTCGCCCGCCTGCTAAACGTGGTGTTTTGAGAACTCTCCTGTTCTGTCTGTCAATATTAAACTGCTTAACTTGCATTTGGATCTACGACTCATCCTTGTGACAGAACGAACCGACCATATAATGGATCCAGCAAGTGCGGCAGAATTGCATGACGTATTGGTCAAGAGTGACGCTCGTCTTCAGCAACAGGAGGAACAAACTATGGCTACGGGTCGTACTGTTCAGGCGCTAGTTACCCAGGTCTCTGAACTGACGAAACAGGTACAACAATTACGAAGTGAGGCTGCTGCTTCTCAATAACAGGCCGCGGCTAATTCACCGGCTCCAGTGATCCAGCCTATCCGTTCCACTGAACCCTGCCTTCCGTCTCCCGCATGCTACTCCGGTGAGTCCCAGTTGTGTCGTTCTTTTTTGGCAAAATGTTCACTATACATCTCGCTTCAACCGTCCGTGTTTCCTACGGAGGAATCCAAGGTGGCCTTTGTGATCACATTACTTCTAGAGCGGGCAGCTGGGGAACGACTGTTTGGGAGCAGAGACTTCCGTGTTGTGCATCATTTCAAGCCTTTTCTAGCGAACTCAGAAAGGTTTTCGATCGCGCTGCCTCTGGCCGAGACGCGGCGCGTCTTCTCGCTGAACTGAGCCAAGGGGAACGAACGGTATCAGACTATTCGATTGATTTTCGTACGTTGGCTGCTGAGTGTGGCTGGAATCCCGAGGCCCAATGGGACATGTTTTTACACGGATTTTCTGAAGCGGATTAAGGACGAGATCTACGCTTTGGAATTACCCACCGGGGTGGATAAATTGATTGATCTAGCAGTTCAGGTTGATACTCGACTACGTCGACGAGGCCGTCGGTCACAACAAGGCCACGTGACTTATTCACCTTATTCCAATTTTTCTCCTGACGAGACCACAGCACTTCTTCATGAACCCGAGCCCATGCAGCTTGGCAGATCTCGCTTATCCTCGCGGGAGAAACAGAGGAGAAAGGAGAGAGGATTGTGTTTTTATTGTGGTACCGCTGGTCATATCGCGCTGCAGTGTCCGGTAAAAGCCAGCACCCGTTAGTAGGTAAGAGGTTACTGACGGGTGGGGTTGCACGAACTGAATCCTCTTTTTCTGCCACTCATCTCTCAGTGAGTTTACACTTTCAGACTCTGAGGTTTGACTGTGAGGCCCTCGTTGACTCAGGGGCTGAGGGAAATTTTCTTGATATTGATTTAGCTCACAGACTAGACATACCTATTGTAACACTCCCTCTGCCCATCTCTGTGGTTGCTTTAAATGGGCAATGTTTGCCTTCTGTAACTCACTCTGTCGTCACTATAAGACTAATTACCTCTGGTAATCATATTGAGAATATTGACTTTCTGTTGATTGACACTCCTTCCTCCCCTGTGGTGTTAGGTCATCCCTGGCTGGTACTCCATAACCCACACATCAACTGGGGCAGGAACTCCATATTAGCCTGGAATGAATCCTGTCATGCTTCTTGTTTATTGTCTGCATGTTCTTCGGTGTCTTGTTCTGTGTTTCAGGATGAACACGCGGATTTATATAACGTGCCACGTGAGTATCTTGACCTGAAGGAAGTGTTCAGTAAGTCTCGGGCTGCTTCTCTTGCTCCGCATCGTCCCTATGACTGTGCCATAGATTTACTAACAGGTATGTCTCCGCCTAAAGGCAAGTTATACTCACTTTCTGTCCCAGAGAGGGAGGCCATGGAGAAATATGTTTCTGATTCTCTAGCCTCCGGGTTCATTCGTCCTTCCTCTTCTCCAGCGGGGGCAGGGTTCTTTTTTGTGGGGAAGAAGGATGGTTCTCTGCGACCTTGTATTGACTACCGAGGGTTGAACAACATCACGGGAAAAGAATACTTATCCTTTGCCGTTGATGTCTTCAGCCTTTGAGAGGTTGCACGGAGCATCCATTTTCACGAAATTGGACTTACGTAATGCATATCATTTGGTCTGCATAAGGAAGGGGGATGAATGGAAAACTGCTTTTAACACCCCCAGGGGGCACTTTGAATATTTGGTCATGCCGTTTAGGCTGTCCAACTCCCCAGCGGTTTTCCAGGCACTCGTGAATGACGTGCTGAGAGATATGGTAGACCAGTTCAAAAATGTCTACCTGGATGACATGTTGATATTTTCTTCTTCTCTCCCGGAACACGTTCAGCATGTCAGAAGAGTGCTCCAGAGGCTTTTAGAGAATGGGCTTTTTGTCAAGGCGGAGAAATGTTCGTTTCATGCACAGTCGGTCCCGTTTCTGGGTTATATCGTCTCCTCCGAGGGGGTGCGCATGGATCCCGACAAGGTTAAAGCTGTGGTGGATTGGCCAACTCCAGATTCCCGTAAGGCCCTACAGAGGTTTCTGGGGTTCCCCATTTTTTACATGCGTTTTATTCGCAATTTCAGCCAACTAGCTGCGCTTCTGACTGCCTTGACCTCCACCAAGACGACGTTCAGGTGGTCGGGTGTAGCTGAAGCTGCATTTACCAACCTCAAGAGCTGCTGTTTCAGCCCCCATTCTTGTTGCCCCTGATACATCACGTCAGTTTGTGGTGGAGGTCGACGCGTCAGAGGTAGGGGTAGGAGGGGTTCTTTCCCAGCGCTCGTCCGAGGATGACAAGATGCATCCCTGCGCGTTTTTCTCCCATCGTTTATCTCCGGCAGAGTGCAATTATGACATTGGTAACAGAGAGTTGCTGGCAGTAAAGTTAGCATTGGAGGAATGACGCCATTGGTTAGAGGGCTCGGGGGTACCCTTTATTGTCTGGACCGATCATAAGAACCTTGAATATATTAGGTCTGCTAAAAGACTCAACTCCAGGCAGGCTAGGTGGGCACTTTTTCTCGGTCGTTTTGAGTTTACCTTATCGTATCATCCGGGGTCCAAGAACATCAAACCCGATGCTTTGTCTTGCATTTTTGACCGTTCCGTTCGCCTGTCCACTCCCGAGTGCATTTTTTCCGAGAGACTCATTGTCTCCACACTAGGGGTGCAACGGTACAGATAGCCTCGGTCCGTACGGTCCGTACCTCGGTTTTTGGGCCACGGTCTCGGTTCGGTTTCGGTACATGTTTTGTGCAGAAAGAGACTGCTATTTCATCCCAAAAATATGTTTTATTTTTCTTTTACAGAAAAATAAGTTACAGAAGTGAGTTTGACTTCACACACCTGCGATTGCTCGATTGCTTTTGTCCGCCTCGCTGCCTGCTGTGAGCTGTGAGTTTGTTTGCGTCGTGGCTGTCTAAGCCTTGTATTAGCTTCGTATTTCCCTCTGTTTTTCCGTATTTCTCTCTTTATTCTGTTCTGAACCATCATTTAACTCATAATTACAACTCGGACTGTTGGCCATTATACGGCTGGAACCGCAAATACGGTTTGAACATTGATTGTTGGTCGTAGAGCGAGACACTGCTTCACTGCTGCTCGCCCTGCGATCGACTGCTTTTGTCAGCCTCGTTGCCTGCTGTGAGTTTGTTTGTTTTCCCGTCTGTCGTGCGTCACTGTTACAACTCGGACTGTTGGCCATTATACGGCTGGAACCGCAAATACGGTTTGAACATTGATTGTTGGTCGTAGAGCAAGACACTGCTTCACTGCTGCTCGCCCTGTGATCGACTGCTTTTGTCAGCCTCGTTGCCTGCTGTGAGTTTGTTTGTTTTCCCGTCTATCGTGCGTCTACATTACACCCATACCACTAATAAGACGGTTTTTACCCAAGACTTGAGTCATAAATTAGTATAAATATTAATAGCATCACTGGTTGCATCATTGCTAACTTACTGTCAATCTGTTAAAATGGCGAATATATCAGGTGTATGTTATCTACCTTTTGGTGCAGATGAGAACAAATCTGAATTGCTCGCGGTGCAGTCTGAATTAGAAGCTGTAGAAAAGCAGATCAGTGACCTTCTAGAGAGACAAGCTGAGCTGAGAGACCGGCGTTTAGCACTTGAAACATCACGCGCTGATGCACACGGATCAGTGATTAACGTTAGTAACCCGCTGACGCTGACCTCGTCTACTCCGTGCGTTTCTCAGCATTGGTCCCGAGCGTCCAGGTCACGATCAGCCATGGTTTCATTCACTCCGGCTCCAACACACCACCACGAAGCCTGGGTGGTTCCGCGGAAGCCGCGAGCCAGGACAAGAATCTTTTCGCCCCTCCCGGTTTTCGAGATCTCCACTCAGAACCGATTCTCCCCTCTTCGTGAAACGGAACGCGATTCTGTGATCATCGGCGATTCCACCGTCCGACACGTCCACGCTACGTTAGGTAAAAGTAAGGTGCACAGTCACTGCTTTCCTGGTGCTCGTGTTCTCGATATCACTGCGCGGGTAACTGAGATCTTGAACGGTGACGAGCGCGTCGGAGCTGTTGTGCTGCACGTGGGAGCTAACGACATTAGGCTGCGACAGACGGAGGTTCTGAAGAAAGACTTCAGGAGCCTTATCGATACGGTACGCAGCACATCGCCTGAAACATCGATTATTGTGTCTGGACCGCTTCCTACGTACCGACGAGGGCATGAAAAGTTCAGTAGATTATTCGCGCTAAATGAATGGTTATTGTCATGGTGCAATGAGCAGAAACTGATTTTTGTAAATAATTGGAATCTGTTTTGGGAGCGACCAAGGCTCTTCCGCGCTGATGGCTTACACCCATGTAGAATCGGGGCAGATCTTCTGTCGGATAACATCTCCAAGATGTTAAATACCGTTTGACTAGTAACCAAAAATCCAAATCACAGTCTCTACTGCACCAATTTAATTGATATAAATACTAGTGTAGAACATTGCATAGAAACTGTGTCTATTCCTCGTTTAGTAAGATCAAATAATAAATCTACTGCGGGATCTAGAAAAAATCTAATTGTTATTAAAACAAAAAATCTCGCTAGTAGTGAACAAAAACTATTTCTAAAGCTAGGTCTCCTAAACATTAGATCGCTCACACCCAAGGCGGTTATTGTAAATAAAATGGTCACAGAAAGTAATTTCGATGTTCTGTTGTGTTTAGATGTAAGAAAAAAAAAACCTATTATCTCTAGCATTGGCAACCGTATATAGACCTCCAGGGCCTTACGCCAATTTCCTAAAAGAGTTTGCTGACTTTCTATCAGATCTTTTGGTCAACGTCGATAAAGCATTAATTGTTGGAGATTTTAACATACACGTAGATAATTTAAATGATGCGTTAGGGGTTGCGTTTACAGATTTATTAAACTCCTTCGGGGTCAAGCAAAACGTCACCGGACCAACTCATCGTCTTAATCATACACTCGATTTAATTATATCATATGGAACCGATCCAACCGATATAGATATTGTACCGCAAAGTGATGATGTCACTGACCACTACTTGGTAACTTGCATATTACGCACTGCTATAATATGTCATGCTGCGCCACGTTATCGACCAGGTAGAACAATTCGTCCATCCACCATAGATCATTTCTCAAATAGCTTATCTGATCTGTCCCAGCTGCTGCCTGAACCCAAACAAACAGATGAACTAGACGAACTAACTAGCACTATGAGCTCCATTCTCTCTAGAACATTGGATATTGTTGCACCCATTAGATTAAAAAAGGTCAGAGAAAAAAGTATAGCACCATGGTACAATAATACTACGTATGTTTTAAAGAGAGAAACCCGTAATTTAGAGCGTAAATGGAAAAAAACTAATTTAGAGGTCTTTAGAATCGCGTGGAAAGACAGTATGTCATGTTATAAAAAGGCCCTTAAAACGGCCAGGGCGGAGCACCTCAGCAAATTAATAGAAAACAACCGAAATAATCCAAGGTTTTTATTTAATACCGTGGCTAGACTAACACATAAACAGATGTCGTCTGAACAAAATACCTCGTTACAGTTTAGTAGTAATGATTTCATGAACTTCTTCACCGAGAAAATTGAAAGCATCAGAATCAAAATCGTAAACGTTCGATCTATGCTCGCGCCTTATAATTCAGCCGCAATTATCACCCCGCAAGAACAATTACAATGCTTTACAACCATAGAACAAAAAGAGTTAAATAAACTTATCACTTCATCTAAAACAACAACATGTTTATTAGATCCTATACCAACTGAACTACTGAAAGAAGTGTTACCTATAGTGGAAGAGCCTCTTCTCAATATTATTAACTCATCTTTATCTTTAGGTCATGTTCCAAGAACGTTCAAGCTGGCAGTTATAAAACCTCTTATTAAGAAACCACAATTAGATCCAAATAACCTAGCAAATTACAGACCCATTTCGAATATTCCATTTATGTCAAAAATATTATAAAAAGTTGTGTCCGCTCAACTCGGCTCTTTCTTGCAAGAAAACGACATCTATGAAAAGTTTCAGTCTGGATTCAGGCCACATCATAGCACTGAAACTGCGCTTGTTAGAATCACAAATGATTTACTTTTAGCTTCGGACCAAGGCTGTATCTCAGTATTAGTTTTACTTGATCTAAGTGCTGCGTTCGATACTATAGATCACACAATACTCTTAGATCGACTACAAAATTACACGGGTATTCAAGGACAAGCATTAAGCTGGTTCAGGTCATACTTATCTGACCGCTACCATTTCGTCTACTTAAATGGAGAAAAATCGATTATAACTTCGGCAAACTATGGAATGCCACAGGGATCTGTGTTAGGCCCTTTATTATTCTCAATATATATGTTGCCACTTGGTAATATTCTAAGGAAACATGGAATTAGTTTCCATTGTTATGCTGATGACACTCAAATATATATTTCATCACGGCCAGATGAATATGCTAAATTATCCAAATTGACAGATTGTGTTAATGATATAAAAGATTGGATGACGCGTAATTTTCTTTTATTAAATCCTGACAAGACAGAGGTAATACTTATCGGTTCTAAAAACCGTCCACAAAACCCTTCACAGCACGACTTTAACATAGTAGGATGCCCTGTTACTTTATCCGCTACAGTAAAAGACCTGGGTGTTATACTAGACCGCAACTTGTCTTTTTGAAAAGCATATTTCATATGTTACAAAAACAGCCTTTTTCCACCTTAGAAACATTGCTAAGCTACGTAATATGCTATCAGTCTCTGATGCAGAAAAGTTAGTTAATGCATTCATGACCTCGAGACTAGATTACTGTAATGGTTTATTAGCTGGTTGTCCTGGATCTTCAATAAACAAGCTACAGTTAGTCCAAAATGCAGCCGCTAGAGTTCTTACTAGATCAAGAAAATATGATCATATAACACCGATTTTATCATCACTTCATTGGTTACCTATAAAGTTCCGTATTAAATACAAGGTATTGCTTTTGACTTATAAAGCTCTAAATGGTTTAGCTCCAGTCTATTTAACGGATCTTCTATCGCCTTACAATCCATCGCGCTCTTTAAGATCGCTAGATTCGAGGCTTCTGGTCATTTCTAGGATATCCAGATCCACCAAAGGAGGCAGAGCATTTTCACATTTAGCTCCGAAGCTCTGGAATAGCCTTCCTGATATTATTTGTAGCTCAGACTCTCTCTCCCAGTTTAAAACTAGACTGAAGACGCATCTATTTAGCCAGGCATTCAAATAATTTTTTTATCTTACAGTTACTGTAAATTTGGCCTCTAGTTCATAAACGCCAGAGGAGAACTGGCCCCCGACTGAGCCTGGGTTCTCCCAAGGTTTTTTTTTCTCCATTGGGTCATTTAATGGGGTGTTAGGACACCATTAGGTCACTGGATGGAGTTTTTCGGTTCCTTGCCACTGTTGCCTTTGGCTTGCTCAGTTGGGGATATTCAAATGAATTAACCAATCATACCATTGATTAGCTCTACCAAACTTGGATGTCTTTTTTTTTCCAGTAATAAACAAACATTGTCAAGTTGTTTTGATTGATACTGTGAAGCAGCTTTGATACAATCTGTATTGTGAAAAGCGCTATATAAATATATTTGACTTGACTTGACTTGACTTTCTTATGAGCATAAACAGAATGTCACAGTAGGAAGAACATCAATGTGTATGGAATAAATTAACACTCTAGTCTGTACTGAACAACACTAAGTAATACAACCTCATCAACTGCCACTTATGAAATACAAAATGTAAACAACACACTTTAGAATATTCAAGTGGATCCCAATTCCAAACCTTGATAACTGGTATATGAAGTGATCAATGTGAAAGAAAAAGTGCACTTTTACCTTTAACAAACATAAATTAGGTTGTGGTTTGAATAAAAAAAGCAGAGCAAAATAATATAATAAAAAAAAATCAGGATACAAAGTGCAATGTTATTTACTCATCCACTATTGAGAGATTCTTGTGCAAAAAGATGAGTCTATCAACACTGTCTGGTGCAAGGCGAGACCGGTTGGCACTAACGATGTCCCCAGCAGTGGAGAAAATTCTCTCACTAGGAACTGAAGTCCCTGGGACACAGAGGAGACGTTTTGCCGCTTTTGCTACATGAGGGAACTTGCACTCATTGGTCTTCGACCACATGAAAGGATCAGCATCAACACCAATGGAGTCTGCTAACCTATATGAAGCAACTTCATCCTCAACAATCTGGGAAAGAGCCTTGACCTGGTCTTGTTTTTTAAAAACCTCCCCAAATAGCTCTGCCATTTCTGTCTTCTTTGGAGGGGGAGAGGCTGACTCTTGTCCCTCTGTGGGTGGCATTGTCTCCGCTTGTCTCTGAAAGAACAATGACAAATAATTAGCATATAGAATAACAGCTGTAAAAGTCTGTTTTGCTCCTGTGAACTGCCACAATAGAGAATAGTTCAACTGCTGTTTTGTTTTATTGTTGACAGATATGTATGTATACTATGTACAAGTATGACATGTTAAATCATCTATATACATTTTGACAACAAAAAAAATTATCATTAAATAAATATACAGCCATAGATTCACAGAAAATAAGATCATCATACCTGTGGTTCATACTCCAAGATTTCTGTGGCAAGATCTTTGTAGAGTCTGTCAAGGGAGGATTCATCAAGGGAGGGCAGGGATTTAAACCTGGGATCCAGAGCTGTGGCTTTTTGGAGGTACTTCTGAAGGTCAGGGTCAGTGTACCTTCTTCTATCCAGGTCCTGTGCAATGGCTTCTTTTGCTTCTTTGATAACTGTACTGTCTTCATCTCCAGGTACCATGGATTTGAGAATCATTTCTTCAGTGGGAGGATCATTGAAATTGTGGGGGCTGTTCCACTGCTCATGAGTGTTGTCACCGTCTTCAGTGGTTTGAGTACTTCAATTAGTTGTTCTGCCATTTTTTGTTCTCCATCAGTCAACATTGCAATGCCCGTGAAGTGGCTCCTCAGGTTTTTGTCCATTTTTAATGCCGAATAGATGGCAGGCTGCTGCTCAACATATCGTGATAACATGTCATGTGATGTGTTCCACCGAGTTATCACATCATTGATTAACTTGTGCTTTGGCAAGTTTAACATTTCCCGTTTCACAGCAAGTGCTTGGTTTGCTGTGGTGCTGCGTTGAAAAAAGGTGACAACTTTCCTCACTTTCCTCACGAGGCGGGACACACCGTTGATTGACACTGCCCTCTTGGCCGCGAGATTCACAGTGTGAGCAAAACAGCCAATTTGGGGTCCCAGCTCAACAGTTTCATTGACTGCATTAACTATGTTTGCAGCATTATCTGTGGTGACGGGTATAGTTGTGTTTGGCCGCTCCAGCTTCCACTCGCTGACTGCATTTTTCAACTCCTCTGCTAAATGCGCACTTGTGTGGCTTTCATAAAGTGGGTGGGTCAGCAGCACGGCACTTTTCATCTGCCAGTCCAACATGTAGTGAACCGTCACAGTCATGTAGCTCTGTGTTGCCCGAGAAGACCAACTGTCCGTAGGCAGTGCGAGGCTTTCTGTTTTCGCCAAATCACTCTCGATGGCTTTGCAGATTTTGTCGTAAAGACCAGGGATGACAACCGCACTGAAATAAGTGCGACTGGGCACAGCATAACGTGGGCCGAGTGCTTTCATTAAATGTTTAAACCCCACATCCTCTACTACAGAAAAGGGCTGTAAATCCTTAGCGATAAACACTCCCAATGCACCGGTTATCTTTCTGTGTTTCTCTGAAGAGGCCCGGTACGTCTGAGCAAAAGCATTCTCAATAGACTATTGTTTTTTTTCTGCTGGTGCCTGTTCGGGTCGCTCGACTGACCTGTGTTCAGGAAGCGTTATGTCTGGATGCTTTCGCTGGATATGCTTTGACATATTGCTCGTGTTTCCTTTGGAGTATGCGACATGTGCCAAACAAAGTTTACGGACTGTGTAATTTCTGTTGATTGTTTTCCCTCCTTCGTCGTTGTACTCAACCCCAAAGCCAATATGATTCCACACAGAAGATTTGAAAGATGCTGGTGCATCTTCAAATTTCTGTTTTTCAACTCCGCTAGAGCTCGCCATTTCTACGTGTCTCTGTAGCATGTGTAGCCAAACAACTAGTAGTACGAGCCAGTGAGTGACAGAAGTTAGCGTGTGGGTGCACAACAGTGATTGATTGGACACATTAACTTGCGGGGGCGGGCTTTCGTCTGCCTCGACAGGCAAACGCACCTGATGGTATGTAAAGCAAAAACTAAAAGGATCAGCGCGAACTCAATGGCAAAACCGAAGTCCCGCGGGACACGAGGGTAGATTGTCCCGTGCAGGGCTGACCGAACGGTCCGGGATTTTACCGTATACCGTTGCATCCCTACTCCACACTCGCTTGGGAGATCGAGTCGAAGGTCCGCTCGCCTTAGAAGGGGTAATGCCTCCGCCCGGGTGTCCACCGATTCGCTTATTTGTACGGGAGGGGTTACAGTCCGACGTTATTCGGTGGGGTCATTGTACCAATGTGGCATGTCATCCAGGAGTCAATCGCACCAGTTTTTTGGTCAAGCAACGATTCTGGTGGCCTTCCATGGCTCGTGACGTTCGGAGTTTTGTTTTGGCATGTTCAGTCTGTGCGTGTGGTAAGACTTCCAATCGCCCACCGGATGGGTTACTCCAACCGCTGTTTGTCCCTTCGAGACCCTGGTCCCACATCGCGCTAGATTTTGTCACTGCCCTCCCGCCCTCTCAGGGCAATACAGTCATTTTGACTGTAGTGGACCGGTTCTCGAAGGCGGCTCATTTCATTCCCTTGCCCAAATTACCGTCTGCCAAGGAGACAGCGGTCGATGTTGTAGACCACGTCTTTCGGTTACATGGCCTCCCGGTGGACGAGGTCTCTGTTTTGACGTTTGTTGGGGGTGAGTGTCAGTCTTTTCTTCTGGGTTTCATCCTCAGAGCAACGGGCAGACCGAGCGTGCCAACCAAGACTTGGAGAGAGTTTTGCGATGTTTGGTTTCTCAGAATCCTTCCTCCTGGAGCCAGAAGCTCTCATGGGTGGAGTACGCACATAACTCGTTACCAGTGTCATCCACGGGCCTATCTCCGTTTGAGTGTAGCGTAGGGTACCAGCCACCTATTTTTCCCAGTCTGGAATCCGAAGTCGGGGTCCCCTCGGCTCACGCCTTCGTCCAGAGGTGCCATCGCACTTGGACCAGAGCCCGTGAGACTCTGCTCCAGGTGGGGGCGCGCACCAAGTCTAAGGCCGATCGCCACCGGTCAAGGCCTCCCGTGTACGTCGTGGGTCAAAAGGTCTGCCTTTCTATTAAGAATATTCCGCTCCGTTCCGTGTCTAATAAGCTAGCTCCTAAATTTATCGGCCCATTCACTGTCACCAAGATCATTAGTCCGGTGACGGTCCGCCTCAAACTTCCTCCAGCGTACAAGAGAATTCACCCCGCCTTTCATGTCTCCAAATTGAAACCTGTTTTTCGTTCTGACCTTAATCCGCCCACCCGGATTACCCCACTGCCGCGACTCGTTGACGGGGAGCCTACATATTCGGTTAATCGTATTCTGGACTCGAGACGGAGGGGACGCGGATTCCAGTACCTGGTGGACTGGGAGGGTTACGGTCCAGAGGAGAGGAGTTGGGTTCCTGCTAGGGACATACTGGATCACTCCCTTATCGATGATTACAATCGTCAGGTAAGCTCTCCTGGGAGTGCCAGGAGGCACTCCTAGGGGAGGGGGTACGATCACAGTTCATCAGTCCGGGTGTTCGTTCTGAGTTTCTGTTGGTGTGTTTGTAGGCGTGGGTTTGTGGGTGTGTACTACCTGTGTATTGTTTAGCACCAGCTGATCACTTATCAGCCTTCAGCTGCAGCTTATCATTATGCTTGTTAGCTGTCTTTATATCGCTGGAGTTTTTTGTGCTTGGTGTTGGTTCGTCACTCTGGTTTGTGTCTCTCTCACAGTTCCTGTGTCCTAGTCTCCGTGCGGAGTTTATGTCTCTGTTTCCTGTGCATCCAGCCCTTTGGAATATCGCCTCAGTCCATTCACCTGCCTTCGAGCTAGCCTTCATTGGGGATTCCCCTTCTCACATCTCTAGTCTGAGTGTTGTCTTCCAGGTCGCCCGCCTGCTAAACGTGGTGTTTTGAGAACTCTCCTGTTCTGTCTGTCAATATTAAACTGCTTAACTTCCATTTGGATCTACGACTCATCCTTGTGACAGTTATACTTGGTATTTTAACGTGACATGTTATAACAAGAATATCTATGGCAAGAGCTCTTTTCAGTCACTGCTTTCTTTTCCTCATGATTATTTTCTTTTTTCCCCCCCTTTGAAATCCGCTGTAAATGTATGAAAAAGGACAACATATACTGCACATTTGTGGTCTGTTCTCCCTTATTTAATTTACTCCCTTTAAATTTAATTAAATTTTTTATATATTCCATTAATAATTCACTGGAATGCACAAAGAATCTTTCGTTATTCTTCTCAAATTCTCACGTCTCTTTCCAGGTTTGTTTTCACAGGTAAATGCAATTTATAATCTGTCAAAATGACGGAATTCACTTTGAATTAGTATCACGTAATGCTGAAGATAATTAAACATTTTTGATTAAGGCAACATAAGTTACATAATACAGATATATATTAGCCTACTACAGTGATATTTAACAAAAGACTCACACTTTTGGGGTTATTTGGTCTGTTGAAAGCACCTTGTTGATGCTTTTACACTTTTAAATTTCCTTTTAATGTTCGATAGTTGAAGTGTGAGTAGATTAATGTCATCTCATTGTGACACTTTTTTAACCTATTGCGTTCATAGAGCGAGCGAGCCTTTCGCTAATAGTTTACAGCTTAAAACAATTAATAGAAGTAACACCCAAAATTCGCGCAAAGTGTCATGGGGCGTATGACTAAGGGGGATAGTGTTTCATTTGCGATAAAACCTGACCGCTCACCCAACGTTCAATGTACACAACACCCCTAGCAATCACTCTCAGCAACGTAAAAATACATTAAACCACTCATTGATATTGTTAAAGCTAAAATAGAGTAGAGTATTGTGAGAGAGATCGAGTAGACGAGTGTACCCCATTTACTTCCATAGTATTTAGGGTCCATCAACTGGTTACCTACATTCTTCAAAATTCCTTCACACAATATTAACAATCTAGTAACTATTATTAACTAACAAGAAATTCTAATTTACGAATTTCTAAGTAATAGCACACAGATGAAAGTGGTAGTTCACTATTAACTAATCAATAACTAAAATTTTTTTAATGCTTCCTAGATACTGAAAAATGTATCATAATTCATGCAAAACTAATCAATAACTAATGCAGGACAAATGACTAGCACTACATTAACATTTTAACTGCTACTGTAAACGAATACAAAAGGTTTATCAATATGTAATAGCATAGCAGACTTATGATTTGGGAAATAATTAGCCTATGCTCTCTCCTAGAGAACTATTTATCAACCGAATAATTTTAAAGAAATGGATTTTTAAATGCAGTTGTCGGGACCTTACTTGTCCTGTGGCCAATTTTCCGGGATTCCTCTGGACTGGCATTGAATCACTAGAGTCGCGGTGACGACTGGAACATATTGAGTTATCAGCCATCCAAATACCATATACAATGATTTTATTATTTAACCTAGCTCACAAAAAAAATATATTTTTATGTATGTCTCCTAGCTCATATATGTGTGTGCAAATATCTTGTGAAGGATTAGAAGATTCTAGACTTTAGGATTGGCTTTTCATTAGTAACTACTGTAAGAATCATGGTAACTAACTAGTAATGACTGAAGTGTTACTACATACTTCTAAAGGAATTACTAATTATTTGGATCCGTATTCTAAAGTTAAGATCATGGTAACTAACTAGCAATGACTAAAGTCTTACTACATACTTCTATGGGAATTACTATTTAAAACTTCACCAAAAACATCAAAAGCTTAAAATAATTAGTAATTCCTTTAGAAGTATGTAGTAACACTTTAGTCATTACTAGTTAGTTAGGGTTAGGGTTAGGGTTAGGGTTAATGCTCTGGGAAGCATTAAACAAATAGTAGTTATTGATTAGTTAATAGTGAACTACCACTTTCATCTGTGTGCCATTACTTACTAATTTGTTAATCAGAATTTCTTGTTAGTTAATAGTAGTTACTAGATTTTTTATATTGTGTTACTCATTTGTTCCTGTGTAGTTATTCATTAACGAAGGAACCGTATTCTAAAGTGTTACCATACCTTCTTTTGTGTTCAGCAGAAGAAAGAAATTCATACAGGTTTGAAACAACTTGAGGGAAGTTAAAAAACTTTTAGGTTTACAAAACTAAAGCCAGTTACAGTAAAAGCAGCTGAGTGGGAGAGAACTACATGGGGAAGAAGAGACAATGAGAGAGATTATATGCATGCAAAATACCATGATGTAGGCTACTGAAAAATATAAATGTATATATTAAAAAATATATATTTCTGCCCGTGCATTAAACATGTATCCTTGAGAATATCACAGTTAGGACTTGAACAGCATTATTTCTTCCTTTCTGCATTCAGTGTCTTCAGTGCCACATGATCTTTCGCAAAAAGGCCTATGTTGATTTTGTGCTCATTTCTAATTATTATCAATGTTGAACACAGTTGTGCTGCTTAATATTTTTTTAAGGAAACAGTAATACGTATTTTTTTGGTGAAAAGAAAGTCAAAAGAACAGCATTTAAAGGAAATAGAAATATTATGTAACAATGTATGTCTTTATTGTCCATTTTGATCATTAAATAGCATCCTATAAAAATTTATCTTTAGAAAAACAAACAAAATCTTGCTGAGCAAACACTTTTGAATGGAGGAGTCTATATAACAAAATATGTATATACAGTGCTTGAATACATTATGTTTATCTTATGTCACATCCACAATAATACGTTTTCTAAAGTTTTTTCAAGTTCTGTTTTCGCTGGAGGGGCGTAACGGCCTACTTCGAGCACTGTGTATATCATCAATACAGATGAATGTCATTAAATAATCATGTAACTGAAACTCAGAGTCCTCGTCCTTCTCACCACCCTCTGTATAGACTGATCAGCTCCCTTTCCTGAAGTTCTAAGATGGTCTGCTGCTCAATCCCTCCACTGTGTCTACCAGTGCGTCTGAAACTCTTGGGCATGTTTTCGAAATAGTGGTGCCAAGTGCCTTTACTGTTTGCGCCAAAGCCAAACACACTGACCTAAGCACAGAAAAACACATCAGCAGAAGTACCTGACATTAGTACACAGCACACAAACCGCAGACAGTAAGCCACACGAGCTTTGTGAATGCTAAAACTTTACCTCATCACAGATGTGCAGGGCGAACATCAGCACAAGGAAACCTGTGGATGGATAAGATCTTCGAGACTTAATGTGGAGCCACGCAGTGTGCACATAATGCATGAAAGCAGGGTGTACAACCATCACCTGGAAGTACGAGAGGAAGGTTAGTGAAGAACAAAAAGGAACTTTGATGTTGTAGCCTTTACAAGCTACTTCAGAATCTACAATGCACTAAAAGTCTGACAAGATCTGGGACTAAAAACCAGATAATGAACAAATCATTTTATGATTCAAACCGATTTTAAACGAAGAAATGTTACAATAGTTGTGTCTTCTTCCAAAGTTGCAAATTTAACTGAACTAATTAATTGCATTAAACATTTGCGAATAAAACCGTGTATCCATCTCATGTGTTCTAAAAGACAAAATTGTCCCTTCCAGGCAAATTGGCGCAAAATATCTAATAAAAATGGAAGTTGCAGCAATCAGTGGCTTTTTCCTCTTACATCATAAACGTGTTGTGTCTCAGAGCATGCAGTCGAAACGCAATACATGCTGTCTCGTTATCTTGCGTTCAGACGCCTGGTGTTTGGGAATTCAATCTTCTGGGAGGGAATTAAACCAAGTCATTCTGATGACAAACTTTTGGCAAGCATTACTAAACAAACATTAATATACTATTCAGTGAATTTGGTCTACTGGTTAGTCCAGTTATGCAATCACATCCTCTGTTGAGGCAAAGTCACATGAGCTTTTTGTTGCAAATCAAGGTACTTATGGGTTTCCATCGTAGTTTATGTCTTCTGACAGAATAGAAATGTATCTGCCTCAATTGAGCGCATACATTTTTTTTGCACATTTGTAGAATTTATGCGTATCTTAGCGTTTCCATCCAGCATTCTTTCAAGCGATATCACAAAATGCGCATAAAAATACAGTAGAGCATGGAAAGATAGCTAATGTCAAATGAAGTGTTTATAGCAGAAGTCTTCAACCCTCTTCCTAGAGGCCCACTGCACTGCAACTGTCACGGTGTGGGTGTTGTGTTTGGTTCCTTGTTCTTGTCTGTCATGTGTTTCCCTGTCTTTACATGTTTTGCTGTTCCCCGTTCTGTTGATTAGTCTCCCCAGGTGTTTCTGATTCTCCCCTGGATTTCTGTTTGTTGGATTATTAAAGTGCTTGCGATTGGATTCACTCTCTGCTTCATCCTTGCTGCATCGTAACAGAATGACCGACCCTAAAATGAATCCAGAAGCACGGACCTCATCTGATCTCTCCAGCATGAGCCGGGAATTCGCGGGTCAAGTCGCAGCCTTGGCTCTGGATAGCCCTGATTTATTTCAATTCACGTGGGGATTTATTCCTCTTGCTACTTCCTTCTCCCTCGGAGACGAGGCTATTAAATTGTGTTATCGGCTGGGGGCTAAGGAGGTCAACCCGAGGGAGCTTCCCAATATCTCTGGTCTGGACTGGAGAGAGGCACTCTCCCGATGTCTGGAGAGCTTCCTCCCATGGTACGCCAGGTCATCATCTGACCTCCACGCCCAGCTGGATTTTCACGTCCAGCCAGAGCTTCACGTCACCCACGTCCAGCCAGAGCCTCACGTCAGCCACGTCCAGTCAGAGCTTCACGTCAGCCACGTCCAGCCAGAGCTTCGCGTCAGCCACGTCCGGCCAGAGCTTCACGTCAGCCACGTCCAGCCAGAGCTTCACGTCACCCACGTCCAGCCAGAGCTACACGTCACCCACGTCCAGCCAGAGCCTCACGTCAGCCACGTCCAGCCAGAGCTTCACGTCAGCCACGTACGGCCAGAGCTTCACGTCAGCCACGTCCAGCCAGAGCTTCACGTCAGCCACGTCCGGCCAGAGCTTCACGTCAGCCACGTCCGGCCAGAGCCTTCACCGCTGGTCCCATCCAGCACAGAGCCTTCACCGCTGGTCCCGTCCAGCACAGAGCCTTCACCGCTGGTCCCGTCCAGCACAGAGCCTTCCCCGCTGGTCCCGTCCAGCACAGAGCCTTCACCGCTGATACCGTCCAGCACAGAGCCTTCACCGCTGGTCCCGTCCAGCACAGAGCCTTCACCGCTGGTCCCGTCCAGCACAGAGCCTTCACCGCTGGTCCCGTCCAGCACAGAGCCTTCACCGCTGGTCCCGTCCAGGACAGCGCCCTCACCGCTGGTCCCGTCCAGCACAGCGCCCTCACCGCTGGTCCCGTCCAGCACAGCGCCCTCACCGCTGGTCCCGTCCAGCACAGCGCCCTCACCGCTGGTCCCGTCCAGCACAGCGCCCTCACCGCTGGTTCCGTCCAGCACAGCGCCCTCTCTCTATCGGAGACGGAGGAGGAAGAGGACTTCCTGCGTCCCGCAATGCCTGGAAGTCCTCCCTGTACTTCCTGTCAGCCCAGAGTCCTCGCCGCTGGTCCCGTCCGATCCAGAGACTCTTCAAGTCACGTCTGCCGATCCAGAGACTGTTCAAGTCACGTCTGCCGATCCAGAGACTGTTCAAGTCACGTCTGCCGATCCAGAGGCTGTTCAAGTCACGTCTGCCGATCCAGAGGCTGTTCAAGTCACGTCTGCCGATCCAGAGGCTGTTCAAGTCACGTCTGCCGATCCAGAGGCTGTTCAAGTCACGTCTGCCGATCCAGAGGCTGTTCAAGTCACGTCTGCCGATCCAGAGGCTGTTCAAGTCACGTCTGTCGATCCAGAGGCTGTTCAAGTCACGTCTGCCGATCCAGAGGCTGTTCAAGTCACGTCTGCCGATCCAGAGGCTGTTCAAGTCACGTCTGCCGATCCAGAGGCTGTTCAAGTCACGTCTGTCGATCCAGAGGCTGTTCAAGTCACGTCTGCCGATCCAGAGGCTGTTCAAGTCACGTCTGCCGATCCAGAGGCTGTTCAAGTCACGTCTGCCGATCCAGAGGCTGTTCAAGTCACGTCTGCGATCCAGAGGCTGTTCAAGTCACGTCTGCCGATCCAGAGGCTGTTCAAGTCACGCCTGAACCTGATCCAGAGGCTGTTCAAGTCACGCCTCAACCTGATCCAGAGGCTGTTCAAGTCACGTCTGCCGATCCAGAGGCTGTTCAAGTCACGCCTGAACCTGATCCAGAGGCTGTTCAAGTCACGCCTCAACCTGATCCAGAGGCTGTTCAAGTCACGCCTGAACCTGATCCAGAGGCTGTTCAAGTCACGCCTGAACCTGATCGCTCTATGTTTGTTTCTGTGTTTACGTCTGTCCTTGTGGCTGTTTCTGTTCTGGTGTCTGTTCCAGAACCGGAGCCAGTGTCTGTTCCCGAGCCAGTGTGTGTGTTGTCTGTTCCCGAGCCAGTGTGTGTGTGGTCTGTTCCCGAGCCCGAGTGTGTGTTGTCTGTTCCCGAGCCCGAGCCAGTGTGTGTGTTGTCTGTTCCCAAGCCAGAGCCAGTGTTTGTGTTGTTTGTTCTCGAGCCAGTGTGTGTGTGTTGTCTGTTCCTGAGCCCGAGCCAGTGTGTGTGTTGCCTGTTCCTGAGCCCGAGCCAGTGAGTGTGTTGTCTGTTCCCGAGCCAGTGTGTGTGTTGTCTGTTCCCGAGCAAGTGTGTGTGTGGTCTGTTCCCGAGCCCGCGTGTGTGTTGTCTGTTCCCGAGCCCGAGCCAGTGTATGTGTTGTCTGTTCCCGAGCCAGTGTGTGTGGTCTGTTCCCGAGCCCGAGTGTGTGTTGTCTGTTCCCGAGCCCGAGCCAGTGTGTGTGTTGTCTGTTCCCGAGCCCGAGCCAGTGTGTGTGTTGTCTGTTCCCGAGCCCGAGCCAGTGTGTGTGTTGTCTGTTCCCGAGCCTGAGCCAGTGTGTGTGTTGTCTGTTCCCGAGCCAGTGTGTGTGTTGTCTGTTCCCGAGCCAGTGTGTGTGTTGTCTGTTCCCGAGCCAGTGTGTGTGTTGTCTGTTCCCGAGCCAGTGTGTGTGTTGTCTGTTCCCGAGCAGGTGTCGTCTGTTCCTGCGCCTGAGTCACCGCCCTGGCCACCCGAGGGGTCTTCACCTCCCTGGTCGAGGGGTCTTCACCGCCCTGGCCGCCCGAGGGGTCGCCTGCTCAGCCTGCTCCACCCACGGTCCTGGTCCGCCCTCACTCCACGAACCTGGCCCTCCGTCCCTCCCCCAAGACCGCCTCCACTTCACCACCCTCCTGAACTTTAGTGTTTTTTTGTTTTTTTTGTCTCAAGGGGCGTCGGGAGCCGCCCATAGGGGGGGGGGGGGGGGGCGTTGTGTTTGGTTCCTTGTTCTTGTCTGTCATGTGTTTCCCTGTCTTTACATGTTTTGCTGTTCCCCGTTCTGTTGATTAGTCTCCCCAGGTGTTTCTGATTAGCCTTGCCCCCTTGTTATCTTGTTAAGCTTGTTTGTCTGTGTATTTATACCCTTGTTCTTCAGTTGGTGTTTGTCGGTCGTTGTTTGATGTTAGATGTTCCCAGTTCCTTGTTCCGTGTCTTGTGTGCCTTATTCTGAGTTTTCCCTGGATTTCTGTTTGTTGGATTATTAAAGTGCTTGCGATTGGATTCACTCTCTGCTTCATCCTTGCTGCATCGTAACAGCAACCTAGTTTATAGTAAACCTGCAGATCCTGAAAAGCTTGAGCTAGTTCAGAAGTGTTGACATAGGGTTGGAGCGAAACTCCATGGCATGCATTGTACAATTTTCTCAAGCCTAAAGTAGTCTGTGTGCAATAACATTAATCTCCAGAGAAAATATGCCTCTCAGGTGGAGTTTGAGACAAAGCGTACAACTATAATGACCAATTAAATCAATTCAAAGTTCTTTAAATTAACTATTTTCTGTTGAATGGTTTATCGTTTTCGTTGGTTTATTGTTAACATAAAATATAGATACTGTGTGATCTTACTTTGTCCTTGTTGGCTTGTAGCTTGTCTATAACCTTGAATCGCGTTCTGTTGAGTAATACAGAAATAGAAAAAAGGGTCAAAACAATCCAAGAAATAATTGATGACAAAATAAATGTACATATGTCCAGTGTTGTTAACTTGAGTAACTTAATCATATTACTTTTTCAAGTAACTAGTACAGTAACGCATTACTTTTAAAATGTACAACAAAATATCTGAGTTACTTTTTCACACAAGTAAAGCAAGTTTCTTTATTTTCCCATTTATTGACTGACAGCTCTCTTGTCCTCATGTTGAGACAAATAATCGAAGCGCAGAGGCGTTTTTACAGTGAAAAACAAAACTTGGAGATATTGCTGGTACAACAACAATTTATCAATTTATTGTTATTTATTAACAACATAAATGTATTTAAACAAGTTTTTAAACAGTGTGTGTGTGTGTGTGTGTGTGTGTGTGTGTGTGTGTGTGTGTGTGTGTGTGTGTGTGTGTGTGTGTGTGTGTGTGTGTGTGTGTGTGTGTGTGAGTGTGTGTGTGTGTGTGTGTGTGTGTGTGTGTGTGTGTGTGTGTGAGTGTGTGTGTGTGTGTGTGTGTGTGTGTGTGTGTGTGTGTGTGTGTGTGTGTGTGTGTGTGTGTGTGTGTAAACATGATGGTTATTGTAGTTTTAGACTAAATAAACAAATATTTTGTGCAAATGAGATGAATAAAAATTCATCTTACTTGCACAAAAAAAGAATCAATATTCATTATGCAGAATCAGAATACAATGCAAACCTCTAATAACTAAATATATTAAATAAAACATACATTTTTATGCATTTAATCTCACTTTATTGACCAATGTACTTGCTTCTGTCCTTCAATGATTCAGTTAAACCAAAAATGACTATAGATTTTTTTTTTTTTTATTGATAAAGTAAGTGTTAAATGTTTTTCTCCTATTCTTCCGTTATCCAGAACAGCAGCAGCTGAAAGGTTTATTTGTTTGTTTGTTTCCTATACTCTACTCTACATGCGTGAATTTGCATTTCCTTCAGCATGATGCTTATTATTTCACTTTTGGTCTGAAAGGGCCTTCACATTTGCCCAAAAATATAACTTTTTTGTTATAAAACAAACAAGCCTACTCCTTGTGAAAAAAAGTAACGCAAAAGTAACGTAACGCATTACTTTTCTAAAAATGTAAGTAAAGCAATTAGTTACTTTTTAAGGGAGTAACGCAATATTGTAATGCTTTACTTTTCAAAGCAACTTTCCCCAACACTACATATGTCATTCAAGATATAAAGACTAATCAATGCCCGGTCATATTTCACCTCCAAATCAAAAGACATATGAAACTACATTTTGCTTATATAGAAAATATATATATATATTTTTTTTTTTACGTGTGTGTGTATGTTAAGCAAAATTCAGCATATGTTATCAAAAAATTTATTACCATAGTACAAAAAAAAATGTATTGCAATAATGTTTAAATTGTAAATTACTTACACATTAGGGTATAGAACAATTTTTGTACTGCATTTATGCTGATATTATGATATATATGCATTATGCATATATATATATATATATATATATATATATATATATATATATATATGATTTTCCTTCTCTCCTTTCATTTTGCGATTCAATGTGACATTTAAAAAAAAAAAAAAAAATATATATATATATATATATATATATATATATATATATATATATATATTTAACCATTATCTTACCGTTTAATAGTTCCATCAGTAAGAGCACTGGTGACCCACTGGATATCCAGTGTTTTGAAGGGCAACAACACCAGGTGGGTGGTGTTGTCCAGATGAGTGGCAGTTTCTGGGTACATGATGCGGTGGGTGGTCTTGGATCCCACATCTTTCTCATAACCTTTAACTGGTGCCTTATTCATTCTGAGGGAGACAGAACTATAATATTAAAGTAATATTAAAATCATAATTACAAAAAATGTATTCATCAAAGTGGACCTATGTCCATTTTATAATTTTTGATTCAGTTTTTTTTTCTCTACTAGAATAGGTTTTCATGCTTTATTTCCATATTTTGCAGCTGCAGCACCTCTCTTCCCAGTCTGTCTGTAATGCTCTGTTTAATTCCTGTCACTATGAAGCCTCTCCTTTCTGAAAACCAAAATGTGCGTCAGCTGAACCAGTGTGTTGTGATTGGTCAATTGCTGTAGGAGAAAACACACCCCTTGCAACTCAATCAGGCCTTGTTTCCCCCCTTTTTTGGTATGCCTTTTGCGGGAATTATTTAAATAAGGAATTTTGCTGTGTGTAAGTTCCCAGAAGAAAACTCAAAACTACAATGGAGGGATTTCAGGGAGTTCAGAAACAGTGCGCCCTTTGGAGAGACTTTGTGCTGTGTAACTTTGCATCCCTTTTTCATGTTCAAACAGCAACAATACACACCAAAGAAAGTTGAGACTAAAAAAAGCATAACAGGACACCTTTTAAAAAAAGAGAGTTTACCTCATTACACAATCATGATTGTCTATAAGAGGACCATAGAATGATCCTACAAGGTTCCCAGAGTTTCCCACCACAGCACAGGTTCGGCAGCGAGACGGACCAGCGTCTCTGTAGTGTTCCCCTCCAGGAATGACCGAGAACAGCTGCTGAATCACTTGAGAATAACTAGCTTTGCTCTTAGACTGTAGAGACTGTGGGTGGATAAAAAACAAATCTAATGTCACAGTGACACAGGAAAGTGCACTTCTACAATCAGCATGAAATGATAATCAAATAAAAATCAATAAAGAAGATTAGATTTGAAAATCACCAAGAACAATTTATATAAACTAGCACCAATGATTAGTTAAAAGACATTACAACTTTAGAAAATATTTCAATTTAAAAAAAAAACTGTTTTTGAACTTTCTGGTAATCAAAGAACCCTAAATAAAATGTATCAGGTTTCCACAAAAATATTAACCAACACAACTATTTTCATAATAATAAGTGTTTCATGAGCATCAAATCAGCATATTAGAATGATATCTGAAAGATGATGTGACACTGAAGACTGAAGTAATGATGCTGAAAATATATTTTCTAATATATTTCTAATATATTTTACATTTAAATATATGAAAATAGAAAACAGTTATTTTAAATGTTAATGTTATTTCACAATGTTAATGTTTTTACTGTATTTTTGATTAAATTAACAAACATTAAAAAAATTACAGACCCCAAAAACACGTCAATCTCCTTCTACAGTCAATTTAAATAATTGACTCCCATTCAAGTCATCATTGTGAATATGAACAGATTTGCCCACACCCCAGAAAGTTAGATTAAAACTTCAGAAAAAATGTTTCTGTAAAACGCTTTGAAATGTACAGTTAAAGGCACTATAGAAAATTAAGGTTGTTATTATTATTGTTTTTTTTTTAAATTATTATTTCAATTTAATATTACGCAACTGGTTTAGTTTATGTAACGCAAACAAAAAGGATGCTATATCGTGATTTGTGAATAAGTAACAGCTGAAGGGCGCTGTTAGGCTCGACGCAAAGCTTAGTTGCTTTTATAAAATGTTACCACACAATACAAATATTAAAGCCAAAAAGTATGTATCAATGCAACTTTCATGAAGTAAAATCACTAAAATCCTTGCTTCCACTGGAAAAATGTCCCTGGCCGTGGACAGCAACAGAGGTTACATTATTTCGCCGTTAGATGGCGGCAAAGGCTGTCTTTATGAGTGAGTCAGTCAGTAGAGAAGACTTTTATATTGAAAGACTGAAACTTTTTGTGAACAGAACACGGAGAGGAAAGACGCAAATGACTAGAGTGTCACGGAAAACCAGGTTGAAAGGACAAGATCTCGCAGCGGACATTTAAACGGATTGTTCTATGACGAATATAGAAAGACCTGAAGTAAAAGCAGGTACGCTCGCTTACTCGATCTCTCACAATACTCTACTCTACCTTAAACCGACGAGAGGCCGTTGAAATGGTCTATACGCTTCAATTAACAATATCAAAGAGAACACACAAAATAAGCTCAGTGTTGCCAACTATTTTCAAAGGAAAGTAGCTAATGCCTTCCCCAAAAGTCGCTAAATGTCGCTAGATGACGTCATGCATCAATTAGCATATTCATGACGTTATCGTGTCGTACTTGCGTTCTGCCTGCCTAATGTCAGTGATTAGGCTTGTTTGAGATGCGCCTTGCCTCGCCTTAAATGTAGTCGAGAGTAGGCGGCTGCAGTGAGAGGAGGAGTGAAAAAAGCGCAGGCAAGCCGGACAGTTCTCGCTTCTCGCAGTGGATCTGACACCTGGGAGATCAATGATGGATATCGCGGGATTCACGCTCGTGCACAGTTTTGCTAATAAACTGGATGTAATTTAAGTTCTGTTGCTTTTATATGAAAATAAATATAATGAACAAGACACCCAAAGTACTTGTTATTAAATTCCATTCCAAATAAGTGTTTATCAATAATTTTTCTTTAATATATATATATATATATATATTTGTGTGTCTTTTCCTTTTTATAATAAAATGACATTGCATAACCCAAAGAGATCGCACTGTCCGAGAGTTTGGGAATATTCACACATAACATACACATAAAGCATGATATTCGAGTTTTAAAATCAAACATTTTAAAAGAGAACAATACATCACAGTTGTTTAAATCAATCAACTGTCTCGGACAGTGCGATCTCTATGGGTTATGCAATGTCATTCTATTTAAAAAAAAAATGTCTGTATTAAAGAAAAAATGATTGATAAACACTTATTTGGAATGGAATTAAATAATAAGTACTTTGGGTGTCTTGTTCATTATATTTATTTTCATATAAAACAACAGAACTTAAATTACATCCATTTTATTAGCAACACTGTGCACTAGCGTGAATCCCGCGATATCCATCAGTAATCTCACAGGTGTCAGATCCACTGCCAGAAGTGAGAACTGTCAACTGTCCGGCTTGCCTGCGATTTTTTCACTCCTCCTCTCACTGCAGCCGCCTCTCGACTACATTTCAGGCGAGGCAAGGCGCATCTCAAGCAAGCCTCCAGCTAACGCCGTGACGTAATTGTGACGTCGCGCAAAAGGGGTCTATAATATAATATAATATAATATAGCCGAATGTCCAATAAAGCTGTTCTCATTACCTATATTATTTTTGTCAGACAATAGAACAAGTAGCTATGATATAGTGAATGACTACATTTTATGTAAAATTAACTGAATTGAGAGAGTTCGGGAACTGGGTGAAAGCTCTGTGATAGTGAGTATAGGGCTATTACAAGTAATAAGCAAAAGAAAGGACATTAAAATGGTCAAACTAAACTATTTAAATATAAAACAAAACAGCAGCAGATAAGTGACAAGTCCTGGAAAAACAAAAAACTGGCGCGTTTTCAACACATGAAGCATATTCATGTGTTGCATATTCATGCAGCAGCATATTCAACACATGAATGTGCTGCTGCTCGTCACAGCCATTCACTGAACAAGTTAGACGCAGAGAGAGTGACGGCAGGGAGAAAGCAAGAGCTCGCACTCGCAGAACAGTACTGGCAACATCTGGAGGTTACTGTGGTTTGTCTAAAAAGTCGCTATATTTGTCGCTAGTCGCTTTTCTTTTTTTTCTTTTTAAAATAGTGACAAAGGCGCTAACTTGGCAACACTGAATAAGCTGGATTTTCAACAGCCATTACTCCAGGTCTTTAGTGTCACATGATTCTTCAGAAATCATTCTAATATGTTGATTTATCATCAATGTTAAAAACAGTTTTTTTATGGAACCTGTGATATTTTTTTTTTCAGTAGGCTATTCATTTATGAATAAATAGTTAAAAAGAACAACATTAAATTAAAATTCACGTGTGAAAGTCTTTACTGCCACTTTTATCAATTTAGCACATCCTTGCTCAATAAAAGTATTCATTTCTTTAAAAAATAAATAAAGAAAATTACTGACCCCAAACTTTTGAACGGTAGTGTATATTGCTAGGTATTTCAAATAGATGCTGTTCTTTTTGTAACTAAGAATCCTGAAAAAAATCAAAGGTTATATATAATAGAAAACAATTATTTCAAATTGTAGTAATATTTCACAATATTACTGTTCTGTATTTTAGATCAAATAAATGCAGCCTTGATGAGCATAAAAACTTGGCTTCTTTCAAAATCATAAAAATAGTAGTGTCCAAACTTTAGGCCGGTAGGCTACTTGCATAGCCTAATATTATACTTATATACTTACACTACTACTACTACCACTATGTGTGTGTGTGTGTGTGTGTGTGTATATATATATATATATATATATATATAATGACCCTTTTTACATTTGAACCCCTGCCCCTGAGGAACTCTTTGCACATCCCTGAGGAACACACAATTAAAATATGCAGGGGTGGTAAAAGTACTCAAAAATTATACTCGGGTAAAAGTATATACCTAAATAAAAAATGACTCCAGTAATAGAAAGTCCTCCATTCAAACATCACTTGAGTAAAAGTACAAAAGTATCCGATTTAAAACGTACTTAAGTACCGAAAGTAAAAAGTAAATATTCAAACTGTAAATATAAATAATTAAACAGATCAATTGTTTTGGGAGTGATATGCAATGTTTTAATTGAACAAATGATTAGATACTGCAATTAAGAATTTGTTAGATTTGCAATCATAAGAGATAATGAATCACCTTGCATCAATTCTAAACAATTTCATTAAGTTTAGTGACAGCATATTATGCTTAATTTTTAAATTAAGAAAATCTCACCTAATTCTGTAAACACAGGCTACAGAGAGCCCTGTCGGCTGGTATTATTACATGTTAAAAATACATGTGATTTTTATTATAATAACAACTTTATAATGTCTTAATGATATAATTAAAAATATATAGTGCACATTTAACAAAATACTAATTTATAATGATATGGTCATTAAATGTTTTTTTTTTCCTGAGGTAAATGTAACGTTATGTGACATATTGTTCTCCAGCTGTTCTATTGACCTCTTTCCGCGGTTGAAAAACACTGATTTATTGATATTATGTATAAGGTATAAACATTTTGGTAAGTTGTACTGTATCTTTCAACATAGGCTACCTATTATTGTTCATTTGTGTTTATTTACAATTAACTAGTAAAGACATTGGCACCCCATATAGCAGGCACTATAGCTATCTGTCACGTCACATTTAAAAGCTCCAAAACGGTATTTATTGTTTAAATTTCGTAATAAAATTGACAGAATCTGAGAGCTGAGAATTTGTTTCATATCAAAAGTAACCTAATCTGTCTTGTCTGTCGGTGTCAATGTCCTCTTTGCTTCGCGATTTTTCTCTGCTTGAGAAAATAGATGTGTGTCGTGAAAGCGTGTGGAAAGTGTCAATTGCGTGAGTCTCACACTGAATGAGTGAGAGTTGGCAGCTCTGCAATAGACATGTTCCATAACATTAGCTGCATCAAACAGAAGATGTGCAAGATTCAAGGTAAGCGGGAATCTCGGGATCATTGCTGGGCAGAGCTGCACCTTCACCTGTTTCTGCGGTCATCTTCCACAATGGCGAACTGACTGCTATGTGAGCGCATGCTGGAAAAGAGCTTGCGCATTCTTTTTTTCAAAATAAAACCAAGTTTTTCATTGGTTTGGAAAGCCAGTGTAATAAATACTTGGAGCAGGCATGGGGAAATGTAACGGAGTAAAAAGTAAACTTTGTCTTTAATATTGTAGTGGAGTAAGAGTAAAAGTAGATGCAAATAAAACATACTCAAGTAAAGTAGCCTACAGATCCCCGAAAAAAATACTTAAGTAAAGTAACGAAGTATTTCTACTTCGTTACTTACCACCACTGAAAATATGGCTCATCTTACCCCAGTCTCTTCTATATAACACTGTGGTTTTTGGACATTTTCAACACTAAGGATGGAACTGAATGCCTACCTGCCACCAGGCATAGATGTCGTCAGGAAGCCCGCTGTTATGGAGAGAGAGCAGAGGTGGGACATCTTGTCTGAAGCGTTTGGTAAACCACTCGTCGTCACTTGCAGCCAAACACCGCTCCATACAGGCACAGGGTTCTTCATGAAAAAACCGCTCCACCATGCTATTGTTCAACAAATGTTTGAACCGATTGTGAGGAACTTTATGTATGGTCACTGTACTGATGATGGCACCCAACAGAACGACGAATAAGACCTTCATGTGTTTACAAGATGGCATTTTGAATGCTGAGGTGCTTCTATCCTCAGATGTTGGGTTGGTATAGATTGAGGTTCAGGCGATTCCTCTGGAAACTTTCAGCACCTTAATATGAGACCAGTTGCAAGAAACTGAACATTAGGACAATAAAAAGAGATATGCTAATGAAAATATTTATGAGAATAAAGGGTTAGAGAGAAAGTATACTACACATAGCTACTTTTCCATTGTTTTTCAATTTAATAAGGTTTAAAAAAAAACTTTAACGCTTAAACTCTTAAACTCCTTCTGTGTGAACAGTGTTGTTCCAAATTCGGACTAGGGTGAACACCATCAAACAAATCAAATGTGGGACAATTATAAGATAATAATAATAATACATTTATTTTGTATAGCGCCTTTAAAATGTGCTTTCTCAAAGCGCTTTACAGACAAACATAACAACAGAAAAGAAAAGCAACACACTTTAAACACAAAAATAAGCAGGTAAAATAAGTAATCAGATAAAAGCAATCCTAAAATAAAATGTTTTAAGAAGAGATTTAAAAGTCACTAATGTTTTTGCTTCCCTAATGTCAGCCGGGAGAGAATTCCAGAGCTTGGGAGCAGCGAAGGAAAATGCTCTATCAGAACGAAGACGCGTCTTGGGAACAACCAACAGACCACTCTGAGAGGAACGCAGATTACGACATGGTGTATAAGGCAATAAAAGATCAGTCAAGTATTGAGGAGCCAGATTATGCAAAGCCTTATATGCCAGCATAAGGATTTTAAAACCAATACGGTACCTGACAGGGAGCCAGTGCCAGATTGTGTGGGACAATGTGGGACATGTTACCAACACTAAAACATAACCTGAAACTGTTATATAATGTTTATCTAACTTAATAAAAACATTTATATTCTGCCTTTCAGCCGATAAAAATTCTTTGTTCTTTAGTCCCTTCCAGAAAACACCATTACGTCACAATGTAACATAACATGTCTTTATTTTACATGACGTTTACATTCAACATCACTGAGCCCAAAGGCAGCAGCATCATGTAGATAACTATTTTTGAAACATTTCTGATGAAGTCCAAATAAAATCCCAAAAAATAAATAACGAACAAATAAAATATAAACCAACATGAATTTGTACCATTGACAGTTTTATATATTAAGAATATATTGAACCAAAAACGTTCATATTTTTTTTTAGAAAGGATGTGAATTGAAAAAACCACAGCAGGAAACAAGTTGATAAATTCTGTTAATTTTAAAATTAAATTTTCGTGAATTTAAATCACAAATGCACAGAAAGCGGTTCACAAATAAATGCCATGCAGAGTTGTGCTTGTGATATAAAACACATTTGCAAATATATATTTTTTAAATTTGCAAATCTCATTTTATTTATTTGTGAGTTTTATATTTTTTTGATAAATTCTTAAAATTTATTTGTGGATTTTAATCTATTTATTTGTGAATTTGATATTTGTTTGTGAATCTCTTTACATTTGTTTGTGAATCTCAATCTATTTATTTGGAATAATGCAATAATCCTAACCCCATAGGTTTAGGATCAGTCAACTAGAGGGGTTATTATTTGGCCGCAGGGAGTTTCACAGATCACAGATCCTCAGCACATAACCAGCTCTATGCAGTTCTAACAGATTTGTAATTCAACATTCTCGTCAGAAAACGTTCAGAAAGCAGACATTCAAGAAGTACAACTGATTTATGTTTGATTCTAAACCTGATTCGAGCAATATTCTGTTATCTTTTCATTTTCATGAACCTATAATGATCTGCACTGTTTTTAATTCTACTCTTAAAAAATGATGGGTTGTTCCAACGTGTTTGAGTCAAATACGGACAAGCCCAACCGTTGCTTTAAATTAAACAGTTTAGGTAGCCTAAATTTAAACCAACAGTTTGTCCATTTGACCCGAAAAACCCATCAGTTTTGTTTATCGTTTTTTAAGTTGTTTTTGGATATGCTGGTCTAATGTCTTTATTTATTTATTTATTTATTGTAGACCTACATAACAGTGCTCGAATGTATTAGGCTATACCCTGCCCTACACAATAGTCTAATATTAATCATACGTAGCCTATTAGGCAACAAAGGTAAATAATAAAAAAAATTATGAAATATACCATTTTCAGTCGAGGCTGGTCACTGAGGTAACATCTAATTACAACCCGAACATCGTATGCAACGGACATTTAAGATGGACTAAAATCTTTAATTACGGCATTTAAGAAATGAATAGAAAAATGAAATAAAAATAAAACATTTACTCACTTTCTTGCCTTTAAATAAAACTGTGCAGTTTTGAATCCACCGTTGAATGCGTCTCTGTGGAACTATCTAAATGTGTAGGAATGTGTAGTTGTGAACTGGAAGAGCAACTAGTTAATCTTGTCACACAAACAACTGGCTAGATCAGTCGCTTCTCGGTTCACACGAAAATTACAACCCAGTCTCACGGCAGTTCGTGACATAGTCACGAAATTTAATCTATTGATTCGTGTTCATGGACACGAGTTTCCCCATTTTTTCGTGTCACTCAGCACGACTTTCAATCTAATGTATTTCAATGGGACGTATTTTTCGTGCCTGCACCACGTTTTTCTTTCGAGAGCACAGTATTGTTTTTTTCTCAATTGTTATTCATTTTGCAAACTTAAGAGCTACATTACTCAACATTTAATCAATAGATTTTAATCCTCGTTTTTATTGCTTTATATTCGGTAGGCTACTCAACATTAATCTATTTATTCGTGTCCAAAGGGCACAAATATCCTTCTTTTTTTCGTGCCACTCAGCACGACTTTCAATGTATTTCAATGGGACGTATTTTTCGTGCCTTCACCATGTCTTTCTTCCGAGAGCACACTATTGTTTTTTCACAATTGTTATTCATTTTGTAAACTTTAAGGGCTACATTACTCAACATTTAATCAGGTGATTTTAATCCTCGTTTTTATTGCTTTATATTCGGTAGGTTACTCAACATGAATCTATTGATTCGTGTCTATGGGCACGAATTTTCTTCTTCTTTTTTCGTGTCACTCAGCACGACTTTCAATCTAATGTATTTCAATAGGGCGTATGCACCACGTCTTTCTTTCGAGAGCACACTATTGTTTTATCCTCAAATGTTAGGCTATTCCTTTTGCAAACTTTACATTACTCAACATTTAATCAGGAGATTGTAATCCTTGTTGTATTGCTTTATATTCGGTTGGCTACTCAACACGAATTGATTCGTGTCCTTCAGCACGAATTTCCTTCTTTTTTTCGTGCCACACAACACGAATTTCAATCTAATGTATTTCAATAGGGCGTATGCACCACGTCTTTCTTTCGAGAGCACTATTGTTTTTTCCTCAAATGTTAGGCTATTCCTTTTGCAAACTTTAAGGGCTACATTAGCTATTCAACATTTAATCAGGTGATTTTAATCCTCGTTTGTATTGCTTTATATTCGGTAGGTTACTCAACATGAATCTATTGATTCGTGTCTATGGGCACGAATTTTCTTCTTTTTTCGTGTCACTCAGCACGACTTTCAATCTAATGTATTTCAATGGGGCGAATGCACCACGTCTTTCTTTCGAGAGCACACTATTG
The DNA here is from genome assembly GCF_051911475.1 of Siphateles boraxobius. NCBI lineage: Eukaryota > Metazoa > Chordata > Actinopteri > Cypriniformes > Leuciscidae > Siphateles > Siphateles boraxobius. The sequence goes on from NW_027508953.1 coordinate 3,226,095, forward strand.
TTTTTTCCTCAAATGTTAGGCTATTCCTTTTGCAAACTTCAAGGGGTACATTATTCAACATTTAATCAGGAGATTTTAATCCTCGTTTTTATTGCTTTATATTCGGTAGGTTACTCAACATGAATCTATTGATTCGTGTCTATGGGCACGAATTTTCTTCTTTTTTCGTGTCACTCAGCACGACTTTCAATCTAATGTATTTCAATGGGGCGAATGCACCACGTCTTTCTTTCGAGAGCACACTATTGTTTTATCCTCAAATGTTAGGCTATTCCTTTTGCAAACTTTAAGGGCTACATTACTCAACATTTAATCAGGAGATTTTAATCCTTGTTGTATTGCTTTATATTCGGTTGGCTACTCAACACGAATTGATTCGTGTCCTTCAGCACGAATTTCCTTCTTTTTTTCGTGCCACACAACACGAATTTCAATCTAATGTATTTCAAAGCCGTCTTTAATTTTGGGCTACATTAAAATTACATAATTACAGGACTGCATATTCTATATGCTTAAAACATGCCTTATTTTATTGTGGGATATTTTATAATTGTCGATGGTATTTCAATTTTCAATGGCTTATAGTGAGCCTACTTTGCTTTTTTTTGCGCCAAAAAAATTAAAAAACAGAATAGCCTACTTTTATAGAACTTTCATCTCAATACTGATTATGAAGTTGTAATAAATTAATTATATAGCCTACTGCAGAAATGTTTATTGCTTTATATGGACATATCCTTTGGCAAAGAGATGGATGCATTCTGGGAAGTGATATGTGTTTAAATGTAATGTCTACATACTCGTGTTCCTTCACTTGGACATTTACGCTGACCCCTTTAAAATTTTGAGCACGGATATAAAATATTAAGACTGTACTTTTTAATTATTTCGACATTTTGGCGCAATTTTGTGCAATACGTCACTGTGTGCGACCATCGCAGAAACCATTGCCCAGCGCGATTCCACCACGGTAAGTCGCTTACAATAGTCTAATAAGCAAAATGAATTCATGAGCATTTACACGTCCAAAATTAATAAAATTACGTGTTTATAAAAAAACATTTTCTAGGCCTAGATATAGGTTCTAGATGTGTGTGTATATATATATATATATATATATATATATATATATATATATATATATATATATATATATATATATAATGAGTATTTACATAAAAAAAACATGTGATATATATAAGTATATATATATATGCATATACACACACACACATATATATATATATACATCACATGCTTTTTTTCACTGTAATGTGTCAGTAATAACAATATTATCACTTGGTCTAACGTTATACTGCACATATGAACACACACTGAACCCTAGACACATGTTATGCGCCATTAAAAAAGTAGCACAGGAAATAGGAACAACGTGAATCTGTATTTATTTATCCTAAGCATTTATTAGAAAATGGGAATCACTCACTATATTAGGGTACACTTTTTAAATCTTATATCAACATAACACTACATAATTAACATTTTCTGTTGTTCTCCCTGCAGATCCTGTCAAACATATCACCTGTCGAACCTATCCGAACCTGATTTTCAAAACCCAAAGGCACTTTTAAGAGCCAACCTCTATCTCTTCATTATTTTCTATATCTTACATCCTCTCTGTTCTCTCACTATCTATATTTCTGTCCATCTCTTCAATCTTTATCTATCTCACAGTCTTTATCTATTGCTCTTTCTTTCCTCCCTGTCTGTCTTTGTCTACTTGTCTGTCTTACCCATCTTTGTCAGTCTGTTTGTCTGTAACTGACTGTCTGTCTGTCTGTATCTGACTGTGTGTTATAATGCCAGGGGGGTCTACAAAAAAGATCTGCCCCTTTTGTCAGGGGATTTTATTTTGCGCTCAAAAGATCTGCTCACATTGTAAACAGGAGCAGCCTCTGAAGCAGCGCCTCAAGAAGAAGCTTCAGAGGTTTGATGAGAAGCGAGAGCAATGGGTGGTTGGTCGTAAGAAAAACCACAACACTGCATCCATCAAGGATGAAGCCAATATCATGGTACGTACAATTTCATACATGACAGTAAACTGTCCAGATCATCTGTAAGTACATTCAGTGGTACCATTTGTTATTAAGTGAGCATTGCCAGCGCAAGGTCAGAAAGGCGTTTTTTTTTTTGCCAATATAGATAAATTTGAATCTTTTTTTTTCCAATGATACTTTGTCCTCCCTGTGTCATCAGAATAAATTTAAAAGTATAATTTAACTATCAACTTTGAAGGCACACGTAATTGTGATTTGTATTTTTTTATTTTAGTGGTGGTAATACAACCATAAAGTTATCACATCTTCACCGTAATACATCACATACCTAAATGATCTACCAGAGCAAAATTTGAACAAACAGCAAATATAATTGAAACTCAGGAATTCTTGAGTTCCTAATATATACAGGCAAGCATTATGACAGAATTACAGGTGCAATTTAATAATCAAACTTTATTTTCGAGTGGATGAGAAATAACACATGAACGAGTTACTAATGTTACAAAAATAAATATTTATAACGTTATAAAAAGGGTACCCTCATGGTGTCAGATTCATCTTTTTACTGTTTTTCTATATAGAGTTGTTTTTTGCTTCTAATGTATGAGCCTTTCCTGTTTGCACATAAAGCTAAACTCACCATTAGGTTAAAAATCCTGAATGGCAGTAACCTGGATGCTGTCATTAATAATGTTATATATTTTTAAATTAATATTCTTAATTATTTTTTATGTTGTTTTTCTATTACTTTAAACAGCAAACACACAATTTTGTCATTGCAGCTTGAGAAACTCCATGCCATTGGCTACAAACCAGTTCTGCTACTAGGAAAGGAGAACAAAAAAAAAGAAATTAAGTGCGAAATATTAATGCCTCGCTGCACACTCTCCATCTTTGCCCAGGACTACCTACAGAAGATAGGTTCATTTTATGAATACCTTTGTGAAGGTGAGATGCATGCACTGTATCTTAAAGTCACAGTTCACAACTTGTGTTGAGTACGCAAAATATTTTATTAATGTTTAAATCTTAAAGGAATGGCTCACCCCTTAAACTTAAATTCAGTCATTCTTTTTTTCTGCTGCTGAATGCTTGTATGATCATAGTCTACTCTATGTGACGTCTCTACCAACACATTTAATGTAGCAATGGGTAGAAAAACATAAAAATTCACACCTGGCAATTGATTATGGGAATTGAAGTAAACTGTTTCAAAACAGTAGTTTCCTGCAAGTGCAGATGTAGACATGTAGATTATTAGTGTATTGAGCCCTGTTTGTATTAATAGCATGCAGCACACTGGTCTACAATGGGATTTGGCACCCAGAGTTAAGTGCATTCAAGCATATACTGTCAACTTTTATTTAACTTTTAACAATTATGTTTGGTATTATTTTGTAGGAGCCATATTTCATTTCTGTTTTCAGCCCACATACAACCATATTTTTAATGTTTAAAGCACACTGACCACAGCAATTTTTGTAGTGACATACTAATTGAACACGTTACATTTGCAAAGACCCATTTTGGTCACTGGGTCGATGAATCAAATGATAATGAATCTATATATACTCATTAAAACAATATCGAGGACAGTGCTAAAATGTAGATCATTAACAGAAATAACACAAAGAAAAAGAAAACCATCAAATTTTTGCTGGATACACCACAAACTTACACTGCTAACTTTGAGGTATAAAGCACACACAGTCTAGTCTTAACTGAATAGTTTGACCCAGACTGTAAACAAACATTAAACTTGTAATTTTTTCAATAGATATTATGAGCACTCTGGGTTTAAAGATATATTGTATTGGTTATCGTCATAGAAAATCAATCAAATATATTACAGATATCTAATACATCTAGTGGACTCTCAATAGTTCTCCTGCAATCAAAAGTGCCTTCAAATCTGGTTGGGGAAAATTTGGTATATATTATTCAAAAACATTTACCTAACAGTTAAAACAGGTACAGATAATTTATGGTTAACCTCTATGTTTTAAATAAGCAAAACACAACACTTGTTTAACTTGCACAGGATGGACCCAGGATTCCAGTGGCAATGAGGATCAGCTGATTACACTGCAGCTCACACCCTGCGAGGCGAGATCCACGGAGGAGCAAGTGGAGCAGCCGGAATCCACAGAGGGGCAAGTGGAGCAGCCGGAATCCACAGAGGGGCAAGTGGAGCAGCCGGAATCCACAGAGGGGCAAGTGGAGCAGCCGGAATCCACAGAGGGGCAAGGTAATTAGAACAAATTTAAAGAGTTACAGTTTATATTTGTAAAGGCCAAAAGTGAAACTTTTGACTTGACTTCCAGTGTTTTTCCCCCATAGAGCTTGATGCAGGTTAGGGCTCTTTTCAACGAAATGAACTCAAACACACCATGCTATAACTTTTTTGCTGCTTGATAAAGTAAAACTCACTAGGTGATGATACACAGGGCAACTTTTTGAGCAATGTTGCTGGGCAATCTTGCCGAGGGATTATTCCTTGGGCACTTTCACATTGAAAATGGGCAACACATTTCTATCTGGATAATTTAGATGGGTTGTGGGCCCTGTGTCTCATCTGGTTGCCCGTTGACGGCAACATTGCTCAAAAAGTTGCCCTGTGTATCATCACCTACAGGGTTCTCATTTTCAATGGATAATCTGCTAGAAAAGTTGATCTGATATTACATAATTAGATAGATGATAGGTCTATCTGATTCTGTACTAGGGCTGTTGGAAGGAATTTTGTGAGTCTATTATAAATCTAAAAGTAAAATAAGTACTACTAATCAAATGCTGAAATTACTAGGCCAAATTTTATTATTAAAGATATTAGGATAAATTGAATATTCAAAATAATTGGGAATGTCAGTGTCCCATGAACACTGAACTTAACCATTCTCCCACCCCTTGCGTTCCCTGAACAACTCAGCGCAGGATCAGTGCTTGTTGAAACAAATTAGGATTATCACAAACAGGATGGACCTAAACGAGAAAATGAAACACGTGGAGTTAATGGAGCAACCTTAATTCAATCGCAATAAGAATGCATATACTTTACACCTATTAATACATGTACTGCCACACTTGTGCGATGTTGTGATCTTCCAGTATTTTAAATAATAAGTTAAAGATTTATTTGGTATATGAGTTATTTTCTTTCTCCAAACCCACAGCTGTCTTCACAGGGTCAGCCAGGGGCACAGTCGCAAATCGGAAAAAAAAAAAGTCAGGTATGTAAATGTTTGTCCGTCCTTCGGATGAGACGTTAAACTGAGGTCCTGACTCTGTGGTTATTAAAAATCCCAGGGTGTCCTTCGAAAAAGTAGGGTGCGGTGGGGTGTAGGGGTGTAACCCCGGCATCCTGGCCAAATTTGCCCCTTGGCCTCTGTCCATCATGGCCTCCTAATCATTCCCATATATATATATATATACACACTGATTGGCTTCATCACTGTCTCCTCTCCACCAGTAAGCTGGTGTGTGGTGGTCGTTCTGGCGCAATAGAGTGCCGAAGTTATGACGTCACTTTATAGGCCAAAACGTGGAAGTGAGTTAGCATTTTAGCACCTCCGGTTCCCTCGCCCTAAAGTCTATGGGTTTTTTTAATGGGTTTTTGCTAAATCGCCTGAAATAAGGTCTGTGTTTAACAAAGCCTCTAAATATTTTCACGTTTTGATCTATGACATAAAACACACCAGTTATAACCTGCTTGTGTTTTTTTAAACTTTATTGTGTCTTTAAAATATCTGACGGCTTTATTTAGGCTTCAAAATGTATACATTTTGGATGAACTTGTAAAGATTATCTTGATAGGCAAAATGTGTAAGGGTCACAACTCTTTGTTGAACACAGATCTTATTTTTGGGGATTTTCCAAAAGTCTATGGGGAAAATGCATAGCTTTTCGATCGAGGGAACCCATGCGCCGCTAGCTTCCGAGTTGTCCTACAAAATGACGTCATAACTTCGGCACTCTATATAGCTCCCGTCGCATCATCCAAGTGGATGCTGCACATTGTTGGTGGTTGAGGAGATCCCCCCTTCTATGTAAAGCGCTTTGAGTACCCAGAAAAGTGCTATATAAATGTAATGAATTATTATTATTATTATTAGGGTAATTATTGGTGGTTCTGATAACTGTTACCATAGCTTGGTAACTATGAAACTCATTAGTCAAGCAGATTCTCTAATAAGTAAATTAATTACTTAGGCCTAAATAGAATTTAAAGGGGACCTATTATGCTAATTTCCAGTTCTATATTTTTATTCTGATACTCCACTAGTGTAGCTTTGCATGATCCTAAAAAAGTCCTTATTTATCTTAAACTGGTCCTTTATGCAGACCCTGTCTGAAACAGGTCATTTTAGATGGAGTATTCTATAAGCCTACTATGATTACTATTTTCCAATGAGCCTGCATGTGATGTAAAATCTGGAGCTAAATTAAACAGTGAGTGGATATATGACTGGACTGTAATCTTATATCCCACAGGGGGACCAAGGCAAATGCCTGAAAGGAAAAGGCCACAAAAGAGTAAGTGCATGTAAATGCAATGATTCATACTTTGCTAAACATTGCAACTTAACCCCTGTTAATTCGCTTCAGTTCAATTGCTTATTTTTTTAACTACTACAACAGACAATTTCCGGTAGTCACAATTTTATTTATTTAATGAATTATTTAGAAAACGCTTTTATCCAAAGTGACTTACAAATAAATACAATATTTACAGTACAAGCAGTCAAATCAACAACAGGGCAACAATAATGTATGTTGTGACCTAAATGTTGTGACCAGTCCAGCTAGTCCAGCATAGCACATGTAACCATGATTATTCATAAAAGATATAGAATGATTAGTATTATTGAGATTATTACAATTGACAAGCTATAAAATCCAACAGGCTTAATTAGTCAAATTTGACCAAAATGCATTGCCAAGTAGTAGAAGAAGCAGCAGTGGAGTATTCTTAGTTGCGAGCTGTGGCTTAGCAGTAGTATGGTTATTCAAGCAAGCATACCACATTGGAACCGAGAGTAATTTGGTTCCATGGTACATGTTTTGATTAGTGATAAACATCACTTGTCTTCCTTGCAAGTCTGGTCACTACTTAAGTCTTCATAGTTGTGTTTATTTTGTTCCTAATCTAACTATCTAAGAAATATTTGAAATGTGTTTTTGATGTTCACAGATTGCTCCTACCACACTCGCCTAGAGGCTTTCCCCATCAGGAGTGTAGTAAGAGAAAGAGTGAGAAAGGTTAGACAGTCATAAAGGAACTGCAGAGTGTAGGCAGTATGCAGAGTGTAATATAGGATTTAGAAACTTCTGTGTGTTTTGGCAAATACATATTATACATACCATAATTGTTAGGTAGATACTTTTTATGTGTTCAGTCTTTTTGAATTACAGTTTATGAAGGAGTGTCTTCTGAAAATCAATGAAACTCAATGCCTATAATCGGACATAATAGCCTTATGCTAAGAATGGAGTTTATTTTTTGTCTTTTCTTACATTAGGGCAAAGCAGAAATGCTGGTTGACTGGGAGCCCTGTCCAGTATGGTATGTATTATTCTGTTCTTCTGCTTTATGAATTAATGCATACATTATTTATTTACTTAAACTTTTTTTTTTTTTTTTTGCTACAATTAAGTATAACAGTTTCATTTTCCATCTATGAAGGACCACCGCCATTAATGCATGCATGAAGGAGGTGGTCCTTCATAGACGGAAAATGAAACTTATACTTATAAAAGACATGTTCGGTAATGTTTTAAGTTTATTGGAAACCCCAACCAGTAACAGAAAAAAAATCCCTTCTGTTTTTAGTGGTGAGCAGTGGGCCCAGTCCTGGCAGCCAAAGGATTCACTCCAAAATAATGAAAATAAATAAAGTGTATATTTAGAACTCCATTTTGGTTTCAGGCTATTTATTAAATTGTTTCTGTGCTGCATTTGAAGTCATATCTCATCTTTCTGTAGTAGTGAAAGGGGAACATCTCCAAGAATATGACCTGGAGTTTAATCTCAAAAGGGAATGTACTAGAAATGTACTTAATCCAACTGAATTTTCTTTTTCAGATGTTATTCAAAAGCATGTTTCATATTTCATGAATGATTATAAATTGCACTGTTATTTTATTACAGTTGACGTGTAATTTGATTTCAGCCTTATGGCTTGTTTGACATGAAGCTAAAATATGAAGTTCAACAAATAAGACTGTCCTTCTTTATACTCGCACATTATATCATATATTTTACATTGTCTCTCTCACTCTCTTCTACTCCAAACTCATCAGCTGACTGGGTGTTTTATGTCTTAAACCAAATGTATTTTCATCTCAACCCTCTTGAGCCAATCGTGTCATACAGTAGGTCCCTCCACTGTGGTCATCAGGAGAAGAGCTCCACATTCATCCAGATCTCAGCATTGCTACTCACCCCTTCACCACCACCAGTGTCGGCTCCTTTCATATCATGCATTTCTCTTAAAAGAATGATGTCTTGATGTGGTCCAATTGCCAAAGACTATATAGTTTTAATTTGTTATGCACCTTGTCAATAAATTTATTTGATCATTCTTTAAGCCTCTAGTGAGTAATTAAGCAATAAATAAGCATTTGGCATATTTCCACTTATATTTTTGTGAAAGAACACAAATACACTACAATAACACTTGCAAAAGATGATCATTTTTGTTTTACTTTTCCATACATACATTTAATTCAAAACAATATGAGGATGAAGTGGTTGAGACAAAATAAACAGACTACATTAAGCATATTTATATGTGAAATTTGTTTAACTTTACAAGTGGATTCTTTTTTAATTAAAATTTAGGTTAGCATATATAATTTAATCAGGGCTCTCAAGTTTTATAAAAAAATTGGAGTGAGGTTACATTTGTTAGGGGAGGAGCCACTCACATATTTGAAACAGTGGCCCCAAGTTTTTACTTGCAATTCAATTTTATCTATTGTTCTTGACAAACAAATTATAGCAATTGGTAAATCTGATAAACAGACCAATTCATCCAAATAAAATAAATGATTTTATCTTCTAAACAGTTTTTGTCACTAGTTAAAAAGCCAAATATTGATTTATTGAGAAGGTCTTGATCTGGAGAGTAGCATTTCACACATTTTGGAATTCTTTAATATTATATTGTTTGTATACTTATTGCATCTAATGCTGACATATTTATAAGTGGCAGTTTATTACATTCATCAGTTGGTAAAACAAACATTTGCAGGCCATAATTAAATAAATAAACATAATAAGTCGCTCTTTGGGGTAGCATAACTCCCGTCGACAATCTTGAATTCATGTCTACTGTAGGCCTACCAGCTAAAACCACAGATTTGAAGTCTTGGCGATTTTTTTTTTCATCCTAATCATATATAAATATAGCATAATGTATGTTTCGGCTGTATAATGTATGCTTCATAATATAGAATAGTAAAGACACATTTTTATAACATTATTCCTGGTCGGGAAACCAGAAGAACTACAAGTATGGTGACTGATTTGTACATTTTGTAAGTTCAATGGCGCGTCTCTCATGGGAATTGTAGTTTATACAGTTTTTTTCCCAACTGCTTACACACAAAATCTTTTTTGTCACACGATTTTTTGAAACCTTTCACTCAAAGTGCAAAACTGCACACCACATCTCCAAAAACAATAAACTATTTCTCAGCCTTTGACTCAGTTTTCAATTGCATAAAACACTTTTTTCAAAACACTAGGCTACACAATTTTGTGTGTGCAGTTTTGGGAAAGTTTTGAAAAAAGGTGACATAGTTTTGAAAATGTGTGCAAGCAGTTGGAAAAAAACTGTAAATAGTGTACATTGAAGACGGCCCTGATTGTTCTACAACTACAATAACAGTCGAATATACTCAATGACCTGATAGCGATTTTTTTTTCATCTTGATCATTTAAATATAGTATAATGTATATTTTAACTGTAGGTGATTGTTGATATATATAGTAAAGCTACAATTTTATAACCCTAAAACTAACCCTACTCTGGAAACTGGAAGAACTTCAAGTATGGACGCTGATTTGTACGCTTAGTAACAAGTTCAATGGCACGTCTCTACAGGGGGGAGCGTGCCTATGTTCCCACAGCCCTATGTTCCCAGAGCCCTAAGTTCCCACAGCTCTTTGTTCCTACAGAGGGTTAGGGTAACCCTAAACCTAACCCTAACTAGCTGTAGCAGTGTAGAATAGCTGTAGTGTAGACTAGCTGTAGTAGTATAGACTAGCTGTTGAAATTATAGGGAAATTTATGAACACAATACTCAATTTTGAAAATGTTCTAGAAATGTGGGATCACAGAGTTCCTGACAGATTTCTCCCGACCTTTTGGTGACTTGGCGCTTCTTGCTTACAGTAACTGCTTGGGGGACAGGGGATGGTTAAATGTGGTAAGAAAATGACTTGACTTAGAGTTTCATTTTTAGAAAAATCTTTGAAATTAGACAAATATAGAGAGAACATAGGGCTGTGGGAACATAGAACCTAATTTTCAAAATTTTCAGTAAAAGAAAATTCTCAGAAATGTGGGAACATAGGGCAGAGGGAACATAGGGCCATGGTAACTTAGAGCTGTGGGAACAGAGGGATGACCCCAACTAGGGAGCTGGCACAAATCTCATCTGAGACTGCTGTCTCTTTGCCCTCCCCCTCTCATCTTGTCAGTTTCATCGATCTGTTGAAGGTTCTGATTGCTGTGTGATCAGTTTTGACTCTTTGTGTAGTGCTTTCTAAATTACAACATTGTGTAGGCAATGATAAATGGATATGTGTGTAAAGTTTTGCAGTGAAAGTTTAACAAATCTGACTCATGTGTCAAAACTGGGGAGTAGTGTTTATAGTTTGAGGAAAAGGGTATGCTTTTTGATAAACGGTGTTGCGTTTTTGAAATTTGAGTTCAAATCCATAGTTATAGTGTTTCAGCATTAGAGAAAAACTGTAACAGATACACATTACTTATTATGATAGATCTTGTTTAATTACAAACAAGGTTGATTGTTTGAAAATAAGTAAAAAGACATGCATTAAAGTAATTAATGAATAATGCAGTTTGATGTTAAACAGAGTTTAAACTGTTAAACAGTTTATCTGTAAACAAGATTCCACAGTGTGATGTTTTTTTTATCAACTATAAAAATATAAAATATTGTTTTTCAATAAAGTATGAAAAATTAAAAACAAAATATTAATCTTTGGAAATACTTTATTTCTCGTCTTTCTCAACAATACCAGTGAAAATACACCAAATGCATATTTGTCAAAGCCATAAGGCTGCATTTAAAAACATTGGACTGAGGTTAAATTCACTTGCAAAAACCTCCAGCAGAACAAAGAATTAAGTCATCTGTAATAATATACAATATAAAGTATAATCATAAAATAAAAAACGGTGTATTTTTCTGTTACATACTATAATGCATCTTTGCAGTAACAAAGTTACACAACAGGTATATACACTCAATCAAGTAGTGATCCATAGGCAGCCTCCTCTGGGGAAAAACAAAATGACATAGACTGACACAGACACTGCTGCTGCACCGCAGAATAAGTGAATATTGAGATATGCAATCAAGAATGAGTTTTCACATTAAGTCCTAAATGTGATGATAGAGGAATTGTCATGAGGTCATCATGTGCTTACAAGATTTCATGGCAATCTGCCCAATTAGACTATTCAATTTTACATTCTGGTCTAATGATTTTGCTACAGGGAATGTCATAAGGTCAACATAACATGATTCATTGCTCAGCAAATTACAGAAATCGGTTCATAACATTTGTTGTATGCAAGTCAAAAGTTTGGCCTAACCTTGGTGCAAAAGGAAAGGTTACAGGGTCACCACAATTAAGGGGAGTCTCTCTTAAAAGAGTATACACTACCCTAATATCATATGAGCCCAGTAATTACATCTGGTAATATCATACATGCAAAGTTAACATTTAACAAGATTAGTGCACTTATACTGAGAGGTTTGTGCATTTTCAACGAACTGTGCAATGTGCTTACTAAATTACTTGGAAAATCTAAAAGACACAGTTTGAATTTCCAAAAAGATTTTGATGTGGTTAATCAATCAGCATAATAATAATACACGGATATAGGGCAAGTCCATTTCCTTCAACATAGTCCTTCGTGCAGCTTCCATCTGGGGAAACACAGAAAAACAAAAAAGCAAGAATTAGGATAAGAGTAGGGATGGGAATTGATAAGAATTTAACGATTCCGATTCCATTATCGATATTGCTTATCGATTCGATTCCTTATCGATTCTCATTGGGTGAGGGAATAAGTACAAATTGTTTGTTTGTATTAACTCGCTTTAATATCTGATCAGAAGACAAAGCACAGAGTATTAGGGTGTGAACCTACACTGGTCTCACGGTTCGGTTCATTACGATTATCATGTCATCGATTCAGTTCAATTCGATATCTCGATGCATTACGATGCACTGCATCATCAATTTTCAATTTTACTTCAAAAGTGATGTGTGCGTGCGTGTGCGTGTTCGCCTGTTCGGGAAGTCGCAGTGACAGAAACAGAGACATTCCAGTTTAAGTTTCATGGGACTAAAGTCTGTTTATGCCATTAAGAAAATGAAATTCTGCCAATTTTTGTTTAAAAAAAGTGTTCATTTAAAAGCAGCGCTCATTCATCATCAGTGTATGTTACACTGTTGCTGTGTGGCCAAATGTTTCTGCATAGCCTATTGGATGTAGTTCCCCCTTTTGACGAAATGGAAATTTTACACGTGTTGCAAGTGACCGTATTGTTATGAGGCGCCGTCATCCTTTCATGTGCGCGAGTTTGTGTGTGCTCGCGTCTCATATGAGTATGTGCGTGGAGAGTTTGTGTGTGCGCGCGCGCCTCATATGAGTATGTGCGTGGAGAGTTTGTGTGTGCTCGCGTCTCATACGAGTATGCGCGTGGAGAGTTTGTGTGCGCGCGCGTCTCATATGAGTATGTGCGTGGAGAGTTTGTGTGTGTGCGCGCGTCTCATACGAGTATGTGCGTGGAGAGTGTGTGTGTGCGCGCGCGTCTCATACGAGTATGTGCCTGGAGTTCCGCACATCTCGTGTGTGTAGAGTTTGCTTGTACAGTATGTGCGTGTGCGACTTTAGGTGTGTCGTTGTGCATTTCATATGTATTTGTTTGCGCATTCAGCAGTGTATGTTTGACTACGTAGTGTATGCAAGTGTTTCATAAATGTGTGCGTGAATGAAGTTTGATTTAAGCCCTAGACGGCGCCATATTGTCGTCTTTTCGCATGAAATATAACCAAACTTTAGAGCGCTTCTGCCTCGATGCCATGTTTTCTGCGTTCTGAACCAAAACAACGCAGCGCGTGTGTGACGTCATGACACATTTGCAACGAGCGGAACCGATAAGCGGAATCGTTAAGCAGGCATGCTAACGGTTCCAAGGAATCGATTCACTAGGCACCGGTTCTGAAGAACCGGTTCTCGATTCCCATCCCTAGATAAGAGGGTGAATTTCAGCTGTTTTAGAATAAGTAAGGTGTGTAAAGCATTAATAAAATACACAAATAAATTAAGAATAACAGTAACAGGGGGTTATTCCAAAAAACAAACAAACATAATAAATAACCTAAATTGTGTTTTCCTCTTCATCCTCACTGGTGTCTGGACTACTGAGGCCACTTTGATCTTCCTCTTCAACATGTAGAAGGACAGAGGCCTCAGGACCTAAGGCAGTCTTGTACTGTTGGAGGACGACTTGGAACCTTTCTGACACCTCTGACAGTCTTCTTAAGAGACAGCAAAGTCCCTCATTTCCCTGGTCTACGTCTCAAAATACAAACGAGATTACATTAAAGACAAACTATATTAAAAGGTTGTATCAGCGATTTCAGGCCCAAACATAAATGATCACATTCATCGAATCTTTCCTAACAATCCGCTAGCTGCCCGCCCCATAAGCAAGCCGTCAAAAAAAACGTGTCTCTGTAGGCAGCCTAGGCTCTGAGATCTGCACACAAACACCACCACTCAAAACCAAAATAAATGGTGTTCCAACCAATCACCAACAGGGGCGGGTGTGGTGAGGTTTTGCGTGCAGCCGTCATAGGCAGCCGTGCACGAGCGCAAAACCTCACAACACCCGCCGTGATTGGAACACTATTTACTTTGGTTTTGAGTGGTGGTAAGCGCAATCGTTTTTGTGTGCAGATCTCAGAGCCTAGGCTGCCTACAGAGACGCGTTTTTTTTTTGACGGCTTGCTTATGGGGCGGGCAGCTAGCGGATCGTTAGGAAAGATTAGATGAATGTGATCATTTATGTTTGGGCCTGAAATCACTGATACAACCTTTAAGATGGTTTCATAAGGCCAAATAACTTAAATGGAGTAAAAAGATGTACCAATTCAAATCTACATAGCAGAATGATTGGCATTTTTATGTGTATCGCTGACATGGGACCAGGCTAGCTTCTGTATAAAACAACTTAAGGCAACATGACGGCTCACTGAGGTGACTTTATGGAGGGAGGCCCAAAGTAGCATACAGTATACTTGTCTGATAGCTGTTTTAAGTTAACAGTTTTCTTCACTACAGTTGTGCTGAAGTAACACATTGTGTTACTTGCTGACCAGCAAGGTTTTCTATGTTGACTGGAGGAGATAATAAGATTAATCTTGATGTTATGCTAACCCCATGTAGCACATCAGGACACAAATTCCAATGTTCAAATTCTTTTGTTCATTTCCGCTTTCCAGTAACAGACATAGTACAACAAATCTGCACATCTTTCAAGCAAATGTGAATCTTTATAGCCTTACTGACTTGTTACCATAGCTACAGTAACAACTTTAATCCCCATTTTATGTATATCCCAAAGGACCACGGCAAAGAGAGCCATAACCGTTCTACTCCATCCAAGTTCTGTGACTGATGTGTTTTTTTGTGTTTTTTTTAAAGACATTAGATGGACAGGGTTTTAATTAAACTTACCCTCCTCAGCCAACTTGTTCTTGAGAACCATTGCCAGGCTCTGCAACCATGTGCAGTGTTGTGCCATCTCCAACACCAAAACTCTTGTTTCCTCATGCAGTCGCCTTGTTAACATCACTTGGTCGTGCACTCGTTTCTTGATTGAAATGTTTGCTAAGAATCAATAACAGTTATATGTATACATGAGACAATCTTGCATAATCACTACAAACATTGACTTTATCAAATTGATACATAAGAAAACTGAAAATACACCATTAAACTAGATTAATATTACAACACTCAATATGTAACATGCATGCCTTAGTTCAGTATACTCTATAAAGCAGAACTGTAAATAAATTCCTGTGAAGCATCTAAAAACAAACATACCACTGCCATGAACCTCCCACGGCCATATTTGAGACGCAGTACTCTCTCCAGTTAGGGAATGCTCCACCACAGCTACGTCAATGGTTGTTGCCGATTCTAGTACAAGATCATTGTATTTCTGTATCTCCTGAAGAAGGAGTTTTTTGTCTTCTGCCAGCTTCCTTCGAAGGCGATGGCGAAACTTGCTGCTGTCTAGAAAGACAAGTACAGGGGCAGAGGTTTTTGACAGAACTCTTCAACAAGAAAAAAATGATAGCACCAAAAAATTGAAAAGCAAAGCTCCAGTTATTGAAGTATGTGAAAATTATAATGTAGACTGACATGGGAAACAAATTGTTCAGCGTCTAACATTTTGGGGGGAATCTATTTGCAGGAGTAACTAACACACTTTTCATGATTGCCTGAAAATAATAGTGCATTAATTAATTTAGAATGGGCAGTTTTGTATCTAAATACGTTCCCCTTCCACAGAGGCCGCTATGTTGCACCTCCACGTTCCTACAGTAGCCCACAACGGACAAACAAACACTGGGTTTAGATAGTACCGCACATTTTCTCGTCGGCTACCGTAGCTTGGAAAGATAGAGGTGAGGGGAGGTGGATGCAATCGTCAAACCTCACCGATAGATACCACTAAATCCTACAGACTGGTCATTTAAAGAACAGAATTCAATGATTGAGCTGAACTGTGCTACTACATTATTTGCTAATTCCATGTTGGTGGAGTAGGATGCATACAGTAGCCTGAATTTATCAACCTATTATATTATATAGTTATACCATTCTGACGGTAGAGGGTTCGCTTCCGGTGCCTCACACTAAGGTAGAGCCCCTCAATTGATTGCTGCATTCCTCTGAGTGTTGTGCATTGACTGGCACGAGATGTATCAGGTGTCTCTGTAGAAGAAATAGTGAAAGCAAATTTACTGTTAAAACACAGAACCGTTTCTCTGTTTGAATTTTATGTAAAACCTTTTAATCCAACTTATTTAAACTTTGTATGTGCACTTCCTGCAGGGAACTGGAATATAGTAATAAACCTGACATAAATGTGGCATCACATTAGATGATGATCCACCTACTATTTTTTGCTGCTCTTTAATATCAAACTTTAGATTGTAGAAAGGGATGGTTGTTTCTTTTATCTGGTCATGCTTACCACCAGTTGCCCATTCCTTTACATCAGATAGCCACTGTGACACCACTTCATCTGTGCAATCTAGCTCCGTTTTTAGGTCAGCTAGCCTTGCAGTCTCATCCTGGAGTCTCTGACAAGTCTGATGAACAGTGTTACACAATAATCAGGATTAAAACTTTGTATGATTAACAACAGGCCAAGTAAACACAAAAGGACACACAACAATTAATATGAGACTTACCTTCACATATCTTGTGGAAAGTGCCTGATGTAAAGAGAGATTTTTTTTCTCGTTCCACCCCATTGCATGCAATGTAAGCATGTCCACCCGTGCTGTTGAAAGCAAATAATGAGGTTATGATGATCAATCTAAAAAAAAAGTATACATGAATATTGCAAACTCCGATCACCTGCTTTGGACATGTATTTGGTTGTCAGGGCACAACGTGAGAGGTAGCTGTTCACTTGCTCCACCTCCTCACCAGCGGTTGTCCCTGCTCCTTCCTGGTTCCTGCCACTCCAATTAATCTTTTAGTAAAGGGTGGAAGACATTCAATTTAATTTTATTTATATAGCCCAATATCACAAACCACAATTTGCATCAAAGGGCATTACATTCCATGCAAGAAATGGTTATGCAAAAAGACAAGATAATATAGTGTAGCTTAACTTATTTCATATTATTAATGTGCTTGTAAATATTACAAATGTACATATGATGCCAAAATATTATACACACCTCACACTTAGTAGCATGGGCTCGAGCATGCATTACACTGAGAAAGGGTTTCATAGTGGTCAGTTCCTGAAGAGCAGGAAGGACACTAGCAACTTTCTCCAGGTATGGCCAGTATTTGCATGCCACGTCCATTGCGAAGAATTGTGCCTTGGCTGGCATGAGCTCCTTCTGAAGGTACAGAGGGTAGGCAAATATCTCCCCCCTGTACATATTAAGGGCTTTCAGAAGGAACCCATGGCGGCACACAGCAACCTCCATCCCCTCTTCATCCAATTTTGAAGCCCTCCTTGAAGTCTCCCTCGCTGCTGTCCACTGGGAGTCCCCACATGTGCCTCTTCCCTGTGTCTATGACACACAAAACAAACATGACAAATCAAATAAAAGCAATATTGTCAATCAATATATGGCATTTATTTTCTTAATTTGATTTTGTAATTGGTAGGCAGGAGTAATTGAAGTGGGGGTTACGTTTATTATTGTAACAACTATTTTGTCAACTTGCATTTTTCACTGCTTTCTGTATGGTGTCGACAAAACTAGACACCGTACTGTCTTCAGCCACAAAGAGCCCCTCAAAAAAGCCAGGATCATCAGAGCTGAGGAAGAAAGAAAAATAGAAAATCCATTCATGAAATATATGAAGTAAGAAAATAAATCAATAAAAAGACTAGAAGAAAGATCACCTTCCGTTTCGGCGAAAGCGATATAGCTTTCTATTTCCATCTGCTGAAACAGCCAACATTTCCGGCGTGCAGGCTGGGCAGGTGAAAGGAGCACTACAGCAGAGCTGGTCTTCCTCATATGATGCATATGAAAGCTCTAAGAAGCTGCGCTGCAGTGCATCACCGTTGATAGGTCCAGACTGGAAAATATATAGAATGAAATAGTATTTTGATATTGTCTGCTTATTAATTTTTTTTTATAAAATGGTAATTACATTTACACTTACTCTTCCTCCACACTTAGTGCGATGTTCCAGCAGCTTTGCAAAGGCTTGTCTGGAGAATCCCGGAGATATGATCTTGAGTTCCTGAAGGGAGCTCAGGAGGTCCAGTGTATAAAGTGTGGAATTGGTGACGGAGGCTGGCCAATATCCACTTCTTAGGAGGTCTTTAAAGTCAGGGGTCCACTGCTGCTGGCATGTTTGACATTCATACAGTGGCTGATGCAAGTCAAAACGCCCTTGGAACAAAAAAACAAATTAATATAAATATATATAAAATACACACTTACCACATACTTAACTTTACAACACTTAGTTCATTATGCACATTGTGAATGGTTGAGAGACTGTCACGTTACGTTAAATAGAACCCAAGCGCAGACAGTAACTTTATAAAACACGGTTTATTTACAACCAGAAAACAAAAGCCCACGATGGGGCAAACAAACAGTAACTGAAACAATAACTAGACTTGACAATAAAACAGACCTGGAACCTTCACAAACAGATCACAATACTCACAGGATCGAATATTAACAAGACAAAACAGCACTGAGGAACAAAAATCGGGAGCTTACATAGAACACATAATCACAAAGACACAGGTGACACCGATGAACATCAATACTAATGAGGGAACAAGGGGCGTGGTAAGGACACATGATCACAATCACAGGTGACACTGATACAACATTAACAAGGAAACGAGGTAAAACACAAGACAATGCAAACACATAGCCCAAAACAACTGGCCATGTGTTTGCACACAAAACACGAGACAAATACATGACAGAGACATTGCACAAGTTCCTATAATCCCACATTTATATTTTCTAATTCACTAAATTCCACACTGCTGTGTTGATTGGACATCATGCTGGAAAGATGCTAATTTTTTTATTTGTGGAGGACAAAAACAAAACAAAAAAACATCTGTCTTTGTTTCAGTTAATAACAATACCATGTGCTATTCCATATGTTCTGACACTTCTGCAATTGTAAGCACAATGCCACAGCACACTAGTGTGAAAAACATCAAATTATATATATATATATTTTTTATACCATTGATGGTAATTAAAATCACTGGTTTGCCTGGTAACACAGTGAAATTTGTGCCTCCACAGGAGCAGTCTGGCACCTTCACAGTTGGCAAAATGCAAGCTGGCAAAAATAAGGAAAACAAATAATTTAGATGATCTGTAACTGTCTGCAGACATACATTGAACAGCAAAATTAAAGCTTTCTTGAGAACGTACCTTGCTCATGGGTGCAATATCCATCTTCCCCTTTAATGATGCATGTGGTTGGAGGAATGGCTTCAAAAAAACCACGAATCACGCATTCCCTGTTGTGGAGTGGCTGTTTTTTGTGATGCAATACATCACAGTCCCCACAGAACCACTCCTCAGGAAGACACTCTCTGCACCTAGGGAGAAAAGAAAACAATATTATAATATAATACATTATTTCAGGTGAATAACTCATATAAAGTACTGTATACTCTATTTAAGCTATTCCAGGTTTGATTTAATTGTAAAGGATTGCATAGTGGCTCAGTGTTTAGCACTGTCACCTCACAGCAAGAAGGTCCTAGATTTACTTTTCTCATTAATGTGTTTTTCATCTGGGTATCTAAGTCTTCTCCCATCCCAAAAGACATGTATCTTAGCCTATAAAGCAGGGCACTCAGCAAACCTACCCTGGGTAATTTAAGTTTGGTATTAATGAAAACCAACCTAATAACAGCAGGCTCGTTGCAAAGGCAACACAGGGGATGACCAACAGCCTCTTTTGAAATAAGGCATTTTAGGTGGTATGGCCTTGCTTCTTTCCAGCGCTCTGAGGCTTTCTGCTGCCGAAAAGACCATGATGATGCAGAGCTACTTTGAGGCTGAGCAGCAGAAGGACATGACGCCAAAATATCAGAGAGCCTCTCCATATTTTTTTCTGTAAAGAAAATCCAAAAATAAAGCTGTAAGGGATCATTCACTATAGATAAGGAACAATTAAAAGTCAACTGATCAGTATCAGAATGAACACTTTTTTTATACTGTACATTCATAAATTCATCACTGTGAATTACCAAATTCCTCTTGAGGATGTAGTCTTGTTGAGGTTGCAGTAAGTGGAACCTCCACACTGGATGACAGGGAGCACTCAACCGTGGGGTATGTGGCTGTAAAACAAAACATAGAAGAATAAGAACAAGTTAGGCTATCACACTCTATTCTTGTTCTTCTTTTCAAACTATATACTAAACAATTTATGAAATCAGACATATTTTTGTTAAGTACTTGGTAGTGTCTTCTACAATAGTGTCACTGAAAGGTTTATCTACTTTTTAATGTCTTTTTAGATATTTGAATATTTTAAACTCTCAATAAACAATTACATTGTTCTATTTTGAGTTGGTCCAACATTGTCATAGTAAATTCCTACAAATGTCAAATAATTCAGATATAACCTGTAGCGGAGGCTTGGCGTCGCCCTCCTCGCCTCCCCCTCGGCTTACCACGTCCTACAGAGTCCCTTTTAGAGGTGTGTGGAGGGTCTCGTACACGTTTCCTCTCATCAGCTGCTCTCTGTGTATTGGAGTTAATATTTCTTGTAAGACTGATGTTGATAAAAGTACGGTAACCAAAAGGCAGGTAACTTGTGAAAGGAAAACACAACATAGGGTGTTAGTAAGGTGTTGAACAGCTTAAATGAGCCTTGGAATAGATTCTCAAGTCTCTGTAACTCAGAGGGATGGAACTGCATATACTATTATTATTAGTATTATTATATTCCCTTATTAACACATGTCACAGAGCATGGCAGGATGCATCATGCAATATACCTGTATTAAATCTTCTGCACTCATCATTCTTACATATTCCTCATCACGTTTTACTTTAATTTGTTATGTTTGTTATAAAATGATTGAGGTGTACAAAAACTCTAACCTTGGCTTCAGCTAGAATGTGTTCATGTTTCAGCTCCAGAGCCATGCGTCTCCCCTCTTGGTAGTGTGGATCCTTTGAATCAAGTTTATGCTTGGTGGCCATTGCAATGCAGTCAGATACAGACAGACAGTCAGATACAGACAGACAGACAGTCAGATACAGACAGACAGACAGTCAGATACAGACAGACAGACTGACAAAGATGGGTGAGACAGACAAGTAGACAAAGACAGACAGGGAGGAAAGAAAGAGCAATAGATAAAGACTGTGAGATAGATAAAGATTGAAGAGATGGACAGAAATATAGATAGTGAGAGAACAGAGAGGATGTAAGATATAGAAAATAATGAAGAGATAGAGGTTGGCTCTTAAAAGTGCCTTTGGGTTTTGAAAATCAGGTTCGGATAGGTTCGACAGGTGATATGTTTGACAGGATCTGCAGGGAGAACAACAGAAAATGTTAATTATGTAGTGTTATGTTGATATAAGATTTAAAAAGTGTACCCTAATATAGTGAGTGATTCCCATTTTCTAATAAATGCTTAGGATAAATAAATACAGATTCACGTTGTTCCTATTTCCTGTGCTACTTTTTTAATGGCGCATAACATGTGTCTAGGGTTCAGTGTGTGTTCATATGTGCAGTATAACGTTAGACCAAGTGATAATATTGTTATTACTGACACATTACAGTGAAAAAAAGCATGTGATGTATATATATATATGTGTGTGTGTGTATATGCATATATATATATACTTATATATATCACATGTTTTTTTTATGTAAATACTCATTATATATATATATATATATATATATATATATATATATATATATATATATATACACACATCTAGAACCTATATCTAGGCCTAGAAAATGTTTTTTTATAAACACGTAATTTTATTAATTTTGGACGTGTAAATGCTCATGAATTCATTTTGCTTATTAGACTATTGTAAGCGACTTACCGTGGTGGAATCGCGCTGGGCAATGGTTTCTGCGATGGTCGCACACAGTGACGTATTGCACAAAATTGCGCCAAAATGTCGAAATAATTAAAAAGTACAGTCTTAATATTTTATATCCGTGCTCAAAATTTTAAAGGGGTCAGCGTAAATGTCCAAGTGAAGGAACACGAGTATGTAGCCATTACATTTAAACACATATCACTTCCCAGAATGCATCCATCTCTTTGCCAAAGGATATGTCCATATAAAGCAATAAACATTTCTGCAGTAGGCTATATAATTAATTTATTACAACTTCATAATCAGTATTGAGATGAAAGTTCTATAAAAGTAGGCTATTCTGTTTTTTAATTTTTTTGGCGCAAAAAAAAAAAGCAAAGTAGGCTCACTATAAGCCATTGCAAATTGAAATACCATCGACAATTATAAAATATCCCACAATAAAATAAGGCATGTTTTAAGCATATAGAATATGCAGTCCTGTAATTATGTAATTTTAATCAACATTTGATTAGTAGCCCAAAATTAAAGACGGCTTTGAAATACATTAGATTGAAATTCGTGTTGTGTGGCACGAAAAAAAGAAGGAAATTCGTGCTGAAGGACACGAATCAATTCGTGTTGAGTAGCCAACCGAATATAAAGCAATACAACAAGGATTAAAATCTCCTGATTAAATGTTGAGTAATGTAGCCCTTAAAGTTTGCAAAAGGAATAGCCTAACATTTGAGGATAAAACAATAGTGTGCTCTCGAAAGAAAGACGTGGTGCATACGCCCCATTGAAATACATTAGATTGAAAGTCGTGCTGAGTGACACGAAAAAAGAAGAAAATTCGTGCCCATAGACACGAATCAATAGATTCATGTTGAGTAACCTACCGAATATAAAGCAATACAAACGAGGATTAAAATCACCTGATTAAATGTTGAGTAGCTAATGTAGCCCTTAAAGTTTGCAAAAGGAATAGCCTAACATTTGAGGAAAAAACAATAGTGTGCTCTCGAAAGAAAGACGTGGTGCATTCGCCCCATTGAAATACATTAGATTGAAAGTCGTGCTGAGTGACACGAAAAAAGAAGAAAATTCGTGCCCATAGACACGAATCAATAGATTCATGTTGAGTAACCTACCGAATATAAAGCAATACAAACGAGGATTAAAATCACCTGATTAAATGTTGAGTAGCTAATGTAGCCCTTAAAGTTTGCAAAAGGAATAGCCTAACATTTGAGGAAAAAACAATAGTGCTCTCGAAAGAAAGACGTGGTGCATACGCCCCATTGAAATACATTAGATTGAAATTCGTGTTGTGTGGCACGAAAAAAAGAAGGAAATTCGTGCTGAAGGACACGAATCAATTCGTGTTGAGTAGCCAACCGAATATATAGCAATACAACAAGGATTACAATCTCCTGATTAAATGTTGAGTAATGTAAAGTTTGCAAAAGGAATAGCCTAACATTTGAGGATAAAACAATAGTGTGCTCTCGAAAGAAAGACGTGGTGCATACGCCCTATTGAAATACATTAGATTGAAAGTCGTGCTGAGTGACACGAAAAAAGAAGAAGAAAATTCGTGCCCATAGACACGAATCAATAGATTCATGTTGAGTAACCTACCGAATATAAAGCAATAAAAACGAGGATTAAAATCACCTGATTAAATGTTGAGTAATGTAGCCCTTAAAGTTTACAAAATGAATAACAATTGTGAAAAAACAATAGTGTGCTCTCGGAAGAAAGACATGGTGAAGGCACGAAAAATACGTCCCATTGAAATACATTGAAAGTCGTGCTGAGTGGCACGAAAAAAAGAAGGATATTTGTGCCCTTTGGACACGAATAAATAGATTAATGTTGAGTAGCCTACCGGATATAAAGCAATAAAAACGAGGATTAAAATCTATTGATTAAATGTTGAGTAATGTAGCTCTTAAGTTTGCAAAATGAATAACAATTGAGAAAAAAACAATACTGTGCTCTCGAAAGAAAAACGTGGTGCAGGCACGAAAAATACGTCCCATTGAAATACATTAGATTGAAAGTCGTGCTGAGTGACACGAAAAAATGGGGAAACTCGTGTCCATGAACACGAATCAATAGATTAAATTTCGTGACTATGTCACGAACTGCCGTGAGACTGGGTTGAAAATTAATGACATCGACGGTGCGGGCTATTTTGATTCCCATCATTGTTATTTTAATATAATTCACAAATTAGTAATACGTTTGAACTGTTTATTTTACAGTATAGGCTATTCTAAATAGCCTAGGCTATAGTTTAGCCACAGACACACACACAAATTCGTATATCCAAATGCATGTTTATTATCTTTGCTCAGCAACGACCATCCCTGCTTGATCTGTTGAAGACTTTTGACATGTCAAGTACCTCTCCCTTTCCCCTATTGTGTAACATTATGCAAAAATTGTTCAGAAGTTTGAAAACAGTACAAATTCACCTCAAAGCAATTTTTAAAGCCCCAGCAATTCTCTTCAGAACAGTTTCACCATCCATTTGGGCTGCATATTTGCATTTTTTTATACCAAAAACAAGTATTGGAGTGTTATTTCTGAGATCTCTTGATTATTTGGACAGCATATAGCCTACTCCGGGGTGTGAGCAGGTAAAACCAGTTCCACAAGTTGAGGGACAAACATTGTTTTTGGTTTGGGGAGACATGAAGCTTCCAGCCCTCATGCTCTAATGATTCAGGTGACAAGAAATAAAACATATTGCTGAGTATTGAATATATTTCCTGGCCATAATATATCTATACAGACCTCATTAAATACTTATACTTATAAATATATTTGTATTAATGTGTGGGTGTGTGTGTCTTTGTGTATTGTGTGTCTTTTTTGTCTAATTTGTTCATTTGATAGCTCTTTACTATGTCTAATTAGAAGTTACTGTTTGGGTAAAATAAAAAATGGTGATGGATAAAATACTCTCAAATAAAGGGTTAAAAATAGCTCATTTGAATATTTGTAGTTTGCGAAATAAGATGCAGGATATTACTGGAATTTTGGAAAATAATAATTTGCATATTTTGGCAATATCTGAGACGCATCTAGATGCAACCATAGAGGACTCCCTTTTGTATGTAAATGGATACCTATTAAATAGATATGACAGAAATATATATGGAGGAGGAGTGGCTTTTTATGTTCAGGATCATATACCAGTAAAGACTGGACCTTGGTTGTATTGGGGTTGAAGCACTGTGGTTGCAAGTGCAGTTACCACACTTAAAGCCTATTTTAGTTGGTTGCTGCTATAGGCCACCCAATGCACCAATAGTCTGTTTAGATCGTATCTGTTATATGTTGGATTTAGTTTGTGATTTAGATATGGAGATTTATTTTTTAGGTGATCTAAATATTGATTGGAGTTCGAAGAATTGCTCATTAAAAAATAAGTTACAGTTTATATCCGATACATGTATTTTGTCGCAAGTGGTCACAAAGCCAACAAGAATTTTTTATAATGTTGACGGGACAAAAACGGAAACATGCTTAGATTTACTATTTACTAATGCAACTGATTTGTGCTCGAAAGCAATCTCAATTTGTGTTGGCTTTAGTGATCATAATTTAATCGCAATTAACAGAAAAACTAAAATTCTCAAACCAGGACAGAAAATAATAATCAAACGGATGTTTAAATATTTCAATGAGGCCAGTTATTGTGCTGATATCAGAAATACGGATTGGTCACAAGTATTAGAGGTAGTAGATCCGGATCTAGCTTTGAAGGTTTTTACAGATTTATTAATGCCAATTGTTGACAAACATGCTCCATTAAGACGAATGACAGTAAGAAACGTTGCTTCTCCATGGTTAGATGCTGAACTTAAAGAATTTATGAGGAAAAGAGATAAATTAAAGTTAGAGGCAAGTTTATCTGGGGATAATGGAATATGGGAAAGGTACAAGCAATTAAGAAATTTTGTTACAAAATTAAACAGAACAAAAAAGAGGATCTATTATAAATATAAATTTGTGGAAGTAAAATTAGACAGGAATAAATTATGGAATACATTAAATCAATTAACAGGGCGGAGAGATAAATCTGTACCAACATTTTTAGATGTAGGTGACACTTTTTTGACTAAACCTGCTGATATAGCTAATTATTTAGGAGATTACTTCACAAAGAAAGTTCAGAATTTAAAAAAAGATATGATCTCACAGGAATACTCTGATTTATCTTTTAAGACAATTAAAAATACAATTATGCTCTATAAATCATGTACATTTAAATTTGACAGAGTAAGTCTTACTACAGTAGAAAACATATTAAAGTTAATGAGATATAAACCTCCTGGTGTTGATGAATTGGATGTCAAGCTATTAAAGATGGTTGTTGATGTGATTACTAAGCCTATATGTTATATTATTAATTTAAGTTTAGAAAAATGTGTTTTTCCTGCTGATTGGAAAAAAGCTAAAATTGTGCCTCTTCCAAAAAATAGAAGGGAAAATTTTTCTGGGAAAAATAGCAGACCTATAAGTATTCTACCAATTTTGAGTAAGATTACGGAGAAAATAGTTTATGATCAAATTAATTTATATTTCTCTAAAAAGGGATTGAATTCACTTTATCAACATGCTTATAAGAAAGGGCACTCTACAACGACAGCCTTGGTTCAGATGACGGATGATTGGTTGCAAGAAATTGACGATAGAATATTAGTTGGTACTGTAATGTTAGATCTTAGTGCAGCATTTGATTTAATTGATTATGATCTATTATTGGAAAAATTAAGTTGGTATGGATTTGAAAAGTGTCCAATCCAATGGATCCATAGTTATCTCACTAATAGGACGTTTAATGTACTGTTTAATGGTAGTTATTCTGATACAGAGGTTTTGCGTTGTGGAGTGCCTCAAGGGATTTGCCTTGGACCACTGTTATTTTCTATTTTTATTAATGATCTGTCTTTTATTTTGAGGTGTGCCACTATTGCCCTTTATTCAGATGACTTGACTATTTTTGTGTCTGATCATGACTCTACCAGACTTAATATTGTATTAAATAATGAATTACAATTAATAGAAAATTGGAACAGAGTAAATAAGTTAAAGATTAATGTTGGGAAGAGTAAATATATGATGTTGGGATCTAATCATCTTTTAAAAGATTCCCCCGCTTTGAATTTGTGAGTTGGTGGTCTGAGAATTGAACAAGTGGTGGAGGCCAAATTGCTCGGTGTGATTGTAGACAGCAGGTTGACCTGGAACGCTCAGATAAAATTAATATTGAATAAAATGGGCAGGAGTATGGCTGTAGTTCGTCATTGCAGAAATTGCATACCGTTTCGTATACGGAAAACTCTGGTGGAATCAATAGTTTTATGTCATCTGGACTATTGTTCCATCATTTGGGCCTCAACTACAGAGAATAATTTAAATAGATTACAGATTGCACAAAATAAAGCATATCGGCTTGTTCTAAACTGTTCTTTTAGAACAAGTATCAGGGATATGCACAATCAGTTAGCATGGCTTCATGTAAGAAGCAGAATTAATTATTCTCTTATCAAATTCTTAAAAAAATATAATTATTACAAAAGCACCTGAAATTATTTATAGAAGATTGACTTTCTTCAGTGACGTTCATACCTATTCCACTCGTCAATCAAGTGAAGGGCGTTTCTTGTTACCTGTCTGTCAAACAAATCAGCTTCAAAGAACATCGTGTTACAGAGCAATGGTGGCATGGAATTCGCTCCCGTTATTTTTGGTCTCAGAGAGTCACAATGTTAGTTTTTCCAAAAGATTGAGATTGTATTTATTTACTTTGGAGTAACTTTAATTATGTAATTAATAATGACTCTATAATGAGCTATGGTTATTGAACTGTGTTTTTCATATTTTGTGTTTTGCCCGGACAGCTGTAATATTTAGTATATAGAAGAGCTTATATTGTAATATTATGTTATGTTTAGTGTATATGTGTTGTGTTGTGTTGTGTGTGGGTGAATTAGATGTCTTAGATGATGTTGTGTGCATTTCTGTATTTGTCTTCATTGTTGTACAGCCTTGATGTTAATATTTTGTTAAAAAATTGTTAAGACCCCAGGAAGAATAGCTGCTGCTTAATGGAGTAGCTAATGGGGATCTAAATAATAATAATAATAAACTTATAAGAAATACGAGAAACCTTTCAGCCTGACCTTATCAATTAGGTAAGTTTCACCTTTTATATACAGCGGACATTTAATTGTATTATTTACTTATAGTGTACTTAAATTCGATCAGTGCAATCAACTTAATTGATTTGCCTTTGAAATGTAACGTTTATAAAATATTGTGATAGTGGACTGAGTAACCTTCTATTGCTGAAACACAGTTTGAATTTTTTTATTATGTATTTTTTTTAAATTTCAGTATTGTTTTATGTTTTCAATATTTAACCTAAATGCAATAAGTGATAGCCTACCAAACAGTACAACTTAGATAAATAAAATGGGTTTTAATTACTCAAAAAAATAAAAACGTTCATTCGACTCAATTTAACTGGCACGCATGAATAGACAAGTAAATTGGTGGTTTTCATAGAGGTTTGACAATAATTTGATGCACTTTGTTCCATTTGTTGTAAATTTTTTGTTAGGACAGGCATTTATAAAATTGTATTTAAATAGTTTGCCAAAGACATAGGCCTACCAGTAGCTTGTGTTATTTATTGCCATTTTTGCTCTTGCTTAAAATGTGACATTTCAAATTGTGCAGTATAAACATATTTAAATTAAACGTTTAAGGTTTGAGAGTGACTGAGTAATGCCTATTAAGTTACATAACTGATTAACGTCGTGTATTCACATATTTTTACTAGTATTTTGGTAAATATTACAACCTGATTAACTTCTCAATCTCTCTTTTTTCAGGCTAAAAGTGAAGCAGCTGGCAGTTCATTTTGGTATGTTTATGTCCAATTATTAATACACATTCATTGCATAGAGATGCTAAAATGTGAATGAATATTGAGTTCACAACACAAATTGAAAAAAAAAAAATGGCATGGAAGTGCAAACTTTGTGCTGCAGTCTTTGATAAAAGGGTACAGGTGCTTGATCACTATCGTTTGCATCATGGCAATGTTTCCTCAATCAGCCCATTGCCATGTCTCTATGATGACTGTATCTGCACATTTCAGTCAATAAATGCGTTGAAAATTCACTTAACACGGTTGCATACTCCGACAGCTGTGCATAGTGTAAATCATATAGAATGTGTATCATTCATCTGTCCTATATGTGGACTGAAGCAGCCGTTTAGCGATAAAACCCTTCTCACTCATTTAAGGACACATTTAAAACAGCATGAGATGG
Organism: Siphateles boraxobius; assembly: GCF_051911475.1. NCBI lineage: Eukaryota > Metazoa > Chordata > Actinopteri > Cypriniformes > Leuciscidae > Siphateles > Siphateles boraxobius. Next base: position 3,255,581 of record NW_027508953.1, read on the forward strand.
TGGACTGTCCATTCAGAAATTGTCAGTACTCTACCAATGTCTATTCCTCCTTTAATGCCCACAAAAGTAGGAATCACCCAGATAGTGATGTATCAGATTTTAAGGACGAAATCATCTTGACAGTAACTGACAGCTCCTCAATGCAAAGTCAAGTTGAATCTAATGAGCCTGATTCCTTTCAGGATTCTTTTGACCTAGAGACTACTGACTTTAATCCTCTTGAGTCAAGATATGACACAGATGAATTGCAAGCTCAATTGAGGAACAACTTGGCTTCTTTGTTCTTGAAAATGCACAGTGTTCTTCATGTTTCAGAGGTGGCTATACAAGACATAGTTGAATGTTTGATACAGATATTCTCACTTTCCAAACCTCTTGTGAGAGACTCAATTATCATGGTTCTGCAAAAGTATGATCAGACTCTCAGTGAAGTCCTCCTTAATGAATTAGTGGAAGCTGTAGTGAAAAGTAACATCTTTGTCAGTTCTACTGCAGAAGGTGCGGAGCTGTCCACTGCTAAGCGAAGGAAACGATTTGTGGAGAGTAACTATCCTCTAGTATTTCCAATTCAATATACAGTAGATTCCAATGGACACACAGCTGTGTATGTTCCAATACTTCAGATGCTTCAAACAATGTTTAAAAATACTGATCTTCTCGAGAAAATTCAAGAAGCCAAACCATCGCCACCTGGAACGTACATGTCTCATGAAGACGGAATGTACTTCAAACAAAATGAGGTATTGTCTGAAGTAGGAGAGCTGAAATTGTCACTGATTCTGTATGTGGATGACATTGAACTAGCAAATCCTTTAGGCACAGCTAGAAAGATCCACAAACTTTGTGCAGTGTATTGGTTACTTGGCAATTTACCCAGCAAGTATAGATCCAGCCTACATGTCATACAGCTAGCTCTGCTATGCAAAGTACCAGACGTGCAGAAGTGTGGTTATGAAAGTGTTCTGTCACCTTTGTTGAAAGACTTGCAAACTCTTGAGAAGGATGGTGTTTTCATTGAAAGTCTCGGTCAGTGCATCAGGGGCACTGTGTTGTCTGTGGCAGCTGATAATTTGGCTGCTCATGGTCTTGCAGGCTTTGTGCAGTCATTCCGAGGACATTATTTCTGTAGATTTTGTTGCTGTACTGCAGATCAAAGACAGGCCAGTGAAGTTTCTGAAGGACAGTTTTGCATGAGAACGAAGGCCTGCCATGATCTTCATGTGCAAAATGTTGTGCAAGGAGAAAATGTAACCCATTTTGGTGTTACAGGTGATTGTGCTCTCAGCAAGGCACTGCAGCATTTTAATCCCATTACTGGATTCCCACCTGATATTCTGCATGATTTGTTTGAGGGTATTGTGCCTGTTGAGTTGGTCTTGTGCATTAGTGAAATGATTCGAAAGAAGTATTTCACCCTTGAAGATCTAAACAAAAAAATCCTCACATTTCCATATCAGCACACTGATAGGCTTGATAAACCTCACCAAATCCCCAAAACCTTTGCTGCCAAACAAAGCATTGGTGGGAATGGGCATGAAAATTCCACTCTGCTGAGGTTATTACCACTTATGGTAGGAAGTAAAGTCCCTGAAGGAGATGAAGCATGGGCCATATTGATGGACCTTAAAGAAATTGTGCAGCTAGTGTTGTCTCCATCTTTCACAGAAGAATCCATCCAGTACATGCAAACTAAAATAAGTGATCACAGATAGGTTCTTAAAGCAGTGTTTCCAGACTTTAAACTCAGACCCAAGCATCATTATATCGAACACTATCCAGAACTGACAAAGTGTTTTGGTCCTCTGGTTCATCTGTGGACCATGAGATTTGAGGGAAAACACCGCTTTTTCAAAAGGGTGATGCATGACACACAGAATTTCAAGAATGTCTTGAAAACCCTGGCTACCAGGCATCAGCACATGATGGCGTATCACCTCAATGCACCATTTTTTTTCAAACCCCACATACAGGTCGCAAGTGTTACTACTGTCCAAGTCACTACTCTGCCTCAAGTGGCAAGAGACTTCATAAAGACCAAGACAGACAGCCAAAACATATATAGTACATCAAAAGTCTCTATTGATGGCACAGAGTATGCAAATGGAATGTTTGTTTCCACAGGGCAGGCAGGAGGACTTCCAAAATTCAGCAGGATTGAAAATATACTGCTTGTAAACAACTCTGCTTCCTTTCTTTGCAGGAACTACGAGTCCTGGTACAGAGAACATTTAAGATCATTTGAGCTGACATCATTGCACATCTTCTCTGTGCATCAACTGTCAGAACTAAATGACACAGTAAGTCTCACAGCATACACTATCGATGGACATTGGCTCTTAACACAGAAAAGATCTATTTTGATCAGAGACTTGGAGGATTAAACACATTTGGAAATGGGAAAATATACAGTCACCTAGAACAGTTTGTGGTCAGAATAGTGAGACCCCTCATACAATCCCATATGCATATGACTTTATTTCTTCAAATGAACAAAACAGATAATTTTTTAGAAAAATATACCATATCGGTGAGTCCATAGTGAATAAGTTCCAAAAAATTTAAAGTTCAAAAAGGACATTAGCAATAATGACAGTAATCCATAAAACATCAGTGGATGAATCAATGTCTTCTGGAGCAAAACAATAAGTGTGTTAGTAACATTCTAATATTTTAATCTTCTTTTTTATCTATAATCATGTGTTCATGGAGAGTGTCAAGTTCATGCTTGATGTAAATTTAAACATGTTGTGATGCATGATGTAAACATGTTGTGAAACTCACGTAAGAAGCGCACAAGGATATTCGTTTTTGTGCAAGCTTCTCTGTTACGTCACGGTTCACACCATGTACAAACACGCGTGTTATGACTGAAAGCAATGCTTTATAGTAAAAAAAAGTTACATTTATTAAAACATTCTTACACCAATAATTTTACTCCAGAAGACATTGATTCATCTACTGTTATTGTATAGACAGTGTTTTTATTGCTGTTTGAAGTGTTAACTTTTCTAAACTTATTCACTTGTATTATATGGACTCACAGAAATTGATTATTTTTCTAAAAATCTTCATTTATTTTTGTAAATAAAGAAAGAGAGTCATATACATCTGATATGGAATGAGTGTTTCATATTTTTGGTGAACATTCCATTTAAACTCAATCTTTAATGCAATCTTTATTTTCTTTTAAACAGTTAGAATGGCAGCTCAGAACTTCCTGCTTCATGTCCATATCTCATCAGACATTGTGAGGAAGATGACTTTGTCTTCACGTCCAGAATCTGTGAATGATTTAAAAACAATGATAAAAGAAAAGTTTAAGCTGGACTTTGACTTTAACCTATCTTACGAAGATCCAGATTTTGACGGGCTACAAGTTCCCTTGTAGAAATTGAGGAACTTCCACAAAAGGCTGTGCTAAAAGCTGTACAATCTGAGATTGATACAAATTCAGTAGTATCAGATGACACAATAACATTGCCCCATGCTGTGACTCCAGACAGGACTGAGAGATGGCCTTATGTTTTTCCAGTGCCCGCTTTTTCTTACGAAGTAGAACACATACTTGGTGAGGGAAATGCTGCATGTGAGAAAACAGGAAAGACTCTCAAGTTATCCAGGGGACAAAAGCATGACATTCTTGAGACCCTTGCAGCCAAAATGCATAGTTTCAAAGCATACCCGAATGATAAAGAAGTTTCAATGGTAGCAGAAGCACTTGTCACCAAGCATCATTGTCTAAAAGAGCCAGGATCTCAGACAGGATGGTATGGTTGGAAAAACAGTCTGAAGTTTAAAATGGGAAATTACTGCACTAAATTGAGTCGAGCAGGATTTCACGAGGTTGCTGTAAATTGTGGAAAGAGGAGTAGAAACAACCCGGACAAGCAAGCTCCTCACACAAATATCAAACGCCCCAAGAGGGCAGAAGTGAATTTCCTCCCTAACTTCCCAGTAGGCGAAGACACGGCAAGCCTGGAACAACTCAGGCTACAAATTGTAGAAGAAGTTAAGAATAGTGACAAAAATCTTGTCCTGATTACGAAGTTAATGCAGACGACCTTTGCCCTGAGACGCAAAGAGGTCATCACTGAAAACCTACCTGTTGATGATATCTTGGAACGCTGGCCTGCCTTTAAAATGGAGTCACAGGTAAAAATATTTTTCTTAGTACACTTGAAAATGTTATATTTAAGAAGTAGTTGACCCAGAAATGAACATTTGCTGTTAATTTACTCTCTCTATGGCCATGCAAGATGTAGGCTACGTTCTTTCTTCAGTATAACACTAAAGATGATTTTTAGCTTAACTCATGGTCCTTGTTGACTCATAAAATGCAGGTCAATGGGTGCGGTCACTCTGCAAGTCAAAAAACAAACAAGCAATACAAAATATATACCTGTGAGACAGAAATCTTGAGCTCCAGATTCTCGTTTTCCATAATAATGTTATAATTTGATGTCTATATCTTCTTTTTTACTCACAAAGTGGTGGCACCCGTTGACTTGTATTTTATGAATCACCAAGGACCACAGGTTCAGCTAAAAATAATTTTTAGTGTTCAACTGAAGAAAGTAACCTACATCTTTGGTGGTTAAAGGGTAAGTAAACTGACAGCACATTTTTATTTGTGGTTATTTTTCAGTGTGTCAGGTTTACACTTGTAGCTGACAGGTGAGGTACAAAATGTTATTTTGCAGCACTTTTTTCTCTCTCTACAGGATCACAAATGTAAACTGTATACATACCTTGGCTTAATCACTTATTCATTTGTGCAGATCTGTTCAGAGTTTCATAAAATTACAAACATCAACCTGAAGAACCACTTTTATGCCGTGTTGGACCAGCATGCTCCCCGTCTTCAGAGCTTGTTCAGAAAGAAAGCTGCTGGCACAGGGAAAGTGTCTGAAGTACTGAGTCAGCTCTTCAGAATATATGACCTCCAGGTCAGTTGGTTACACTTCTTAATGCCTGATATAGAAACTGCAGTGGATTTTTAAATATTTTGCTTACAGACATTTGAGAGATGCATAGTATTTTATATCTGTGCGGATTATATTCCATGTAAAATCAAGATTCTCATACTTGTGTCTCTAATTCTCACACTGAAGGAAAACGTGGACGTCCATGTACGACGAGCTGCCGTCCTCCGTGCTCTCCCCGCCTATCTGCAAGAGGATGACTCCAACTTTCTCAAGACGTGGGATGTAAGTGTTGCACTGTTTGATTACCAACAATCTCACATCGCCATTCAGATGTGATCCTGGTTCTAGTTCCATGTTTTTAATATATTAATTAGAATTGTAGTATGTATGTACTGTATGGGAATGGTAATAGAATGGTTTGAAATGGATGTAAATATTTGTCACTTTTTAGCAATCATCCTTTGGAAGTTTAGAGTAACAGTTCTTTGTTCTTGTCTTCAGGTTGAACAATCTAATGAACCAGGCATTGATGACGTACCACTCGGTCTCCTCTCCATTTGTGGCAATTCAACAGATGCCACGTTCTTCTGCCCAGAGAAGATTGCAGTTGTACTTGAGGGTAACATGGTTATCGATTTTCCCACATTGGCTGATGCATTTGTCATGCTTTTTGGACTAACTTACGCCTTGGATCTAAGTTACCCAAAAGAGTTGGCCAACACATTTGACTTTACCCAGAAAGTCTTGATGGGTCTGGAGGATGGGAAGCTAAGGCCCAGAGTGTTGAGTCTTAAAAATGAGCTTTTTGCAGTGGAGTAACCTCAGTGTTTGAACAACGATTACAAAGTTATTTGACATTTCATTCTGTCACTTTTATTGCACACCATAGTGCAAGGAAATTATTTTTTTGGAAAACAGCTTACATGTGTGTTTTAAAGTATGATTGTTCAACATACAGTTTAAATGCGTTGCTGTTCAAGTTGTCAGGTTGGCACTGTATTGATGTTATACAGTACGACAGAAAATGCAGTGCATTGCAGTTTACACTGTAGTATTCATATCTTCAATTTTATGTACGCTAATACATAGTACATCACATAGTACATAGATCCTTATGTGCAGTTTAGTAAATCATTGAGCAAAATGTTTATGGCAATATCAGATTTTTACACTATTTTTCTATTGTGTAATTTGCAGAACAGTTTCTTATTTGATTTATGTAAAAAATTACTACCACTCAGAGATGATGGTTTAAAAATTTATATTGTAATAATATAACTTGTATTAATATATAACTTTTATATTGTTAAGGTTACTGCTATGTGTGAATTTTGAATAGTGTTTCTACTTGACGGAAGTGTTTACAGCTGGGAGATATCTAGATACCCATATTGTCCACTTCTAAAAGTGATAGTTATCTCAGACCATTTCTGAAGGGCCTTGTACTGTATTGGAGTATTTCCAGTTGACAAACAATTTATTGTTGATGTTTCGTGGTTACTTTAATAAAAGAGTAACTTGCATTTAAATTGTCTGTGTTAACCTGTTTTTATTTCATTTTATTTCAGAATGTGTTATAGTTAGTAATTTAGTTATTTGATGACTTAAATCTAAAAACATACAAAAAAATATATAAATTGAGTACTTTGTTACCGAGAAATTAAAACTAAAATGTTTTTATGAAGGTAAAATAAATTGTATTGTTACAAAGAAATAAGTTTTTAATTAATTTTAATAGGTTATGTGAACCCAAAAACTCCTTGTAAAATTACTCAATTAATAATGTTAAATTAACTTGTAATATCAAGTTAGTATCAGTTTACATTACCTAGTACCATTTACTTAAAAAAATTATGTTTCTTTAACTTATAAAATTTAGTTAGTATCACTTCAAATTTTCGATGTAATCAGTTTCAACTATTTTTTTGAGTTATATTAACTTATCCGGTTTTACAGTGGAAACGGTTACATTAATTAACCCTCTGATGAAATACTTAGGCTATAAAATAATGAAGTAACCTAACATTTTTCAAATTATTCACGTCAAAACAATATAGGTTCAATTATTTTCCCAAAAGGATGTAGGGAATTTTTAAAATTAATGATTATAAAAAATGCATAAATACAGCAAAAGTGGTGTCGAAGTTACACTGCCCCTTATTGCACTATATGATTTGAATTACTAATCGAGTTTAAAGTGACAATTCATGCAGAAAGGACAGAAATTATACGTTATACATATTAGAATATATTAAGTTATACATTCGATTGTGATGAGTAGCCTACAATTTTACAGTGCGGTGGTTTGAACCTATAGCTGTGGCACTATAATGTAAATCATGCATAATGTTTTTGTCTTTTTAGTAACCAAACTTAATTCGGAACATTACGCCGTCAAAAGATGAAAGCCTTCAACAGACTGGCACGTAGCTACATCACCCTACCTTTAAGCTTCATGGCAATCTTTCTTCTGTACACTCAGAACGCCCCGATGGACGATACCACAGACTCATTTGATGATTTAATATTCCAACCTTCATGCTCCTGTAAAACTTGTCATGGGATTTCTGGACGATGACTGGTTCATTTATCGGTACAATCCCATCATACCAGCTCTCCTCAACAGAAAAAAAGCGTGTTACTTGGAGACACAAACAAATGGTGGAGGGTAAGACTTTAAAATATTAAAGGTGGGGTCCTATGATTCGCTGTACGCCAAATGAAATAATTAAATATTCACAAAAACCTGTAGAGAGAGAGAGATAGAGTGTGTGTGTGTGTGTGTGTGTGTGAGAGAGAGAGAGAGAGAGAGAGAGAGAGAGAGAGAGAGAGAGAGAGAGAGAGAGAGAGAGAGAGAGAGAGCAGGGCCGCATTAAGACAGTTACCCCTTTTCCACCAAAGCATTTTGAGAGCCGGTTCGCGAACCAGTTCTTTGTGTTTCGACAGCCAAAGAACCGGTTCTCGGCCAGGAAAATTGGTTCCAAAGCGGCACCAACTCTTTGCTGGACCAGAACCGTTCCTTTTCCACGTCATGCTGGGGCGGGTTTAGATGTGTTCTAAACATCTTTTCTGACCATAATATAGGATCGCAAAGCCAGGAGAAACATTTGCAGAAACACGATGTAGTCCGCCATTGTAATTGTTATGCTTGAAGTTGGCGCAAGCGTTTCTATTTTTTTTTTATTGAAAACATTATGTAAGCAAAGAAGAAAACAGTCACAATATAGAACAAATAAATGGAAAGAAAAAAAAAAGACAGGGATAGGCTACATAACTAATCAGAAAAGATTACATATAAAAGGAAAATGTTAAAAGACTTACATATTTCAATTGTTTTTAAAGCCTTTTTGGTTCACGATTTAGAGATAATCCCAAAGTAATGTTGTAGGTTTGCAAGCGTTGCTAAGACGTATGGCGACGTACACAGTGACGCAACGACGTCGTTCGCTGGGCGCTCTAGTCAGTGGAAAAACAAACAGGTTCTGAGAAGGTTCGCAAGTTGAACCAACTCCGAACCAACTTTGAACCAGCACCAGTTCCGAACCAGTTCTTTTTTGATGGAAAAGGGGTAGCCTAAGTGTGGTGCCCCTGGGCACTATCCTACATCAAAAGTCCTTTTAACTTGTCCAACTAGCCTACATGTAGGCATATGAGTAGTGAGCACTATATTCAAATGTCTCAAATCCAAATGTCGTCAAATTAATTGACCGAGTAAATTCACGTTTGCCCAAAAATAATAATAAATCTATCAGGTTTCTTACCTTTACAGGCTTGAAAACGGGTCAGAGGTGAAAAATGTGAAAAAGATATCCCCCCTGGTTGTCCGGGGGCATGCTCCCCCGTAAGAAAATTTTAAATAGCCTATTCCATATTTTAAAGCATCAATCTGATGCATTTTGAGATGCATTTTTTTTTTTTGCCAACCTGGGGAAATCTGGAGAAACTTAACTTCAGCCACGAGTCAAAAATACTATGGCTTCCGTAACGTTAGCTAATAATTTTTACCAGCATTTACTTAATACAGACAACGTCATTACAAAGAAAAACAACAAATCAAAAAAAGAAAAGAATTATCATAATCTCTGACTAAACTTCTATTATAAACTACCGTAGATTAGTGGATAACTCAGCAGTAAAATTTAGAAAAATCACTTTAGAAAAGTGCACAATAACTGTATAAAATCTGAACATTTAGTGAAAAAAAAAACATTATTTAGTCGGGAACAAATAAGAGACAATAAGTGTAGCACTAAATCTGGTCAAACGTTTTCATGTGTGAAGTTTAGCAGAACTGCTTCTTCCTAGATTTTGCGCAAGCAAAAGTGTTAACTACATCCCCAAAGTCCATTTCTTTGTTACCGTCTCCACAGCAGACTCAGCGCTGCTAGGGATCGCAATTCCCGTGATGTTCTCACAAAAAAACTTTCGATCCCTGGAACATTTTGTAGCTAAACGTCTTGCGTCCTTGTCTTTCTTTAACATTCTTTTTGCAAAACCACTCAATTGAGGTCTGTCCATTTTGGATTTAGATTCATTTTCTGTGGCCTTTACAAAAGTGACACATTTGCGCGTAGGCTACGTGTTGTGGACCAACTCTGACAGATTGGGGAGGGGGGAGTGATAGTGGTCATGTAATCTTTATTTATTTATTATTATTATTAAATTAGTGTTCATGAACGAGTTATGTATGGTATTTCAAGAATTTCAAGTTAATATATAACAATTTACGAAAAATATTTTTAAAGCTTGTGTCATGTGGTGGCCACCTAGTGGTTGTGAATGGTTGGTGCCCCTGGGCACTGGATAATCCGGCTCTGTGTGTGAGGCCCCATCCACACTACTGCGTTTTCGTTTAAAAACGGAGACCTTTTGCTACGTTTGCACCTCCCGTCCACACTAAAACGGGAAAAACGAAGACCCAAAACGGAGAAGTTTAGAAACGCTGCAGCTCCGTTTTTCGTTTTGAATCTCCGGAGGGCGTTTTAGTGTAGACGGGACAAAACGGAGGAGTTTAGAAACGATGACGTAGAAGGTCACGCTCGGCTCTATGATTGGGTGTCATCACCCATGACGTGTCCTTCCCTGATTCGTCAGCCACCCATCACATGTCCCGTCACCGGAAGAAAACAAACAAAAAGCAGCTGTTAGCAGCTGTTGTGCAAGCAAATTCTGCATTTTTCAATGCTATAACTGCCTACATGCGCCGGAGGCAAACTATTATTCGAGCAATCTATGACAATTCCCGTGTGCAGCGGCGGTATCAACCGTACATGGAGCGTCGGTTTTGGGTTAAGCCGGGAAGAACCAGCGCATGGTGGGATAATTTTAAAAATCAAGTTGTGGTCCCTGAGGAATAGTGCGAAAACTTTCGAATGTCCAGAGCGGCACTTATCAACCTCAGCGAAAGACTACGTCCGCACGTGGAAGGAGCAACAACAAAAATGTATTCCATTGTAACTTTAAGTAAAAGTTCCACCTCGTCGTCGGTCCATGAAAAGAAATCTCTTGTCTTCGACATTTTCTAATCTTTGCAGAGGTAGCTAACGTTACTTGCTTCCTCATCAAATCTGAGGAATAGTCCATCCGTTTCCTGTTTACACCGGCACGCGCATGCACAGTGTTGGAGAATGGTCACGTGATCCGAGTTTTCAGTCGTTTTAATGTGGACGGAGATCAATTCTAATACGCAGCTAAAACGCTGGTGTGGACGGAGATCGTTTTCGTTTTAATTCTCCGTTTTTAAACGAAAACGCAGTAGTGTGGACGGGGCCTCAGTCAATGCGCAAACAAACGTTTAGGCTATTTGCAATTTTGTGATTGGTACAGATTCCCTCATGATTTTCATCATATAAAGCATGATAGCCCCATTCAATTATTTATTTCTTCTCTTTCACTACAATTATGGTGACAAGTTTTGGATTTTGAACTCAAGTGTATAAGTTTTAAAAAATTAAACCAAGTTATCCATTCTTTTAACTATTTATGAGTTGAAACAAAGGTTATCTTCCAATTGAGTTTACAATTCTTTTTTTTTTTATGGCAGCAGGTTTCTAAGTTTAACCAACTGAATATTATATAGTTTTCGATTTATGAGTAGTTCTTTTCATTTGACATATTCTGTGCCAGAATAATTACTGCTTATCTTCTAGGCTTCTGTATATACATCCTGATAACAACATACATCAGGATTTACTATAGTTTTAGTAAGCTTAACTTTCTAATGTAGCCTATGTTGTTATCAGGATGTATATGCAGATATCTAGAAACAACAGTCCGGCAGGCAGTTGAGAAACACCCTATTGTGAAAGTGAAAATAAAACCATTATAGCCTACTTATCTTGATGATCTTGGTTGAAAAAAATTGTTGTCTTGATGCTAATTGTGTCTTTTTTATTTCTATAGGGTCTACAACCATCAAAGCTCAGAGTCAACTACACAGAGGTGGTGGACCAGCTGTTTTCTCTCTTCCCCAATGAAGAACATTACTCAGACGCTGGTCCAGATCGCTGCAGAACCTGTGCTGTGGTGGGAAACTCTGGGAACCTCCTGAAATCCAACTATGGTCAACTGATAGACAGCCATGACTTAGTCATAAGGTATTAGAAGAACAGATTATTACACAGAATAAATCTAATGAATGTTCTCTATACAGCAGTGGTTCTCAACCCTGTTCGTGGTATATCTTCAGCAATAATCTTCTTTTGGTAGCCTCTCAATACCTGTTGCCTGTTTTTCTCTCAGGATAAATAAAGGCCCGACAAAAGGTTATGAGAAGGACGTGGGGTCTAAGACCACTCACCGGATTCTGTATCCCGAGAGCGCTGTGGACTTGGATGACAACACCCATCTGGTGCTTTTTCCCTTTAAGATTCGTGACATGCAGTGGCTCATAAGCACCTTCACCACTAGACACATCACACGGTGAGTATGTTTAATAAAACATTTAAAAAATCATGAAAGCAAATAAATGATTATCTATATCTTTTTGTTTATCAGCACCTACACACGAGTCAAATCTTCAATTAAAGCAAGTAGCGTTGCATTTGAAATAAAACAGTATGCAATAATAACATATTATGATTATATTTATTGCATTATTGGGACATTACTTGTACTTGTAATTACCTCCCCTTCACTCAATTTCCATTATTAAATACCCGCTAGGCACTTTATTTCCACTGTTCAAATATTTTCTTAATCTCTATTTATAATAAACGCTACTCATAGTCCTGTAGTACTGTATGTTCCTGGATTAACATCTTTGTTGATCCTGTTCTGGAAAAAACATTTCAGTGAACGAATCTGATTTGAGGGACAAGTTTACAGTTTATGTCAAGTTTAGGCTTACAACCAGGGTTAGGTGCTTCTACATCAGTGTTATTCACCTGTCATTTCCCTCTGATTTTAGGGATAAGTTATGGGAAGGTCATAGATTTAGGGGTACGGATAGGGTTAGTACTTTCGGACAGGAATATTGTTCCAATTTCAACAAAATATGTTAATGTTTACTTTTGAGAGATGTAGAATGTCTACTCTTTTCTTCTATTTATAATGCTTTACTGTACACATTGTAAACATACTGTATATGTTATTAATGTACTAATATACAAGACATCTGGAATGTTAAAGTTAATATAGATCACTATTTTGTATTATAAAAATAAATAAATAAAATTAAAAGGTTGAGCCTTTGCATGCATGCATTTTGCGGAAGAACATTGTTTTGTTTGTTTGCATAAGGGCGGATGAATCCGGTTTTCCTACTGCTCATAAAACATTCCCTATACTAGGCTTAAGAGATATAACTTATGTAAAGGATCTCAAGGTTACTGTAGCTTTACACATTAATAAACACGGTACTTCCTTGAGAATAAATTCCAGCACAGCGCTACAAATAACCCTTCACAATAGATAATGCTTTGAAATGATTTCTGTTAGTGTAACTAAGTCTACCGAGGATGAGTTGTGTAGAGCCCAATTGCAGTTTTTTATTAAAGCAGGCTAAATGTGAATGAATACAACAGAAAAAGAAAAAAACAATGACCTGAACAAACTTGGCTTGAGCGGAAACTTGACACAGCATAAACTCATGGAACCGCAGTTACACAAACAAAAGGCCTGTTTGAGATCAATCAATCAATGTATTATAAAGCACAATAAAAACAACAGTGGTTGACCATTGTGCTGAATAATATAATTTAAAAGAAAACTAAAAGACATATAATATGTCAATAAGACACAAACACACAATTTATGTTTAGACAAAATCTGCAATGAACTAAATCTTTGCAGAACCGATCACCGATGATCTACGCGAGATGCATGCCGGTTAAAAATGTGTCCGATGGTGGTCTGACCGACTGACTGACTTTTATGTCAAAAAATCTCGCGACCGCAAGGCGGCCATGTCAGATTCTGCAGTCGAGAGCAGTTGGTCTCCACCGACTGCGCTGATCAAAAGCACGATAGGAAACGATTTTCCTACTCCCTCTTGGCTCTCAACGAAGGCGGTCGCATTTTCTCTCCCTCTCCCTCCCCTTACCTCTCCTGCTTTGCTTCTCTCGTCGTGTCTAGTCTACTGTCTTGTACTTTGAGAGACTCTCGCAGCACTGCTCTCCAAAACCAAGAAATTATGGATTTGATCAACTGGTCTCTCAACGCAATTGACACCATCTTCTCGACGAGAAGTTTGGGTTCGGGGGAACCTGACTGCCCTGCCGGGACGTTCGCAGCTGGCTACACGATGGACGCGTGGGAGAGGTGGCGGGTCGTGTGTTTGGCGGCTCTTTCCGTGGAGGACGTTGAAGATATCTACCTATTCGGCACCATGATAACAAGTCTTCTGCTGATTGGATTAGGCATTGCCCTGGTTTATCGAGGAATTAAGCAGACGATGACAGCGGTCCAAAGCCCCGAAAGGCTGCCCGTCATGATTGAAGTGGTGGGCAGAGCTGTCAGCACTCAGACTGGGTCTATGAACCACAATATGGATAATATCATGGAGAAGCTCACATCTTTGCAAAGGCAAATGGATTGTTTCAGAGACCAAAATGGACCAGGAGAATAGCCTGTGTAAATTGAATGCGGCTACTCTCCCGAAGACCAAACAATCCCAATCTTATCTGTTTCGGCACCCCCCTACCAGCACTGGCCTTGGCCAAGGCCGCTGTTGGAACAACAACTCTCCCGGAAGAGCACTGCAGTGAGACGCTCTTGCGATCCTTTCCCAACTTCCCAGACACCTGGTGATTTTTGACTCTGTATGGACCTGATCAAGGAGTCTGATCACCTGGGTCCGTTCCTTCAGCTTCGTCCCCTGAGGCGGCAGTGTGGGCCGAAGCCGGCAGCTGCGCGTCTGGGAGGGGCAAGGAAGGAGAGAGAGAAGCTGGCGGACTGTAACGTAATCCGGCGAGCTCTACATTGTGACCTCAGGCTCCGCTCGCTTCTGTGAACGGCGCTTCTTCTTGCGTGGTCCAGAGGGCGGGGGTGACAGTATCCACAGCGAAGGCCTCGAGTCGAACATGTTCCGGGCCCAGGCAGAGAGCGCAGATCACATGGCAGTCTCCGGCGGGGCGGGGCTTGCACGAGCCACAGGACATGCGAAGCATTTTTAGAAAAACGCCTCACGCTCTTTTAGAAAGTGAGTGTCGCAGAGGCGAACCCTCACAGAAAGCAATAGCATTAAAAGGATATTCGTCGCCGGATTGCGTAGCAGGCACGGAAGGCTGAAGGCGGTGAAGATGGCCGGCTTCCTCAGGGTCTAACCTCTGCGTGCTGGTCGCTGGTTTCAACGGCGGCGGCTTTTCTCAGAGTCCAGCGATGCGGAGAGCTTCGCTGACGATGATGAAAATCAGTGACGCAGCCTCTGAGCCTGGCCTTTATACGCTAAGCCACCCCCATTTTGGTGGGCTGTGACGCGTAGAGGGCGCGATGTCACGAGCGAGGCTCAATGGTAGGCTGCAGCAGGTGCCGAATGCAAGATTGCCTGCTCTAGGTCTGCTGGCTGCTGCACTGCGTTGACAACAAATGCAAAATTAAGGATAATTTTTGGCTTCAATATCTCAAGAAAAGATGACTTTACCCGTAGCGTATATGCAATTGTGTCAGTTCATTTTAACCTATAGGCCTAATAATAATAATAATGTACCAGCTGACAGAGAGGGTTCCCTATATTTTGTAAATTGGTTGTAGTTATGTTTTATAGGTAATTTCAGATTAATTATATTCATAAGTTTAGCTAAATTATCATGAGTTGAATTTACAATTTTTTCAAGAATCAGCATGTTAATCTCAACAATGGTGACAATTATAAAGTATGCTGCAGTTCAAATTTAATTCAATGATTCAGGTCAAATTATTGTGAAATAATGAATGCTAAATAACAATCAACACCATCAGATCATCTATTCTAATTATTCATCTAGCTGTTAGAACTCAAGAGTAACAAACAATCATACTCTAAAGTTAATGAGTTAAGGGTCAAGAGCCCAACTAATACACACACTAATCTCCATTATGGTGACACAAAATTACGGTTTTCTCCTTCAGTGATTCTGCTTGTTAACATCAGGTGTCTTCAATGTTGGCAATAAAAATAAAGACTTATTACTTCTTCTTTGACGTCTGCCTGTTATTTTTGTTTAAAATGCATAGGGATTTTGTATTGAACATAGCTCTGGATCACAGTGTCAAGGGGGCGGGCTCATTTTACTCAGACGACCAATCAGTCTCTCTCAGTTTATATTCATTTGAAAATGGTTAACTTTTAAAGAATTATTTTGATTAATTATTACTCAATTCTAATGTGTTAAATTTAATTAATAATATTGCCTGTAATCTGTAGACACAATTTTAAATTAAACATATTTTTTTCTAATTACATTAATTGAATAAAATTAACTTGTTTTAAACAAGGGCATTGAATTTGAAAGTTAATAATAAAAAAATAAGTAGGATTAAATAACACATTAAAATCAGTGAAATTAACCAGATAAAAACATGTAACATTTACAAGGGGTCAGAATCATTTTGTGAATCAAATCGCAAGATAATGAATCGAAATAGAATAAAATCATGAATACCAAGCCCTAATTAAAAACACAGTACCAGTCATGGTAAACATTGTAACATGTTTTCAGTAAACCAAATGAAATGTTTTGACAATCTCAGTCAGTACACTTCTTGTGAAGCAGGATTTTAATAACCACAATTTTCAGGATCCACTTTTCTGAATTACACAATTAAGGGTTTGCTCCAAATAAACACAGAATTTACACAGGCATATAAACGTGTAAAAATAGCTGTTTTATCTATGACACAGCAATGCTAGGGAAATGACTCAGGAGCAAAGGTCAGTACAGAGAAACTTTAGATGGGGTTCTCTCCAGAGCCGGCACCAGCCGAGTGCTGATGAGGGGGCGTCTGAAATACCGAGAGGGGGCGTTCACATTAACGTAGGCTACGTCACCACTTTTTGCCAGGGTCGATCTTCTCCCCACCACTTTTTAAAACATCTTCGCGGCACGGATGTACCAATACAAATTAATAAAACATCTCCAGTTAACTAGCAGAGGATTAATTTTGTTCGTTTGTCAAATTAGAGTCGTTAGGTGCTGAAATGTGTTGCTTTTTAAATCAAGTGATCAAAGTGCGTGTTGCTGCTGCGATCAGTGAAGCGGATACAGTGTTGTCTTGTGGCTCGCGCAGCTTTCACACGGACGCGCACTTCGAGCTATCGTTGTTAGGGGGAGACTCTATTCGTTACGGTGAAATCACAAAAGAAAATGCACACAAACGTGTCCCTGCTTGATATAGACTGTTATAGACGATTGATAAGACATTTTGATGAGAGAGAAAAAAAACTTTTTGCTAAAAAGGCTTAGCCTTCCCCTGGCCACGGACATGAGACTAGCAATATAGCCTACAATTCGAGTGAAATGTTCTCCCTCAAAAGCAGCCTGAGCGCTTCTACAGTAGAAGTTCTACTAGCTGCTTTTATAAAGAAATGCTGCACATAATTGCTGGTCAAGGATCGGTTTCCTCGATCCACTCCATAACCAAATGATAAGCGCGACTGAGCTGGCTAAGTATATGTGGTCTATGGAAAACGACGTAGGCTAAACTAGGCTACATGCCGTTTTTTTCCGATAAACAATTTTTAAATAAATGAAAGCAATATAATTTATAAATTGCAATGTTTTTATTAAATTGTGATCACTTTAAATACAAATTCATTCATTTGCACGTTGAGTTGGAGGTAGTTATCAGAGCACCACAGTACAACATCTGTGATGGACTGGTGGTAGGCTGTAATAGAACTGTTGTCTGTAAGTAGTCCTACTATGGCTGTGTCATCTGCATATTTGTAGTAAGTGGTGTTGGGTAGTGAACTCTGGCAGTCATTTGTGTAAAGTGTGTACAGGGAAGGACTGAGTATGCAACCTTGGGGGGTTCCAGTGTTGGTGATAATGGTTGATGATGTTGTAGTCCCTATTTTCACTGTCTGTGGCCTGTTGCTGAGAAAGTTATTTATCCAGTGAATGAGGAGAGGGGTGACATTCAGGTGCTGTAGTTTCTTAATGAGTTGATGGCGCTGGATTGTATTGAATGCGGAGCTGAAGTCAACAAACAGAACTGAGGCAAAGTTATGGGAAATCTGGAGATGGTGAAGGAGGGAGTGGAGAAGGCATGCCACTGCGTCCTCTGTCCCCCTTTTCAGCCGGTATGCAAATTGGTATGGGTCCAATTGTGTGCTGACAGCAGGTAAGATGAGTTGTAGTATGATTTTCTACATGCATTTCATGATTATTGGGGTGAGTGCGACCGGACGGAAGTGGTTGGGCTCTGAGGGGCGTGGTTTCTCGGGTACAGGTATAATAGTTGATGTTTTCCAGAGGGTGGGTATTGTTGCTGTCCTGTAGGATTCCCAGAAGATGGAGTGGAAGATGGGAGAGAGCTCCATTGTGCAGCATTTCAGCAACTTTGCCGGGATGCCGTCTGGCCCAGGTGCCTTACCAACTTTGCACCTGGCCAGCTGCTGCTGCACATCCTCCTCTATGAAGGGCGGTTGGTGAGGTTCATGGCAAGACAAAATAATTGGTTATTCATGCATCAAAATCACCCCCTGGATTCACTCACATCACTATACATGGCCAACCAGTGGCACAGGTCAGCACTTTTAAATATCTTGGTCTCACCATTGACAATAAGCTTAACTTCAATGAACATGTCACTACTACACAGAAACGTGCACAACAGAGACTGTATGCAATACGCAAACTAAGATCACTGTATGTTGCCCCCCATCTTCTTCCGCTACTCTACAAAAGCATCATCCAACCCCTTCTACTTTACTGCTCCCCCTGTTTCTTCACCATACTAAATGTCATCAGCAAGAACAAACTCATTAAAATCTCACACTTAGCATCCAAGATAATACAGCTTCCCACCCCCAGTCTCACTGATGCAAATGACACAGCCATCATACGCCTTGCACGCACCATAGTAAGTAGCCCTGACCATCCCCTGAACCGGTTCTTCACCCTACTCCCATCTGGCCGCAGATACAGAGCCCTGGACTGGAAAAAAGCGCACTTTAAGAAAAGTTTTATACCCTCAGCAATCACTGCACTTAACAAACTCCCGTGACACTACCCATGGGGGGGTGTTATATGTTATATGTTATACGTTATATGTATGAGGCTGTGTACATCCTGCATGGAATGTAAAAATTGACATGTGTGAAAAAGAATATCCTTATAGGACAATAAAGATTAAAGAAGAAGAAGATTAGAATATCAAATCAACAAGAGTGCCGTTTTCCCTTGCACAATTGCAACTGTGATTATTGATGTTATACAACAGTTAAATTAACAATAAGTTAACATTGGGAGTAGGGCTGGACGATTTTGGCTAAAATCATAATCGCGATTAATCGAACAAGTTACCTCGATTACGATTATTGAACGATTATTTAAAATAAATTATTTCTCATGTGTCACGGGCAAAGCTTATACTGTAAATATTCACTGTTATTTTTTTTTAATGAAAGAATGCATAATCCTATCTTTGTGATTCTAAAATAAGGAAACACACAGATAGCGTTTAATGCTTACTTATTAAATATTTCAAACAATTGAATCAAACAAAGCATACAATGCTTGAAATAAAAACGTCTTATAAAAAAGTAATTAAGTTTTAATGTAAAAAGAAAGTTTTCTAAAAATGTAAATGACTTTGTACACTGACGCATGTATCATTCCTATTTTGCACCCGCGCAAAGCGGACTTTTCCCTCCACAGACACACGTCGGTTAACTAAGAAATACACTTGCGCTCCGCGGGGCGGTTCGGCGCAAAGGGGAGGCGTGTTCCGGCGCAAACTTTCCCTCATGCTATTTTGCTGGTCTATAAAACAATTGCGCCACTGACCAGAAAAAAAACAAGTCTAAAGTCAATGGCGCATTGCGCGTACATTCAGGTGCTATTTTAAGCGCGCATGCTTGGCCATAATACAGAGTGTGAACAACGTGCATACACTGTAGATGATTCTCTCATCTACACAGATACATTTAACTTTTTGCAAATGATACATTATTATAAGGAAAAATATTAAAACACGAGGGAAATCATTGTTGAGTCCATGACGATGGGGAAAATAGGCATAAAGCTTACACATTTACCCAAATTATTATATGCATGTTTAACCGAAGCTAATTTAGGTGGGTTTGTTCATGCCCCAATGTCACTTCTCTTTCTTTTACGGCCCTGACGAGAACATCGATCTCCTCGGCTGAGAACCGATTCTGAAGCGCGCCTGGTAAATGCGCCGTTATAATAGTATTGCGCCATGGAACAAGCGCACCTCGTTCATCATGCTCTTAAAGGGAATGTGATATAAATGAAAAGTAAATTGAAAAGTGTTGGGAAATATTCCCTTCGGTCTGATAATCGTTTTTCTTTCTCTGTTCCATTTGTGAGAACTGAACTGGGAAAGGGGGCTTTTATGTACGCAGCTCCATTTGAATGGAATCTACTCCAAACAAAATTGAAATTACAAACTCTGATTCCTTTGGAACATTTTAAATCTGTTATTCAGTCACTCGAAGAAGACTCATTGATTTGCAATTGTTTTTAAGTGTTTTAATTGTATATTTGTTGTTTCAATTCGTAAGTTTGTAACTGCTGTCCATTCTTGGCCAGGACTCTCCTGTGAAAGAGATTTTTAATCTCAGAGAGATTTTCCTGGTTAAATAAAGGTAAAAAAAATAATAATAAAAAAAATAAAGCTCTTATTCGTTTGTTTCCCGTTACGCCCAAACCACACCTATGAATAATGAAGCTACTTCAGACCAACCCCTTTTAGATTTGCGCCAGGCGCAAGAGGCATTTATCCCGCCGGGAAAATAGCAACAGCGCCGGGATCATCCCCACAAAGTTACTTGCGCTTTGCGCTTTGACACTTGCGTTTCAGATCGTTATAATAGGGCCCAATACTGTCAATATTGTTTGTTTTCCCTTTATTTCGCCGACTAGAATTTCAAAATGAAACCGTAGCAGTGTCTCAATTTAACAGACAGCGATGATTTATTGAAATCCGCGTTTTGAAGGAACCACATGCTCCTTTTCCGAATGAATCAGCCGTTTGAACAAATCGTTTAATGAATGAATCCCTAAACTCACTTCTGTGACTTTCCGCCGCCTACTGGCGGTTTTAGTTTCATATTTAAAGTACCCTTTAATTAAAACGTTAAAATTAGAAATCATTTCATGTTTAAATATTGATTTAAAAAAATATATTTCTCATAGCTTTATTTATGCAATTGTAAATGGAGTGTAAATATATTAATGCCGCTTCTGTGCCACCTCTAGACTGCACTGCAAAGATGGATTGCCTTTGCAAAAAAATGCTACCGTAGCGCGAATCGATCACAGAGAATGTTGATTCATTCTCTATTGTTTCCATAATTGTGTAAATCTCACAAAATTATGACATCGTTATTTAATTTAAATCAGGGTAAGTGTATGGGGAGCATATTTTGATATTTTAAATTAACTAGCAATTATCACATTTGATATAATAAGTAAAAATGACATTATTATATGAAATACAATTATAATAAAATTCCATGGTAAGAGTACAGTATACTGTACTGTTTTTATTTTGAAAAAGTAAAAATTAACATCAAATGTTCATCTTTGACCTGTCCAAATTTCCTACAAGTCTCCACAGAAAGGATGCATAGATTTATGGGCGTGGTAAGCAGAAGAAAAATGAGTCTGCACATGCGCATAACCAGTAAGTAGCACATTTTGATGGGTAGCATGAATCGTCAGAACACCAGCCCTGGTTCTCTCTAGCCATCCTGGGCTTGGAAACAGCAGATGCGACAACTCAACGGGACTCTCTTGTCAGCAGCAGTGGCGCAAAAAGTGGGTATGCGCTATATGCGGCGCATAGGACGGACTTTTGACTTAAGCTCGGCGTCTTCTAAGGGCCCCCCACCCCCCCCTGCCTCGGGCCCTGGGTACTCGGTACCCTTTTTCCCCCCGCTACCACGCCCCTGAATGCAATATCTCTGGTTTACCATGGAATCATGCGTAGATTTGCTACCAAGCTTGGAGGCTTGCAAATATTAATGTTAACAGCAAGTGTTTGCTAACTTAATGCAAAATAATATTGCTGATATCTACATTTAGATTGTGGTCAAACCCTACGGATACCAATCCCATGCATGACATATCTCAATTTTATTAAAGTAAAATAACAACTGGAAAATATAAGGTAGCACGCACAAATGACTAGAAGCTGGAAA
Organism: Siphateles boraxobius; assembly: GCF_051911475.1. Lineage (NCBI taxonomy): Eukaryota > Metazoa > Chordata > Actinopteri > Cypriniformes > Leuciscidae > Siphateles > Siphateles boraxobius. The sequence goes on from NW_027508953.1 coordinate 3,277,319, forward strand.
ACATGACTTATGCAATAAGGCTGGTTTATCATGGAAACAAATAGATTTTGTTTTACCATTCATGTATGTCCATGTTAGCAGTGCTATCAGACATACAAGCTATAGTTACATCTGCTGGGTGACATGGAAGCTGTATTTAGGGTCACATCTCTCTCTCTCTTTAAAGATCTGTGCTATATAATATGTATGATCAAGTGGCAAACAGCAACGAGGCTTTTGTTGACCACTTGGACAAAATCTGTTTCTGTTTTTTTTTTTTTTTTTTGTTCATTGACATAATTTATATCATCATTGTTGTCATTGTCACAAGTACAGGGATTTGCAAAGAAAAAAAATTAAATTTTCTGGGATAAGGAAGATTTGATGGATGATCATTTTGATACAAATGACAGCTATACACACAATATGATTATTATTATTTTATATATATATATATATATATGTGTGTGTGTGTGTGTGTGTGTATGTATGTGTATATGTGTTTGTTCTGTAACTTTTTATAATTTGTTAACATTGTTAATATATATATATATATATGTGTGTGTGTGTGTGTGTGTGTGTATTGGGGGGCGCCAAAATTGTTGCTGCATACCCCTCTAACACTGGGTAGTTGCGCCCCTAGTCAGCAGGTATGTAAAAATAGTTTATTTAAACAAATAAAACCACAGGATTGCACCTTGTTTGGCCAAAGGTTAATTTAACAATACATATTTGTTCCTTCATTGTTGTGGTAAAAGCAGATGGATGAGATGAAGTGTAATCTGTCACCACCCGTCTTTGATTAGTCTCAAACTGATCCATAGCCAACATTTGGTGCAGTAATGAGCGGCTGTGTTATTTTGGACTCAAAAGCCTTAACTAGGACTAATTCATATGCTATCTAATAGCGGTGTCAAGAGTACAATTTTTGTAATAAAAAGGTTATAAAACATATTACAAAAAATATTACATTTGGTCCACGGCTACTTTTTCGACTGGGGACCACCGCACGGAGCCCCCAGCTTATTCCGTAGCTTACCTTCATATCTGAAGGGGTTGTCCATTATCCGCCACCTATGGACGTGGTTGGTAGCAGTCAACACACACACACACACACACACACACACACACACACACACACACACACACACACACACACACACACACACACACACACACACACACACACACACACACACACACACACACACACACACACACACTTCTGATGTTTGGGAAAGACAACTGGTGCTGCTGCCACCCCTTGTAAAGGAGTGTTGTTCTAACTTAATTTACTGTTGCTAAGTGCTTGGTGCTTGGTGCTTAGTGCAAGGCTGAAATCGCATACTCTCTTGAGTAGGTATTTATTTTGAATAAGTTATTATTTCACAGCCCCTAAAAAAGTATGTTCTATATAGTATGAGTGTGTGTAATATGAATGTAATCTGGACATACTACATTCGCCATGCCTCGTCATCACGTGACGTCGTGACCTATACTGGCGTCAGTTGCGTCGCTTCACTGCTATTCAAAAAATCCTTTCCTGTGGCCTCATAGTAAAGTGTCCACACTTCAAAATCTTGCCTGAAGTAGGTCATCCAGGTATTTTTTGCCTACTCTTTTATGTGTACTGTAAATTCGGACACACTTCTTTTGTCAAGTACTCTTTTTCGCCTACTATTTAGTATGAAAGTATGCGATTGCATGTGCAGTGGATAAAATCACTGACACTGTGTGTGTGTGTGTGTGTGTGTGTGTGTGTGTGTGTGTGTGTGTGTGTGTGTGTGTGTGTGTGTGTGTGTGTGTGTGTGTGTGTGTGTGTGTGTGTGTGTGTGTGTGTGTGTGTGTGTGTGTGTGTGTGTGTGTGTGTGTGTGTGTGACTGTGTGTGTGTGTGTGGGGGTGGGTGAAAGTGTTAAGAGGTGCATGGATTTACACTGGTATTTCAGTTCTAGACAGGTCAGGATGAAGAAGATGCACATTTGTATTGATGATTGTAATTTGATTATTAAGTTGGCTTGTGAAAGCCAACTTACTGAAATCCTATTTAAACTTATTATTAAGTTGGCTTGTGAGAGCCAACTTACTGATATTGTACTTAAACTTATTATTAAGTTGGCTTGTGAGAGCCAACTTACTGAAATCCTATTTAAACTTATTATTATTATTATTATTCTTCTTACTCAAATTTACAACTCTAACTCCTCCTAGAGCTTTAACTCCACATACTCCAAACTCGGCACGGACACTCAAACTGTTCTGACTCGGTATGCTATATCTTTTCTAACTCATCGGACTTACGGTTTTCCTAAAAACTACGATCAAACTCGGAAAAAACTCCCATTGACTTTACATTGCGGAATCTTCAGATTTTCAAACTCCCCAACTGTCAAAAATTCAAATCTAAATACCTTGAAGCCCTAGACTGAATCAAACTGCCATTCTATATACTATATGAGCCATTGAGACTCATTTAAACTAATAAACTCATATATCTATGACACTTATCTATCTACACTTAAACTCTTAAACTCATAATAAATTAATAAACTCTAAACTTGAACTCTTAGACTAATTTAAACTTATAAACTCTAAACTCATAAACTCATACACTTATAAACTCATACACTTATAAACTCATGAATTCAAACTCTTATGAACTCAAACTCATAAATTAATAAACTCTGAACTCTTACTCATTTAAACTTATAAACTCTAAACTCATAAACTCTACACTTATAAACTCATGAATTCATACACTTATGAACTCATGAATTCATAAACTTATAAACTCATACACTTATGAACTCATGAATTCATACACTTATGAACACAATCTTTCTATCTCTCTTTCTTTCTTTCTTTCTCTCTTTCTTTCTAAATAATCTTTCTATCTTTCTTTCTTTCTAACTAATCTTTCTTTCTATCTAATCTGTCTATCTTTCTTTCTTTCTTTCTTTCTTTCTAACTAATTTTACTTTCTATCTTTCTTTCTTTCTAACTAATCTTTCTTTCTATCTCTCTTTCTAATCTTTCTTTCTAACTAATCTTTCTTTCTTTCTTTCTTTCTTTCTTTTCTAACTAATCTATTTCTTTCAAACTAATCTTTCTTTCTTTCTTTCTAACTAATCTTTCTATCTTTCTTTCTTTCTTTCTTTCTAATCTTTCTTTCAATCTTTCTTTTTTTCTTTCTTTCTAACTAATCTTACTTTCTAACTTTCTTTCATTCTAACTAATCTTTCTTTCTAACTAATCTTTCTTTCTTTCTAACTAATCTTTCTATCTCTCTTTCTTTCTTTCTCTCTTTCTTTCTAACTAATCTTTCTATCTATCTTTATTTCTTTCTAATCTTTCTTTCAATCTTTCTTTCTTTTTAGCAACCACCCAAAATACCTTAAAACACCCTAGCAACACCATAGCAACCACCCAAAATGCTCTAGAACACCCTAGCAACCACCCAGAACACCCTAGCAACCACCCAAAATACCTTAAATCACCCTAGCAACACCATAGCAACCACCCAAAATACCCTAGAACACCCTAGCAACACCCTAGCAACCACCAGAACACCCTAGCAACTGCCTAGCAACCACCCAGAACACCCTAGCAACCACCCAAAATACCTTAAACCACCCTAGCAACACCATAGCAACCACCCAAAATACCCTAGAACACCCTAGCAACACCCTAGCAACCACCAGAACACCCTAGCAACTGCATAGCAACCACCCAGAACACCCTAGCAACCACCCAAAATACCTTAAATCACCCTAGCAACACCATAGCAACCACCCAAAATACCCTAGAACACCCTAGCAACACCCTAGCAACCACCAGAACACCCTAGCAACTGCCTAGCAACCACCCAGAACACCCTAGCAACCACCCAAAATACCTTAAATCACCCTAGCAACACCATAGCAACTACCCAAAATACCCTAGAACACCCTAGCAACACCCTAGCAACCACCAGAACACCCTAGCAACTGCCTAGCAACCCCAGAACACCCTAGCAACTGCCTAGCAACCACCCAGAACACCATAGCAACCACCCAAAATACCTTACAACACCTTAGCAACACCATAGCAACCACCCAGAACACCATGGCAACCATCCAAAATACCTTAAAACACCCTAGCAACACCATAGCAACCACCCAAAATACCGTAGAACACCCAAGCAACACCATAGCAACCATCCAAAACACCCTAGCAACCACCTAAAATACCTTAGCAACCACCAGGCAACCACCCAGAACACCTTAGCAACCCACTAGAAACACCCTAGCAACTTTAAATTACTTCAAACTATACTTCAAACTTTAAACTACTTTAAACTTTAAACCATTAAAACTTTAAACTTTAAACTTTAAACTACTTTAAACTTTAAACTAATTTCAACTTCAAACTACTTTAAAATTTAAACTAATTTAAACTTTAAACTAATTTAAACTTCTTCAAACTTATTGGTCCAAACTTTCACAAGCCAACTTAAAGTTTGTCTCGACGAACTTTTTCTAGTTATTATTATTATTATTCTGTCAAAAATTTACAACTCTATCTCCTCCTAGAGCTTTAACTCCACATACTCCAAACTCGGCACAGACACTCAGATTGTTCTGACTCGGTATGCTATATCTTTTCTAACTGATCGGACTTACGGTTTTCCTAAAAATGACGATCAAAGTCGGAAAAAACTCCCATTGACTTAACATGGCGGAATGTTCAGATTTTCAAACTCCCCAACTGTCAAAAATTCAAATCTAAATACCTTGAAGCCCTAGACTGAATCAAACTGCCATTCTATATACTATATGAGCCATTGAGACTCATTTAAACTAATAAACTCATATATCTATGACACTTATCTATCTACACTTAAACTCTTAAACTCATAATAAATTAATAAACTCTAAACTTGAACTCTTAGACTAATTTAAACTTATAAACTCTAAACTCATAAACTCATACACTTATAAACTCATACACTTATAAACTCATGAATTCAAACTCTTATGAACTCAAACTCATAAATTAATAAACTCTGAACTCTTACTCATTTAAACTTATAAACTCTAAACTCATAAACTCGTACACTTATAAACTCATGAATTCATACACTTATGAACTCATGAATTCATAAACTTATAAACTCATACACTTATGAACTCATGAATTCATACACTTATGAACACAATCTTTCTA